>NW_027518692.1:45892500-46525000 GCF_043159265.1 Tasmannia lanceolata
GAACAAAACCACTTTATAAGACCCACTTAATCAAAACCGTTCACTTGATTGGGTCACATAGGTTGCATCCCAAGATATCATTTCCATTGATGGGGCCTACAATACAACTTGCCGTCCCTCTAATTTACCTTCATAAACCGATCCGACCGTCCATTTTATGGTCAAAGATATGAATTAGTAACGCCCATAACCCATTTCCATAGATTGATCTAAACCGTAAAATTGTAGATATTATATGATTGGTTTGGATCGTCCATGATGGTGTCTGTACCACTCGACCAAATTGGTGTGGGCTTATAAAAAGGGCTGATCCGAACTGCTCAAAGGATGGGCTACAAAGATGGCATTAATGTAGATGATCCGAACCACTTCCTTTGGATAATCTAGACCGTCCAATTTGCTTGTCTAATTTAGCAACTTAGAAATGGGCAAAAAATGGAAAGTTCAAAATTGAATTGGGATCAAGAATTGGGAGCAATGGTAGGACCAATGTTGGGTGTAAGAGCAAGATTCGGCCAATGTTAGATTCGCAATGATGAGGTCAGAGGGGGCAAATTTGAATTTTTGATGGGAGACGGCCAATTGGATATAGGGAATTAATGACATGGGATATGGGTATTGACCATTGGCATTGAGTGCACTGACTTGGTCAAGCCGGATTGCAGGTTGCAGTTACATGTTTTGGATTGACACGGGTTGTCTAGGGCTAACTTGAGTTCTTATATTTGACCCATGGTTGATCTCACACTTGAATGTTCTTCGGAATTTCATCTCTTTACCTCCATTTTTCATGGAAATTCAAGAATAACCCTGAAATACCAAAAACAAAGAAAATACCTTAGTAGTACCGCTCTAAACAATAAAATATGCATGCTTTTCCTACCTACAATTCACACATAAATTTGCTCATCAGACACATGTGGTAAGAACATTCAAACTCCATGATCCACGCCTCTATTAAGTAGTTCATGGAAACAGATAATGCATCCTCCTCATTATCTTAACTATTTGGTTGCAACACTAACCTAATTAGAGGCCCTATCCTTCTTTGTTTCCTCTAGATCAAGCAGATGTTTCTTGCAATCCATCTTCGTATGATCCCCCTTTTGTCACCAGTAGCATACTAGCTTTCTACTCTTTCCTCTTGTGTTAGATCAAGATCCTCTCTTAAAAGGACGCTCTTCCTTGACCTCCCCATTCCTTATCTACTATTATTTCTCTTGGCTAAGTGGCTATCAAGCCTTCATTCTCAATCTCCACCTCAATAGTCAACACTTGAGTTATAATTATGTTGAAACTGTTTAGATGAGAAATAAGAGTAGCCACTTCTTCCATTCCAAGTCCATACAATTATTTCCTTTTCAAATAACTTGTTTGTCAAAGATTTTGCCACATTTAGACTTTCTATTCTATAATCCATGAGTAGAATTAATACCAAGGACATTGTCCATTACCTCATCTACAAGACATAGTCGAATATCATCGACTGCTTTAAACTCATCCCAATTTCCAGTTTTCATTGTTTCCGATTTCATTGCTTTTCCTGACAATACCTTGAGTAACCCTTCTTGAACCAACAAGTCATTCACTCTTTGTTGCCATTTTCTGAAATTATCCTTGTCATCAAACCTTTCAACCTCAATCTCCGTGTTTGAGCAATTGAGCCTTTCATAGCCATCTTGGATCACTCCTTCAAGCTCATCGCAAAACTCCACCTCCAACGAGAATCTACCGCCCCCTCACCGAGTTTCGTAGTTCTTGCCTGATTTAATCAATCTAACAACTCTGATTCCGCTTTGTACAAAACCAACACGCCAAATACGATTAAATATCATGCCAACAAACAAGAAAAATGGCAACACGCAGAGTATGCACATGATTTATGTGGTTCGACGTAAAACCCTACGTCCACGGACGAGTGAGAGAACTTCCTCTATGAGTAAGAACTGGAAGATTACAATAGTTTCCCTTGATCATTCTTACCCATATCAATTGAATCCAGAACCCTTTCTCCTATTCTCTCTCACATTTCCCCACAAAAGCTCTCTCTCTCTCTCTCTCTCTCTCTCTCTCTCTCTCTCTCCTTCATTAGATCTTTATCTTTTACCACAAGAAAAAAAACACTTTCCTCTATTGTTCTTCCCATTTGGTTGTAACTTTTACCACAAGAAAAAAACAGTTTCCTCTGTTGTTCTTCCCATTTGGTTGTAACTTTTAGTATCTCCCCATTCCTTTGCCGTAACATGTGGTCGCATCCTTTATTTACGCTCTATGAAATGGTTTTTTTTTTTTTTTTTGAATGGTCTATGAAATTGTTCTTATTTATTAGTTTGTTTGTTTACACTGAGCAGCAGAATATTGCTAACCTACGCAGTGTTTATTTTACCTATAGCATCTACAATAATTGTTATTTGCATGCTTGAGTTTACTTTTTGAATTTCTGCTGTTTCTTTTCTTTTTAAATGGTGTGTGATCTGACTTAATGAACATATTTTTCTTTGAATGTAATTGTATTGGATAATCAGACCAAGACATTGATCGTTCTGTATGTGTGCTCTCTGTATCTTTTATATAGCTAGCCCGTGTTTAGTCTTTCTATAAAGGTGGCATTTCAAATTGTTTGTTCTGGTTTTGAAAGATTAACATGATATGGTGTCTGCACAGTCTGAATTACTTGTTTGGATATCTCTGGACCATGGGTTGATTCCCTCTACTTTTTGGATATAATTTTCTGTCCTTCCAGATCCACTATTGGTCCAGGCTGCGAGAGGAGATCCCATCAGTCGACCTCCAGCATGGATGATGCGGCAAGCGGGAAGGTATATGGCTGTTTACAGAAAGCTTGCAGAGAAATACCCATCCTTCAGAGAGAGGTCAGAGACCACTGAACTCATTGTGGAAATTTCTTTGCAGCCTTGGAAATCCTTCCGTCCTGATGGCGTTATTATTTTCTCGGACATACTTACCCCTCTACCTGCATTTGGTGTTCCATTTGACATAGAGGACGTAAAGGGTCCAGTTATTCAGTCTCCAATTTGTTCTGAAGAGGGGCTGAAGACATTGCATCCCATTGACTTGGAGAAACTTCATTTTGTAGGGGAATCACTAAGAATTTTGCGAAGGGAGGTAAATATGACAGCTCTAAATGTTTAGATTTTTTTTGGCTACTTTTAATTTTAGGAAATTTCTTTTAAAGTAAGTGAATCATTGATACCCTGGTATTTTCACTGTTTTCCTCCGTAATTTTATCTCAATCAGATACTTTTCCCGGCACCCTGTTTCTCAGATCAGTTTTATGCACATGTTCACCATTTTAGCATCTAATGGCGCACTTGATACTGTTGCCTCGGTCTTGCGCCACTCATTAGGTGTTCAGTCATTCAGATGCGCTAGTCTGATGAATAACATTTTCCAAGTATATTCTGTGCATGACTGAGAGATCTACACTTTGTTTTTCTGTGGGTCGCCTCTTACTCTTGAGGATATTAGATTGTATCAGAATCTCCGTTTTACCTCTCAACAGGCCTAGTTAATTCTTTTGTCAAATCATTTACTATTGAGACTCAGACTTCAGTTAGCTAGCCTCCGGAAGATCAACTTAGCAAGATACCTCTTGAGTTCAGTATCTATTTTACTGTTTGCATGGTGTTAAAGTATAAAAAAGATTAAATAACACCTTCTCCAACAGCTTAAGCTTTTGGAGTAGTTGGTCGTTTCACATGGTATTAGAGCTAAGGTCATGGGTTCAAAACTCCTTGATATTAAAAATCCACATCTAATGGCCAACCCAAAAGAGAGGCCACATGTGCCACGTGTAGGCCGACCCTAAAAAGAGGGGCCAAACGTGAGGGGGAGTGTTAAAGTATAAAAAGATTAAATAAAGCCTTCTCCATCAGCTTAAGCTTTTGGAGTAATTGGTCATTTCACACATGGCATGTGGGGCTTTTTGAATTTGATTCTTTTTTCAATTGATGGTTCATCTACCTGAAGTATAATTTTTTTTTTTCACACTGATGATCATGATCTTTCTTCTTGTTATATCCTTGTCTGACTTTCCTCAGTCTTTCCTTATATATAGGTTGGGGACAAGGCAGCAGTTCTGGGTTTTGTAGGAGCACCATGGACAATTGCTACATATGTTGTGGAAGGGGGTACAACTCGCACATATACAACTATAAAGAGCATGTGTCATACTGCACCACATGTATTGATGGCTCTTCTCTCTCATCTGAGTCAGGCAATATCTGACTATATCATTTTCCAAGTAAATTCTGGAGCCCAATGCATACAAATCTTTGACTCATGGGGTGGACAGCTACCGCCTGATATGTGGGAGAGATGGTCAAAGCCTTACATTGAAGAGGTAATTAGTTTCTTGATAGTGACAGAATGGTATGTGGTTAACTGGTTATGAGGCTCAAAGAGTTGACTTTGCAAATTGAGTTACTGTATCACCTAATTGTCAGTGATGAAAGATAGGTTCCGCTGTGAAGTCTATGAAATAGCATCCAGTGAAACATGCATAATCAGTTATTTATGGAGTGGAGACATGTTTTTAAAATGCTTACAAGGGGTTCATCATAAATGGAGTAATGTGAAATTCAAAATTGTTCACTTTGGTTGTCTTGTCAGTTTCATTGATAGCAAAGTTGCACTAGAAGCTCACCGAAATTGAAGCACCTCAAAACTGAGGTGAGTACATCTAGGATGCTGAACACACACACCTCTCCTTTATAGGCATTTAATGATAACCAGAAAACATTAGAAAAACATCATTAGTTATTCCAGTATACCTATTCACAGTCTTGAAAACATTATTGGCCTAAAGTATTTTATTTTATTATTATTATTTTTTTGAATGGTGCCTAAAGTATTTTATTAGATAATCTGTTTTGCATTTTACCTTTCCCAGAGTCAGAAATTCTTTTTGCTTTGTTAAAAGCCAATTAACTGGACCAATGAGGCAGATGCCATTCTTGGCTGGCCATGTCTGTCATCCAATGCTTTCCAATTCTGATTTTTTGTCTGGCCACCTTATAAAGAGAATCCATTTCAGGCATCATGTCAAATTCAAGAGAGAACATGTCCACTTTCTTGAGTTAAGTGGATGAAGTTGAGAAAGACCATTCCGTCGAAGTTGTTTAGGAAGGAGAGCTGTCCAAGTCACATGACAAACAATCACTGAAATACACTCAAACCATCTATTAGATGGTTCTGATCCACACCGCATTAAATTGATGCTTGGTTCTTCTAAAAGTCTGGACTTTCGTCAAACATTCATCATAAACAAAATACAAGGAACATGGCTCATGCGTCTTGGCATTGCCAGATGATTGAATTGCATGGTGGTCTGTTACACTTGTTGATGAATGACAATATTGCTTCTGGATCTGATGCATGTAGTCCTCTTTCCTATAGTTTAATGTGGCCTTGTATATTCAAATACACCAAATAGCATGTATCTATGACAATGGGGGTTCTAGTTTCAACTGCCACGTTATCTCTTAAGCTCATGGATGTACTAATCCATCGAACTGGCAAAAGAACTTTCACCCTTTCTTTCAAAACTTGAATCAGCTGTCCACACCATGCATCTTATGCTGTACTTTCTGATTCTTGGCGATTTGTTAGTTTCATTTTAGCCTTAACTTAAAACAATTAAACTGAAAACTATTAAGATAAAATTGATTTAAATGAAGGATTTGCTTTTCGCCATATATGGGGTTATCTGTAGCTTCGAACCTGAAGGGCCCAGCTACTAACATTGTCTAATTAGATCATATGCTAGCGGGCATCTTCTTCTGCATTGAAGTATTGTCTTCCTTGTTCAAACTGGCGGTTGCTTCTACCTTTTCAATTTTTTTCTTCTTTTATTTGTAGTCTTTTATGTTTTAATCTGATTAGATATTTAAATATGGAAGAGGCAACATAAACAGGAAAACCAAAAGTGCCTTTGTTCATTTGTTTTCATGATCTGTGGATGTTTTCAGCGACCCCAAACTGTCTTATGCATACATGACTCTGTCAGACACTGGCCTTCACATAAGAAAAGGATATGTTGCCATGAAATCTCGATTTACTTGTTATACTGTGATGACCATTTGAGATTGTTGAACTGCAGATGGTGAGTGCAGTAAGGAAGAAGTGCCCTCAAACACCACTTGTCCTATACATCAATGGCAATGGTGGCCTTCTTGAGCGCATGAAAGGAATCGGAGTTGATGTGATTGGGCTTGACTGGACTGTAGATATGGCAGATGGAAGAAGGCGGTTAGGCAGTGAAATTAGCGTCCAGGGAAATGTCGACCCAGCTTATTTATTTTCCCCTCTTTCAGCTTTGACAGATGAAATTCAGAGGTTATATTCTGTAGATTTTTAGTGTTTTAGTAGTTTCTTGCTAGCCCTCACCCAATCTTCAAAATAGGCCTGTTGACTTGCCCTCGGTCTATTTTGTTACTCTTTA
The DNA here is from genome assembly GCF_043159265.1 of Tasmannia lanceolata. Lineage (NCBI taxonomy): Eukaryota > Viridiplantae > Streptophyta > Magnoliopsida > Canellales > Winteraceae > Tasmannia > Tasmannia lanceolata. Next base: position 45,898,964 of record NW_027518692.1, read on the forward strand.
TTGACCATAAACTTTCACCCTTCTTTTTTCCTTTTTAAGATGAAAAATTGTTATTAACTTTTTAGTAAAAAGAAAAAGAACAGACACTGTGGTCACTCTTTTTTCAGGGGTAAGCTGGGTTTGAACCTTTGACTATTATTGACTTTGATTTTTGGCTAGCTAGATCAATACTAGTCTTGAGTTTTAGTGTTTTAAGCTAAGTGCGTCAAGGTTTTGGCATGTTTCAACTTTCAACCATAGCTTAAGATACCAACAAAAAAAAGATACAAATATTTGCAAGTTACAAGTTTCTATTAATCATTTAAATACTCCAGCAACATGGGTCACCCAAAAATCGAAGTTTCATGATTTCATTGATTTGGATCTATTTCTTTATTTATTTCAGCAGTTGGAAGTTTTGATCGGCTCTGGAAGTCATTCTATTGCCTAAAAAAATCTTCAGGGCTCACCGTTCTTATCTTTTAGCATCTTCATTGATCATTTCCAGTTCTCCAAACTGCAATTTTTCTGCTTCATCTGTCATAATTGAATTGTGATATCATGCCTATCTGATTAAGCTGATAAGAGGGCATTTGGCAGGGTCGTGGGATGTGCTGGACAAAAGGGGCATATCCTTAACCTTGGGCACGGTGTGCTTGTGGGAACTCCTGAAGAGGCCGTGGCACATTTCTTTGATGTTGCAAGGGGGTTGAAGTATGATACAGTATTCAAAGACAGCGTGGCAGAGAAATTAGAATCAGTAGTTTGAAGATGGACTATGAGGCAAACTGCAAATTAGAAGTTCTATTATCCACCAACATTGCATATTGCTTCCTCAAATCAAAATTTTGAGCTTATTTTAGAGTGCAGAGCGCTGTAACGAGTGGTCTATTGTTGTTCAAGCGATGGATCCTCAACGGAACATGTGGCGGAAAACTCTGCACGCCTGTAGATGAACATGTAAGCAAGCGTCCTCTTTTTTTTTGTGTGTACTATTTCTCCAGCTAATCGAATTAGTAAAAATGATAAAATGCCTTGATTCTTGTCCATTCCATGCTTGTCTCCTTTGTTGGAAACGAATTGAAAGGCGCTTTTCTGATTATTCGGAAATGAGAAGTTTGAAATTCATGGTTCAATGGATATTTCATTTTAAACATTGGTCAATAGGCTCAAATTTTCAGGATTGAACTCATTATATTTAAAAGTAGAAAGATGGAATGTGATGCTCTAACAATCAAGCTCGAAATGTGTACATCGGGTGTGGAGATCCACTGCACATCACTTAACTTGCAACAGGTGACACTAATGTCCTCTCCTTGTCCAATTGCAGGTTTATTATTGTTATTATTATTGTTTTGAGATAAATTTTAGGTTGTTTAATTACCCAAAAAAAGGAAAATTATTGCAAGCCATGATTATGGCGGGGTTCCCACTGACAGCAAAAATGCCGTTGAACATGTTTATAACATCTTGATCCTATGATTCTGTCTTTGATCCATTAAACCTCTTTTGGGTGATGCCAATAGAAGTGAAAGCCTTGATTTTGTGGTCCTTTTATCTTTTGCTTGGGATGTGTATTCGGAATGGGACCCAAGGCTGTATGGGTCTCCTGATGTTCTACAAGATCAATGGTCTTGATTGCACTTACATAGCCTCTTGTGGGATCTTAGAATTGGTCGTCATAGTTGATCTTGACAGTACCGTATACCTAGTTGTTCTCTTGAATTAGCTGATAGAGCACTGCTAGGAAAACGGGATTTCGTTTTGGGAAGAAAAAAGGGCTTCAACCATTTGAGCCACGTCTATTAAAAGACAAATGGAGGGAGCTCAAATCCCCACGAAAGCAATAAATACACATTTAAAAGGGTCACATAAACGGTCATTTCTGTCCCCTTCTTATTTCCCAAACGGAATACCGTTTTCAAAATGTTTTCCAAACTGAAAAATTTGAGTGTTTTTCATGTGATAGTGGGTTGCGGGCTTGCCCAAGTACGGGGCTAGGTGGGACTCAGCCCGGTATGGGACATGTCTAAATAACTTAATATAAATAACTTAATCTAACATGTATAAAACACCCAAAAGCCTCAATAATACTTAAGCCCTTCAGACCTGTCTCATACTTAGTTGGGTCCCACCTATAGTCTCATACGCAGGCAGGGCAGGTCTCCACTTAGAACCGTATAATAGGGAAAAATCCTGTTGAGCTTATGTATCAAACAATGATTTCTCCTCACTGTCATTGAAGTATAGTATTTGTTAGTACGGCAAAAATTCACATGCTACAGATGTTAAAAATGGAATGATTGGAAATAAGTTTTAGACCACAGGAGATCTGAAACAAGTTCAGACCTTCCCGATCAATCAAAGGTGGGAGGGACCCACTATGTTGGGGTGAGCAGTGAGCATGCCTCATTGTCTACAGAAGTAGGAAATAACTATGCGTTTTGCTCACGAGTGATGAGCATTCAAATGCTCTTGGAAAATGGAAACAGTATCCTACACATGTTTTGATTAAAAAGCCTAAAAACATGTGTAATATATTGTTTCCAAGAGCATTTAAATGGGCTCTCGTCAGCTAAACCCAATAACGTTTGGGACATAGGATGCCGAGAAGATTTGGATTTGAATTTGGATTTCTCACATTTGCAGCTATTTTTGCATTGTAATTTGGATCCGATCAAATTCTTGGATTTCTAATTCAACAGCTGACAGAGAAAAAAATTTGATTTATAAATATGCTGTGGAAATAAGAAATTGGAAATCCACAGATCTGGCAGTTTCCTTCACCCTCTTTGCTCCTCAACCTCTCCTCTCCACTAGGAAGTATACCCCCTTCCCCCTCTCTCTCTGTCTCCCTCTCCATGAGCTGCCGGACGGGCCCTAACAGAAGTTGCAAACAATCAATGGTTAAGGGCGAATGTATCATTTTCCGTTTTTTTTTCTTTAAAATGGAAAAAACTGAAAATGCGTTTGCCGGGAGTCGAACCCGGGTCTATTGCTTGGAAGGCAATTATCCTGACCGTTGGACTACAAACGCTTTACTGGCAATTTTTTTCATTTAAAAATTTTATTTTCTGTGACATAAGACAGGAAACGAATAAAGTTATGCCGCGAATAAGCTCGTGTTCTGTCGTCAAAAATTTGTCCTGAAATCGAACGAACAGAGACAAAATGAGATAGAGAGTAGGTATGGAAATTGATTGAAGATGAAAGAAAGGGGAGATGCCCGTAGGATCTGTTAACGTGAACTTTTTGAGGTCAAATCACTTTACAAGGGGAGCGCATAATCCTACAATTGGGGCGAAAAAAGCGTACCTCGTCTTCGATACGAACAAAGTGTTTTTCAGTTTTGTTCGATTTAACGACGATTTCTCCAGAGAGGAACATCAGAAGCTTTCCAGAGTGGTTTTAAGCTTCGATTTCTACAAGTAGGTTTACATAGAGAGTAAAAATTCTCAAAATCGCCTCTGTTTTTCTTGCATTTCTCAATCAACAAAGTTTCCGCAATGGCGCAAGTAGTAGCTTCTAGATCTGTTACTGGCTCTTTACTGTGCCCTACTTCAAGATCTGAAAACGGAAAAATGGTGCTCGAGAAGCTCAAACCCTCTAGTTTTCTGCCAAAATTCTTACGAGTGAAGAATCAGAACAAGGAAAAACTTTTCCGCTGCGGCGTTCCTGTCATGGCTAAGAGATCAGTCCGAGCTGAGCCAGATGTTCTTCCAGTTTTTCCGGAAGATGTTCCGAAGATTGTAAGATTCTGAAACCTTAGTTCATCTGCCTGGAAAGAGGAAATGTTTTATTTTCCTTTTGAAATCTCTTATAGACTCCGAACTTTAATTTTATTTAATCTGATAGTTATGATATTTTTTTCCTTTTTAAATCTCTTTTAGAGCTGCATTCCTCTGTGATTTGATCTCTCTCTCTCTCTCTCTCCGAACTTTAATTTCCCTGGACCTTTTTCTTAATCGTTATGACCTAACAGAACTTGTTGTATGAATTGTAAGAGATTAATGCAATATTTGTCCATCTCTTGTTTGCATGATTTTCCTAATTTTTCTTTTTAACTGTAAGCGATCAAAGGATTTTTCTTCTATTTGCGCTTGGTTCTTGTTACGAACCCGAACGGTTCGTAACGTGATTGATCTTCTTAGAGGGAAGATCAGCCTCTTGATCCACTTTGAGGGAAGGATCAGTCCTCCTTTGTGCAAAAGACACAATTTTTAAGATGCTTTCTTCATTCATTTCCATTAACAATAACATCTGCTTATATAAAACACTCAAAGACAAACATAAAAAGATCTTATTATAAGAATAGAAATAGCGAATTAGAAACTCTCCTAATCTAACCTAACTACTAAATATATTAAGATATGATCTTATTCACTAAAATATCTAATTAACCTATTCCACTAAGTGGGACCCATCTAGGTACATATCAGTTCTATGGAGTATAGAGATTTTACAAGTAAGTTTTTTGTCTATTCACTTTAGTTACTTTCCGAATAGAAATTTTCTTCAAATTAGGCTTACTGCACATGACCACTACTTTTGCCTTATTTGTTTGGTGCTGACGAGTGCATTATGAATTTTTTCTTTCCAAGTAATTGGTCATCACACCCAAGGTTTTAAATTTCGGTTTCGGCTACAATTTTGGACTTCACCGGAACGGAAATTTCAGCCAAAATCCCTAAATTTTGGTCAAAATTGGGTAAAGTTATCGAAACAGCTGATTTTTCTCCCCAAGTTGAAATTTCGACCGAAATTTGGTACGTTTCGGGAATTCGGTTTTGGTTTCGTTGTTGACTGAAATCCGAAATTTCGGATTTCAGTAGAAATTTAAAACCTTGATCACACCTACTTGTTTATTGGTGGCTGCATTTGAATTTCTTTCGATTTTTCATTTTCAAAACCTTTTTTTTTAATGGTTTCATTTTCAAATCTTAGGATGTATAACTTCACTGCTAAGAGATCTGACTACATGTAGATATTAGTCTATTTGTGACAATGAATTCGTGAACATGTATTTTACATGTTATCAGCCATAAGAAGATATGATTTGGAATATATGCCATGATTACTGCATAAGCTTTCTTCACTTATTGATGGACTGATGTTTTTGTGAAACAAGTTGACTTTTTTGTTATAAACTATACATTATGCTGGAAGATATCATGCATTTTGAAGTCCCTTTAATTAATCTGCTTATTTATTGGCGTAATCAAGGATGTTGGATATGTTGGTTTGAAAATCCGACCCAATTAATCTGCTCCCTTTCAAGTGCATGGTATCTGGTATTGCAACCGTCACATTGATTTTGAGCACATAGTCCTTTAAAGCATGATCAAATATAATGATATTGCTAATGTATAGAAGTCTGTAAGATGGTTTGTGAAGCTGCATCGACTGTGTCAATGGTTCGGTTTGTGCTATACCTAATCCACCCATATATGTGAAGATCAAATCATTGGCCTGACCCATGTAGTTGGGGGACATTCGATTACACCAAATTATAACCTATCTTTTATTTTTACATTAATATCAATCTGTTGAGTATGATTGAATTTGCTTCAGCTTGGTTCATTAGAAATTTGTTTGTTAGCTAATGTCATCTATTACACCCTTACTATTTTGAAGGCTTATTTATGACCACATGCCTTTCAATTTAAATAGAAGCATTTGATCGTACTCAACCCTTGTTAGGATTTCATTTTTTTTACTTCACTAATTAATGATACTTATTGATGGTCAGGGAGAAGAGGAATTTCAACATCTCCAGGGCATTCCGCAGTTTGGGGACACATCTATGGGCATGTGGTCTAAGCCAAGTGTTAGACGCAAGACAAAAATTGTTTGCACGATAGGTCCTTCGACTAATACGCGAGAAATGATATGGAAGCTAGCTGAGTCTGGTATGAATGTTGCGCGAATGAACATGTCTCATGGAGACCATGCATCTCATCAGAAAGTCATTGATCTTGTCAAAGAATACAATGCTCAATCAAAAGACAATGTGATTGCTATTATGCTTGATACTAAGGCATGCTTTCTCCATACTATATCCTTTTCTTGCATTATTAACTTGGCAGGTAAGGTTGCTTAGCCAAAATTGAAAGGTTTGGGTCATTAAATAATGCTTTTGCCACTTTGTTTTTTAACAGAATAATCGTTTTCTTCATACTATATCCTTTTTTTTTATTTTTGCATTATAATGTTTTTGCCACTTTTGTCTCTAAAACAGTATTGGTCAGGTAGCAGTTTCTGAGTATCCCCGTCTTTTCATTCTATGGGACTTATGCACTTTGATGAGTGAAGTCCTTGATAATTTAATAAAGGTCCGCCTAATTTTTCATATGCTGCGTCGCGTGGGAGCCAATATCCTGGAATATTTGTCTTTGTGTTCCAGGTTTCCATGCATATGCATAGGCATGCATATGTTAATATTGCAGACAGTTCTTCCCTCATTGCAAATTAATGGATGAAATTATAAAGGCCGCGAGCTGCTGTCTAATACACAATTCTTGAATTTCAACTTTCCTCTCATTTATAATTTTCATTTTCATTTGTTATATTTCAGGGCCCTGAGGTTAGGAGTGGGGACTTGCCACAGCCTATTGTGTTAGCTAGTGGCCAAGAATTCACTTTCACCATCCAAAGAGGAGTTGGGACAGAAAATTGTGTTAGTGTAAACTATGATGATTTTGTTAATGATGTAGAAGTGGGCGACATGCTTCTGGTTGATGGTATGTGATCAATTCAAGACTCACATATATTTGTTGGGGATCATAAATCTTCTTTGCTGTGATATTAAAATTTGAAAATTGGAACTTCTAGAAACTGCACAAATTTGGCTTCTATGATGATTTAGTTAAACTAACCCTCAGTTTGTTTCTTTAGGAGGAATGATGTCATTTTTGGTGAAGTCCAAGACAGAGGATTCAGTCAAATGTGAAGTTGTAGATGGAGGTGAACTCAAGTCGAGACGACATTTGAATGTTCGAGGAAAGAGTGCTACCTTACCATCCATCACGGGTGAGCTTTTGAACTGCATCCAATCGTATCATTGTCAATTTCTCGAGGGTTTTTTTAATGGTGATTTTATGAATGAAAAACCCTATGACCGAGGTGGTCAAGAGGTGGAGTACAATAAAATGAAAACACAAAAAATGTAAGATACAACACAATTTTCTAGAGGGTTTGTCAGTGTCTTTTGGTGATTCCTATCTTATGGATGGTCTTTAATTTGATGATAGTTCTTTCTTCTTGTATAAATGCAGATAACCATTTGCTTCTTCTTTTTTTTGAATGGTATAACCATTTGCTTCTATTTTCTGCAGAAAAAGATTGGGATGACATTAAATTTGGGGTTGATAATAAAGTGGACTGCTATGCTGTTTCCTTTGTTAAAGATGCAAAAGTGGTCCATGAATTGAAGGATTATCTACGAAGTAAGTATCTGGTACAAATCTCTATCTTTTGATAGGTATATGTTAAATCAAGAAGCACATTTTGGCTGGATTTATTTTACGCAACATCAGTTAAATCTCCTGTCCTATTGTTTTTGCAGATTGTGGTGCAGATATACATGTGATTGTCAAAATTGAAAGTGCAGACTCTATACCAAATCTCCATTCTATTATTTCTGCATCTGATGGGGTATAGCACCAGAATCTGTATATTGCAAATCTTCAACTTGTTTCTAAATTTATTACCTATCCCAAACCTATATGTTTGGTTCCACTGTTTGGATTTCTTAACAGTTTAGTCAGTATCTTTTGCCCCTTGGTATGCTCCCCAATCTTGTCGGTGTTGAAACATCAGGGTCTGGGATCCTTGGTCGTCTTCTCCTTTGTGTTAAAGAGAAACTTATCGTGCCAAAGTAATTGTGATTGTGTTTGTCTGGAGTTGACACACTTTGTTATCTTCCAGCATCTATTATATGTAAAAGAACCAAGTCTTCGTGGTTGGTTATCTGTTAGAGCTTATTGTGCTATAGTAGTTGGTGTGATCTGGATCTTTAGATAAGAATGGACGAACTCCTTCCAAGTTTTTAAGCCCACTATGGTATTCTTTCACTGTTATTCTTGTTGTGTACAATGATTTGCACTTTCAAACACTATTTAAATATCTTCCTTCGTGTTCTTTGCAATTCATATTTGAAAGTTGTTCTAGGCTTCTAGCTATAGTTTAGAGGTTAGGTTACAACAATGCTGTTTCTGTGGAGTGAGCTAAAATCCAAAATATGGAATAAACAAGTGTTTGCATGAATTTACAGCTCAGTCAATTCTGTTCCCATTCTCTAACCAAGGATTTGGATATCTATCATGTTTTGTTTCGTCGAACATCTAATTCAGATGGTGCAGTAGTTTACTATTAGAGAAGAACTATTTGATATAAAATGTAAATATCAGATTAGAGTGGGAGTTTTCATATGGCGGATGGTCATGAATGCAAGTGCATAAAAAAATAAAATGGGGCCTATCGACGTCAGGGCTCAGCAAATGAATGGTTTAGATCGCTCTTTATATGGGCCCAACTTTATATATAGTTTTTACGCACTTGCATGCACAGCCTTTCACCTTATAAAAACTCATTATAACAGCATCGTGCACTAAATAATGAATTATTGTCTCTAATCCATCTTTGATTTTTTGGCCATGAATAAAAAAAAATTGAAGCCCTTTTAGATTGATTACTTTTATTTTAACTTTACCCTTCTGACACTTTGTATCATTATCAAGTTTGCCCTTTGCATGTTTAAACTTAGATGGTCCTCGGTGTGTATGTGAACGCCTTAATAGTTATTACCTGGAGCATAGTGGTTACAATGTGAAGTTACTATCGTCTTGGCGACTGTCGTTTTTTCATCATAGAATGGTGAAACTACATTACAGTCTTTTCTATCTGTGATGAACTGAATTTGCTTTCTTACAGGCAAGATCTTATTTTTTGGCTTGGTTTATTTGCAATTATTCTCGTGTCTTTTTATTAGTTATAAATTATTTTATTGTATACACATTGGTTTATGATATTTCTGAGTGAAGGCTATGGTGGCTCGGGGTGATCTCGGGGCTGAGCTCCCTGTTGAGGAGGTTCCTTTGCTACAGGTATATTCATTTTTTTTTTTTGAATGGTTGCTACAGGTATATTCATATGCTGTTCGATTTCGTATTCATTGATGCGCTCTTCGATGTATTATATATTATCTCAATCCACTGATATTATTTCTATTGATTTACCTTTCAAATCCCACCTTTTTGGTTGCTTGGCTTAAATGTTTATTTATGCACCATTCACGTGCTTTAAGAATACAAGGTATTTATCTTCAGATTAGTCAATAACAAGAGAATCAATTTATAGGGCATTGTATAGCTGGGAAAATTGGTAACTGAGCACTTCCATTGCCATGTGCATCTTTTCTGTAACTCTCCCCTGGTGGTATTCTGAGATTGCTCACCGTCATAAGTCTTGGACCATCCAAAGCCATGATTTCTCATGCCACTGTGTATGTTGTCTACGTCACCAAGAATTTGGAGGTTGACACTGAACAGTGATTGAAAACTGGATGGGTATAAAATAATATAATATTTTTGTATGATTTGCAGAAGCTCTTGAAGGACGGTAATAGGGAATGAGAAATAGAAGCTAATAGTTTTCTATGGTCTTTGTTTAGATTATCTAGAACTACTAGAGCCTTTTATCTTTCGGGGCGTGCGATCATTTGTGGTCTCTTTCGGGGCGTGCGATCATTTATTCTAGATCGCTGCTCTCCTTATTAGGCCCATCCAGAGTGTGTGATTCTAACGAGGCTGAATTGAGAGTACTCCTATGAGCCTAAGATGGTATACAAATGTTAAGGCTTGCCCCCTTGCTCATCGAAGGTGATTAAGCAAATGTTTTATCATGGGCTAGCAGCAAAGCAAGTGGACCATGGAAGTTTGCAATTATTATTTTAGAAATCAGGGATCTTGTCCGGAAAATCGGGCCACAACTCCAACATATGAAGAGATCAGAAAATGAACAAGCTGATAAATTGGCAAAAGGAGTGGATAAGGAAGGAGTGGAGATTGTTAATCTAGATTTAGAGGAACCAACGGTGGAGCTTTAACGATTAGTAGAGTGGACTGTTTTGGGCTTTTCTGCTGTAAATACTTTGAAGGACATCTTGTCCCTATGTTGGACTGCTGTTTTAGTTTGATAGTAATGAAATCATTACTTTTCAAGAAAAAAACTACTAGAACCTTGTAATCATCAGAAATAGGTTTTCTGATTTTGGCCTAACTTGTCACATACAGTTTTTAAGTGAAATAATTTTTTTAAAGGTAACAGAATTTTATTAATGAGACAAGAGCCTAGTTACAACAACTGGGACAACATCCCACATCTGCTAACCCCAATATTACATCTGTGACACCCGCTCCCCAAGCCCAAGACCCTCTAAATGTGTAACATATTTAACCACTGAGAACTGAGAACCCCACAACCCACTAGGTATGATCCCTGAAATTGCTGGGAGAGCCTTTTCATCGTGAGGCTCCCAAGAGATGGATGCCAAAACTGGATGTCTTGCGGCATAGCAATCTGCAGACAGATGACAGCACCAGGGTGAAACAAAACTTCTATACCGAGAGAATTGAATCCAAACCGAACCAGGAAAAAAATATGGACAGGGTCATGATGATCCCACTGGAACCAGCAGAACCATACTCTGAAATGCAATCCTTTTAACACAACAGGTAGTCAGGATTAAGCCTCTAGCTCAATTGGTTAAGGCTTTGTTCTTCAACCTAGATGTTGAAGGTTCAATCCCCACTTACCTACCAAAAAGAAGCATAAGGGGCCGTTTGGATACATGGATTCTAGAACCTTGGATTTCCTCAAAATCGTAGATGGGAGAGGAGAGAAGGAGACCAATCTGTTTCACTTCTCTTTAGAATCTTGGATTTTAGGTAAGAAATCGAGGTTTTAGAAATCTCTCCCCCATCCTGAGATTATTAAATATGAAATGATGGACAAAATGTATTTTTAGTAGTTTTCATGCTCAACATATCTCAATCGCATCTTCTTTTGTTCCTATTACATTTGATTGTTTTCAATCAGTATTTATGGTAATAAAACTTTAGTTTCTGTTAACCTTTGATAAGCTGGCTATAAGTTTCAATGAACCATATACATGTCTACCTTGAGAGGGCTTTCTGTGCAACTTTACTTCCTTCTGCGGACTAACAATATACATTGTCACCAAACTGCATGTTGATACCTGGCATCAGTTCATAGGCACACAGACTTCGAGAAAAACTATAGCACATATAAAAGTTGGCAATATTTGCCTGTATTGAGTACTATCATTTTCAAGGCATATGTTGCTTGGTTATTGCCATGATCTTTAAAATTAAGTTTATTTGTAAGGGGCTAATCAATTTTTTATTTGAGTCTATATAAAAGTATCTATTTGATACACTAATCGAACAGGCTTCATCAAAACTTGTATTTCTTGTGCACGCAGGAAGAGATTATTAGGATGTGCCGTAGTATGGGAAAAGCAGTTATTGTAGCGACAAATATGTTGGAAAGCATGATTGTTCATCCTACCCCAACCCGAGCAGAGGTCTCAGACATTGCTATTGCAGTTCGTGAGGGTGCTGATGCAGTCATGCTCTCTGGAGAAACTGCTCATGGAAAGTATGAATTCTATTATTTTTCAATAATTTTTCTCATTAGAACTTCAGAATCTAGAAAAAAACCCAAGGAGATCATATCTATTTGAAGAAACTGGACTTGTGATGCTTAATAACTTGCATATTTGGTGATTAACCCTTAAATTATTTATATTTACAAGCCAAAATTGTACAGTGTAGAGATGAATGATCTATTTAATTCAAACTGTGAATAGTATGTTTTATACCAGAACAGGGTACACTTCTGTTTGGTTCGGATTTAAGCTTGCAGCAATGAAGCCAGGATAGGGTAACAATATTATGAGATTGTTAATACTGCCTGAGCAAGGAACTGTTCTTTTCTGCATGCTGTTTGGGAGGCCAGTAAGATCGGTGACTCATTGGCCAAAGCTGGTAGTTGTGGGACTTATTGGGGGCAATCTCTGCCTCGTTTGTTAATTTTTGTATTTCTGGACACACTCTGCCCTTCTGTACCTACTGTTCTTTTGTTTGAATGTGTCACTTTTCTTACAAATAAATATAATTTTAGAAAGAGATAAACATACTATATCACGAAATAATTATGATAGCTTACGTAGTCCACCCACTCAGTGAACCAAACAATCCGAAAACAGACCAGAGAACCAGGACACTAAGACAACAATATTTTTTCTATGCATTATACAGGACTTGGAAAGGCATTTTCCAGGTTCTTATGTTTTGTTGCCAGACATGATATACAGCTATCACATGCCCTATAATTTCTAGTCAAAATTTTGTTTTTTTCATTTGACTTCAGATGAATCATTTTGTGTTTGTCAATATTGCATTTTTCCATCAGCCAATTAATTATTGTTGATTATAGTCGTTTTGACTATGGTTAACTCCTCGAGGGAAAGAAGTTTTCACTAATCAGGCTTTGATGCAGGTTTCCACTGAAAGCCTTAAAGGTTATGCACACAGTTGCTTTGAGGACAGAAGCAACTATGGTTGGAGGAGAGAAACCTTCTAATCTCGGTCGAGCTTTCAAGGTTATTATCATGTCATTATCCTGTGTTGCAATAGCTTTTATTATGCTTTCCTTTCTTCCTTTTCTCTGCTTTTTGCGGACCCTAATTTCTTACTTCAATATTCCTGTGTTCTTTAGAACCACATGAGTGAAATGTTTGCATTCCATGCTACCATGATGTCGAACACTCTTGGCACATCTATTGTTGTCTTCACCAGAACTGGGTTTATGGCGATACTACTAAGTCACTATCGACCTTCTGGCACAATTTTTGCTTTTACAGATGAGTGAGTCCCTTGCTCGTAATCTGTAAATGCTTTGCAATTTTACCTTTCTCCTTTCTTGGTTTCACAAGTAAGCTGCAAAAATGCTACCAAGGAAGGTGCTTGTATGCGTGCCAAGCACTTGCACTTCTCTACTGGCAGATTTGCTGGCTTGTTATTTCCATGGAATATTAGTTGAGGGAGAGAGAGGGAGAGACTTGAGAGGGCATGAGGGAGGATAGTGTGAGAAGTGCATGAAAAACAGGGAAAAGAAAAACTTCACTCGAAATCGAGTTTTTGTTTTCCTTATTTTTCAGCCACTTCGCACCATCCTTATTCAATCCGTCTCAATTCTCTCCCTCTCCCTACCTCTCTTAACACTTGGTAAGCTAATATTCCATGAAAACAATTCAGGGTAACCAAACATGGCCTTAGAATTATTGCTGAATGATTTGTTGATTGATGGGCATGCAGGGAGAGAGTGAGACAGAGACTGGCCTTGTACCAAGGGGTATGCCCCATACACTTACAATTCTCAGACAATGCCGAGGAGACTTTCGAAAAGGCCTTATCTTACTTGCAGGTAAGTCCAGCTGATTGCTCTTTTGGTTCATTCATCATCTTTCTCCTCAGTATTATATGAATAAAAGTGAACAACGATATGGTGAGACCAGTCTCGTTTAAAAAGAAATGAACCATTCATGTTTCCCCTTAGGATTATATGAATAAAAGCAAACACCTATACAGTGTGAGAGATTATGAAAATTACAGAAAATAAACTCAGTACATTCTTGGGTGCCTTCGCACTATATTTATAGAGAAATTTTTACAAGTGGTTCCCATGAAAAACACGTGCTTAACGGCCTATAACTACTTGTGTTTGAAATTTAAAACACATAACTAAAAGAATAAAGATATGGAGGCCGAATTGGGGACCGAGAATTGAACCGGACTAATAGCCTTTTTACACGTTAGAAATCTTAGTTCCTTGATTTTCGACTTTTTACCCCCTTGAATAGCAAAACTACCCTTCCTATGCCATGTAGGAATTTGTTCGGTCCCCAACTCGGTCTTCATAGCAGCACTCTAACTAAAATAACTTCCTAATCGACCACTATATTGATCCAACGGTCAGATCTCCTAATATATTCTAACATGGTGAGACCAGTCTCATTTAAAAAGAAATGAGATGGCTCATGACCGGCGCAATACAGGCCTGACAAATAAGTGGGCAAAACTAACTAATAAATTCTATTTATTTTTCAAACCATCTTTTTTATTTGATCTAAATCATATACAATTTTCTGATTCAGAAGCAAGGGATGGTGAAGGAAGGGGAAGAGGTTGCTCTTGTTCAGAGCGGGAGGCGACCCATCTGGCGGTTCCAGTCCACGCATAATATCCAGGTGAGGAAAGTGTAGTTGGAAAGCAAATGTGAGACTGAGTTGGGACTCAGTACCCGCTCGCCGTTTGTCGTTTAGTTGAAAATATCTCATGCATTGTATTTTAATGGTGTTCTTCGTTGTAGAGATCCCTATCAGGAATTCGGCCTTTTCTGTCGCTTTTTTTTTTTTTTTAATTTGTAATATTTTATTCTGATATTTGTTTGAGTGAATTTATAATGTATGGTAATACTACTTCCCAAATATTTTTTGGAACATATTTTTAAGACGAGCTTAGTAATTTTTTTATTTTTAAGGAAAACGACTATTTTATTACCTTTCAATCTCAATTTTTTGTTATTAGTTCAATGTCTTTGTGTATCATAATAGGGTGGTGTATGGGCAATTTCGCAAAAAGCCTTCTCAGGGCGTCTCTTTCAAGAGTGAAAGAGACACCCGCAGACTCTCCTATTATAGCAGGGTGTCCAGGCAATTTCGCAAAAAGCCTTTCATCGCTCCTCTTCTTCGTTAAAGAGTCGACCTCATAGCAGAAGTTGTCTTATTTAATTCATATTAGGTTGCCTTATGCTCTGTATGGTTGCCAGGTTTTTTTTGTCCGCGGGAGTTATGTGGGAGAAAAAAATACCCTGGGAGATAGGTGGGAAAAAAAGAAGTCCTGGAAGTATCCTGGTAAAATAAAAATCCCATGTTTGGTTGTGTGGGAGAAAAAAATACCCTCGGAGATATGGTGGGCAAAAAAAAAACCTTTGTTTGGTTGCTTGAATTGTTGGGTAGAAAAAAAAAATTCTTCTCAAGCTTATTTTTGGTTCCTGAGTTTATTTTTGTTCCTGGGGATGGGATGAAAAGGCAATCATTACAAAAGTGGGATTAAAAAATTCACCCCACAAGTAATCATTACAAGAGTGGGATTAAAATAAACATAGTGCTAAAAGGCAACCAAACATGGGAATTGACCAAAATTTAACTTACTCTCCCACAAAACTCCTTTTAACAATGCCCTTCCAATCTGTACTTTACCCTTTTCTGGCTTAAAGGCTGATGTTATAATTCCTGAGCTAACTGTACATAAAATAAGGGAATTTTCACCCCCTATGCAGTACGCATTCGCCCCATTATATTGTGACCAGTGTGCAACTTTAGCACTTCTTTGACGTCAAATCACGTTAACAGTGGGGCGAATGTGTACTAAAGTGGGCGTGGGGGGGGGGGTGAAAATATCATCGCCCTAAAATAAACCTCTGCTTATTAATATTATTCTCAAGATGTTACCTACTTTCCCTTTGTGCCATTATGTCCTAGAAAGGGAAAGGGAAAGGGAATGTAGATATCATTTCCTTTTTTCTTTTTAATTTTAATATTGAAGAATGGACTTTTGATGAGAAGCTCTTCAGTCTTCACCGCCTTGGTTGACCTTGGATAAGGGTGTCAATTTTGGCTCGGGCTTGGAAGCTCGCTCGAGCTCGGCTAGAATCCTTAACGAGCCGAGCCGGCTCGCCAGGCTCGTTAAGCTTAACGAGCCGAGCCCGATTTAGGCCAGGCTCGGCTCGGCTCGGCTCGTTAAGAATTTAATATATATATACATTAAAAGGGTTGTCCAGAGAGTGAAAGGGGAGGGCAAAATATGTCACTTCATTTTTGGAACCCCATTTGTTACTAGGACCACCCCCCATAGTGTAAAAAAAGTAGTCAAATTACACTAGTAGGGCTGTCCAGGGAAGATGAGGGGTGTGAGCTTAATATAACCCGAGCTCGGTAAGGCTCGCGAGCCTGACCGAGCCGAGCCGAGCCTGGCCGAGCTCGGCTCGGCTCGGCTCATTTATACCCCTAACCTTGGACAACAGAATGAGGGGTGCAACTCGGGTAAGGTTGAACCTGATTTTTTGCCTGGTCGGGTTGGGTTTTTCGAAATCCAGGTTGGGTTCGGGTTGGAAAAACTCAACCAGATTTGAATTCGGGTTGGGGTGTCGGGAGCCTGACCCGACCCGAAACCCAACTTGTATTTTTAAAATAATAAAAAATACTTAAAATGAAAGTTTAAAATTTGCCTTTTTGATTTTCCCTCTCAAAAATTTTAATTTTCTATTTTACTTATAACATTACCTAAATTAGTAAAAGTAAAAAAACTAACAAAAAGGAATGATATTATCCCTCTGACGCATAAAATATTAAAATCCCCCCTTTCACACATTACTTATTTGTTAAGTTTTCAAGGCACATGGAAAGACGGAAAGTTAGAAACGTTAAAAGGCTTAAAGCCTACAGGGGTCAACCGGACCCAACCCGAACCTATTTGAAAATCGGGTTGCGTCGGTTCTGGTTCGGGTTGAGCAAATGGTCGGGTCAGGTTGAGCAAATGGCTCCTCGGGTTGGGTTCGGGTCGACCTCAACCCGACCCGACCCTACCCGCGCGTTGCACCTTACAGAATCTATTCCACGTATATAATATGATATTACACAAATCAATAGAAATCAAGATATTAAGTCAGAGACTCATAACATATGGCTACGTGAAACTTTGCACGGGAAGTCTCAGTACATTTCAAAAAGTACAGTGGGCCCACTTCTTAGGATGATCCAAACCGTTCATTTGATGGGCCACAACTTAAGTAGGTTATATCCGGTAAATAACTAAATATCATAATGCATTTGATGGGCCGCAACGTAAGTAGGTTACATCTGGTAAATTATCTCCATATGATGATCATAACCTTCTGATATGTAGAGAAGCAACATGGTCAGCGTGTGAAATCCGGCCCAATATTTTTAAGAAAGTATATTGGGCTCACTTCTTAGGATGATCCAAACCGTTCACTTGATTGGCCACGGCGTAAGTAGCCAATACCTCATAAATCATCTCTATAGAATGATCCTAACCCTCTGATCTATAGAGGCATGGCCCCACATTTTACACCATGTTTTGATAGGTTGGGTACAATCAACTCCTCTCAAACCCATGCAGCAGGTGGGGCCAACCATTTTTCATATTTTGATGGGTCTCATGATCTCACCCAAGTCCATGCATAGGACCAGGGACACCATTTTACACCTCATATTTTGAACTTCGGGCCCTCTATTTTACACTCGGGCATAGCATGGGCCAAGAATATTAGTAAACTTAAGCATTAATTATTCATTTAAGAGAGATAATTCTATGCCAAAAAGGGAAATGTTATCAGCACTACTGTATTTTGATGAGGGCACTCATTTTATTAAAAGTTTGGTACGGCCCACACCATATGATGATCCAAACCGTCCCATTAGATGGGCCGCGGCCTAAATAGGTTGTGACACAAAAATCATTTCCATAGGTTGATCATAACCCTCCGATCTGAATGTTAGAGGTTTGATCCTAACCCTCTACAGATCGGAGGGTTAGGAACTTAGGATCAACCTATGGAAATGATTTTTGGGGAACAACCTATTTAGGCTGTGGCCCATCTAATGGACAATTTGGATCATCCTATGGTGAGGGCCATACCATACTTTTAATAAAGTGAGGAGTGCCCTCATCAAAATACAGTAGTGCTGATAACATTCAATGGATGGATTCAGGGAGATGTGATTCCTTCTGTCTGTGTTGTGTGTACGAGAGAGAGAGAGAGAGAGAGAGAGAGAGAGAGAGAGAGAGTTTTCAAAGATTAATGTATTTCTAATATCATCAGTAAGAGGAGAGATTTTAGGGATTGTGAGATTTTCCTTAATCTTCTAACTAAAAGTAAATTTTATTTAGGGAAATGATATTTACACTCCAATGTTTTGATATCACACTCTACCAGCTTGTCTTTTAGTCTTTAAAAGGCTGTGAACAGGTTATTACTGTTCCCAAAAGCTCTCACAATCTCATTAAATACTAAAAGACAAGCAATGATAGCTTGGATATCAAAACATTGAAGTACTGATATTATTTCCTTTTAGGGAAACCGTCCATTAGATGGGCCACAGTCTAAATAGGGTGTACCCAAAAATTATTTCCATAGGTTTATCCTAACCCTCCGATCAAAAGAGGGTTAGGTTAAACCCTCTAACATTCAGATCGGAGGGTTAGGATCAATCTATGAAAATGATTTTGGGGGCACAGCCTATTTAGGTTGTGGCCCATCTAATGGACGGTTTGGATCATCCTATGGTGCGGGCCATACTTCTAATAAAGTGAGGATTGCCCTCATCAAAATACAGTAGTGCTGATAACATTTCCCTTCCTTTTATTTATAATTAATGGTAAAATTGGTCAGTTCTGATGAAGGCCTGGGTACACGTTCTTAGTGCCAACTTAATCCAGCCCTGTCAGCTACTTAATAATATGTGGGTTATCATACCATAAACATTATTTTTTTCCCTGAGTAGCGTCATGAGTGTCGAATGAGGCCTTTTAATTGACGGGCCAGGCATCAAAATTCACTCCTATTGGATATTCTAACCATGCGTGCGCGTGCAGTCCAGTATTTTTAAAAATTACTGCAGGGCCCACTTTGTAGGATGATACAAAACATTCATTAGGTGGGCCACACCGCAAATAGGCTGTACCCCGTAAAACATCTCCATAGGATGATGCTAACTCTCTGATCTACAGAGGATCATCTACATGGTCTCCCCCCTCATCTCCTTTATGAAAAAAGGGCGTCCGATGTCTTGAATATGAGCAACAAAGAAAGCCTTAAATATTGATATGAAAAAAGGGCGTCCGTTTCTCAGTTACAGCCCACCCCTCCCCCCGGGACTTTTATATTTCCAAACAGAGGCCCAGTTGAGTAATTCTCGGACTACCAAAGGTTGAGCCAAATCATCCTGTGAACCCACCTAAAGTGGGCATTGTCATCTCATCGAGTAGACAACCCATTTTCGAATGGTCTGGTCTGCAAACAGACAGTTGAAACAAGGCTATGCTCCCGCCAGTGCAAAGTTCATCAAGTGCTGGTATGCTAGGACGCCTATACGAAGGGGCCGTCTGGATACGTGGATTTTAGAATTTGGGATTTCTTCAAAATTGTAGCTAAGAGACGAGAGAAGAAGCGGACCAGCCATTGTTTTTTACTCGTTTTTTACTTCGCCCTTCTTCCCATCAGCAAGAGAGTAGCAGATCCTCCCATATTTCCAGGTTTTAGAAATCTTAGGATGCTAGAGAGATTTTTAAAACCTGAATTTCTCTCGCTTAAAATCCAAGAAACGCTGTCACGACAGCAGACAGCAGCTTGCTTGATCATGAAGCCTCTTTTACACTGTTTTCAAACTAAAAACCTAGATTCTAAAATCTGCGTATCCAAACGGCCCCGAAGTGTAATCAAAGAAAAAAGCAATCCATCAAATCTCATCAAAAAGATTCGAGGCAGAAGTGGGGAGGAGGTTCTCCTACAACTTGAATACTTGATCCCCGGGATTCTGAGACTTGAACCAGTTTCCACTCAAACCGACATTGTAAAGTATCAAGGCTCGGTCAAGATTCTCATCTCATTGTCAAGCGTCAGAATCAAAACCAAACTTAGCAAGACAATTAGACAATACAGATTCAACATAGGCTATGAGGGACTGAATGGCCAACAAAGCATGAAAAGAATATGCATTCATAAGTACCCAAAAGAGAGAGTTATGTGACCTACCCAATGAAAAGAGTACGATAGTACAACTATTACTGCACACAAGAAGTTCATGGTGAGTCATAAGGAAAAAAAAATCATCAGTAATAGTTAGCACAGCATTTTCCATAAAGAGAAAGAGGTGAAATGGATGATAACTGATTTATATTTAAAAGCAGCATTATAAGGCAGATATGGTTGCAGCAAACACTTTTTTTATAACCATAAACTCCACATGAGGCTAACTGTCTATTTACAAGACTTTGCACCAAGTATTTACACAATAAGAAACCTAATAAAACCCGACCCCCTTAACCCCTCACCCGTTTGCTCATTATTTCACAAGGGCATCAAACGAATTACTTTTAAGTTCCTAATCATATAATAATCAATGAATGAGAAAACTTGCCTTTCTCATCTCCAAACAACAAAATCACCAAGACACAGGACCCAAACAGTGACTGCTAGAACCAAATAAACCACATAACAAAGACAGAGAAAGAGGAAATCTACTTACTGGTTCGCTTCAAACCCAGTTGTGAGGCACCACGTAAGACCTCGCCTGCTTAGATGAACTACTTTCTACTTGATTGCCGGCACCACTCACTAGCATTGCCATCAGACTCCCTCCATGCACCCTCCCTTCCGGAAGGGCGACAGAACTGCGTGGCAGGACTTGATGTGTGTGTGTCTTCGGATCACAACCATTCCAACCCATAAAATTCTCTCCATTATTCCTGGTTTTCACTACATCGATGTGCATTTCTTCAATGGCAACCTCTTTCAACTTCTCAGTCTGGCTAAGTTTTGGGCCCTGGCCACTGGGTCCAAGTGTGCCCCCACCATGCACTCGCTTATCCTCCACCAAGGCACTGTGGGCAGCACATAGCCCAATCTTTCCCCTAGCAAACCGGTCACAGAAGGATTGGCCACCAAGATCTGATTGGCCCCACGAGCACCGCTTGCCTCCACCATGTGCCTTGCAGAAGTCAGTACTTCCTTGCGCACTCTTCCCGCATCCCTCATATCTGCATCGCTTTCCCCCACCATGACGAACACAAAAATCTGTTCGACCCCTCGCACTTTTAGTGCACTCTGCGATGGCACACCTCTTCCCACCCCCATGTGCAACGCAAAATTGCGTTCCCCCATGCACACTCTTGGGGCACACATTGCCTCCGTGGAATGAGCAACGCTTTCCTCCCCCATGCCCTTTGCAGAAGGGTGTGCTCCCTTCTGCGCCCTTTGTGCACCCTAAAACTGTGCACCTCTTTCCTCCACCATGTGCTTTGCAGAACATCGTGCTTCCTTGGGCACCCTTCAAGCATGCCAGGAACTGGCACCGCCGTCCACCACCATGGGAGATACAGAGTCCAGAAAAACCTTCTGCACTTTTTGTGCAGTTTTCCTTCTGACACCTCTTACCACCACCATGCCTTATGCACAAACCAGATTTACCCCTTGCAGCTCTGGTGCAACCTTCGTGGCTACATCGCCGGCCACCGCCATGGGCTATACAGTAATCTGTGCGGCCTTCAGCACTCTTTGTGCAACCGAGAAATTCGCATCGTCGGCCACCACCATGAGCCTTGCAGTACACAGTTCGGCCTTCGGCTCCCTTATGGCAACCTGCTTTCTGACACCTTCGCCCCCCACCATGTGCAATGCACAGGCCAGAAGCACCTCTGGCTCCCTTTCCACATCCCTGGAACTGACAAATCTTTGTACTAGAGTTACGCTGTTGCTGAGTAAGCCCGGAAGTACAGGTGACTGAGCTTTTTGGCTTTGATATCATGGTTGACGAGAGGTCTGGAACAGCTGATATCGAATTGGCTTTGCTGGAAATAGGGCTGAGAGTGAAGCCTGTCTCTGCAATATGCAAAGGTGGAACAATATTCCCTAATTTCAAACAAGACGATGTTGATCCTTCATCTGTAAATGGCATTTTTCCAATCGCTAATGAGGTCTCACAGTTATTCTGATATGGAGTTGAGCTTGGTGTGACACTGGTGATTTCTGATTCAGATGGTCCTGTTGAGAGACTCAATTGGAGGTCAAATTTAGGCCTCGTTTTAATTGTGGGCTTCTTTGGGCTGGGTGCCTTTTCATTGCCAAGATGGAGATGGAAATTCAAACCCAGATCCATGGAAGATTCCTCATCGGTTTCTTTGACTGAAGAGACAGTGCAAGCAGTTGCGAAACTTCCTTTGCTGTCTGAGGAACTTGGAGAACGTCCTAAACCGAGAACCAGGGAAGAGCCATCTTCCCGACCAGTGGGTTTGTCAACAACACTCCACTTCCTCTTGGTGCCCTTCGATGTGGAATGAAACATGGCAGAAGCACAAGGGAAATCGAGTCGTAAAGTGGTATCTGTGAAAAATTCAGCTCCAACTTGAAGAACTTTGCTCAAATTCCCAAATGCATTTGAGGACGAATTGTCGGCAGCAAAACCCAAGTGTTGAAACCCTTTATCCATTATCGAATATCAGCTGAGAAAAGGAACCCCTTAACTAGACCAAATCTTGATGTAAAACCAGTCACCTTAACTTCCGGGATTAAGAAAACATGAACAAAATGAGGGTCAAAAGTCCTTGAAGACCTTGAAGGAATGGATACCACCTCCGCTAACAAACCCCGAAGTATCACAACGATCCATTTGCTAAGAACTTAAAACCTCCCTTAATCAAAAGCAGTTGTTGAAGATAAACCAGATCAACAAAAACCTCTAGCATTCACCTTAATCAAAGTGGTCGAACATTCCTGCTATAGAGCAAACAACGCAATTAAATAATGGAACTGACAAGCTAAAAGAAAAAACAGCCAATCAGGACTAAATTGTTCATGTTTGGGGTTCAAAGATACTCCTAGTTTATGTAGATTGATGAAGATTGTTTACTTCTTTTTAAAAAAAATGATTATACTTAAAATAAAGCGTAGGATTCTAAATCCTCACTTGATCAGCAAGAACTGACCTATATCTCTAAGGGTGTCAATTTTGGCTCGGGCTCGGAAGCTCGCTCGAGCTCGGCTCGAATCCTTAACGAGCCGAGCCGAGCCGGCTCGTTAAGCTTAACGAGCCGAGCCCGAGTTAGGCCGGCTCGGCTCGGCTCGTCTCGTTAAGGCTCGTTAAGAATTTAATATATTTAAATATATATATTATATATTAATATATACACTAAAAAGGTTGTCTAGGGAGTGAAAGGGGGAGGCAAAATATGTCACTTCTTTTTTGGAACCCCATTTGTTACTTGGACCACCCCCCTAGTATAAAAAGAGTAGTAAAAAAACACTAGATAGGGCTGTCCAGGGAAAATGAGGGGTGTAAAATTAATATAATTCGATCTCGATAAGGCTCGCGAGCCTGGCCGAGCCTGACTGAGCCGAGCCGAGCCGAGCCTGGTTTGAGCCCGAGCCCGAGCCGAGCCTGGCTTTTGAGCTTAACGAGCCGAGCCTGGCCAAGCTCGGCTCGTTTACACCTAATATCTCAATAAAAAGTAGAATTTCCATTTAGATTAGGGAATAGTGTAAGAATATTAAAATAAAACAGTATCAATCTATGATTTGTGGACACCTACACGAGTCACGTGTCGACACGGCCACGGAGTGTCAGACACATCAAACCCCAAAATTTAGAAACGGGGACACAACTAAAATAGAAGTATATAGAATTATGATTTGTGTATACAAATTCGTGTGTTAGGGTTCCAACACGGATACAAGGTCTCTGACATGGCAACCCTGAAAATATAGAAATAGCGACACACCCATACACATACATAAATATTAAATTACTAATTACTATCATGATTTGCAAAAATATAAAAACAATATTCATTTAACAAACCAAGGTTTTAAATTTCGACCGAAATCCAAAATTTCGGGTTTCGGTCGAGAATGAAACCGAAATTGGGTATACATGAAACGGTATAAAATTTCGGTCGAAATTTTGAAATTTCCGCCAAAACTTTAGGGATTTCACCCAAAAAGTAGATTTTTTTCCATTAAATAATATTTTCCTGAAATTTTGGCCGAAGTAACTGAAATTTTCTATGGAATAAAATATTATTTTATTGGATTTCGTGGATTTCGCCCGAAATTTCAAAATTTCGGCCGAAAATTTCGGTTTCAGTTTCGGACCGAAACTACCCCTGAAACTGAAATTTAAAACCTCGTAACAAACTACCATTAAAAAAATCATTTAAAAAACTAATAGTTATTAGGTTTAATCAACTATAATCTAAAAACAAACATGAGATAATAAAAATAACAATGCATTCATCAATTTACTCTAGTTCTCTTCCATCTCCCATATGTGGAGAGAAAGGGAGAGCAATAGGATATAATAAATAACATATTAGAATAAAAGTTTGCTTGGGGTTTTAGGTTAGAGGACGCGATATACCATCAAATATTAGTTAAAGAAGAGTTAATAATAAAAGAGGTAAACACAATATTCAATAATAAAACAGAATGTCATACTTAGCACAGTACAAAAACGTGTTGACGTGCCCACATTAAGTCTGAAACTTTCAACAGTACATTTAAAAGGGTCAAAAGGAATGTTGACACACGTGTCGTTTCGGACACAACATAACACATATGTCGGTAATAAATTTAAAGTGTCGGTTAAATCATAGGAGCTGAATAATCAGTAGAAAGCAAATTCTAAGCATGATTATGAAAGTACTCACATACCAACCACCTACTGAAGAAATAACTCTTCTAACTACCAGCTACTCCGGCAGTCTGTAACTAAACATATTTCCATTGAATCATTAACAAACGCAGTGTTTAAAAATGCGGATGTGACGCAGAATGCGGCCAAGAAAAATCCTTGTCATATCGACGCGGACGCAGCCAAGAACGGGGTTGATGAGGTTGACGCGGTGATAACTCGGGAGAGTCAAGGAGTTTATTGACTTTGTAGGGCAAAACGCGGAATGCGGATGTGGTTCAATGCGGAACGAGGCCAAGGCAAAAAGGAGTCGACTCGGGCGAGTTCCTTGTTGAGTCAAGGAGTTTTTAAATACTGGACAAACATGACACAAACTTTAAAGAGTTCAACGATATGCTCTTTAACATGAAAACAGAACCAAAAGCCCACAACGAGGAGACAGAAAAAAAACTGAAGGAGCAAAAAAGAAAGTTTGTCTTCACTATGTGTCTCAGAACTTTGCAAGAATCAATCTGGAAATATGGTAGAGAGCTGTAAAAGGGGGAGCAAAAGAAGGTAGGGCAGATCAAGACACTCGTACACGTCAATGGTCATATCCTCACAGTCAGGCAGGCTGTTAGAAGAGAATACAGTTGACTATTAGAAAACACATCCTCAGAGCTTCAACAGTCAGGTCACAGTAGATCAGGCCAGGACAATGAATAACATTTCTAAGCCGAAAATGTGTAAATCATAGACCAGTCCAAATCTTAATAACCGGAAGTAGGGGTGTAAACGAGCTGAGCCGAGCCGAGCTTGGCCAGGCGCGGCTCGGCTCGGGCTCGGTCAGGCTCGCGAGCCTTACCGAGCTCGAGTTATATTATGTTCACACCCCTCATCTTCCCTGGACAGCCCTACTAGTGTAATTTGACTACTTTTTTTACACTATGGGGGGTGGTCCTACTAACAAATGGGGTTCCAAAAATGAAGTGACATATTTTGCCCCCCCTTTTCACTCCATGGACAACCCTTTTAATGTATATATTAATATATAATATATATATTTAAATATATTAAATTCTTAACGAGCCTTAACGAGCCGAGCCGAGCCTGGCGTAACTCGGGCTCGGCTCGTTAAGGATTCGAGCCGAGCTCGAGCGAGCTTCCGAGCCCGAGCCAAAATTGACACCCTTAACCGGAAGTGGAATAAACGAGCAGAAAAAAACTATTTTATGATTTTTAGTCTCTAGGAATTGTGACACCCCAAGCAGAAGAATCATGCAACTATTGTCCAAAGCTGCAGATATCACTTAATCCAAGCAAGATTATGAAGAACTACAACAGACATCCACCTAGTCAGAACATTCACACGGAGAAAAAGAAAAGATGACTCCCAACACAAATACCATAGTAATATGCAGTGCCACATAATCATAGAACACAAGGCTTTCGAACGCAAGATGGCTAAAACCCATCACAAAAGCAGAGTAAACCACCAATTCGTACCCCAGAATAATGGCACTAAAAATGATGTTGACAAACATTAGAGGAGCTAGCAAACCAGAAATTATTTTTGGGTGTGGGACAAGCAACAAATAATTAATCAGGAAAAGATGAAAGTATAAACAGCCAATTGAAACAACATAAAAACTTCAATGCTAGGATGCTGTGCAACACCTATGTTGTTCATGCCAAGAGATCCTGGGAAAGTGAAAAATACTAAGGAGATTTATAGCTGCCGGGAAAAACAAGTGAAAAATAGGAAAAAAATGAATTACTTGAAATATATTCATTGACGGGATAAAGACATGAGAAAAAACCAGATTAGCTGAATCCTCTTAACCACATACGTGAATAACAAATAAAGAGCTCAGGTTCATTGCATTTAGACATGGACAAAAAATGGAAATCCCAAAGGACATAGCCAAAAATCAACTAATTTGCAATAAAGACTATATTTTTCAATAAACACGGGCCAAAAACAGAAAGCACGAAAAATATAACCAGGAAAAGAAGAAAAATAATATATAACCTTCGATCTAATGGAATCCTATTACTTACTTTCAGATCCTCTAAACTAGAACACCAAAGACGTTTGTGTCCTTGAATTCATGAATTTACAGATACTGGAAACCTAAACCTAGAAGGCTAGAACAAATTTTAAAGAAAACTAAATCTCAAATCAGGTTTCAAAGCAATAGCTGCTAAAGCAAATCTAAATCACAGATTTTTCGTCATGAAGTCATTAAAAACCGTCGAAAAAAACAAAATTCACACAGCAATATCCGAATAATTAAAAAAATTGCAGAGACAAAACGAGAGAAAATCAAGAAACAAAATATTAGAGTTTTTTGACAAGTCAAACAGATTATAACACTAAAGAGCTTAAACCTAAATCGATTCGATCCGAAACACACGATTTCTACACTCAAATAGAGAGATTCAAGCAGAAAAAAAGAAAAGCAAGCAACATACTATTAGAGTTTTTGATGAATCAAACAAATTTAGACAACAAAGAGCTTAAACCTCAATAGATTGGATCCGAAATCAGATATTCCACATAACGTTGGTATAAAACACGCGATTTCTACAGTTTCAAGAAGAAAAATCATCAAAATTCAGATTCAAGAGAAAAAAGAGAGGAAATTTTCGAGAAAGATGAGGATAATTACCTCAAAGCTTTGATTTTGTAGCGAAAATGAGGGGAAAATCAAGATATGAGAAGAAAGCGCCAGCTAGGGTTTCGTACGCGGAAAAACCGAGAACGCGCGCCCGCGAGAGAAAGAGAGAGTGAAAGGATGGAATGAAAGTGAGTAGTGGCGAGATTTTATATGGTGTAAGCCGGTATAGTGCCGTATTTTCAAAAGACACTGTACGGGATGATCTAAACCGTCCATTTGTTGGGCCACAACGTAAAAAAATCATGTCCATAACATGATCCTAGCCCTGATCTATATAGGTTTCCAGAGAATGGAATTCCTCTATAGATTGGAGAGCTACGATTATCCTATAGACATGATTTTTTGGGTCAAATGGACGGTTTGGATTATCCTATTGTGAGGCCGTACAGTACCGTTTGAATAATACTGTACCATACGGGCTTACGCCATATAAAATCTCGCGAAAGGAAAGCCCAAGTAAGACGGAAGTGCGCACGATAGCAGAACGGGGTATGGTAAGAGGTGCGTCATATTCCACGTATGCAGCGGCTCGTTACCTCACATGGTGCGCCTGCGATGGGTCCCACATGCTCTGGGCCCGCTTCATTTAGCTAACATATTAATTTGGATCCCCATTCCCCACCGATACAATGCCTTTGGACCCCACCGAAAACATGCCCACTTTCTTCCGCGGGCCGCCCCACTTGTAGTGGAAGAGAAGGATGTGAGACATGGAATAGGTGGGTCCCACTTATACTTTAGCGCGATCGTACTTTTCCTCGCTCCATAAAATAAAAATATATATGTGCATCTATCATAAACCCATTTAAGGACTTTTATTGGAAATATATTTCAAGAAATAAAACTGTTTAGTCATGAACATTTCTTCGTTTCGGATGATTAATTGGAGACTAATTTGTAAATTAGCGCCTTGTTAAAATAAAATCCCCATAATCGCACAACCACGATGTAGACTCATCTTATTTCGATTCCAATTCCAATTCCAATTCCAATTGCCCTGTAAATGGTATGGAAAAAATAAATTAAATTTAAAAACCAGGCTGAAGAACAAAGCCTTGACCATTGTGCTAGAGACTAATCCTCTTTATAATATTGTTGACATGAAGTGATAAGCGTAACCCCTACTCTCATGTCTTGGAGAGGGCATCCTACCATGAAGGGAGGAGATGAAGGATTATGTTCTGGAGAGAGAGTTCTATTTGCATACAGATAGAAGAAGGAGAAGGGTTTGTTTTGCTTCTTAAATTAAAAGAAGTACAGCTAAAGTAACATTTTAAATGAAAAGCTTAGGAGTGTGTAAAAAGGAAAAGTATTATAAAATAACCAAATTTAAGTTTAAACAGGGAATATTTTTATCTTATTATAAAGTAAGGGGTAATTGATCTTTGGGTGATGATTTTTTCACCCACCTATGCATTCGCCCCCCTTTTAACGTGATTTGACGACAAATAGCGTTAAAGTTGCCCTCTGTTCACGTTAAAAGGGGGGCGAATGAATATTGCTGGGGGGTGAAAAAAATCATCTTCCTTGATCTTTTTGTCAAAACTACCAATTAGACAAATGAGCTTATCACTAGCCCATAGCAACTTTCCCTTCAACTCGGAGCCAATCTTCCTTCAGCTTCTTGGAGGCCGGTGGTCTTTTAATAGATATTAAAGAACAATAAGTAGTATTTCATTACTTTGAAAGATGTAAGTGGTTTTGTAAAAATATGTTAAACAATAAGTGATTGTTTTTGAAAAATCACTTCACCCTTGACTGTTGTAAAATTTCTGACATTAGTTTTGCAGAATTATCCTTCTTCCACTGTTTGAAAAAATGTCGTTGATAAAGAAGAAAACCTAAAAAAGAATGTTTTTATCCATAAACCCTTTGTAAAATAAATTTCAATTAGTCACCGAGAATCATAATTAGCCCCAAAATTTAGGCTCTGTTTATTTTGGATTTTGAGAACTGATCGTGAGTCCAAAACTGGCTATTAGACACAAAATCACATTTAAATTTTAGTCTAACCTTAGTTTTTTGAAAAATAATTATAGTATTATTTATATTCCAATTTGTCGCGGAGACTGTAGCAAAAAAAATGAGCATTTAGAAAAAGAGTAATGCTAGGGAAAGCAGGAATAGGACCTAAAAGGGCACCCAACAAATTGATTCATGCCACAACATTACAAGTGACTTGAGCCGGCCCTTAATTTTAGTGAGATCATTAGGGTGTGTTCCGCAAGGCTTCTCATTCTCGCCTAATTAACCAGGCGAGAAACGGAGGGATGAGAATCTTGGAAGGGACTATTAGTTGCTACAAAAAATCTTAGCTTTTAGCCTAAAAAGAAGGCAGAAGTTTAGAAACGGGCTTAGTGGGCTGGATTGTTGAACAAGATTTTTTTGGTTACTTTTGGGTTTTTCATTCTCCACGCCTAAAAAAGTGGAGAATGAGGCAAATAAATGGTTGCCGAATACACCCTAAATTTTCTTTGAACACATGGCATACTCTAACTACAGATCTCTTGCTAGGTCGTACTCTGGCTCCATATCATTTTCCTTAGAGAATAACGATATGGAAACCCAGTTGGGGACCTAGAGTAGAATTGAACAAATAGCCTCTTAACGCATAGCAATAAATCCCTTGATTTTTGAATTTTTTCTTCCTAAAATGGCAAAACTACCCCGCCCATTCCATGTGGCATGGGGGGATTGTTAGGTTATACTTTTGGTTCCACTGTCGGTCTCCATAGCAGCATTATGAGTACAAATGCATCCTTTTTTAGGAATTTGCCAGCGTCCATCACATAAGGCATTTCGGGGATGGCATATTCCATGTGAGAGCAGCCACACAGGATCACTTTTCAGCAGATTTTGTCTTCATTCACGAGGTGGCTGCTGTCACATGCAATAGACCATCCACGAAATGCCTTCCAAAAATTTTTTAGCTTTTTTTTTTTGTCATCGGGATGCTAGACATTCAGAAGTGCCCTTGCAAAAAGGGGAGTAGAGGGCGCCCCCATTGGTCAAAGTGCATTTAAGACGGCAATTGGACCAATGGGGGTGCCCTTTACTCACCTTTTTTGCAAGGGTGCCTGTTAATCTAGCATTCCTCTTCAAAAAAGGAAATATTAACGCTAATAAATGATTTTCCTAGTCGGCCGAATAGAGAAGTTTTCTAGTCTGTCCGCCAAAAAATCAGTGCGGGCCCACAATTTTTGTGTGATCCGAAACATTCATTTAATAGGCCCTGACATGGATAGGGTGTGCCCAAAAACTCAGCTCCATAGGATCATCCCAACCCTACGATTTGTGGAGGTTAAAATGGATGGGTATAAAACTTCACTAATTTGTCCAATTTTTAGCTCCACAAATCTAAGGGTTAAGATGATCCTATGGAACTGATTTTTTGGGCACACCCTATCTATGTCAGGGCCTATCAAATGAATGCTTTGGATCATCCAAACATTGTAGGCCCACTGTGTTTTGGGTCGGCGGACTAGAGAAGGTTCTCTAGTCGGCCGACTAGAGAAACTTTTCTCTTGTAAAAATTCTGTATGTTCAATGATGGTTGCGGTGACATCTGCACTCCTGCGTTTTGATAATTGCACTCCTCTCTTTATTTTATCCGTCTCTTTCTTAACTGTTAAATGCCATTTTAATTCTTTGAAAACCTGTCAACAGCCAATGAAAGGAGTGTTTAATTAATAAAGTGGCCAGTGCCATTATCAAAACAAGAGCACGGATACTATTTCACTTTCCATATATTTAAAGACTACTGATATTCACACTACTGTGTTTTCATAATTGCACAAAGCCACCTTGTCTTTTATTACTTAACCAGCTATCAAAGCTTATTTCAGTTCCCCAAAAGCTTTCAGAAGGCAATTAACTTACAAAACATGGTCGTACAATTAAGCTTTGTGCAATTATCAAAACATGGTAGTGCCTATTTAAAACATCGTAGTGCAACTCTCAAAACACGGTAATGCCTATCAAAGCTTATTAATCTTTTTGTGCAATTATAAAAAATTGGAGGAAAAAAAACTTTGACTGTTGGTTAAATAAGAAAAGACAAGGTAGGGTTTGTATAATTATCAAAACATGGTAGTGCTGATATCAGTAGCTTAGTTAAATTAAGGGAAAATGACCAAATAGAAGGGGTTTCTTCTGACTATGACATTTCAAGAGGGCTGTTTTCTAAATCACCAATCAAGAGTGCATATGACTAAAATGCCCTTGACTCTCTCTCTCTCTCTCTCCCCCTATCAAATCACCTATTTGAAATGATTACATTTAGGAGAAAACAAATCCCAAAACCCACCTTTTTCCCTCTTCTTCTTCTTCCTCCCACCTACCAAAAAAACGTACGTATGAAAAACCCAAAAACCTCCATTTTTGAAACCCAAAAACCTCCATTGTTAGATGCCAAAAGCTCCATTCTAATGCTAAAAACCTCATTTTAGATGTGAAAGCCTTCCTAACCCTTCATTGCATTGCACAACGCTTCCATTTTCAACAAATATTGGAAAAAAAACGTTATTAGATTTGGAAATCTTAAAAATGTTCACTAGAAACCACCATTCCATTGCAGAAAGCTTCCATTGAATGGAAAGGTACCCCTCTCCCTTCTCTTTCCATTATAAGGCATGTTTATAAACTTGAATGAAAGTTTTTCATGTTAAACTACTGTCTTCAATTGCAGAAAGCCTTCAATCACTATTTAATCTTATTTAAATTACTTTAAACACTTTATAATCGTTGTTATTTTACTGTAATCCACTAATTTCTTAAGTTAAACCAGTATTTCACTACCATAAACCAGTACTCAAGTGGGTGTTTATAAGTGGTTTATATAGGTTCTTTGGGTAAGATTCCTCCGTAGTGGTTTATAATCGTAAGTAGTGGTTTATTAAGGGTTACCAGTTGTTTAGAGTGTTTATAATTGGTTTATAAGGATTAACAATGGTTTAAAATGTTTATAAATGATTTATACAGGGTAAGAAGTAGTTTATAGTGTTTATAAGTGGTTTATATAGGCTTATCAGTAGTTTAGAGTGTTTACAACTGGTTTATATAGGGTAAACAGTGGTTTATATAAGCCTATCAGTGGTTTAGACTGTTTATAAGTGGTTTATGTAGGCTTATCAGTGGTTTAAAGTACTTATACATGGTTTATACAGGGTAAGAAGTATTTTATACTGTTTATAAGTGGTTTATATAGGTTTATCAGTGGTTTAAGTTTTTACAACTGGTTTATATAAGGTAAACAGTGGTTTATATAGGCCTATCAGTGGTTTAGACTGTTTATAAGTGGTTTATATAGGCTTATCAGTGGTTTAGAGTGTTTATAGATGGTTTATATAGGGTAAGAAGTAGTTTATAGTGTTTATAAGTGGTTTATATAGGTTTATCAGTGGTTTAGAGTTTTTACAACTGCTTTATATAAGGTAAACAGTGGTTTATATAAGCCTATCAGTAGTTTATATAAGCCTATCAGTGGTTTAGACTGTTTATAAGTGGTTTATGTAGGCTTATCAGTGGTTTAGAGTGTTTATACATGGTTTATACAGGGTAAGAAGTAGTTTATACTGTTTATAAGTGGTTTATATAGGTTTATCAGTGGTTTAGAGTTTTTACAACTGCTTTATATAGGGTAAACAGTGGTTTATATAAGCTTATCAGTGGTTTAGACTGTTTATAAGTGGTTTATGTAGGCTTATCAGTGGTTTAGAATGTTTATATATGGTTTATACAAGGTAAGAAGTAGTTTATAGTGTTTATAAGTGGTTTATATAGGTTTATCAGTGGTTTAGAGTTTTTACAACTGCTTTATATAAGGTAAACAGTGGTTTATATAAGTCTATCAGTGGTTTAGACTGTTTATAAGTGGTTTATGTAGGCTTATCAGTGGTTTAGAGTGTTTATACATGGTTTATACAGGGTAAGAAGTAGTTTATACTGTTTAAAAGTGGTTTTTATAGGTTTATCAGTGGTTTAGAGTTTTTACAACTGCTTTATATAAAGTAAACAGTGGTTTATATAAGCCTATCAGTGGTTTATATAAGCCTATCAGTGGTTTATACTGTTTATAAGTGGTTTATGTAGGCTTATCAGTGGTTTAGAGTGTTTATACATGGTTTATACAGGGTAAGAAGTAGTTTATACTGTTTATAAGTGGTTTATATAGGTTTATCGGTGGTTTAGAGTTTTTACAACTGCTTTATATAACCCTATCAGTGGTTTAGAGTGTTTATAAGTAGTTTATATAGACCAGTGGTTTTAGAGTGTTTATAAGTTGTTTATTTAGGATAACCATTGGTTTAAAGTGTTTATAAGTGGTTTATATTGGCTTAACAGTGGTTTATATTGGCTTAACAGTGGTTTATAGTATTTCTAAGTGCTTTATATGGGGTAAGTAGTGGTTCATATTTCCTTGTCATGACTTAGTAGGTCTTAGTAGTGGTTTATGTTGTTTTATGGAGACTTAGCAATGGTTGAAGTTGTGCATAATTCAAAAATGGGTGCTTTACTTGTTAATTGGAATGGTTTTTTTTTGAATTTGTTATTTTGACAATGGTTTAATTTTGTGTAAACAGGAGAACAGTAGAACGAAGAGCTTCTTTTATCTTACACGTCGACGGCTTTGTAAAGGATGCGGTATCATTTGAATACGTAGGAGGGAAGAAGTTGCCATTAATTGTGGGTCAGAAAATAAAATTTAGAGAATTTGACACTCTAATTCACAGGAAAATTGGGACTAATCGAAGTAATGTTTCTTTATCCATCAAGTGTCGATATATTTTAGACCCATATCAGATCATCTTATACGATATTCGAGATGATAACGACCTTGATCTGGTGATGATGCTTTTTGATAGTACGGTTATTAATTTTCTGAGCTTGTATGTAACTAAAGAGTACAATTTTGGAGGAAACAATTCTCCTCACCCTACGGATGTCGGTCTGCTGTATCGGTGTGGAGATCCTCTTGATGAAGGAAGATGTGGTGATAGATATACGAGTGATAGGTAAAATAGTTGATTGTTTACAATCCATTTGTGAAATTGCCTTCCCTTTATTGTTACTCACCTTTGCGCAGATGTCACGCCAACTTAAGTGAAGTTTATGAAGATCATATTTCTTACCGGAATGTTGGTGTCGCAACGATCCCTACCTCATTTGCAGACGCTTCGAGGCCGAAAATTAATTTTGTCCCTGCATTACCGAGTCCATCTGTCGTTGCTCGAGAAGGAAAAAAAAGAAGACATAGCAGTAGTCATAACATACATCGGTAAATTATAGTAGAGATCAATTGTTGAGTGCTATTCATATTCCTTCCTTTCATTTATGAATCGAATATTTTATCTCTAATTGCTACCCGATGTGCAGCTACGAAGTGGACTTGAATCAGGATTTTGATGATCCCAATTTTAATGAGACCGACACCACTGAGACCGAGTTTGAGACAACCCACCCAAGCCAATACGAGGAGGAGTTGTCTAGGAATTTTGGAGGTGATGTTCATGCTAATGAATTGATTAGACCGAACGATGGCAGTAATAACGATGATGATGACTTTGGTGATGATGAAGAGGACTTCAGTGACAGTGAGGACATGGGTGATGAGCAAGATGAACCTACTAATTATCTAGGCAATGCTTTGGGAAATATGTATGAAAGGCAGCCGATGGAAGCAGATGAAATGGTTGTAGGGGCTGATGAAGTAAATGAGATTGTGCGACTTGAGGAGTTCACGGTTGGGGCAATGTTCCCAAATCTTAAAGTCTTTGAAAAGAAAGTCAAAGACTATGCAATCCAGCATCATTTTGTGTTTGTCCCACAGGAGAAAAATCCCACAAAGTATGGCGTTAGATGCAAGGAGCGTAGTTGCCCGTGGCGTATCACAGGGACCACTTACACAGATTATGTTAAGGTAAAAACATTTATCCCCCAACACACATGCTCAGGCACAGTGAAAGGGAACGATCATCCCATGGCCACTGCAAAATGGGCTGCTGAAAATTGTGTAGCTGTAGACACCCCATTTTGACCGGACCCAAGTTCGCTATGCTTGGGCGAAATCCCGTTCAATCATTTCCGCCATGTTTCGCACTTTTCCGTTAAGTGTTGAGAGAGATTATTCCCAAGAATCCGAACAAGAGAGAATTTGGATCCGATTGATGGGCCCGTCTTGAGCATTTGTTTAGATTTGAATCAAACAGGGTGGCCCGCACATTGTTTTAGTGAAAAATGAGTTTTGAACCTACTTCGATCCAACACCTAAAGATGATCATCAAGAGAACGGTCAAGATCTCAGAGAAGTCGTTTTAACAACCAATTTTGTTTCGATCATCAGGTTGAGTTACTCGGATCAGCCCATTGAAATGATTTAGGAGGACACAACCTACTTAGGTAGGGGACCCATCAATTGGATGGTCTGGATCGTCATAGAGGAATGATTTAAGGGAGCACAACCAATTTACATTGCGACCCACCATTTGAACGGTCAAGATCATCAATTGTCGCCCATCAAATGGACGGTTCGGATCATCAAATGGGAGTGATTTAAAAATGGGGTAACATATTCACATTTTGATCTATTGGATGGTTTGGATCAGCCCATAGGATTGATTAGTGGAGCACAAATTAAATCACATCGCAGCCCACTATTTGAACGGTCAAGATCATCAATTGTCGCCCATCAAATGGACGGTTCGGATCATCAAATAGGAGTGATTTAAAAATGGGGTAACATATTCACATTTTGATCTATTGGATGGCTTGGATCAGCCCATAGGATTGATTAGCGGAGCACAAATTAAATCACATTGTCGCCCATCAAATGAACGGTTCCGATCATACTTTGGAGTGGGGCATATGATTTTATGCACAATTGGGAATTTGGTCACATATGGGACCCATTTGGGTTATCTTTTACCTACTCAAAAGAACTTTAAAAAACATGCATGGGGTCACACACATGTCAAAATTCAATGTCCACAATGGTGGCCACCTACCATGGAATATGTCCACAATGGTGGCCACCTACCATGGAATAAGTCCACAATGGTGGCCACCACCCTCCCATTCCTTTGCTATAAATGGTTCAATGAGGGTGAGTAAGAGGAAGGGAGAACTCATTTCTCTTCTATCATGTGTTCTAACAAAGTTGCTATGAGGGGTTGAAAAGAAAAAAAGAAGAAAAGAAACAAGAAAAGAAGAAAAAGAAACAAAAAAGAAGCAAAAAGAGAAAGAAAGCGGAAGCGATCGCACGGAGGCGGAATTTTTGAGTTTTTCGGCTCTCGGATTCGGCGAGGATTTCGATCACAGGTAGGTACACCGTTCTCGGAATTTTTTTAGAATTATTTGGTATATTTTCGGATTTTTGCATGATTTTTAACAAAGAAAACTAAACGATATACTAAACAGATTCCAAAAATAATGAAATTTCGTGAGAAAATAATATGATAATGATACATTCTACCATGAATTTGTGAGAATTTTTGGATTTTGTTTGGTATATTATTTTACGCATTCTTTGAAAATTATCAGATTTTGGGAGAATTGTTACTGACGTCAAATCACAGATAAAATTCTCCAAAGTTTTACAGTAGTCTTAAATTCTATACTTCTTGCTTCTGTAAAATTTTCAAGTGATTTGGATCTTGTTTCATATGAGCTGTAGTGTTAATTCATAATCTGGTTTGAAATTTGAAAAATCCGAAACTGATAGTAAATAGTTTTCTAAATTCATGGAAATCTCACAGCATGCTATTTTCACTTATCTCTTACTACTGTAGAAATTTCATAGAATTTAGATATCTATTTCTAGTAGTTTATGTGTTATTTTTGCAATCTGGTTAATTAATTTTTAAATCCATATTAAATATGAGTTTAATGTAAAAATCTGTAAAAATCTTCCAGTAAATTACATCTCATCATATCTTGTTGGTGGAGAAGTTTCAACTCATTTCGAGTTCGTTTGCAACAGCTTCACTTGTAAAATCACTCATATGGTTAAAAATGGGTAAAATCCATTAAAAAAATAAAAATTAAGTGAAAATCATCTTAAAATCTCTAAAGCACCTTCATCTTTGTGTTTGTTTGGGAGACCCGCCCGGTCTCATTCTCTCGTTAGTCCTCTTTGTGCGCCGTTTGGTTTTGGGAGAACACCATACTCGGCTTGGCTTCATACCCCTACCCTTATGGGTATTGGGTTGCACATTTGTTGCACCCTAGGGCTAGGTAGCTGTCCGGCCCGGCTGGGTGTTTTACCTCTGCCAAATGTTCAAATTCGTGTTTCCTTTTCTCTTAGAGAGTCTTTGACTCATTTATCTTTAGTTGGTGTTAGTGGAGTCTTTGACTCATGTTTCCATTTCTTTTATAGAGTCTTTGACTCATCTATCATTTAGTGGGTGTTAGTGGAGTCTCTGACTCGTGTTTCCTTTTCTTTTAGAGAGTCTTTGATTCACTTCGTTTTCTTAGTAGGTATTATTAGAGAGTCTTTGACTCATTCGTTCTTTTGTGGTATTACTAGGGAGTCTTTGACTCATTGGTTCTTCTGTTGGCGTTTTTTGGGAGTCTTTGACTCATTCCTCCTCTAAGTTGTAGTATTAGAGAGTCTCTGACTCATTTGTTCCCCTCTTTAGTGTTGTTAGTTCGGAGTTTCTCCTTTAGAGTTGTTGATTACTTCGCTTTGATTAGAGGCTAACTCAGTCTTATTAAAGCTTTGCTTGCTTGGGATCTTGGATCGTTTTCTCTCTTCTTGGGACGCTATCTTTCTTGTTGTGGTTCGTCTCTTTGAGGCGTTAGTTGCTTGTTTGGGGTTTCCCCTTTTTGCTTTAGGGCTTTGCCCTAGTTTATGGTTATGCTTGTTTGTTCTCTGTAAGAGTGAATTCATCTAAAGGTCCTGAGCATTGGAAAAGCTTTAAAATCCAAAAAACATTAGAAATTTAAAACTCAAAAATATTTGAAAACTTTAAAAATATCAAAAACATTTGAAAATATAAAAAAACCTTAAAAAATCTGAAGTGTGAGTGTTTCTTTTAGAAGCGTAGTTTGAGAGTTCGTTTTCGAACTACGTTGGCTTGATCCTCTTCCGAGGTACGTAGTGCAGCTTGGGATTTACATCCCAAGTCCAGCCAAACTTTTTTTGTAAATAAACGTTTTAAACCTTCTTCAAAAACCTTTAAAATATTGTTTTCAAAAGACCTTCCTCTAGAGTTAGGAGTTTCTCCTCGATAGAGAATTTTAGAGTTAGGGTTTTTCTTTTGATAGGTTGTTTGATTGATTGTTTGCTGTGTGCTTGTTTTAGAGTTAGAGGTCTGTCCTAGAGTTATAGGAGCGCCTCCGTCCGGTCAGTTGGCGATCCACATCGCCGAGTGATGACTAGAGTAGGATACGCTAGTCCACCCTTGGTTTTCCTTAGGAAATACAGCCTAGTCACACATAGGTTGTAAGAACCACCTGCATCAGCGTAGGGCTAATCTGCATTTAGTTAGGGCATATAGGGTGTCCTAAAATTCACAATTCACTGGAATTTAAATAATCGTACAATAAACTTTAATAATTGGTCCGGTCTTTTAGATCGAGTTTAGGATAGAGGGCTAGGTGTCTTAGGCATCATAACTTAGAATAGGCGCGAAGAACTACGTTGCCTTGATTCTCGTGGAGGCGGGGATACGTAGGCTTCTTTGGATGAATACCAGACCATCTGAGGACTCGGGCTAATCACTTTTAAAACTGTTGAAACAATCAAATCACTTAGGATTTTCCATGAAATTAGAATTTTAGGAGAACTTTCACTTAGATTGAATCCAAACCAATTAAGAAATCAAGATACACATTTAGGATTCACATTGAAATTAGATCATAGGATGCATGTCACATAGATAGCACATTAACAGAGAGTTGAATGAGCCATTAAAAATGAATTTAAAAGAGTTAACTTTTGGAATTGAAGACCGATTATCGGGCAGGAATGGTGCATGTGGTGGATAAATCCCCATACCTTCCATTCTTGTAACCAGGTAGCGAGTCTAGATTTCTGGTTAATTATGGGTCCTAGATCCCACATCTAGGTGGCGACTCTGTCAGTCTCTTTTGTGTGGAATTCGGATTGCCTTAGTGATCCCAAGTTCACATAAAAGACGAATTAAAATTAATAATAAAAGGCACACGCCAATCGCGTGGGTACGAGAGACCAAGAGAAGAGAGCGTGGCGGCGCGCCCCACGCCCCTCTCGCGGGATCGGGTCCCACAGTAGCCTTATTCCCCCGGCCAGAAGACGTCAAGGCTACTTTGATAAGAGAGTACATCAAGGTCCAGTGGGGTATAACATTGTCCTATCGAAAAGCCCACATGGCAAGGAGCTTATACACGAAATTAAGTGCGGAAATGCCGAGGCGTCTTACCGCATCCTGCCTGCGTATACTGAGGAGTTGGTAAGAAGGAATCATGGCACAATAATACGGTTGTGCCGATCCCGAGAGTTACGGCCAAGAGGGGATGATACTTTCGCCCGTTTATTTTGGTCATTTGGCCCTAGCATACTTGCATTCAACCGAACAGTTAGGCCCCTCGCCCTAATTGACGGGACCCATTTGCGGGGGAAGTACAGGGGGGACTCTACTAGCGGCAACTGGGATAGACGGCAACGGTGGGTTATTCCCGCTAGCATTTGCAGTAGTCGAGGC
This sequence comes from Tasmannia lanceolata, assembly GCF_043159265.1. NCBI lineage: Eukaryota > Viridiplantae > Streptophyta > Magnoliopsida > Canellales > Winteraceae > Tasmannia > Tasmannia lanceolata. Next base: position 45,938,857 of record NW_027518692.1, read on the forward strand.
TGAGACGTATGAAAGCTGGGTATGGTTTCTGCATTTGTTCCGTCATAATTTCATTTCAGAGGGTCGAGATGTCATCACGATTGGGTCGGACCGGATGAAGGGGTTGCCTAGAGCCGTAACTGAAGCTTTGCCCAGGTCACACCATAGCTATTGCATCCATCACCTCAGTGCCAACTTCCATTCAACCTTTAAAAATGAAAAGCTCCGGAAACTCTTTATGACAGCTGCATATTCCCTAAGGGAGGGTGCTTTTAAGGATGCGATGGAGAGTATTAAAAGTCAGAGTAAAAGAGCACACCAATGGATATCGGACATTCCTAAAGAAAATTGGGCGAGCGCGTATTTTGAGGGATGCAGATATAATGTGTTGACAACTAACGCAGCTGAGTGCTTCAATGCCGTTTTAAAGGGAGCAAGGGAGTTGCCAATTGCAGCACTTGTCGAACACACAAGATGGAAAGTTTGCGACTTCTTTCAGTTCCGTCAGAAGACATGTAGCAAATGGACGACTCGTTTGACACCAAAAGCGGAATCCTGGTTGGCGGAAGCACGTAAAGAAGCAGGTGCCTATACGCCGTGGCAGTGTAGTTGGACCGAATTTCAAGTAACGTCCAGGTATCACGTTGACCAGGTGGACTTAGCTAAGCAAACATGTACGTGTCGTATGTTCCAAACGATGGGAATTCCGTGCGGGCATGCGATAGCAGCCATGGGACTAAACCACCAAGATCCATACTGTTACTGCCAGGATTGGTATCTGGCCGATGCATATCGGAAGACTTATGATGGAGTAGTTTATCCCACGTTAGATCGATCGCAATGGCCAGATCCTTCCCATACTTTGCCGTTGGTATTGCCGCCAAAAGTAAGACGACAGCCAGGGCGACCAAAAAAAGTCAGAGTGGAGAGAGGACTGGAAAGAGGAGTGCATCATAAGTGCGGTACCTGCGGGCAACTTGGACATAATAAGAGATCGTGCAAGAATCCTCCCATCGTAAATCGTCAGCAAAACGAGGCTCCAATCGGGCCTTCCGCACCAATGGAGAACAGGTATGATCAATCTAACATGTTTTTTTTACTAGTCCTCAATACAACCCGTGCTGGCGTTAATCGATTCGTGCAAATTTTATTGCAGGCCTGGTCTATCCTGCCTGCCTCCGTTTTTTCTGTAAGTATGAATTGTAGGCCCGGCATTTTTTGGAATTCATAAACATTTTTTGGAATAATTGTATGTTTTTTTGGATTACATGTATGTTTTCTGTAATGGGGTGCTATAATTAATGAGAATTTTTTTTTTTAACGAAGCAAAGGAACACTTACAATTGTCAAAACCTGAAAGCGACTGATCACAGAATCTACCTATCAGGTGCTTGGCCAGCATACGAACTACATTATCCAAATTATCATCCAAGAAGATAAGCTTAATACATCATATGTCAGTATATATAAAGCGTCTGAGCAAAAAAGTATCTATCATCATCGGAGAACTGAAGCCATCTACTGCTCTGGAGGTGGTGGTGGAGGATATGAGGAACTGGCAGGCTGCTGACCCCACTGACCACCGGAGAGGTACTGGTAATAGGTGGTCCACTGTTCATCAATGTGTGTAGTAAGAGTCTGAAAGCGACTACCCATCTCCGTGTCAACGTGAGTACTGAGCGCCTGGAAGCGACTGGCCATCTCCGTGTCAACGTGAGTAGTGAGCGTTTCGAAGCGACTGGTCATCTCCCTGTCAACGTGAGTAGTGAGCTTCTCAAACTGAGAAGCCATGGATAGCTGAAGGGCCTCCTGCATAGCGGTGAAATCCTGAGATGCCCGTGGTGCCACAGGTGCCTCAGTATCCTGATCCGCCTCTTCTTCTTCATCTTCTTCTTCTTCTTCTTCCTCTCCTTCTTCTTCTCCTTCTTCGTCTTCTTCTCCAGCTGCAACTTCAACTACTTCTTTGTTTAGAGCCATGCGCCGGAAAGACTTATCATCAAATGGAGCGGTAGGAATGATGGTCGCCTCACTATCTAGAGCAATGCCAAAGTTGCGGAAGATACACGTAAGGAGCATGCCATATGGCAAGGAGGCTCTGGACCGCTTAAGTGTTTGGAACATAAAACGGAAGATGATATAGGGTAGGCAAACCTTGCGACGCTCAAGAATACAATAGATGAGGTAGGCCTCTAAGGGCCTTAGAGCATCGGTCATGCCCCCGCGAGGGGTGAAGTTGCTGAACATGAAGTTGTGAAGCATCTTAGCTTCAGGAATGAGATGGGAGGCTTTCACTATCATGTTGGATCTATAACTCCGGGTAATCCGACCATACACAGTGTCGTGATCAAGATCATTAAGTGAATGGATCCCATTTCCAGGCCAAAAGTAATGCTCAAAACCATTGGAACTAATCTCAAGCATCTCAGCAAGTTCATGATAATTGAGTCGAATCGTTGTTTTCTTGACGCGAGACTCAATTTCGAAGTACGTAGGACTGATTGTGAGATTGGCATAGAAAAGACGTACCAATCTAGGATAGATAAGCTCATCAAGATGAAGAAATTGTGTCCATCCAAGAGCGTCAAACCGAGCTTTAAGGTCGAAGTGTTTGAGGACGTCGGGCTCTATGAAGCGTCCGGTGCGGACACCACGATTAGCCATTTTCAGCCATGCCTTCTTCGCTTGTGCAGAGGAGAAGTAGGAATTTGGAATAAGCTCCGGTTCGGGAGCCGGAGCCGTAGCTTTCTTAGACCGCTTCCTCGATGGTCCTTCATCGTCCTGGCGTTGGGTAGAACCTCTGATTTGGACATTTTTGGTTCGAGGCATCTTGAGAACAGTTAGGGAATAAGAGAAGTTGTAATGGAGGGTAAAACGGAAGATGGGAAACCTTAGATTTCTGAAAATGGAGATTATGAAAGAAAATGGAAGAGAAATTGATTATAATGGAAGAGATGACAAAGAAAATGAGGAATGTGGAAGAAAAAGAAGAGAAAATGGAAGGAGAAGGAGTGTGAATGGAAGAAAATTGACAAAAGGAGGAGGAAATTGAGGAATAGGAAGAGAAATTGGGGGTTTTAGCAGGGATGACGTATTTTATGGGTTTTTGGGTAAAAAACAGGGTTGTGGAGGATGAAGATGATAAATTAGGGTTAGATTTGAACGGATTGTAAGGGAGAATGGTTAATGGAGTTAGGGTTTGGAAACGGTTTTCAGAGAGAACGGAAAACGAAGGGAGATTAGAAGAGGGAAATGAAAAAAAAACCACGTTCGAGGGTTTAAAAGGAGTTACATAAGTTTCGGAATTCCGAGACTATGTCTCGGAATTCCGAAAGTTTTTTAAAAACCATCAGACTCGCTGCGGAATTCCGAGACATAATTCTCGGAGTTCCGACCAGATAGATTTTGCGGATTCCAAAAAGTCGAAGTTTACTGCGGAATTCCGAGAAGAAACTCTCGGAATTCCGACTAGGGTTGTGAAAAACACATAAATTTGCATATACGTTCTACGGAATTCCGAAAATAATTCTCGGAATTCCGAGTAAATGTCGGACTTCCGAGCAGTACTAAATTTTTTTTTCCTAACATAAATATCATATGTACCCTATTGTGCTATGTTGGATTTGTTTGACCACCTCCATTATGTCCATTATTTTGGAGCCTTTTCCATCCATCCTATCCCCATGAAAACAAAAAAAATTGAATTTGTTTCGAATAGTGTATCTCACTGCAAGCAGCATATGTGAACTCATGACCATGCGCAACAATCAAATCCTAATCCAACCAATTATTAGATGCCAAGGTCATGAAAGTTACATTCGATTTGAACCTGCATTGGAGTTGGAAAATGGAAGAGATTGTCTGATCCTTACACAATGGACAAATTTACACACATTACAATTTGGAACTGAAGAAATGGAATAAGTGGTCTGACAATCACCATAATACATTACAATTTACAGACATTACAATTTCGAAATGATATGTCTCGAGAGCGTCGACCTGCAACAACACCACCACAGCCCCTACAAGTTGACAGTCGTGCCACACCGGCCATCTAAAAAATCCTCCAGTAGTTGTCTTCTCATGACCGTGATTTCTGCCTGACTGAACTTTGGCGGCACATCACGTGCCAGGCAATCCATCTCCTTCAGCACAAACAACCCACAATCATTGCTGCAAAAGAAGAAGACATCATCGACCAAGCTCGTGGAGCGCAAATAAGAGGCACAATGAATTTAAGTTTCCTAACCCCTGATTCTAATGAAATTTAGTACCTGTTTCTCTGTATGGGCCTTTTGTCAAGTTCTTCCACTAGAAACTTACTTACGTCCACCTTCCACTTTTCTAAGTATAGCCCCTCCAGGTATCGAACCTATGAAACAATCATTACAGGGTAACAGTTTTATATACTTACAAATTTAACGAAGGAAGGTGAGACTCGAACTCACCAATGGTCGAACCTCTGTCCAGTACTTAACATCTTTCAAGGAGTTGTAGATGTAGAACTTTTCGTCCACCATATCAAGGACCAGAAGAATCCAATGTTGAGGGACATGCACCGGGAAGAGGACTCTTTTTAGGGTATCCGGCGGGCATTGATTCAAGCGGCAAACGTATTTCTCAACGGAGTCGGGCCCGGCGTAGCCCTTGTCAGTTATACAATCCTACAGAAGCAATACAAGCAAAGTGATTCGTGACCAACACACATTCAAAGCTTCCTAAAAAATTATAAAATGAAAGTTTGGGAATGAAAAACGATTTATTCTTACGTAGAGGTAGGTGCTGATGGAAACACAGGCTCTTTCTCCAGGTTTTCTATTCTGTTCATCCCGGACGTTCAGATACTCGCCGTATACGTTCATAAGCTACGTAAGATAACATATAGATATTAGAGACGAATATCACTACTGAAAGAAGTCAGTATTAGAAAAAATAACCAAAACACTTACCGGAGAAGTTAACCACGCTACGGGGTCGTTAAGAATAACCAAGTCTTCCGCACACATGTACTCGTTGTTGATCTGTATGACTCGGTGGCTGCAAAACTCCGAATTGTTTAGCATTTACAAAGGGTAGATAACTATATTACAGAAGAGCTTCAATCCAATTTACCTTTTCGGAAGTGCAAGAAGCAGTCCGAGCAACCGATGGTTTTGCGGCTCTATCACCGTCTGTTTATTGTTCGTCTTCTTACGCCCAATACCTCTAAACGGCGAACTAGTGTATTTAGAGGCTTTCTTCCTTCTTAAACCCAGCTTCACTACTCTCTCAATACTCCAAACTTTCCGACCCATAGGTTTTACTGGAGTGTCGTGGATGGAAATTACTACCGGCTCTATTCCCTTTCGTCGGTCTTGGCTTCCAAACATGACCAACTGCTGGTCGTCCCCTCCATCCGGACCTTCACCTTCAACCACCTCCGGTGTATCCTGGCTGGGAATGATGACCAACTGTTGGTCATCCCCTCCTTTCATCACCTCCCCCACTCCTTCATCTCCATCCTGGCCTTCGGCCTCCTGCTCCCCTTCAGCCTCCTGGTCCCCTTCAGCCAGCTTCCTCTTCAACTCAGCTACTTCATCTTCCAACTCAGCCACTTCATCTTCAAGTTGTCTTAACCTCCCCACTATGAAATTTAATTCAGCCCTGCTTATAGGCTTCTCTTCTCCATCCACTTTATTCTTTTCCTTATCAGTTTCTTTTTTTGTCCATCTTCTTCTCTTAACAGCTACGTTGCTCTGCAAAACATAAATGTGAAGTTAATAACATATGAAATATATAGTTATTGAAAATGAACTATAAAGACCGTACCAGTAGACTCAGGGACGCTATCGTTTCTTCCTCTGAAATGTGAATGTCTTGAAGACGATCATTGTCTCCAACACCTTTTCTCTTATAAACCTACGAAGATTAAAGAAAATTTAGATAACTTGAATACAATGACCCTATGTAAGCAAGAGAGTGATGTTCCTTACCACTGATATCGGAGTAGAACGTTTTCCGATCAACACATTCTCGACATCTAAGACATCATCTTCTACGACGGACTGCCGCTGTCCCTCTTCTCGAGGAAGAAGAGGATCGTCGAGATTGTCTACATCATCTGCTACGATGGATAAGAGACTCTCTTCTTCAGGAATAGGTAGTAAGCACTTCACAACCTGAAATCGAATAGTTCATTTCGGTTAGAATAAGTGAGACCTAGAGGAGTACAGAAGCTTTATGTCTCACCTCCTTCTTCTTTAGCTTCCTATCACGGATCAGGGTAATGAGGGTTGTCTGCTCCTTCATCCGTGTATCGATCCTCGAGGTCCACTTCAATAGGCGTGGACGCGCATCTGGAACTGAAGGTTCCCACAGGGTAGTATGCTCGAATAGCCACACCTGGAATGAAGACGTACGATGATTATAGAACAAAAATTTAACTTACATATCACTTATATGGTACATACTATATGTACTCTTTACCTGTAGCAGAATAGCACAACCGTTGATATATCCCATCCCCTTCTTCGAATATGAATCCAATGACTCTATGAGGAAGTCATAGACAGGGTATGCCCAACCAATTCTTCTGATGGTCTCTGCTTCTAAGTAGGGGAAAATGCAGGATTTCGTCTTGTGATCCGTGGCGTCGGCATGTGCAAAAAGCACAGAGCAGCAGAGGAGTAGCAAGACATGTCTGACTGTCGCCTGGATCGATAAAATCTCGTCCGACATGGACTCTGCCCTAATAACCTTCGCAATCTCAGCGAATCTTGCCGTTGGACTGCCAAACCTCCAACCTTCGACCTCTTCCGTCGAATGCCAGTCTATCCTTATTCTATCCCCTTTAAGGCTTAGACCTAATGCTAATGCTACATCCTTAACCTCAAAGGGGACTACGATGCCGCCTACTCTAAATGCCCTGGACTTGGGTATCCAGGATCGCACGAGGGTGGTCAAAATTGCCTTGTGCAATTTTACACCTTCTAGGTTAAGCAAGCCTCCAAATGGGCTTCTACTTAGGATATCAGTATGTACATTCCTCAACTGCAGGGACTGGAAGAAGTCGTAAAACTTGGAGGGGCAGCATCTTGACGTAACATAAGACGGCTGGAAAATAAAGCATTATTAGATATATAGCACATTACCAGAAATACAACACTTAAAAGAATAACAGGAGGCATTACCATGATTTCACGAGATGATTACTATATGCAAAAGATGAATATGAATCCAAATAATCAGATGTGGACCTGTTCAAACACAATGTGAGGAAACAAATTAACAAATATCCATTTAATTTCTTAGAAGCCTATTAGGGTGTTGAGCAAATCTCTAAGGAGAATTAAACCCCTAATTTATCTATTAAACCACTGTTAACATGAAAAATTAGGGGTTTAAACACCTGATTGCTCGCAAACTCAAACCCAATATACCACTGAAATGTCTATTCTATTTTTTAATAGCCTAGTAGGGTGCTGACCAAATCACTACGGAGAATAAACCCCTAATTTATCAATTAAATCACTGTTAACATAAAAAAGTAAGGGTTTAAACAACTGATTTGTAACAAATTCAGCCCCTATAGAGCAATGACATGTCCATTCATTTTATTACAAGCCTATTAGGGTGTTGAGCAAATCACTATGGAGAATAAACGCGCCATTTCTCAATTAAACCACTAATTTCTCCTAAATTAGGTTTTTAAACCACCAATAGTTAGTTCAAACACCTTATTTATCAATTAAACGACTGATTTCTCACAAATTAGGTGTTTCAACAAATAATTTCTCAGAAATTAGGAGTTTAAACCACCGATTTCTCAGAAATTAGGTGTTTAAACCACTGCTTTCTAACAAATTAGGGGATTATAACCATCAATAGTTACTTCAAATCCCTCATTTATCAATTAAATCACTGAGATTGGTTTAAACCACTGATTTTTCATAACCCTAACTGAGAAAACGACTAAATCACTGACTTATCAAAACCCTAAATGACAAAACCACATAGAGACTGAAAGGGAGAGAGTGACAGTGAGAGAAATGGGTTACCAACCTGTGAGATTTCCCGCTGAGATTTGCCGCTCAGATTTACCTAGAGAGAGATACAGAGAGGCCGAGAGAGAGAGAGAGAGAGAGAGAGAGAGAGAGAGAGAGAGAGATGGAGAGACTTGCCGGAATTTCTCCGCCGACGCTCGTATTTGCAGAGAGAGAGAGAGAGAGAGAGTAAACAGTGGAAAGTAAAAAGTAAAAAAAAAATCAAGAGAGTAAAAACAGAGGGAGAGAAATAGAGTAAAGTTAAAACCGTGTTTTTTAACTAAGGGTATTTCCGTCCCATGGTCATCCAAACCAGTCAACATCACTTCTGTTTGGTGATTTAGAAAACAGCCCTTTTGAAATGTCATTCTCAGTAGAAACCGCTTCTATTTGGTCATTTTCCCTTAAATTAATAGAGCTATGTACAACATAGAAAATATCTCCACGCCCGTCTTTTTCCAAGAAGAAAACAATCAATCTCATTTCACAATTTACTTTGGGAGATGATATTTTCACCCCTCTGCAGTACTCATTCGCCCCCTTTTAACGTGATTTGACGTAAAAAAAAAACGTTAAAGTTGCCCACTGTTCACGTTATAAGGACTCAAGTCTCTGCCTCTCTTGCCACCTCTCACAACTGGCACCACAAATACTCCCTAGAATATTTTTTCATGGTTTCCAATGCATGCCCTAAATAATTATTTTTCCGAGGTAAAAATGTTGTATTGCCTAAACATGCCCGTGAAGAACAGATGCAAGTACAAAAACCAAGTGGGTGGCACTATAAATTTCCTAACTTTGTACTGTACATTATCTTTGGAAATTACTTTTCTTTCTTATAAAATAACGTTGCCAAAAGAAATAGGAAAATGATATATGCGCCAGAGTGTTTTGATAAACATGCGCTCCACTTGTTTGTCTTGTAGTATTTAAAGGGCTTTAAGAGCTTTTTGAGAACCGTAATATTCTCTGACATCCCTTTAAATACTACACGACAGACAAGTGGAGAATAAAGGTGTATTTAAGGTACTATAATAGAGATATCTAGAGAGAGAGAGAGAGAGAGATCAACTTCCGCCTCCTTCGGTTTCTGAGTTGGAATATATATATATATATATATATATATATATATATATATATATATATATATATATATATATATAGAGAGAGAGAGAGAGAGAGAGAGAGAGAGAGAGAGAGAGAGAGAGAGAGAGAGAGATTGGGATAAATATGATATGGGAAAAAAAAATCCACTTGGTTTCCGACTTGGTGCAAACCAAAGTCGTCGTTCCCTTTGGTTCGCACAACCATGTTTATCAAAACACTTTGGTGCAGATATCATTTCCGAAGAAACATTATAGCTTCTTATAGAGGTTTTCATACAAGGAAATGAAGACTTTGAGGAGAAGATTCGAACCCACTATGACTGCACTGAAACACAAAATCTCTTTCCAGTCTATCAAAACTAGTGGATGCCCAAATAGTTAGTAACTTTTCATTCTCCGAATAGCAGGCACGTGAAAACATGAATATATCACGTGGAAACTCGAATATGTGGAAAAGGGGTGGGTACTCTTCCCTTTACCTATTTTGATTTTAGGTGGGCCTACCTTTGATCAATCTGGACTGTCAACTTGGTGGGGTCACTCTGGATGATCCTAATATGTTGTTGTGTACCACTCATCTCAGCTCAGATCTCGGTTTATCTCCATAAGCTCTCTACACACAAGGTAGGATCGGTACTTTCTATATGATGATTGCAGGTGACGTTAAGTATTTTTTGAAAATGTATAGTGGGGCTCACTTCATAGGATGATCCAACCGTTAATTTGTTGGGCCACAACATAAATTGACAAAGAAGAATGTAATAGGTGGAATGACAGATGCAAGGGCACCCTTGCATAAACAACCGGAAAAGGGCCTTTGATTGGATCCACGTCATTAAGTGCAACTGAATTTACTTTCTCAACTAAATTTAGAAAGTTACCAAAAATGATGTGGATGCAATATGATATAAGCCCATATAGTCCAGTATTTTTTCAAAAAGTATTGTACGGCTTACACCCCATGATGATCTAAACCGTCAATTTGATGGGCCACAATGTAAATAGGTTTTTCGCTCAAAATCGTTACCATAGAATGATCCCAACCCTCCAATCTATAGAGGTTTTCATCTTATATGATCCTCTATAGTTAGTTCGGAGGGCTAGGATCATCCTATGGAAATGATTTTTTGGGCACAACATATTTACATTGTAGCCCATCAGATGGATGGTTTGGATCATCATACGGTATAAGCCGTACAATACTTTTTTGAAAAATACTAGACCATTCGGGCAGATAGTTAATATTCTTCCTCGAACAAATTTGCTTCATTCTTAGTAGAAAACAACATTACACAAATCAAATTGCAGGAGTGAAAAAATGTAGATGCCCAACTTTGAAATCAACAAGGTATAGAAGAGCAGAAAATCTTGGGTATTTCAAAGAGGAGTTATAGTGTCACGCACATTGCGTGGAGATCCTTGTGGAAAGTGCCCTAACGGCTCTTCATCCACGTTTGCATATTGAGACCCTGCTTTGAATGCCTGCACAATATTCTATCGGTAAAACTACTAAAAATTACATCAAAACTCATCTAACATAATCCCCATAAAATTTCCTTAATACCGTTGTATAACTTTAAAATTTTTCTTTACCAATTTTACCCGTAATTATAAGGGATTTGCTAGGCAATTTCGCAGAAAGCCAGAAACATAATATTGAGTGATAGAATGAAGGGTTCCGGGCATCCTCATTGGTCCTTTTCAGCAAAGCTTTGCGGAAACGACCGACCAATAGGAGCGCCCTTGTAGCTGATTTTTGCAAGGCTCGCTTCATTCTATCATTCCTCATATTCTATCATTCCTCATGCTTAAGCTTGCTAGCATTGTTGGCCCATGCTATGATTGAGTGTAAAATAGAAGGCCCACCCCCATGCGCTTTGCAGAAACCGACCAATAGGAGCGCCCTTGTAGCTGATTTTTCAAGGCACCCTTCATTCTATCATTCCTCATGCATAAGCTTGTGAGCATTCTTGGCCCATGCTATGATTGAGTGTAAATAGAAGGCCCACCCCATCAAAACATGAGGTGTAAAATAGTGGCTCACCACGTCAATTTACTGATTGTAAATGGTGGGCCCTGCCCTATTCATGAATTAGAATGGCCTATGAAAATATAAAGAACCAACAGTATGTATTCACTGGCTCAAATTGGAGGGTTAGAATCGTCCAATGTGAGTGGATTTTTTATGCTTGGCCCATACACAACCGGGTCTAGCTAGCAGGAAAATGGATTGGGCTCCCTTTGTACTTCGAGGTTTTCTAATAGATGAAACTAGAGAAAAAGGAAAAAAACAAAGTGGTGGATCAGAGTGGTCTAACACCATGTTAGAGCCAAAAGAATTGATGAAGGATACGGAAAGAACTCAAGCTAAAGGGGAAGATATAAGAGAAGAAGATGGAAAAAAACCCACTAAAAATACCCTTTAGTAGGCCCTTTTTAGACTGCAAGAATTTTCTAGAAAAGTTTAGAAAGGAAAAATATTTGAAAAATTTCCTACCTTTTTAACACACAAATAAAGATAACTTGACTGACCCCATTCAATTTTTATTTAGACGGACCTTCAATTTATGATGATATCCCTCTAACTAAACCATAATCAAATTATTTTCCTCTAAATTGTGAAAAGAAAAGAAAATTACAAGAAAAAAAATTCATTAGAAATAATTTTCTTGCATGCCAAACAGGGGCTAAACTTCATTAACAAAAAAAACCCCTTTTTTTTGGATAATTGCCGAAATAGCTAGTCCTTTGATTAAAAAAGCTTTCTTTTAGAAATTTTTTTTATTCTACTTATTTGATCTTTTCTTGATTAATATTCTTTAAAAAATTGATAATTTCCCCCCTCTCAAGGAAAATTGCAAACTTACTAGACTCGGAGTATATTTTTCATGTAATATTATTTTCCATGGAATTTTTTTACACCTCATGCATAGGATGGGTGGGGTTCACCATTTTACACCTCATATTTTGATACGGTGTGGCCCACCATTTACACACATGCATAGCATGGGTGCGACCATCGTTTAACAGCTAATGTTTTGATGGAATGGAAGTATGGAACCCTTCATTTTATCCATATGTTTTGATTAGGGTGGGACCCACCATCTCTACCCATCCCATGCATAGGGTGGGCCCACCATTTTACCCCTATGCTTTGATAGGTGGGGCCACCATTTTATACCCATGGGTCAATGGGTGGGGGCAACCTAACTTCTCCGTCCAAACCCATGCATGGTGTGACTGTGGGGCGCACCATTTTACACGTTTGATAGAGTGGGCATGTCCATGAATGCTAAAGTCAAAACAAGCACCACTTAATTAGTTCATAACGATACATCTGCATAGCAACAGATCTACTAAAAAGTTTCCCATGTGTCTATAGATCTAGCCCACATCTCTTGATTTACTTCTTAGGTGTTTAAAAGTCTCGAGCCATTGAGGAGAATTTAGAACATGAAAAGAGGACCTCTTTGCTAGTCGGTGCACACAATGTTGACACTTTCATAGGGTCAATGACATCTTGCTTGCAACAATAAACACGTGGTTTTTCCACCACTAATCTCGGCTGTAAGTAGCCGAGTATCCAAGGTTTTTTTTTGTCACTTAATTATTATTTTTATTTGCTAGGGATCATCGCATCGCTAAGACCGGATGTTACGTGAGAGAGCACCTCACCCATAGGATGAATTAAATGAATAAGACAAAACCTTTGAAAGTAAGCCTCTGCGGCTGCTCTCTCATGTACCAGCCTGTCCGCAAAATGCCTAAAATGATCCCTTGGATCTTGGACATTCAAATTAAAGAAAACCTTTGTTTCATATTAGGTGGGTTAAAAATACCTTGTGCCATTGCTGACTCTTCAAAGCTTTAAATCAGACGAAGTCCTTTGCTTTTCCGAGCACCGAACCGACTGAGAAATGCCCTTTGCTCTTGTCTTCCTTCTCCTCTCTATACTGTTAATGGGAAACCTTTCCTTTTGATGTGAACTCACTCTAACAAGAGGTGAAAATTCATTGAGAGAGGAAGAGGGACCAAATGCCCTTATTTATAAGCCACGAGAGCTCCCATTAAGGTTTCTTAACTTAGACAAATTCGTTTGGCATATTGGGCACAATATTAGCAAGTTTATTAGTGCATATTTTGATCCCAAAAGCATACCCAAACTTAGGTGATCATTGGTTTCCTAAATAAAGAATTACTTTAATGCAAGGCCGTAAGTTTCAAAATAAAAACTTCAAACAATGGTCCCTAGCAAATCCCTAAATTTTTTTGCCACTTTAATTTTCCTATTTTATTTAAAAGGAAAATTTTGTCACCTAGGGTACGTTTGGCTACCATGAATTTTTTTTCCCATGGATTATCAGTGTTAAACAACCAGTAACTCCAAAAGCGGACTGTTGGATAAGGTGTTATTTAATCTTTTATACTTTAACACTCTCCTTCATGTGGGGCCCCACTTTTAGGGTTGGCCTACGCGTGGCACATGTAGCCCCCGTTTTGGGTTTGGCCATTGCATGTGAATTTTTACTATCAAGGAGGTTTGAACTTTGAAATCGGGACTTTGTGCTCTTATACCATGTTAAACAACCAGTTACTCCAAAAGCTTAAGCTGTTGGATATGATGTTATTTGATCTTTTATACTTTAACAATTAGCTTACCCAATGTGAGAGATGGTGGGAGAGGGATCGATAGGACACAGAGTGAGTGAGGAGTGGGAAAGAAAAGCCTGAAAAACCAGGAAACAAAAAACTCAGCTCAGAATACGACCAAAATTTTCCTTATTTTAGCCACTGCTCCACCCTCAAATCATTCGTACCCACTCAAGCCTCTCTCTCTCTCTCTCTCCCCTTGGAGACACTAGTTTATCATGAAAAAAAAATTCTTGGCTGCCAGACATGGCCTTAGTGGTTTATATAGGCAAGAAAATAGCATGCTGTGCACGCCAATATTTGTCATATGAAATTAACATGTTTTTATGGGTAGACTTTTGTGAGGTAAAAATAAAAACAGAGCTTAAAAATGTAAGGGATTTTATACGTATAAAGAAATCTGCATCTATAAGAAATTTAATACTTATGAAGAAATCTATATTATAAGTCAAAGAAAACTTTACATTTATAATAGAATAGAATGGTTCCTTGTTATACAAAGTATATAATAGCTATAATAATATTTACATTTACAAGGTCTAGGAAATAATTGGTTTGGATCATTGAGAAAGTGTCCCGCTGTCCTTTTGACCTACCATTCAAAAGAGAAAAAAAAGTCTACAAACTGTAGTTTAGTCAATATTATGCCATTGACCATCTTTCGAGGTCTGCTGTGCCTTTGTTGCCTTTGACAAATCTCAACCGCTACCAGTATTCTCTTGTTGCTGCATAAGAGTTGGGTGAGATCTCTCTCATTAGAGTTGGGTGCATCTCTCTCTCTCTCTCTCTCTCTCTCTCAACATTTCAAATCAAATTCACTAGAGTTGGGTGCTCTCTCTCTCTCTCTCAACATTTCAAATCAAATTCGAGGACAACCGGGATTAAGATGGTTGTACCTAACATGATTAGCTCACCTAAAAATTCATGGAGGTTCACAGAGTTGATTGATGAGATTCGAGACCATGTGGACGGGCATTTATTCCAGTTTCAATGTCCGTCGATGGGTAGATCGGTTTGCCAGAGTTGGGATGAACAGAGAGTCCCTTAGGAATTTTGATTATCTCCCCTCTTGAGATTAGCATATATTTTTTTCTTTGTATTGATTTTTTCTCAATTGTACACCTCCTTGGTCTTGGGTTTTGCCCCTCTTTTTCAACACAGCTTACACCAGTTAAAAAAAAAAGGAGGACACATACGTGGCTCTAATAACCATATTATATAAAACTCAATTAGGACGGAATTATTGTAATATAAGCCTCACATCTCAAGCATCATCGTTGTAAGTTCATAACTGATTATTGGACTCAAATTTAGGCCCTGATTGTTTTGGATTTTGAGAAATGATCGAGTTCAAAAGTGATTATTGGAATCAAAATTAAAGGCAATTTTAAGTCCAAGGCAATTTTGACTCCAATAATCAGTTTTGGACTCACAATCGAAAAACCAAAATAAAAAGGTCCAAAGAGAGATGATATCATCACTCCCTTATTTTAAACTCTCAGTAAAGACACCCGTCTTTGCATTTTATAAGTTTCTGGTTGGTAAACTTGGGCGGCCTAATGTTATTTATAAATGTAAATTCCTCTGCAACTATTAAATTTCTTATAAGTGTAGACTTCTCTATATCTATTAAATACCTTATAAATATAAATCTAACTGTTAAATACCTAGGATTCAATAGATTATTCCAAACTCAGAATCCAATAATTTTTGTCACATTAAAAAAAGCAATTTTATGCTCCATGCATGTCACGTCTACAAAATTAATGTATTCGAGTTGAATTGATACTCAGCCACAATTCTAACCAGTTGTAGCTGGTCCCACTATAATTAGATGATCCTAGAACCCAATGTTCAAAAACTCCTTGACTCGACAAGGAACTCCCCCGAGTCGACTCCTTTTTGCCTTGGCCGCATTCCGCATTGCACCACATCCGCATTCCGCGTTTTGCCCTACATAGTCATTAAACTCCTTCGACTCTCCCAAATTATGACCGCGTCAACCTCGTCAACCGCATTCTTGGCCGCGTCCGCGTTGAGTCGACAAGGATTTTTCCTGGCCGCGTTCCGCGTCAAATCCGTGTTTTTAAACACTGCTAGAACCTTGATCAGATAAGTCGTCTTTATGATCTTTCCGGATGAAGTTAAACAATATATTGATTTTTGTCAGCATTGATCTTATAGATCAGGCGTGCATGCGGCATAGGACCAGAATCATGTAGGTCACCTAATGAGATCGAAAAAATCAACGGTCTGAATCACATGTATGTCATGTGGGACACAAGACTGATCATTATGATCGTATCTTAGCAAATGATCGTTTGGGTAGTGAACTCATAAATTTACATGGTAGTGCTCAATTCTTACCATCTTTTTATTTACTTCATATAAAAACATATATAAATCTTGTTAGAAGGTCGACTTCATCATGGGCAGTTCATGAATATGATTGGAGATGTTTAGAACCAAGTGGAAGGCAACCCAAGTCGCTTTCAGCATATTAGAAGGTCGGCCAATAGTGATGCAAATCAGTTGGCCGGAGTGGGAGTTGATACAGCCCGTATGGAGATCTTTGATTTTTCTTCCTCGTTAAGATTTCTCCATGTTTGGCTTTCCTGTGCGCTTTTTGTAGCTATCTCTGTTCTTTGTAATGACGATCTCGGCATCGGGTTTTTCCTTCTTTGGGCAACAATATTTTTCTATCATTCAAACAAAAATCATAATCATAAAAGCAGATATTTTTTGCCCTAGTTCATGCATAGTGCATGCTATTTCCTTTTTAAATGAAAGCAAATAAATTAAAACGCATTACATGATATAAAGAAATAAAAACACACAAAAATATGCATCCGGTTATTGATAACCCCACCGATATTCAACGGATATATTTGCACCACATGATTTATGAAGGTTTCTATAAAACAATGTCATTGAAGATAATGATATTTATTTATTCAATTATTAGATTTTATTACATTCTAGGTAGAAATTTTCAGACCATCCTTAGAAGTTTCTAGACAAATCATGAAGAGCACGAAATTGCAAGGGAGTAATACTCTAATCACTTTTATTGTGATATGCAAGTGCTTAATTGGGACCGTCACATTAAATGGTATAGTAGGACAAGCTAAATCACCTACTCTTTCTAACTCTAATTTTCTCAATAACATTCATACAACTTGATATCAAGACGAAGGCGAAAGTAAACGTCTCCCTCGAAAGAATCTGTTGACACAGTAGCGATTCCGCGGGTCATGAAGAAGTCTCCGGTGCCACCGATCACTGAAATGTCCCTAGTCTTGTTCATCAGAGGATCGGCCCCCGCAAAGTTTATGGTTCCTTTATAATCTGTGCTATTGAGCACAAAACTAAAGGCGAACCAAGCAGTGAAGATCTCCTTCCTGTCATAGAAGTAGAAACCCTGCGCCCTACCGACTGGCTTGGAATGTAGATTGTTGTCTAGGGTGATTGGGTCATCAAACACGACCATGTCCCCGAAATGGCTATGCCCGGCTAAGATTGTTCGGTTCCCCCACGCCGGTGCCCCTACAATAGCTGAAGTTGAATTCGCGGCGTTCTTGCCATTATAGATGATGTCATGGAAGTATAACAGCAAGTTCTTACATGGCTTAAGTTGGTTTCTCTTCTTGACAGCCATGGCAAATGACCCAGAGAGGAAGAGAAGGAAGAAGAAGATGAAAAGAATGGGAGTGGGTCTTTTTCCTTCCATGTCTAGCTAGCTTCCTTGATGCAGGAGAGGCGGAAGAGCAGAAGAGAGAACCAAAAGGCAACACTACAAAAAACTTATTCTCCTTACCTCATTATATAAGGATTGTTGATTAACATTGGTGTAATAAACTATCAAGTTGGAAAGACCGGTAACCTTGAGTTTCAAGTTATGTTACGCTGTCCCTCACAAAAGAGGTCATGTCTTCCCACGTGGCTTTTTCTCCATCATGTTTCCTTGCTACCTACTACTACCAATAACAAAGGAATCATAACAACTAGAGACCTTTGCTTTTACTCCTATCATGTCCAACTTACCCTAACAACTATCAAATGGTGTTCACAAGCCATAGAACATGTATAAACAGTAGTATAAGCATCCGTCAATTTTCAATAAAGATGATAATATAAGAACACTCGAGCACAATCACTACAGGTCACTAGCTGGATTTGAGACTGTAGAAATTGTGGTCCACAGTTAATAATACATTGTTTCTTAAGTAACTAAATAGTTTGTTAATTAGGTTTATATTGAAGGGGATTACTAGTTAGTTAAGCAACTATGCATCATTGAGCATAGGATACTATAGGGAGGCGAAAGATAAAAAATCAGAGCAGTACCATCTATAACTAGGCTTAGATAGTACCATGGGAAAAAAAGAGTGGGTGGCACAATACAGACGTGGTAATTGGGGTCCAGTTACCAACCGAAGGTATTGGAACACGTGAAATGATTTTCCACCAATCGGAGTGAGTGAACATCTAAATTAATTTCCTTATAAAATTTCAATGGGGCCCTCTATTTCATTTTGTTATTTCTTTTTGGGAAATGATAACCACCCCCTCACCCGCCCTAATATTATTCATTAGATTTTAAAGGCAAAGAAAAACGTTAAAATGGGTGAATTTATCCTCAAGCAGTGAACCACTCTCACAGAAACAGTTAAAGGGGGGGGGGGGGGGGGGGGATTTTATCCGTTTAAGGCGTGGAAAATATTTCAGCGCCCTTCTTTTTACCCCATCTCTTGCAAACAAACTTAGGAGTGGGTGTTCATGTGACATTCCTTGTGGCCATTTTTAATAATTTCTGCGATTATAGTTTGTTTCTTTTTCTTTTTTTTTTCTTAAAAATGAATTCCATTAAAAAATTGGCCCTGTTCATCTTTCTTTTTTTTTCTGGTTTTTAGTAGGTAAATACTGTTGAATTAGGAAGATAAGATCCTTAACTACTTCTGCCACTGATGGGTCTCTTTCATAGTTCCATGCCATCGGGCAACACTATAGGGGCTATTGTCCATGAGGATAAGAATCCTTGGATAAGCTGTTGTTGGGATTGTTTATCCTAGTTGGATAATTTTATCTCGAATGAACCACATTGGCTACCCTGTCGCAATATAGTATGTCCTACCCATTTGTGCCGTTCTCGACCTGAACGGAGGATAGCAATCTTATCCAAGGGTAAAATAAGCCACATGCTTGCTATCTCCGCTAAGAAGACCCCCATAACAATGATATCTGGATCTAGGTCTTTTCTTGGCGAGTCCCTGTAAAACCCTAGATGGTGTATTTATTTATTTTTATTTTTTTGTTTTGCAATGAGGTCATTGGTGACGATATATAAAGACTCCTTGTTTTATTGAAAATTTATTTTCCAGAACAAACTTAAATTAAGGCCATGTTGGTTTTAGATGATGTGAACCGGACTCACAATCGATTCTCATCATCTTAAACCAACACGGCCTAAGACTGAACTAAACAATAATCACTTTCACAAATAATTAAGGGTAGGGCCCTTTTCATTTAAGATTATGACAACCGATTGTGGGTGCCTAGTGGTAGGCTAGGACTTTCAGTTTCCCACCTGTTATCACCGCCTTCCATTGTTAACTCTCAAATTTACATTTAAATTTGAGTCCGATTTGGCACCCACAATCGGTTGTCGTCATCTTAAACTAACAGAGCTTAAATGTACTCATGGTAGCACTTAGCGTGGCACAATGTACCACCCGCTTGGATACAAATAATTTTATTTTTATCGTTAACGTAATCTAAAACCTTTCCAACTCATAAAGATTGTAAATTACAGTTAGCTTACAAGGATTGTAACTTTAGTTATTGTATTATATAGTTTTGATTATTTTTAAATGCTAACTTAAGTGGAGGGAAAATGAAGTCATTCGTATGGATGCTTACCTACTGGTTTGAGCATTGCTTCCTTCGGAATAATTCGTGGCAGTATACCTTGACCAGTGACCACAGACAATGAGAAGCCTGATTTGGAAAGTGTTAGTGACTTTTAATTTTTTTTCTATTTTCATTTTAGGCATTCTAATCCAATAGACGACACTCATGTAAGTGATTTTTGGAGATTTTATATGGCCTGGCACACTGTATTTTTCAAAAACTACTGTATGGCACACTTCATGGGATGATCCAAACCGTTCATTTGTTGAACCAAAATGTACTATGAAGCGGACGGTACAGTACTTTTGAAAAATACTGGACTATACGGCCGCACACCGTATAAAATCTCGTGATTTTGATGGTTAATTTCCTGGCCCCACTGTGGATGGACCATTACTAAAAATCACATTGATGAACAATCCTAATCATCGCAATGTTAGGCTTGTAGGGTGGCCCTGATTTTTTTGTTGTTGTGGATGACCCATTATGTGTTGGGACCGAGGTAGAACTCACCCTTAAAAGCTAGCCGTTAAGGGGAGGGTGCCCAAGTCCTTATAAGGCCATCAACATCCACTCACTCTCGGATGAGGGATCTTTGCTTTTGCGTAGAACCCCCAACAATCTCCCCCTCGGCGGAAGCAACATGGGCAATCTCGCTCCACACGGGAGCAACGTGGGAACTATGAGATCTTCTCCGAGGGAATTCCACCATCCTCAAAGGTACACTGGGTTTACTGAGATCTTCCCCAAGGAAATTTCAACGTCCTCGAGAGTACACCAAGGTTACCACGCCCCCGGCTCTTATACCATCTGTTGGAACTCAGGTAGAGCTCGCCCTTAAAAGCTAGCCTTAAGAGGAGGCTGCCCAAGTCCTTATAAGCCCATCCACATCCATTCACTTTCTGATGTGGGATCTTTGCTTTTGCATGGAACCCCCAACACATTATTTAGAAATTAAATTGATAATTGGAAAATTTCGAAAGGGATCTTTGCTTTTGCGTGGAACCCCCAACACGTTATTTAGAAATTGAATTGATAATTGTAAAATTTCGAAAGGAGTTGGCCGTTGAAAGGAAGGATCTTCTGGAGAACGGTAAAGCTGGCTTAGATATGGATTCTTTGGAAGGAGAGAAATGCAAGGCTCTTCAAGAACCAATCTAAAGATCCTATTTTTACATTTACAAAGATCGCATCCACCATCATATCTTGGGTAAAGAGTTCTCTCCCCTTCAGATTATACTCTAGCTCTAGCTCTAATCTCAATAGAGGTTGAAAGGAAATATTCCACTCTTCTGAAAGAGGGAGTAGTTTCTCCTAGTTGGTTGTAGCGTGACCCTGGGTGCCTAAAGCAAATTTTGATGGGTCTAGCATGGGAGATCCAGGGCCTGATGGAGAAGGGGGTTTACTTAGAGATGAGGAGGAGGCAACAGGGTGTGCATTCTCGAGACCCATTGGGGTCAAGGACTCCAATGAGGTAGAGGTCGGACCAGTGCTCTAGGGCATACGAATCGTGGATGATAGACTTCTAGATAGATTGATACCCGAGGGGGATCCTCTTAATGCGATTAGATGGATGGAGGGAAGCCCCGTGGAGATTTGTGGATTTGATTGAAGAAATTTGTGACCGTGTGGATGGTCATCATGTACAGTTTTAGCATGTGCGTCGCTTGGCAAATAGAGTCACGGATCGTTTAGCTAGGGAAGGGGTGAATCAGGCTTCATTGGAGATGTTTGACTTCCTCCCGCCACAATTTGTGTTTATCGTTACCCTTTTTTTCCCTTGTGACTTGTATTTCCCCATGATCTTCTCGGTCTTGGGACACACTTCTTTTTTATTTAATACAACCTTGCCATTTCATTAAAAAAAAATTCGAAAGGCATAATCTGATCAATAATGCAAAAAGGAAATAAGAAAACAACTCAATAATCAGTTTGGGCTCACTATCAATTGTCATAATCTAAAACAAACATGGCCTTATCCGGGGTACCTCATGTAGTGGAGTGTAGACACCCCATTTTGCCTAGTTCGAAGTGACGATAGGCTGTCACGATGCCAACTCCGATGAGAATCAACTATCTAAAGTGCAGACCGAATGTTTTTGTGGGCAGGAAAACTAATAGAATTCATTACCTGGAACCATTCAACCATCACCCACATCTGGATACATCAAAATACCAATATCCTCCAGTTTCCAGCCCAAACCAAGTCCTAAGCCAGCTTGCAGTCGCACGTGCTAAACCTCAAGGCCTTCTCAAGTTATGAATCAATGTAGGTAGATTATACGGTGGACGGCCATGCATGCACGTGGAGCCCCAAAATACAATGGGCCCCCATTGTTTTGGTGATCCAGACCATTCCTTTGTTGGGCCCTAACGTAGATAAGGTGTACCTGGAAAATCAGATTCATGCCACCTCTAACCAATTGGAACCTCTTCCAAATCACCTCTTCTCATTTCTAAACAGCAAAAGAATGTGAAACAATACTCTTCTCTACAATCAAACCCCTCAAGATTGAATCTATAAGGTTCTTCTCCCACTAAGTCGCTACTCTTGTGCTCTGATACTACTTTCTAGGGGAAAAAAGCACTGAGGTCTACTACTATCCACATGGCACATACACAAGTAATATAGTAAACACATCACAAGAGAAACGATGTACATGACTGTTAATGAGATTCGGCGAGGCGCCTACATCCACGAGAGTTGCTCAGAAATCCTCTATAAGAAAGAACAAAAGGTTGTAATGGTTTTCCCTTTATCTAAAATCTAAAACCATGACAAAATACACACGTCTTCTTATAATCTCTTTAAGCTTACTCTTGTTACTCGCACAAAACTCCATATTTGGGGTTTGTAGAAATGCCCTTGTTCTCAACTAATTCTGCAGATACGTTTCCTTCTCTATAAAAACCAGAAATTTCATTCATGCTCAGGAAGCAAAGAATATATCTACTAATTATAATTACGTGCCTGAAGAAGGAAAAAACTGAGGATTTTCCATTCGTAATGTCATTCAATACAAAAGTAAGAAGTTCATCATCTTACAAGCACATGGGCTCACTACCAGAACTCGATATACAAAACCCAATCAAACTTTAGAATTCACACTACAGAAGCCACAGTCCTCTCCTTCGGCGGGTTATTTGCCGGTTTGGAACAGAAAGAACCTACAGTATTCTGTCTTCTCATTCTCAATTTCTTCTTCCTTGAAAGCTTCCTCTCCAAATCCCTCACTCTACCATTCAGATCAGATATAACTGCTAACTGATGTTTCCCAGCTTCAATAACCTTCTCCAACATCTCCTTCATATTCATGTTCTGTTCCACCAGGCTCTCTTCTTTCCTCCCCAATTCAAAATCCGAAACTGAATCCCTCATACCCAGAGGCAATTTAATTTCAATTACAGCTTGTTTCTCCTCTGTTTCGGACCCAACTTTATATTCAGTTGGCATAACACCAACCTCACTCGCGTCTTCTGATCCTGGACTTGCTTCTTTATTCTCATTAGATAGTTCTGTGTCTGATAATTGGCACTCATGGTTGCAATTTTCTTGTACCATCTTAGTACTGCTATCGTCCTCCAACTTTCGAACATCACTCTCTTGCACAGCTTCAGAACATAAATTGTCTGCAACACCAGTGGAGTCAATGGGAGAGCCCTCCGAGAAGACTTCTTCGTCATATGGCTGCATTGAAATCTCCTCTAATTTAGAATAAGCCTCTTCATCTTGCACCGACAATGGATCATTGAGAGACCCCACAGACTGTTCTGCAACTCCAGACCTAGCCTCCACAACCGCCTTTGGGCATTCTTCTTCATCCAAAATTGCCAGCGCTATAGGAGCTGACACTTGTGGAAGCTCCTCCTCCTTTAGTTTAGATTCAGCTTCTACATCTTGAACTGATGGAGGCTCTGCACCCACTTCCATAGAATCAGCTATAATTCCAAATTCAGACTCTCCTGCTGCTGATGGAAGCTCCACGGACTCCAAATTAGTAGGCTCTCCAACTTTAGCTGCCTGCGGTGCCTCCACTAGCTCATCCACTCCCAACTCAGCCAACGATTCCGTGGGCCCATCCACTGTAGAACACGCTCTTTCATCTGCTGATGGGAGTTCAACAGATTCATGTATCCTAGAATGTGACTCGCTGCCCGCCGACTGCCCTTCAATAGGCACAGCCACTTCTGAATAAGAGATCTTGTCTTTCATTGGAAGCATATTCGCAAGTTCTTCAACCAGTTCCTCTGGATTAGATTCTCTCTTTTTACTTTCCACCAGAGGCAATTCAGAAGTTTCCTCCTTTTTAACTTCAATGTGTTGTTCTTTGTCAACTAATGGTGGCTCAAAAACACCCTCCAATTTCAAGTCAGAAACTACAACTCTCTCGGACTTTGGCTCAACTGATTTTTCCTGCTGAGAAATAGATTCTGGAAGCAGCCCTTCATGGCCCTCAGAGGTTTTACGCTCAGGAACCATTTCAGCCAGAGCTGGTTCGTCTCCATCTGCTGCCTGAACAGTCAAGGAATCAAGCTTCTCCTGCAGGCAAACAAGCTCCCTTGCTACTGATTTTCTGATCTCTCTTACACTTGGGTGTAAGCCCTGTTGAACATAATCCATGAGGCAAAACTGAAAAGAGTAAGTTATCAAGGACGAATAATAACCAAACTATAGCCAGTAAAATATGTGGTGCATGCATTGTCAAGGGTTAAAATACTGCGAAATTTACTCTAAAATTAGCTAAGGAACGCACATACCTGAATGGTGTCGAGCTGCAGAAGAAGACCCATTATGGTCTCACTGATGACTATCCTTTCCTTCTCATCCTGCAGCAGCCTAGAAGAGGTCTCGAGTCCATGAATTTTCTCCTTGACATCATTCACCTGTTCAGAAACTCTTGCTATTTGCTTCAGTTTCTTCAAGGGTTCCCATCTCCTCACCTCAAAACCACGATAAGCAGACTGAATAAGGATAGCTGCATCTGTGTTGGATAGTTCCTTTCTTTTCAGCTTGTGTTCTTTCCCTCCTTTACTTTCCACAGCCTCCATAGCTACTTCCTTGTGTTCTTCAGTCCCATCCTTTCTTTCATTTGTTTCAGCTTCATTTGCAACTTTTTCCTTTGAAGTATCTTCAGTAGAAACTAGAGGCAACTCAATCTGAATTTGAGCCTGATCCTGTTTGCTTTCATCATCTCTGTCTAAAACATTAACGGGCCTATCTTTTGACTGTCCTTCCAGGGCTTTTTCTGGTTGAGTCATCATCTTTTCCTTAACCTCAATCACCTTAGTATCCTTTTTCTTAGGTTTCCCTTCCTTGGTTTTGTCTTCAATAGATTCAGGTGCCTTGGAATCCAGTTGCCCTCTCTCCTTTGCACCAGGTGGACTAGGAGACCTTGAATTGCTATTTCTGGTTCTCTTTGGCAATGGATCAACTCTCAAGCAAACAGGAGGTAACTTTGATGCTTTCACTGGAGATGAAGATGGCTTCTTTACATTGCTAATATCTGACGACTTCTTCTCTCTGATCTCTTCGTTCTCTTTCAACTGCTTCACAGGAATGCTTTTAGGTCTAGTTTCTTTCGCAGATGGAACCCCATTGCCAGTAGTTTCTTTGCCCCCGCATTTCTCATTCTCAGGAAGCCTCACTGGAATAACCTTCAATTCTGATGGCAGCTCTTCGGAAACTTTTGGGCTGGAATTGACCTCCTTCAAATCCTCCTTTTCAGCTTCCTCCGGTTTGTAAAAACCCGGTATCCAGATTATAGGATATGGTAACTGGGTTTTATTGTCTTCAATATGCGGATTTTGTTCTCTCTCTTCTTGCTGATTCTGGTTCCTCTTATCTTCTCCACCCTGCTTCAGAGATCGGATGCTGTTCAACTCAAAAGGAACCCATCCGTTCCAGGCCTTGGATTCTAATTCAGATGGTTTGCTCGTCTCTTTGTCCTTCACATAATTAGGAGGAATCCAAGCTAATGGATAAGGGTGGTTTTGCAATTTAACCAAACCAGTGGGGTCATTATCCTTTTGTTCATGCATGGTCTTCTCTTCTTCAATCTTGACATTACTATCACCCTTACAGTTGCAACTATGGGTCATACACCCACAGCAGTGATGTCTTGACATGTTTTTATCGTATTCATATCGAGCCTGGTCCGACGGATAATGAGGGGGAACAAAGTAAGCTGGGTAAGAATCGGTAAAATAAGAATAGGGCCCATGAAAAGAGAGAGGAGGAGATGGGTGTTGAAAGTGCGGTGGTCTGAAACTATAGTATCCAGAAGGGTAGCAATTATTGCAGCAGCCATGGCATCCTGTCGGATCCGGGTAGCCGAAGCCATGATTGTAAGACCATGGTTCAAAAGCTGTGGAAGATTTAGCTGGGTCGACATTCATTTGAGGAGGGGGAGTTACTTCCCAACTTGGATAGTAATGGTGCGAATAAGGGCTGTGGTTTCCTAGATGAAGTGGCCGTGGATATGAATCCGTGAATTTGTGAACAGGATACATCTTTATCTTTATTATAATTTATAAAGCTAACCCAAATGACAGGTTCTTCGGCAGCAAAGGCCTGTGAATGTTTTGCTCTTTCTTGAGGATTAGCAAAGAGAGACCGAGTTATATCCCAAAACCAAAAGCTTACGCTCAAAGCTGTACCATAAGAATTAAAAGCACGTGAGGGGAAGAAGATGAAACCGAAAGCCAAGTGTGAACTGACATATGCAAAGATGAAATCAAACTGACATAAAAATCGAATTGATAACATAAATCATGGAAAAAGGAACATAATCACTAATCAAACAACAACTGCAGCATTGCTAATCCACATTGGAACACAAAACAGCAATGAACATGCATAAATGCTCATAGCACCATAGCAAATCTCCTTTCTCAGCAACGTGAAATCTCATAAGATTTTCAGTATTTTCCCTAGTAATTTGAAACAACATAGCTTATGGAATAAACTGGAGAAGAAAC
Organism: Tasmannia lanceolata; assembly: GCF_043159265.1. Taxonomy (NCBI): domain Eukaryota; kingdom Viridiplantae; phylum Streptophyta; class Magnoliopsida; order Canellales; family Winteraceae; genus Tasmannia; species Tasmannia lanceolata. The sequence continues at coordinate 45,965,501 of NW_027518692.1, forward strand.
AATACACAACAAAATCATGAAAGTACAGCGAAAGGATACAGTACTTTTGCAAGAAAACTAGATTTTGTATGTCAGTATGATTGCAGTTCAAAATCTTTATCGAAAATTAAATGTAAATTTTAGTCCAATGATCAGTTTTGGACTCACAATCATTTCTCAAAATCCAAAACAAACAGTGCCTAAGTAATTGGCTAAGTGTTGTCTGCTGTAGAAGTTAAAAATGACTACTATTTCCAGAGATCAGGGGGGGTCTGGTAATACAACTCAGAAGTAACAATTCAAACTAAAGAACAAAAAATAAAAGAAAATAGTAAATTTAATTTCCTAATTTAAGGCGGAAATTTTTTTTTGAAAAAAGAATACAAAAAGCAGAGTTAGAATTGATCTATGATCCAGGTTAAGTTGAAATTATAAATGACATTTCATAGCTTCAATCCACAATCAACAGGCCACACAGATACACACCAGACCACAAAACCCAACAGAATCTATGCTTAAACTCCTTGCCCTGTTTGTTTTGGATATTGAGAATTGATTGCGAGACCAAAACTGACAATTGGACTCAAAATTAAACGCATATTTGAGCCCAATAATCAGTTTTGGACTCATAATCGGTTCTCAAAATCCATAACAAACAGGGCCAAGTCCTTCAATTTCAAACCACCACCAAAACTGCATCTCCATATGAAACCACAGTAGATTTTGGATTTTATATTGACAAAATACATCTAAAATCATTTGGCAAACTAAAATGTCATTCCTAACTTCAAAAACATGAAAATGTTGGAATCATTAATATGAGATTGCAAACATTAGGAGAAATAATCGTTCAAAATCTCACAAACATCATTCCCATTGAATATGTCCTAAATTTTATCTCACTGATGATCAAAACAAAAACTACAAAAAGCATAAAAGAAAATTCATAGAAAACTACAACCACGGACCCTGTTTAGATTGAAAGAAAAACATTTCTGACAGAAAATTTTGAAGAAGACGCACATTTGCAGGATAATCGTATTTATGACTGAATTAACAGATCTACATATAAGAACAATAGAGAGAGAGAGAGAGAGAGAGAGAGAGAGAGAGAGAGAATTACTTACTATTTATGCCTTCTGTTGATTTTCTTTAAACCTTCCCAACGATTCCTCGGTCCCAATGATTCGGTTAACAGTGCAAAGCGGTCCTCAATTCCCAAAATCGCAGATGGTTTTTCAGTTTTTCTCGCTCGTTCTATCGATTCTCTGAGAAACGAGAAGAGAGAAAGGGCGTTTTATAGTGAGAGAGCGTGGAAGAACGAAGGCCTTCTCACGGCTTCCAGATTATTCTGTACTTTTCCACGTGGAAATCTCTCGAATTTTCTTACACCAACGTCTGCCATGTGTATTGTTATGTTTGGAGGAGTAAGACTCAAGAAGAACTTGTAGGGTCCATTCAGCTGCCAGTTTAGATACTTAAATACTCGTTGCCATAAGACGAGGCAGGCGAGTATGGACCCCACCTTTGACTGATCTAGACCGTCCATCATCTCATAGAACCCACGTGTGCTTCTATCGTTCGTCCAATCAATGACTCCATTTTTGTTGTTGCTTGATCCTAGTTAAGCAACAATGAGACTTCCAATTCTGAATGGGACTGAGTCAGTGTAGAAGATCTATGGTACATACGTTCCGCTTGGGATCCGATGTTTGTTGTTTTCGAACATTTTCTTACTTTCTTTAATCGCGTATTGCTCAAATGATTCTCTATGATCCTTGTTAAGCATTCATGGCTGAATGGTTAAAGCGCCTAACTCATAATTGGTAGTAGGTTCAATTCCTACTAGATGCACGCCAATGGGACACCATAAACTGGATAGGCCAGAGCTTCAGAATGAGTCAATCCCAAGTGATTATGCGAAATGCCGATCTCCACTAGATTCAACTGCGGATACTAAGCAAGATCAATGGTCTCGATTACACATGCCCCGTGTGGGACACACAAGATCAATTGTCGCAATAACAATGTCTCGTTTGGAAACCAAGTATTGATGGTTAAGAATGGTCAATGGCTGGGAATTGCCAGGCAATTTCACGGAAAGCCATTCTGCGGATGGCTTTTGTGGGAGAGAGCAGCCACACAGGCTCACTTTTTGGCAGATTTTGTCTTGCTCATTTAATTCATCTGAGGTGGCTGTTCTCGTTTTGAAATAAAAAATTTTAGTTTATTTTTCCTTGTATTCCATTTCCAAGGAAATCGAAATGCCAAATCCGATTCTTGATTGCTGAAATCCAAAGACAGAATAGTTCTCTTTACTCTTTAGACTATTGTGTTTAGACCTGGCAAACGGTTGGGTTACCCATGGGTGGGTGCGGGTCAAACGGGTTGGGTCAAAATGACCCTGAGTCACCACTAGGTGACCCGCACTCATTGCGGGTGGGTTGGGTCAACCCAACGGGTAACACGCAAGTTTTTGCCAAAGAGGTTTTTTTTTTGGTTGGGGAGGGGCCGGTTGAATAAGGAAATTATAGCAACAAAAACATAAGAAGAAACCTAGAAAAAAAAGCTTGGAGAACCTTCACTGCAAACAAACCCTTGTACCTTTTATACTAGGAAGCATTTCCTCCTAATCTATACAGTCCATTTCTCTTTTTCTTTGATCTCACGGTTTGTATTGATTGCTTCTCCATGAAGCAACTCAAAATGCGTGGAGTAGTCTCCACAAAAGAGAGAAATCCCCTCTTTTATCTAAAAGCTGTCCCCAAAAAAAAAAAAAAAAAACAAAAAATGAAATGCGGGTACCCGTGGGTTCATCCTACCCAGCCCATGTTTTGGCAGGTTGAGTGATCTGCGGGTCAATTTTGACGGGTCACTCAAATGCCAACCCATACCTGCAAATTTACGGGTGGGTTGGGTCGACCCACGGGCACGAGTTGATTTTGCCAGGTCTAATTGTGTTGACAGTATAGGTGCAACTTTTTTTGTTTTTGTTAAAAATAATAAATAGGACTCAACCAAGATCGGACCCGAATTTAAGGCAAAATCTCAACCTCAATTCGTAAGAATCGACCAAAGTTGCACCCCTAGTTGACAACGGACCCATGCTAAACGATGCCATAAATGGGTCCAACCATGGGTCATCCTAGATTGGACTGTGATGCCATCAATGCATTAAGCTCAGAATTAAAAGAAAAAAGGCTACTAATATTGCCGCTACCATGTTTTGATAATTAACATCTTGTTCTTTATTACTTAAACAGCTGTCAAAGATTAATACAGTTCTCAAAAAGCTCTTAGAAGCCAGTTAAAAAAGAAAATACAAGGTGAGTTTGCTCGGTTATTAAAACATGGTAGTCCCAATATCAGTAATCACTAGCCAAAAGAAAAACTTAAGGAAAATGCTAAAAAATCGAGAAAATAAGGAAAATAATTTAAAAAAGAAGAAGACTAAAACTACTCACAAAGTCACTAGTAGGATCAATGGTTGAAAAACAAGTCATAGTGGCACAGCGGAAGCGTGGTGGGCCCATAACCCACAAGTCCCTTCTCTGTTATAGTGTTATGTGCAGTTTTTATGTGTGCCCATACTTTATGGGGTTGAGTATCTAGCTCAATCGGCAAGGCTTTGCTCCAATCCCAGCTTACCTGCCAATAAAAGGATTAATGGTAAAAGCCAATTTTGGGGTACCACAAGGGGACATGGGGGGACATGTATGTGATATCAAGATGGTTGATCATGTAGAATATCACAAAGCAACTCACATGATCTTGTTCATATTGCCAATTGACATTCCATGTGTAAAGTGAAGGGCTACAAAAATCAATGGTTTAAGTTTTCTTGGTGAAACCTTAATTAATGAAGCTTGATCAGGCTTAATGAATCAAGGGCTTAGAACATCCGATCAAGGTAATCTAAATCATGATCTAATCAAGTGAAAAGGCAGAAGTGGGGCCCAATTAGTGTTGTGGGAAGGAGCCTAAAAGTAACCATTTTCTCAACAAAACATATTTACCAAATGTGCATTTAGCAGGAAAACTAATTTTTAGCTATTTCCTTTAACCTCAAGGTGTCAAACGGCATGGCCCACAAAAAGGCATGGGCCCACGTGGCCCGCGGGCTAGACACAGTGGTAGGTAGGCCTGTAAATGGATATTCGAAAATCCGATTACCGTCCGCAACCGAATCCGTTTAAAGCGAATATTATCCGAATCCGTTTGAAGCGGATATTATCCGAATCCGTTTATGAGATATCCGGCTCTTAGCGGATACGAATCTGGTAAATGGTACATCCGATCCGTTTAACATCCGAATCCGAGAAGTACATCCGTTTATCCTGAATATCCGGATCCGGATCCGTATATCCGAATCCGTATCCGAATACCCGGATCCGAATATCCGAATATCCGGATCCGAATCCGTATCCGAATATCCGGATCCGAATATCCGAATCCGTATCCGAATATCCGTATCCGTATATCCGAATCCGTATCCGTGTATCCGAATCCGTGAAAATAATTTTCTTAGAAATAAATCCAAAATAACTACAATAGAAACAATTTTCTTGAAAATTATTTTCTCTCCACATTCTAGAGGGAAATTAAATGAATATGGTTACTTGCTTGGAGCCTTGGAGGTAGGGGTGTTCATTATTCGGTTAAAACCGAATAACCGAACCGAACCGAATTGGTTCGGTCGGTTCGGTTCGGTTTTTTTCCGTTTCGGTTCGGTTTCGGTTTTTTTATTTGGCAATTCGGTTATTCGGTTTCGGTTATCTAAAAAAAAATTCGGTTAACCGAAATAATGATAAAAATCATTATTTTTTCAAAAAAAAAGTGTGATATGGGCACTCCAAAGGATGATCAAAACCGTCCATTTGATTGATCACAACTTAATTAGGTTGTGCTTCAAAAATCATTTCGATTGGATGATCCTAGCCCTCCGATCGAAACCAAGATTTTGCTTTTTTCCCCTCTTTATTAGAATTAATTTAAGAGAAAGTCAACTTGAAATACCAGAGAAATTATCTGATGCCCGACCGTGATGTCACGTCAAGGTGGTACGCCAGAGGTATCACCCTTGATATTTGATCCAACAGCAGCATCTTAAAAAGTGATCTGCTGTTGGATCAAATATCAAGGGTGGCACCGCTTTGACGTTACTTCACGGTCGAGCATCATATAAAAACTCGGAATACCATATGGGTTTTCAGTTTTCTAATAGGGAAATGTTATCAGCACTATGTATTTTGATGAGGGCACTCCTCACTTTATTAGAAGTATGGTATGGACAGCACTATAGGATGATCCAAACCGTCCATTAGATGGGCCACAGCCTAAATAGGTTGTGCCTCAAAAATCATTTCCATAGGTTATAACCCTCCTATCTGAATATTATAGTGTTGATCCTAACCCTTTTCAACTTGCCCCTCTCATTCATGTTGCCTTTTAGGAAAACTCTAATGTGTTGCCTTTCACCATTTACTATTGATGGTGAAAGTGATTTCCTACATAATTGTGCTCTTCTTCTATTCTCCATCACTTCTCTCCACTCTCCTTCATGTAATATGTTCCCTTTTACCATTTACTATTGATGGTGAAAGTGACTTTCTGCCTAGTTGCCTCTTCCTTTATATTTTATTATTTATCACCAGGCAACTGATTGGGCGGTTAGGATTGCTTGATTGATGCCATGGACCATCATCCCATTGGTCTAATTCTAGGGAGGTAGAAAAATGTATGCGGGAACAAACTCATTGTCACAGATGACTAAAGTGCGATGTGGACATACAAGGTGGGGTCCACAATCTAGACTTCAGCCTTCACACGGTGTTTAGCCTTCACACGGTGTTTTGCAAATTTAGTCCCACATCGGGATAGAGGAGAAAACTTGTGTGAAGCTGTGGGTATAAATACGGGCCGAGGGTTAATGAGAAAATTGCCTTAAACAAATGATTAAGGAAAACAAAGCGAACGGTGGGGCTTGCTCGCCGCGCTTATAAAATATTTTGCGAATTTAAATTCGGATATCTATTTATGAATTCGAATTCGGATTTTGCGGATTTAAATTCGGATATTTGTCTATGAATTCGGATTTGAATTTGGATAAACAGATACGTTTCAGATATCCGTTTATGAATTCGGATTTGAATCCGGATAAACGTTTCAGATATCTGTTTATGAATTCGGATTTGAATCCGGATAAACGGATACGGATATTATTCGGATTTGAATTTGGTTCGAATTAAATTCGGATTTGAATTTGGATAAACGGATGAGGATAATATCCGAATTCGGATATTATTCGAATTAAATTCGGATTTGAATTCGGATAAACGGATACGGATAATATCCGAATTCGAATAATATCTGTTGGATGCGAATTCGGTAATAAATTTTAATTATCCGTCGAAGTCGAATTCGGATACGGATACTGAATTTTGTAAACGAATTCGGATTCGGATATAGCACTATCCGATTCGAATTCGATCCGTTTACACCCCTAGTGGTAGGCCAAGATTCACTCACAAACCAGGCCGACACGGCCCATGAATTAGGGTGGTGGGAACGGCCCATGACCGACGGCCCAGTTGGGTCATGCCGGGTCATGCAAGCCTCCCTCCCCCTTTTTTAATGAAATTTTTTGATAAATCATAACTCATAAGACTAAATTGGCTCCAAGAAAATTAAATAATTAAATAGAGTCAAGAAAAAGTTTACAATTAAAATTGAGAAATATTAATACTCTTATTTTACGAAATATAAAGCATACGAAGTTATAAAATAGCCCCCAAACTACTGTTCGTAGGTATTTTGGTAAAAAACATTCAACTTACCAAAATACTTCCATAACCAGTTGTTATATTGTTGGGAGGGTATTTTGGTAAATAACCAAAGTCATGGGGCGTGCCGTGCCCAAACCTTAGGGCCAGCCCAGCCCAGACCATTGGGTCTGGGTATTTTGGTAAAACGTTGGTAGGTATTTTGGTAAAAAGCATTCAAATACTTCCATAAGTAGTTGTTAAACAGTTGTTGGGAGGGTATTTTGGTAAAAATAACCAAAGTCATGAGGGCATTGAAAAGGAGGTTTTAGTAAATTACCTTACTTTGTCTCGTTGCGCACGTGTCACGAGAGACGCTCTCGTCTTTTTCTTCCTAACGGGATTCCAGTTTTGCTACCAACCTCTAACGTTAAAAGTTAAAACAATAAAACTCTGCCATTTTACAGACTAGTCAGTACTCAAGAACAAGAAAGAAAGCTTATAAAAACCCATCTTCTCCCTCTTTCAGACCGCGCTCTCTTTCTCCCCTTCTCCTCCTTCTTCTTCTTGCATGCTCTGTTTTCTTGAATCCATCGTTGTTCAATCCCAACCGTTCGATTCAAAGAAAGAAACAAAGACGAGAGAGAGAGAGTTCGAGAAAGAGATCGAGAACCCAATGGAGAATCGAAAGCCTATGGATTTTCAGCTCCTCGAGATCAACTTGATCTCAGCCCAGAATCTCAAACCGATCACCACTAACCTACGCCGGATGCACACCTACGCCGTCGCATGGGTAGACCCCACTAAAAAGCTCCGCACACGTATCGACCATGTCGGAGGCGAATTCCCCACGTGGAACGATAAATTCATCTTCCGAGTCGGTCATCATTTTCTCTCCGGCGAGAATTCCGCCGTCTGTATTGAAATCTACGCCGTCGGTTACGTAAAGGACACTCTCATTGGCACCGTCCGTTTCCTCATCAACGGCCATATTTCCTCCGGCGGACCTTCTTTCTCCGCCGTCCAGATTCGCCGCCCCTCCGGCAGGTTTCACGGCGTTCTCAATCTCGGCGCCACCATGATATCCGGCTCCCTCCACGTGTCCTTCCCTGATAACAAGGCGATCGGATATCGCGATCTCATGGGGGGGAAAATCAAGACTCGCCGGCGCCAGCCGATTGGCAAGAACGGGGAGAATTCCGGCGAGGATTCGTCGGGGGAATATTCCGGCGGGAGGCAGGAAGATTCGGATGCGTCTTCGGCATTGAAGAATTGGAATGGGATGAGGGAGGTTTTGGGAGGGAGTCGGACTTTGAATTTGTGTGGGTTAGGGTTTCAGCGGAAGATTCATTTGAGTCCGTCGGATCAGAATCTGGATTCTTTTTCACCGTCCGATGATATAAAGAATAGCTTATGAGCGGTCGAGATCTTTGCTCCCTTCTCCCACGTCAATTCCTACATGTGCGTGCGTGGGTTGGATTCATCTGTAATTTCTCATTCTTTGGGACCTTTTTTCGTTATTTTGTGTCGTTGGCAATGAAAATTTCTTCGCCTAAAGTGATGGGGCATTTTTGTGAATTTGAGAGAGCTGTGGGGGCTTTTTTGTATTTTTACCCTATCTCGTGTATCTTCTTCCTGAAGATGATTATAGCTGTTGCTAGTGAATGTGAAGTTAAAGATTCATTTGAGATTGCATTTGTGACTTTTGTTCTCTTTTGAATTCTTTGAAGTTGCTGCCTACTAAGAGATCATGTTATGGCAAAACTATGTGTTCATTTTTATCTACAAGGACTCTAATTTGCTTCATACCCTTGACCTTCCAAATGTGTCTTACACTGAAGAAGTAGACGAGATAAGTGTTGTCTTGTATATAAAATTAGGAGAAAGTTGAATGATATGTCTTGTTACATGTCATGAAGTGAGCCATCTTGGAAAAATATCTGCCAAAACATAGATAAGATCCTGTCCATGTAGGGCAAATAGGCCTGAGAGAGAGAGAGAGAGATTTGAAGGGGCGGTGAGTGAATAGTAGTGGGTTCAACTCTTAATTGGGAAAGCAACAATTCCACAGCGGAATGTGAAAGGGCTTAGGCACCCTCGCCCTCGCCATAAAGGATAACTTTTATGGGTGAGTTCTACCCGGGTCCCAATACCCACATTAGAAGCTTCACATGCTAACTCGAAGATCTTTGAAAAAATCTAAAACTTTGAGAATAGGCGATTCAATCAAAATCCTTTCCTCAACTTTTATGGGTGAGTTCTATCCGGGTCCCAATACCCACATTAGAAGCTTCACATGCTAACTCGAAGATCTTTGAAAAAATCTAAAACTTTGAGAATAGGCGATTCAATCAAAATCCTTTCCTCACTTTATGAATCGTCTTTGTTGCTATTAGGACCCTGATGGAACTCACCCTTAAAAGCTAGCCTTCAAGGGGAGGGCACCAAAGTCCTTATAAGCCCTTCTACATTCATTCACTTTTCGGATGTGGGATCTTTATAAGCCCAAAGTCCTTATAAGCCCTTCTCAACATGCACCAACTCTGAAACCACTAGTTGGAATGGGTATAACTAAGGAGGCTACCCAAGTCCATATAAGCCCTTTCACATCCATTCATTTTTTCGATGTGGGATCTGTGTTTTCATATGGAAACCCCAAACAGATGCTGGCCCAACCAAAAATAAAACTAATTTCAGTAAATAGACAAACTATAAGCATTAAGATTTTCTAAAATTCTAATCCATCATCCAAGTATCCACTTGTGGCCTGCATTATCGTGACGATGCCGAATTAGGATCGAAGGCTTGTATGATCTCCTTGATAGGTTTTAAAATGTTGAATTTTATTTGGGTCTGAGAGAGAGAGAGAGAGAGAGGATCCCAAAAAGCTCTCACAAGCCAATTAAATAAGAAAAGACAAGGTGGGCCTATGCGATTATTAAAACATGGTTGTGCTGATATCATTTCCCAAGTTAAAGTGAATTAATACAATAGTAATCAAATCAAAGCTTAGATGTTTCATTTCACTTCATATGTAGATTTAATTGTGAATTTGAACGTCTTATACCCGTGCTTATGTGGGTAGCATTATTGAGAGAATGACTAGGTAAAAAGTGACTTTCACGATCAAATAACTTTCGGGTCCCACATGGAACATGCAAACGAAATCAAGACAGTTGATCTGGTAGAACATTATGAGGCGACACACACAATCTTGGTCCCATCCTGAACCTAAATCTCATGCATTAGATAAAGGACTACAAAATCAATGGTTTAGCTTTTCTTGATGGATCCCTGAATGAGGCTTGGTGGATTTATGGCCGATGATCATCTGATCAAGGGTTAATAACGACATTTGGCCAGAGTTGTGGTTTTTTTCCGATCAATGGATCTGTTCATGTACACGAGGGATATGTGGGGCACACTCAATGTCTTTCAGGAAGGAATATAGTAACTTTTCTTTTTACCACATGCCCATCATCAATAGGGAAAGAAAAGACTCAAAAGTAAAGAGTTCCATCAACTATCATGATGGTAATGTAAATTATTATTACGCAGGACAAGTATCGGTAGACTGTTTATAGGGTGTATTGGTTTCGTGGGCTATCACTAAGGGGGATCTAGGCCATCTAGATCGGTCTGCAAGAACGAGCCATTCAAGGACCAAATTGCTTGTGATTTTCTAATGTCAACAGACATCCTAACACTAAATTGCAAGTAAGAACCACATCCAAACCCCTACTGGAGATGAAACTCAGGTTGTAGAATATGAATGGAAGCCCAAACCTTGCAAAACCTGTCTTGACTTTAGTCATTCTTCTGAAGGATGCCCTAAGAACCAAATGCCTCCTCCCCTTCTCTCTCAGCCCATCTCGTTTCCTGTTCAATCCAGAAAGGAATGGAGGCCAATCACTAAGGATAGTGATAAAGCTGTTCAGTTAAGTTCTGATTCTCCAATTGCTCATAATAGGATCAGCTTGGATCATCCTGAAACCCCTTCTACCTATAGTGCCTTATCTAGAAATAAATTCTCAGTCATTGGCTCTGATATCCCCGAGACATCTACAAAGCAGACCAAGCCTCCGGACCTTTCTCTCTCTTTATCGTCCCCATCGTCTGAAGGTCCTTGGAATTTAGTTCAGAACAAGAAGAATAAAAAAGGAAAGTCAGATGCTTCCCTCCTTAAGCCTCCTTCTTCCTGTGTGCTGCCATCCATCTCCCTGATCCCCACTACTGGAATAAGGTCCCCATTTCGTGGGCTCATTCCGGGAGGCTGATCATGATTTGGGGTCTGCTCTTGGTGCTGGTGTTTTTGGGTCTGCTGTTAGCTCTGGTGCTGTTTGTTTTTGTGGTAGCTGTTCGAATTTTGGCAGTGTTGTGGCTGTTGTTTTCATTTTGCTGAAGCGGTTAGGTTGTTCTCCTTTGTTTGTCTTTGCCGTTTTGTTGGATGGCCTTTGGCTCCCTTTTGATTGTTTGTTTGCCCTTCTTCTGATGTGCGAGGGGCTTGCTTTTCTGTTTTCTTGTAGTATCTTTATTGATCTTTCTTAATATATCTGGTCGGGGTCTGCCTAACCCCAGCTTACCTATTTCAAAAAAAAGAACCAATTCTGGGTCACGTGAAATAGGCCCAAAAGAATTTGATGGAGCAACTGTGCTTTGCACCAAAAATTTATCGCAAATCACCGTAAATTTTTGCTCGAGATTTGGGGGAAAAAGCATATAAGTGTTGTCGTGGATCATCCTAGGCACATTAGCATGCATATTCTTGGTCGAAACATAATTTCTTATGAGGATAGATAGGACGATTCAGGTGTGATATTTCTGCTCGCTTGTAACGAAAGGTTAAAGATTGGGTTTATTTTATCCTTAAATAATATATTATTAAAAATATAGTACTTAAGGCAGTAGGTATTTTAAGATAAACTTATCCAAGTAAGATAAACAATGGCCGCGATAATTTTAAGGAAAGCTACTTCAAGTATGATGGCCAATCCTAAGAATAGCTTATCTAAGGATTTCTATCTTCATGTTGAACAAAAGAAATGCGTCAGATTATGGGTGAAACTTGTTCAAGTCAGGTCAGGTCGGGTCAAGGCCAACACTAATCTAACCTGAGGTAGCATTACCTCAACCCTAACCTGACCTAACCAAACCATCGGGCTGAGGAATGTCAACCCTAACACAACCTGCCTTTAGATCTCTCAACCCTAACCCAACCCATCTAACTCGATTCTATAAATCAAGCATGTTGATGCCGAAATCCAAACTGGAGCTTGGAGGTGCGGTTGATACATAGATCGATGATTGTATACAACTTGTGCTCAAATACAAAATTGGTAGGGAGACCCGGAGTTGTCTCTGAAAAAATCCTCTGACGCTCAAGTCAGAACACACAGCTCAACAACAAAGAATCCGAGCAAAGGCAAGAGGAGCTTACACGTGGTTCCAAGAGTTACATACCTTGCAGACCTTGCAGTTTGGGGAACTTGCTGTTCTAAAGTCTTTCCAATTGGCCAACTTTCCTAAGAAGTCGGTTTCCAAGTTTATCTTTGCTGCTAGTAGGGTTGTCGTTTGAGTCTTGGTTTCAACAATTAGGGCTTATGGAAGAGATGCAAAGTGACCCTTTTACCCCCAGTTGCCAGTTGGCGTCACGTGTCACTCGAAGTAGCATTTTTGCCCCAATAGGATCAGGTCAAGCTGAGGTTGGCTTAGGAAAAAATACAAAAGAAATACCAAAAAAAAGAAAAAGAAAAGGATATTGGGTCTAAATAAAGTCACTATAAAATAAGGGGGACAATGTCAGGTTTGAGTCTAGTCGAGTTGCCTGAGGCCTCAACCCTCACCCAACCCAGAATTAAATCGGATTTGGTTTTCCCAGCTCTAACCCTAACCCAATCCAACTCAAGGGAAGGCCAACCCAACCTAAGCCGAAATCTGGTTGGGCCCGACCCAAGTTGCACCCCTAAGTAAGAACCCTGCATCCCGCTCCCATAAGCTCATTTACTGTTTCAGCGGGGCAAGCAGGAAATGATACTAGCACAACCATATTTTAATAATTACACTAAACCTTCTTGTCTTTTATTATTTAAAGAGCTGTCAAACTTCGTTACAGCTCCCAAAAAGCTGTCACAGGCCGATTAAAAAAGAAAACACACTCCGAGTTTGTGCAATTACGAAAATATGGTTGTGCTGATATCATTCCCCGGCAAACCCGTAAATTCTACAACATTAAGGACAATTTTGTCAGCTTAGAACAAAGCACCAAAGCCTAATCATATCAATTTCCCATCTTTTAATATTTCCCGTTTACTTTTTGTTGGTTTTGAGGAGAGAGAGAGAGAGTATTTTTGTATTTTGTCTGTAATTCTCATCCGGCAAGAAAATGACAGAATTTAAGTCACAGTGAACTACTAGAAAGTGTGAAAACCCTACTTGCCAAACAGAGAAACAAGAAAAACAAATTCAGAGAGGAAAAAAAAAAGATCAGAGAGAGAGAGAGAGAGAGAATGGGAATAAAACGAGGCTGTAAGGATTGAAGAGAATGGAAGGAGAAAAAGGTAGAGGTGCGGCAGAAAAGCAAGAATTTTTAGGCATAAAGTTGAAACGCGGGATTTTGGTAGGGAAAAAGGGGGGCCCTTGTACTCCAGTGCCCACATGGAAATTGGGGGGTGCCCAGGATAATAATGAGGGTTTAAATTTACCTTCTCTCTCTGCAAGGAAGCTGGGAGCCAGCCTCTGGGAGATTCAAGAACCCCCTATTGCTAAAATGAGCCGGGGTGTCAGAGTTCGCCAAAACAAAGACAAGGGTTTGGAACTCCCAACACATTTGGATGATCCTTCTCACTGTCCCCCTGATCAGGTAAAATTAATCGATTTTTTTTTAGTTTTTGTTTAATGGGTTCTTTGTTTTTAAGAGAAAAAAGTGTTTTTTATTGTGATTTGGTAGGGTTTATCAGGGTTTTTAGTAACTAGACTTGATTTTGTTCCTATATTTTATTATGAATAAAAATTGTTGTTTTTGTTACTATGGTGGGATCCTTTCTGTTGAGGGTTTGTGTGTGTTTTTAATTGTTAGTCCTGATTTGAATATAACTTGTGGAATTGATTTACTTTGTGTTTAATGGGTTCTTTGTCTTTAAGAGAAAGCTGTTCTTTTTGTTGTGATTTGGCTTTTTAGGCTGTTCTTTTGGTAGGGTTTATCAGGGTTTTTAGTTCATACACCTAATTTTTTCCCCTTCTTTTATTTAGAATGAAATTGTTCTTTTTGTTGCTATAGTGGGATCCCTTTGTTGAAGGTTTTTGTGGGTTTTAATTGGTAGTCCTGATTTGACCATCACTTGTCCAGAGGGAAAATGCTATTATTTTTGTTCTTTTAGATTCTTCTGAAGATGGGTTTATCAGGGTTTTTACTTCCCACACATGATTTTTTTTTTCCATTTCTTTAATTAAGAATGAAATTGTTGTTTTGGTTGCTATAGTGGGATCCTTTTTGCTGAGGATTTTTGTGGCTTTTTAATTGTTAGTCCTGATTTGATCATCACTTGTCCAGAGGAAAATTGCAATTATTTTTGTTCTTTGAGATTCTTCTGAAGATGGGTTTATATGGGATTGTACTGGTTGGTTCTGATTTTTTGTTGGTTTCGTAGTTTTTTGTTGTTCTAATTTATGGGTGCATCTAGTGGTAAAAGAAACTTTATGTAGCTGAACTTATTTTCTGTGACTGGCTTCTATTTCTATCATTTGGTCTTCTGTTGATGGGATTTATATGGTGCTTGAGCCTTGATATCTTATTGATCTTGTTTTGATTTATGGGTTTATCTGGCTGGGCATTTGATCGCTTTCTTTGGAGGAAGTTGCTTTTCGGGTCCCTGTGTTAATGAATTCATCTGGTTTTGATCATGTTTTGATTTGGGGGTTTATCTGGCTTGGCATTTTTTGGCTTAGACTTTTGATCACTTTCTTTGGAGGAAGTTGCTTTTCGGGTTCCTTTGTTAATGAATTCAGCTGGTTTTAATCCTGTTTTCATTTATGGGTTTATCAAGCTGCGTATTTTTTGCTTAGGTGTTTGGTCACCTTTTTTCGGAGGAAATTGCTTTTGGGGTCCTTTTGTTAATGAATTCTTCTGGTTTTGAGTCTTGGTTTGTTGATGGCCGTTTGGTTTGTTTATTTGTTGATCTCATTTACGTTCTACAAGTTGTCTTGGTTTAAATTCCACAAAATTCTCGCTTTGTGTTTTTATCCCGTCTTCATGGATTTATCTAAAAATAGTTGGGCCTAGTTTTCATAGTTATCTTGCCGTGGCATGTTCTTTTATTTACAATTTATTTATCTTCTTATTTTTTGGTCTATTTAACTGAACAGTTTTAGTAGTTTTCATCATCATTTTTCTAGAAGATTTGAGTTCCTGCATTTTTTTATTTTGAATATTCTTCTGCTAATTTTTGTTTTTATTTTTTTTCTTCCTAATTTTACCTTTCTAATATCAATTGATGGTTTGTAAGATGATTTGTGTCTTCGTTTCTTCCAGTGGTACTTCATTGAGTCATGTTGCCTCTGCTTCTTTGGCCTCTCTTGGCAAGAAAGGTTTAATGGCATCGATCTAGGAAGAGTAAAGGTTCTTTTTTCTTTAGTGGAACTATGCAAAATGGTTAATTGTGGCCAGTCTATCCTTTATTCTATACTTTAGTAGAAATGTAAGAACTTCATCTTAGGAAATTCAGATACCATCTAAGGAAAATGACCCTATATTAGTTTGAATTTTCACCATCTACCATATGAGAAACACTCTTTTTCGGTGGGGGCTTAATTTTTTGTCCAAAACTAAAAGGATTTTTAATAAAACTATTGAATTTTTTATTTAGTTCTAGCTTGTTTGAGTTGAAATCGTGTTAATGCGAAATGAAAGAAGCTGCATATTATGTGGAGTGTCGTGTCCTACTAAATTGCTGACATCTGAAACTTGGCTTTCACAATGTAACGTTGTTGTGGCAAATCAAGAAGTTCGATTTTCTATATAAATGGATCTCTGGCTAATTTTTGTTGGAATGGGTGCTCACCATTCAATTCCATCTTTGGACTTTAAGCGATTATTTTTCTTTTGAAGCGATGGACTTTAAGCGATTATTCTAACTAGAAACTGACTTAACCTTTTTCTAAACATGTTCCTACAGCCATTTCTCATGAAGATCTGGGGTCCTTGTTGCTATTTCTAGTTTGAGCTTAAGACTATTCTTTGCGTACTGTTCGCAATCATGGCTAATTTTTTCTACATCTTTATGTGCTCGTAGATCTGATGCAGGTTCTGTTTTTTTAGTTCTTGTATCCTGCAGTATAGGAGTAGCCCATTTTTAAGTTTAGGCATCTTTGATTTGCACTTTGATGATACTGATGCACTGGGACTGGAAAGTCTGAATCTATCTGTGTTGGGTTCTCTTCTGCCTCTTATCTTTTTGTCTTTTTATCCCAGCCAGCAAGTGTCAGTAGTTTGAGGCGGCATCTGGCAGCGTCATTGATGCAACACCATAAGTTGATAGAACGTAATAGTCGAGCTCTACAACCTGTATCTCCATCTAGTTATACTAGCTCAATGGAGGTAATATTAATATAAACACATCTTTCTATCTCTTTCATTTTAGTTGAATTAGCTGCTCTGTCTTGCAAATTCTAAATGAGGCACCGTGATCCTTGGTTGTAATTCTACTTAACTGTCAGTGTCTCTTTGAACATCTTTCATAAAAGATGATATGATTTGGTTTTATAGTAATAGTAAAATGTTGAAGATGTGATTAGACTCACTCCATTTAGTAAATTGATCAAATAGTATTGTGTCGTTTTCTGCTATTTACAGATAGCAGCCTATAATCAGCCTCCCACTCCTACCGGTTCTTTGGACTTTAAGGGAAGGTTTGGAGAGTCAGGTTATAGTCTTAAAACATCTACGGAGTTACTAAAAGTATTAAACCGAATATGGAGCCTTGAAGAACAGCATGCGTCCAATATGTCATTAGTGAAATCTCTAAAGATGGAGCTACAACATGCCCGGGCTCGGATTCAGGAGCTGACACAAGAGCGAGAGGCAGACCGTCATGAGATAGATGACCTAATGAAACAAGTTGTGGAGGACAAACTAATAAGGAAAAGCAAAGAGCAAGATAAGATTAAAGCCGCAGTTCAATCTGTAAGGGATGAGCTCGAAGATGAGAGGAAATTGAGGAGACGATCAGAGAGCTTGCATCGAAAGTTAGCTAGAGAATTGTCCGACGTCAAGTCCGCATTTTCAAAGGCTCTGAAAGAACTGGAAAGAGAGAGAAAAGCACGGGTTTTGTTGGAAGACCTATGTGATGAGTTTGCGAGGGGAGTGGGGGATTACGAACAAGAGGTACGGGCACTGAACCACAAGTCCGCGAAAGATCGTGATAACAGAGATGATCGGTTAATACTCCATATATCTGAAGCATGGTTGGATGAACGAGTGCAGATGAAACTTGCAGAAGGTCAATGTGATTTGCCTGAAAAGGACACAATGGTGGATAGGTTGCGATGTGAAATTGAGACATTTCTTCGAGCCAAACGGTTGAATATCTCTAAGAATGATATCTTGTTCCCAAATGATGCCAAAAGGGATAGTTATTTGCGTCGACAATCCCTTGAGTCCGTCCACCTTAATGAGGCTGTAAGTGCACCCCAAGATGTGGGGGATGAAGACTCTATGGCCAGTGACTTACACTGCATTGAACTAAACAAAAATGTTAATGACAACGGAGAAAAAGGCGTAGAGGATTTGGAAGAGATGAAGAAATCTAATTCTGCGAAGAAAAAGCTGGGGTCCCGCGAAAGGGTAAAGAGTCGTACTTCATCTAGCTTGCAAGTTCAGTTTGAAGAACAAACAGATATGGCTAATGGAAACAAGACGAGACCTACAGAAAGGGTTCAAGGGAGCTCTATGGATGGTTTAGTTGATGGAGGAGAAGAGAAAGCAAATCAGATTGAAATAAGCATCTCTCAGAAGTTTGGAAGCTCTGAGGCACGAGAGGGCAGCCATGATAAGAAAGGTAAACGGGATATCACCAATGGATTGAATCATGCAATTGAGAACTTAATCAGAACCCAGTCATCATTTTCTGAAGGCAGTAAGATTCGCCCAGAGACTGATAACAGGGAAGATTCATATGGTCACTTGCCGTGGAGGGGTCATTCTGGTGGTAGGGACAATGCGTTGGGTGATGCTGTCGGTGTATCGAGTCCGGTACAGCAGTGGAGTTACAGACATGCGTCTCCTGATCTTGAGATATCTGAAAGTTCTTCGAAGTGGCCGCGAAGCTTGAAGGAGAATACATTGAAGGCAAAATTACTTGAAGCAAGGTTGGAAGGGCAGCATGCGCGGTTGAAAAGTTCAAAATCTTAGTAGATTGATGGGAGAGATGTTATACATGGTTATCATTCCATCAAGCAAATACTAAGTTCAGGTTAGAATTCATGCATTTCTCAACTGTGGCCCAAGGTACTTAAAGTGGAAGGTGTGGTGCTTTTCTACTTGTGGTGTTTTTTTATTTGTAATTTTGGAGTTTACTTCTGTATATGAGAAATTGTGAAATCGTAAAATGGTGACCTCTCAGACCCTTCACTTTTTTTCTCCAAATTTTTATTGCATATGGCAAATGCATCAGAAATTCATTTTGCTTCTTATCAGTTGCTCTGTCTTTTCTACAAGGTGATTTCTATTAGATCTCTTCAACTGGAGACATTCCATTCTGATTAAAACTAAAGCTAAATTTTTTCTTTCCAACTCTTATTTACTGAATCTGCATGAACACTGTTGATGTGCTCTTCAATATATGTAGATTGGCTACTAAAGGAATTTTTTTTCCAAGTGGTGCTTTGGGGGCTGTGGATGAAGAGGAATAACAGTATGTTTAGAGCCCAAAGGAAAAAAAACAAAGGCCTTGAAGCCCAAACTTTAGTGGCAAATTTGAGTTACTAACATTCCCACTACCATGTTATGATAATGCGACAAAAAAACCTTGTCTTTAATTTAACCAGCAGTCAAAATCTATTACAATACCCAAAAAGCTCTTAGCAGCCAATTAGAAAAGAAATGACAAGATGAGTTCGTCTCAGTACCAAAGCATGGTAGTGCGATTATCAGTAGCCAGAACTCATTGTGACAGGTCGCCCACACAAAAGGAAAAACCAATTAAAGAAGGGAAATGTTATCAGCACTGTCATATTTTGTTTGATGATCACACTCCTCACTTTATTAAAAAGTACGGTATGGCCTGCCACATAGGATGATCCAAACCGTCCATTAGAAGGGCCATAGCCTAAATAGCTTGTGCCCCAAAAATCATTTCCATAGGTTGATCCTAACCCTCCGATCTATGGAGGGTTAGAATCAATCTTCTAATATTCACTCCCTCTATAGATCAGGTGGTTAGGATCAACCTATGGAAATGATTTTTAGGGCACAAGCTATTTAGGTTGTGGCCCATCTGATGGACGGTTTGGATCATCCTATGGTGTGGGCCATACCGTACTTTTTTAATAAAGTGACCAGCGCGATCATCAAAATATGGTAGTGTGCTGATAACATTTCCCAAGAAGGGAATAGAAACTATAGTAAGGGCAAAGAATGCCAGATCTACAAGTGATTGCGACTCGGGTTGAGCTTTTATCATAAAATCGGGTTGGGTTCATTCTCTTTTTTTTCTTTTTTGCAAAAAGCTAAACCCAACCCAAGTTGCACCCCTACTTGAAACACCTTCATCGTTGGAGTCACCTCAGCTGACTATCGTGATTGAATGCCAAAGCGAGAGGTATAACAACATGTTGTATAACTTTAGCAGGGGATTGTCACAACAGGGCTTTCGGGTCCATCTAAATGTTGTTGGAGTCATGTTGGATGTGCATAAGATAAGCATCCCCTCCAATCATAGTCTTTTGATCTCATGAATGGCACATTAGTCTCTATGAACCATGGTTTGTCAGGGTTTAAGATTGAGAACCCTGTCAATCCATAGATTCAGTAGTAGATTCAGAAGTTGTTAGACGGATGTAAACTTTAGAGTAGATTCTCCGGGGTCCATAAAGATACTACACTGCTCAATTCTACATCAGCAGGGGCGGGGGCCAAGTAAGCAATAGTTTATACCTCCCCAAAACCTTGATAAATCCCTAATCAGGATTCATGATGAACATGATTTTGAATGTCCCCATTATTGGCGCTATTAAACCGTGTTGTGCTAAGCTCCACAAAATCCACGGTCATCTAGCCCTTGCCTTCTCGGTAGATACGCATAGCGGAGAATTGGGATAGTTGAGGGCTTGGAATTACACAGAAGAACCGGGTGTAGCGGTATTTCACTACAACTGTTTGGGTCTATTGAGAGGCACTGCTCGTCAGCAATTTCCACTCAAGTTTCATGGCAAAGACACAATTC
Source organism: Tasmannia lanceolata (assembly GCF_043159265.1). Classification (NCBI taxonomy): domain Eukaryota; kingdom Viridiplantae; phylum Streptophyta; class Magnoliopsida; order Canellales; family Winteraceae; genus Tasmannia; species Tasmannia lanceolata. The sequence goes on from NW_027518692.1 coordinate 45,985,677, forward strand.
TCTTCTTTTCTTATTCCTGGGGGCCTCCAATACCCCTTTGGTTGACAAATATGGGACCAACAAAAAAAGGTTGGAAGAACTTTTTTCCTTGTATTTCCAAAAGAAATTGTCATTGTAACTGACTGAATGTGTAGATGATGGATTGAGGTTTGGTGAAACATGACACATAGTGGTTGGGGAAGCCAATGAGAACTGAAAGTTTCTCTGCAAGAGGAATTGGGCAATGTTTAAGTTCCTTCTAAGGAGGCAGTTGGAAGAGAAGAGAACATGGCAATGACTACTTCCACCCATAATACCAGATTGAGCACTTTGCCTTGAAGATACAAAGCCTGAAGAGTGCATACCTCTGTGTCATAAGACGCTTAGAGCATAAGATGCTTTAATAACCGCGCCACAATAAACTCTGAACACACCAATTATACCTACAAGGCAGATTTTTTTAGAGCTTCCAAAAAAATAAGGTTGAGACAATTAATAGGTGGAGACCATATATCCACCACTTCGTTCTCGTTTAATTGGGCTCCAAGCGATATCCTTGTAGTGGTGGCAAAAGCCCCATACAAAAGCAGCCCCTCTGCAAAGCAGGGTAAGGCTGCGTACATCTAGCCCTCCCCACACCCCGCAATGGCGGAAGCCTCATGCACTGGGTCGTAGGACTATCTGATTAACTAGAACATAAATAAGAGTTGCTAACCCCATTCAGTTGAAGTCATTGTCTATGTCCTAGAGAAATAATACCTAGTTTCACCACAAGGTATATAACAATTATCAAAATCATTCAAGTTGTAAAAGATGCTGACAAAACTGAGCCATTTATAGTATAGAACCACCAAAGTTTTCACATGCATTTCTTGGAGCTACGGGCATTACCTAGAAACTACCCGATCGTCGTCAACTGCACATAATGGACTTGCTTTGTACATTGCATGAACAGGTGCATAGGCTCCACCAATTTCCTGATTAAAAAAAGAAATCAACAACTGAATTTCAGGTTTCAATGATGATAAATTTAGAATCCAGCAATGTGTCTAAGAGTTACAAGTTGACAATGCAACTAAAAAAATTATTTGTTCACATCTAAAATGGTAAAACTTGTTTGGAAGAAGCACAGTTTCCCATATCCAAATTCTAATCTTGCATATAGCAAGCTCAAGAAACTTTGCAATTTTTTTTCTTTTTCTTTTTTCCCGAAGGGAATACTCGGAATCTTTTGAACTCAATATGAGGAACATATATATCAAGAGTTCATGTTACTAGTAGAAGAAGTTACGTAGAACCTGAAGAGAGAAATAGAAGAATGGGGAGAAAAAGAGGAGAAGAAGAGAATAGAAGGAGAACAATAGAAAAAGAGTAGATGAAGAATAGAATAGAAGAAGAAGAGAATAAAAGAAGATTAAAATTAGAGGTAGAAGAGAAGACTTAGACGGGAGAAAAAGAGAGGAAATTAGAGGGGAGAATCTCAATTCAATTAATCATCCAAAACTTGATAATCTATACTACATAAGGCCTATATACACCCAATGAAACTAAAATTCCATAGAAAATAAAAGCACTAGAAATAACATGAAAAATAAAATCCTAGAAACTAAATAACATGGAAAACTAAAAACATGTAAATAAATACTAATGGTCCAATATGCCTCTTATTGGGCCTACTATCTACATCATTCTCTCCCGCTTGAAAAGAACTCACCCTCGAGTTCTAGTCCGCCTGGATCAAATATGTAGACGGCTCACTCAAGCAGTAGGAGTCGTAATCTGTTGAAGGCACTCAGCCAATGCACGGGACAACCGTGAGAATCGTCTGCACTGCAGACAGAGCGATAGGGAAGAAATCGCCCACGTAGAATCATAAGAATACAAACTGTGCCGGAGAAGTAAACTGGCTGGGAAGATAGCAACGTACTCTTCCTGGATCTGTGGGATCAGCATGACAGCTATTGGCAGTACCAATCCATGACTAGTCAGCATCTGCTAGTATCAAATCTGGCTCAATGGAATCAGGAATAAAGCCAACTGCTAGAACTATATCTGGCTCAATGATGTCAGGCTGACAACCCTCCTAATGATCATCATGTGCACTGAAATCCTCTGTCTCAACCTCCACAATCATCTCGAGCGGAACATCTACCGTAGAATCAGTCCTGTCATTGTGCGCATATACTGATATGGAATCAGCATCCTCAATGAACTGCTCGTGCTCTGCATGCTATGGCAATGAATCATCAATCACTGGACGCTCTGGCTCTATATCGTCCATCTCTGATTCTGTATCTACCATCATGGACTCTGTATCTGACATAAGCATCGGCTCAACAACTATAATGGTCTCGTCAACACTAGCATCTGGCTCATCAATAGTGCTAGCAATTACCTTCTCTCATTTGTTAGAGCTAATATCATCAAGGTGGGGGAGAAGAAATAGCTAAATGGTTCTGCAAATCCCACTCACGGCTAGGTTTTAAATTTCAGCCTTTCAGATTTCGATGAGGACCGAAACCGAAACGTTCCGAAACCGAAATCGCCGAAATCTTGGAAATTTCGGCGAAATTTATGATAAAATATTAATTTTTTAATCCTTTACAAAATTTCAGCCGAAATTTTCGGCACAAAAAACGACATTTCGATTGCTTCTACTAAATTTCGGCCGAAATTTTGGGATTTCGGCTAAAATTTTGGTTTCGGTGAGGACCGAAATTACCTCCGAAACCGAAATTTAAAACCTTGACTCACGGCGGTCTGCGGCTTCCCGTTTACATAAATAATCCAAAACTTAATAATCTCTACTACACAAGGCTTATATATAGAAAAAGGAACTAAAATTCCATGGAAAATACAAGCCCTAAAAATAATATGGAAAATAAAATCCTAGAAACTAAATAACATGGAAAACTAAAAACATGTAAATAAATACTAATGGGCCAATATGCATCTTATTGGGCCTACTATTTGCATCAAGAGGGCAATGGTGTGAGACTGAATGGGCAAAGAGCCTTTTGGCAAACTTCTGGAGCGAAATAAGTTTTAGCTTGATACCGCGTTTCTGATTTGCCTGAGTCAAGTGGTTGTTGGTTTGTTGGTTAAATAAAAGACAATCCATTAGTAGCTAACTGATGGGATACTTTGGATAATTTGTTTTAAAAAAAACGTGCTAATGTTGTATGGTTGATTGAGGATATGAATAGTTGTTTTTAGAGTTTTAAGATGTAGTTCTTATCTGTGAGATTGTTTTACATTCTCTAATAATGGGATTATCAATGGGATTGTTCATATTCTTTATTGGCGTCCCAACCCCTCTAACTCACATATCATATGTTTCTTTTTTGGTTTCTTGTATATTTTGTAAATGTTCAACAATTGCTATGACATGGATCATAGGGTACCAAAAGATGTGCTACAAAAAGCTTTTTGAGAAGACTATTCTAGTTCTCTAATCTGATCGTGGTAAGACAAACGGTTCAAAAAAGTTATAAATTTACCCCTACTATATGTGGTCAATGGAACATACGAAGTCAAATACCTCCTTACTATACAGAACACACAGTAATTCAAAGCTGAACCAATATAGGCAAGTAGATTACTCTGAAATAGTTTACCCCAAAACGGGTTAACCCCTCGTATTTACCTTCACTGGAACAGGCCCTAATTGGATGGTTGGACTGCAAATTTGGAGAAGAATTAACTGCATAAGCTATCAAATCGCCATTGACCATTCACATCATGCCCAGATCTTCAATATCATTGTTTACCTATATATTAGCAAACTTGATTGTATGTATGTCAGCAAACATAATTGTATATTCAATTTCCATTGGTATTCTTTTTCATTTATTTTATTTTTGAAATGGCAAAGTAAATCATGTAAATGTAAGGGAACTCAAATGCATATATTTTCTCATCTGGGAAGATGATAGGTGTGATAAACCAACCACACATGCAAATTTTACGAATCTTCAGGTAGAAAATAAATATAATAGGTGGTGCAAGAGCTGTCGAAGGTTAAGAAAGAGTTGGTCAAGAAGACTGAGGAGCTACAACAATTAAAAGATGTCTCTTCAGCAATGCATATAGAGAATACATTCAATGGGCAATATTTGGAAAAAGATGCAGAATATGGCAACAAATTGGCAAAATATGATTCTGCCTATCTCAATGTGAAGCAATGTTTACAAGACCATACATCGTCAACATATCTTAGAATACAAAAAGGGGAACTATTCCTTCATCATCATTTAAAGGTTAAAAAAAGGTAAAAATGAAGTTCCAGTGGTGGACAAGCTAAAAAACAAATCTTTTTTTCTTCATCATCTTCTTCTTCGACTTAGAGGAGAATAAATTGGTCTCTTTTGCAGATAAGAACATGAAGTTGTGCTACAAGAAAAGTAAATAGAAGTTAGCAAAATAATACAACCAGTCGAAAAAAAATAAACACTTATGATGAGCTTACAGAGAGTGTCGATACAAGGTACTTGTAAGAATATATTTTGCTACAGGAAAAAGGAGGCCTGACCGGGTATACAAGATCTACAATGAATATAAAACCACCCAGTGAAATGTGATTATTAAAAATAATAATTACCTATAAACAATGACACCATTTATATGATGAACCTGTGATTTTCAAGTGCAGAAGGTTCTATAAGATCCATGTTTACTGTTTGGCTTCTTTTAAGAGGATTTTTGCATGTTTTTCTATTGTGTCCAAATTGGCCGCATTGACTACACTTATTATGAGTTCCAAGTCTCGACACTCGCTCTGTCCTTCCTGTCTTGGGCCTTCCCCGCTTTCTTATTTGACAACTATTCATGTTTACTGCTTGGCTTCTTTTTTGAGGATTTTTGCATGATCTTTTATTGTGTCCAAATTCGCCACATTGTTTGCACTTATTATGGGGTTTAAGTGTCAACTCTTTCTCTGTGCTTGTCTTGGGCCTTCCCGTTGTTCTTCTTGCAAGAGGTGGTAACACTAACGGCAAAGGGTGTGGAGAGGGCTCCCATTGTGCTCGATCCAATGTTGGATATATCGTCTCTTCATATGTATCTCGGTACTTCTCAGCAAAGAACCATGACTGGCAGAAATCATACGGATCTAGCATCCTGTTACTTATAGCTGCCATGGCATGAGCGCATGGGAGGCCCATCGTCTGAAATACACCACAACTACATGTTCGAGCTTCTAAGTCAACAACATCCTTTTGTTCTACCGACCGCACTTCAAATGCATAAATCCCACATGGATATATTGTGTATTTACGCCCTATTTCAGCAGCCAATTGTACATGTTTTTCCCCATAGGAAGTCAAATGTTTGGTCCAAGTTTGACCAACTTTTCGACGAAGTTGAAAGAAGTTTGAAATTTTCGATCGTGTGTGTTCCACCAATGCAACAATGGGTAACCCCCTTGCTTCCTTCAAAATAGCATTGAAGCACTCTGATCTATTCGTTGTCAATGCATCATATCTATTCCCCTTGAAATAGACACTGGCCCAATTTTCCTTCGGGATCTCAGAAATCCATTGGTATGCATTTTCATCATGTTCTTTAATACTCTCCATAGCCCACTTGAACTCACTCTCTCTTAATGTCCTCGCAGCCTTCCAAAATAAATTATAGAGAGCCATATTCTTGAATATATCATGAAAGTATTCACTCAGGTGGCGCATGCAAAAACTATGGTGTGAGTTAGGAAACACTTCAGGTACAGCTTTCAGTAAGCCCTTTTGTGGATCAGAGCAAATAGTGATTGCATTAGATCTCGCTGACATGAATTGGGTACGAAACAAATTTAGAAACCAACTCCAACTTTCATACATCTCCGTCTCAACAATAGCGAATGCCAACGGGAATAATCCATTGTTTCCATCTATACCACATGCGATCAACAATATCCCAGGATACTTGCCCTTCAAATGTGTACCATCCATCAATACAAGGGGTCTAAGTGTGCGATTGAAAGCACGTATGCATGGGCCAAATGTCCAAAATAAACGAGCAAATGAGTCATCTCCATTAGGAGATAAATCACGAGATCGGACTATACACATATAGCTGCCATGGTTTGATCTTGTCAACTCAAATGAATATGCAGGTAATATGCGATAAGAGTCCTCATCATTTCCACAAATACTATCAAGTAGTATTTGCTTTGCAATAAATGCTTTTCGATAGCTCATAGTTATACCCCATTGCACTTTGATGTGATTAACTATAGATGAGACCTTGATATCTGCAGGACGAGAGAATAGGTCACTGCAAGTTTCTGCTACCCAAGCCGCTGAAACAAAAGGATGATCATTGTTGTTGACTTTCAATGAACATGTGTGATCTGATAAAAACTTTTTCACCCTCACGACACTCAAAGATTTGATAGCACATATCCGCCAAGGGCAACTTTTTTCTTTGCATCGTGCTGAATACTTTTTAGTATTTTTGGTAGTTGCGTAAAATATGAATTTGCGTCGAATCGCAAATTCTCGAAGCACCCTCTTGAAATGTCCCAAACTTCGAAAAGTAGCACCCACCTTTAAATCACATTGCCCATCGCCGACCTTGTCATCCTCTGAATGTGTGATGACCATTTCGTCTTCTATGGGTAGATTTATACTTGGTAAACTGCAAATAAAGAAAAAAGTTGATATGTATCATTTAAAGTTAATAATGCCTAAATAAAAATTTGCAATTTTGATGAGTACCTGGGCGTATGTGTGGAATCTGACTGACCAACCACATTGTCATGTGGTTCATCAACATTTGCATCCATGTTATTGTCCTCAGCATCTGTACATATATCATCAACTTGTTCATGCACTTGGTTATGACGATAACCATCCTCGAAATCCTTCATTAAGTCTATTCCATTCCTGATTAGTTGGGACTCATCAAAATTAGGAATTTAAAATGACAATTTCATAGCAAAAATAGAGAAGTTACAAAAAAAATAAAAAATAAAAAATTGAAGACTTCAGTACCTGAGTATGTCTAATGGTTCATTCTCCAATGGATCATTAATACATTGCCGATCTTGGGGGATGACACTTGGTGGGATCGAAGTAGAGAAAGGTGTGGTTTGATAATTAATGGTTTTAGCTATTTGATGTTTTGTTATGTATAGGCACAAAGAGTTATACCCTTTATTATCGAAAATCTCCATCATTGATTGTAGGTCATCATCATCTTTAATTTCATATAAAATGACATGTAATGGATCTACTACATATCGACACTTTATAGATAATGATACCTCATTGGATCTAGTTCCAATCTTATTATGAATTAGAGATTCTAGTTCTAGAAATTTAATTCGGCGATCCACCATGACAAATTTAATGCTCCCACCCACATAGTCAAATGAACCTTCCTGCTTTAAGTATCCATCACAATGCAAGATAAAGGATGCCTTAGCTTCTCCCATTTTTGAAGACACTCCTAAAACCTACAAGAGTTGGGAACAACCATTTAGTAATGCAGTCCGTATTTTCAACAAGCATTAAGAAGAAGTGTTCACATTTCACAACACATAAAAGAAAATAAACTCGAATAAACTTAAATAAATTCATGTTAGGTCATACAGTAAGTCATGTTATGAGTCAGGGCAAATCATGTTAAGAGTGAAGGTAAATCATGTAAAAATCAGGGTAAATTCATGTTATAAGTTGGGGTTAATCACGTTGGGATTCAGGATAAATCATGTTAGGATTCAGGGTAAATCACATTAGGATTCAGATTAAATCATCTAAAGATTCAGGATAAATCATGTTAGGAGTCAATTAAATCTTGTTAGGAATCAAGATAAATCATGTAAAGAGTTAGGATAAATCATGTTGTAAGTCAAGGTAAATAATGTTAGCAGTCAAGGTAAATCATGTTAAGATTTCTTTGTAAATAATGTTAGGAGTCAGGGTAAATCATGTTAGGAATCAAGGTAGTTAGGAGTCAGCGCAAATTATGTTAGGAAATAGGGTAACCAACAAATTGCATTGATATTGCGTTTTCTCATTCCTTCTAGTTGAAAGGAAGATGTCAATGACAAAGATATAAAGAAATTGAGAGTGATTGTCTCATTGATACACTACCTTGTAATGAAGATGTCAATGACAAAGGAGAAAAGCACTGAACGAGGGCATTTATTGCAACATAGTACGGAACGCGGACACCTTTCATCTTATCGACGAAACACGCACGATTCTTCAAAAACAGGTGGAAAAAAGACTCCAATGCCTTTCATGCCCTTCCTGACATAATCAGAGCCCAGATACCCTCCTCGTATCTGGTGCAAAGGCAGTACACCTCAATCATTCTATTTGCATCCCCCTTTTCATTATTTTAGTATTTCTTAATGAGAAAATGGGGCTGCATTTAATGCATTTCTCGTTCCTCGTTAATGCATGGGATACTAATGGAATTGCACAAGTAATTCTCGCTTCCTCTACACGCTTATCTCTATACACATCAAATAAAGGAGATAGTGCTGGTGTTTTCAAATAGACGTTGTCGTTATCACGTATAAACATTGTTTCCCTTATATGAAGCGAGCCCGAATTTTAAAGATTGTCTGGAACGTTGCCAGTATTCGGTTTGTGTATTAACTCCTTCGAGTCAAGCCATCAGGAACGCCACCGGAATCTCGAATACGCCGCCGGAATATTAAATACGCCGTCAGAATTTATGGGTTCAAACACATGTTCAAATATATCAGTACGTCGCCGGAATCTCGAGTAAGCCGCCGGAATATCAAGAACGCTGTCGAAATTTCTGGGTTCAAACCAAGGTTGCCAAGGCGGGAATCGAAAGCGGGAATCAAAGGCTTCTGGGATGGTGGGAAGCGGGAATCGTGGGTTGCCAGAGAGTCGACGGGGATTCTCCGGGGATTCGCCGGGGAATCACTGAGAGTCACTGGGGAGTTGGGATTTGATGGGGATTCGCAGGGAATCGCCTGGGAATCAGGGTTCCTATAAAGTGGGAATCGGGGTTTTCATAAATTGGGAATCGGGGTTCCCCAGAATCGGGGATTCGAATCGAATCATGGTTCGGATTCGCGAATCCCCAACTCCAGGTACGAATCCTGCTTCTCTGGTTCAAACACATGTTCAAACATATCGAGTACGCCGCTGAAATATCAAGTACGCTGCCGGAAATTTTGGGTTCAAACCAAGGTTGCCAAGGCGGGAATCGTGGGTTTGCCAGAGATTCGACGGGGATTCGTCGGGAATTCGCTGAGAGTCGTGGGGAGTTGGGATTCGCTGGGGATTCACAGGGAATCGCCTGGGAATTGGGGTTTTCATAAATTGGGAATCGGGGTTCCCTTGGGAATCGGGGATTCAAATCGAATCACGGTTTGGATTCGCGATTTGGGGATTCGCGAATCCCCAACTTCAGGTACGAATCCTGCTTCTCTGGTTCAAACACATGTTCAAACATATCGAGTACGCCACCGGAATATCTCAAGTACATTAAAATATGTCCACTTATCAAGGATCCAACGGTCTCTGCTTACGGGTGACGGCCAAGATTTAAATGAACCCGAGGTTTTTTGGGTTCAAACACATGTTCAAACCAAACCAAAGCCAGCAGTAAAGAAAGGCGCTATCGTTCCATCAAAATCTGTCCACGTGTCAAATATCCACCCGTCTCTACTTATTGCTGACGGCGAAGATTAATACGAACCCAGGGTTTTTTTTATTCAAACACATGTTCAAACGAACCAAAGGATGACAAGTTTTTTAGTGAAAAAAGGTGCCTGCAAAGATAATCATGGTAAGTACCGCCTTCCACCAAATACAAGGAGGCTATCTGGGCTCTAATTATGTCAGGAAGGGCACTGGATCTTTTTTCCACCCGTTTTTTAAGAATCGTGCGTGTTTCATCGATACGATGAAAGGTGCCCGTGTTTCGTACTATGTTGCAATAAATGCCCCTGTTTCGTACTTTTCTCATGACAAAGATATAAAGAAATTGAGAGTGATTGTTTCATTGATACACTACCTCGTATGTGCCTTCAGTTAGTATTATCCAGTAGGCAACTGATGGAAGCGGCATTAGGATTCGAGGTAAATCGTGTTTGATTAGGATAACTCGGGTTTTTATCACAATAAGAGCAATATTACCTTATTAAAGGTGGTCAGTGGCGGTTGAAGGAGCCCATGATGCACACGCAGGAGAGAAAACAACGTACATATTGGATGTGTGTGACAACAGATTGGATGAGTGTGACGGCGAATAGCTGCGGAGAACAACTCGGAGGTACACGAACAAGACGGGAAGGCATCATTCAAAAAAAAAAAAAGACAAGGGTGGAGAATGCATTGTGCAGTAGGGCATAGAGGAGATAAAATAAGAGAGGAGAGAGAGAATAAAGTGGGGGGAACAAAGTTGAAAAAAGGGACTTTTGGTCTTTTTTCACATATGCCAGCCCTAAATGATTAATATTTTCAAAATCGAACTTGTTTGGTCATTTCAGCAACTTGCTGTATTTAGTTGGTAAAAAATCCCCACTTTTGATTTAAATGTTTATTATAGAAGCTAAGCTAATCTTTTAAAATTATAATTGACTATCCTAACTAATTATTTATCTTTTGTTAGTAAAATATAAAGTTTTATTTATTTTCTTTTAATTTTCGTAGTTTACATTTTCTCTAGTTAATACCAAAGACTATATACGCGTGCAGCCCTAAAAAAATTTCCAGGTGTTCTTACCATCAACCCTTGACTACCTAAAAAAATCCCTAAACCAAAAATTGTGTGCCTTGCAGCGACAATGAATTACCGTTTGTTTCTGAATATTTCTTTCCCTAAAATCGAAATTCGTCAAAAAAATTTAGCCAGTCATCGGTTTTGTTTGAAGGTTAAAAAATTGTTGTCAGAGGCAACTGGTGGTGAGAAGAGGGCAGAGTTCTTTCGAATTTAGGTAGTTAAAGACACGTGGTGGGAGAGTCGTTAGGGAGACGAAACATGAGTGGGAGGTGCCCTTTTTATTTTATTTTTTAATGTACCACCCTTTGTAACTGTAAAATTTATTTTTTTTAATTAATTTGGCACCCCCCCCCCCCCCCCCCCTGTCTATCTCTCTCCTTCCCACCACCAAAAAAAGGAGGGTAGTTTGCCTCATAGAATAGTAGTTAGTTACAATGAATTTTTGTATGATTTTTCGCATCCATTGCTGCATCACAGTCCAACTGACTACAATCAGATAGAACCAACAAACATCATCTCATTAATTTGAAAATGGAAGCAAAAGTAAACATCAAAACATTATAACCATCACCAACAGAAAAGCTAAAGAAAATCAAAACAAGAAACAGAAACCCATCTCATTATCAATAACAATTACCCAAAAAATCAGCAGACAAAACGATGCCGAGTTCAAGGCCATTCACCATCAACATTCTCCAACACACCTAGCAAATAAAAAACTGCAATGGATGCTTAACAAGCCAACAACATGCCCTCAACCTAATTTTCTATGGGGTTTTGGTGTGTTGGTTCAAAGATCACCATACTTGTAAAGAACGAACATGTGAAGAAAGAACATAATAGAACTGAAATAATTTAAAGTATTCAACATTATCAAGCGTTGGTAATTGAAACCTGAATATTACATGAGCACTTATACATGACTGTTTACAAATTTGTCACTCTAGAGTTTCTGAAATTTCATAATAAATATCACAGTTGTTTAGGCATCATTGAACATCAGTAAAATGTGCAATTCAACTTCAGAATTCTATAATGAAATCAGGGTCCACATTAATCGGTTTCACTGTTTTTTGGCTTTCCATCATTCTCTCCATAGTGAAATGATTTTGCAGATTTACTAGCAAAAAGGGAGGTGTACATTGACTCTTTGTATGTGGAGAAAGCTCTGCCCCCAATGTAACTTGCCGTTTCTTTTCTTCTTCTTTTGTAATTATAAAACCAACTACCAAAGCTGTCCCCTCTCTTGCTTTGGCTTTTATAATCTGTGAAGGGTACCTTTGTCCCCACTCATGATGGGTATGTAATAGATGAATCTATGCAAACATACATATCATTTTCCCTAATATTAGCAATTGAGGTTAGAATTAGAACTATCCAAATAGTTCTGTCTGGTCATGACATTTCAAAGAATATTGGTTTCTATTTATGTCATTTGTTGGATCTCTTTGTAAAATTGTTTATGATTAAAAATAACCATTTATCATTCCAAAAACAATAATATTTTATCATCATGTTATTTACAGAGAGGAGAGGTTATAGTCATGTTCTTTGATAAAATACATACTGGAAATGGGGAATGATGATTGAACTGTGGTTTAGTCAATTACAGACAGCTTATAGTCCCCTTAGTGAGAATATCTCAATTAATGAATCGAAGATGATCAGTTTTTTTAGGAGTGTCATAGAGAGCCATAGATTGAGCCAGTGTGTAAAAACGCAGATGCGAAGCGGAAAATGGTCGAAGAAAATCCTAGTCGACTCGGCACGACGCGGTCGAGTACTTGGTTGACGTAGCTGAGTACTCGGTTGACATGGTCATAATTTGAGAGAGTCCAAAGGAGTTTTTATTGACTCTGTAGGGCAAAATGCGGAATGCGACCAAGGTAAAAGGGAGTCAACTCGGGGGAGTCCACAATGACGCGGGATAGTTTTAAAACTATGGATTGAGCTACAATACCATATACATTCCTTATGCATCAACATAACGCAAACCAACAAGGCCCAAAAGTAAACTACTGCAAATGTCAACCTTCTCATAAACATAACATTAAATACATGACGTTGTGCTTTAGTACACAACATCAAACATTGTTTCCCAATGCTTTTCACAAGGATGCAAAAAAACGAGACACGCAAGAAAAGAAACAACTAAGAAATCCTCTTGGTTTAGTCCGATAAACTTTTTCAAAACACAAACATGGGGACCTACATAAGTATAGTACTGGGTGGTACCCAGCCAAGTATGAGACAGGTTTAATGGGCCTATCCTAAAGCGTTTCATCAGCCCTGAAGCTTTTGGCGTATTGGTTAGGTACCTAACATTTGGTATCAGAGTGAAAGCCAACACAATGTGGGTCGCCAAGGACGGCGGATGCAGAGGATTGGTGGAATGTTATAGTCCCGAGTGGGGGCTGAGTGGGGGCCTGCCTAGGTATGGGACTAGAAGGGGCTAGATGGGACGCAGCATGATATGGGAAAGGTTTAAAAGGCCTAGCCTAACGAGTTCCATCATCTCCTGTACTAAAGGGAAATGTGATCAGCACAACCATATCTTGATATTTGCACAAACCCAGCTGTTTTTTCTTCTTTAATTGGCTCGTGAGTGCTTTTTGGGAAATGTAATAACCTTTTCACAGCTCTTTAAATACTAAAAGAAAAGATGGGTTAGTGAAAATATCAAAACATGGTTGTGCTAAAACTGAGGAAATGTTGAACAAAATGTTGAAGACCAAAGCATTGCCTCAGAGGACTCTGCCAAGGAAGAATCTGATGTGGAATTGGAAAATCAAAGTAGACAACATCAAGACTCTAATCACTTTGCAAAGCTGAGGAAACACTGGCCCCCGGGTTTTGAACCAGCCCAAAAGCTTCATCAAGCAGGAATCTTGGGAACAGGTCCCCTTTCAAAGGTCTCATTCCTTCTAAGACCTGAGTCCATGATGACTTCCTCAGCATCTGCCCCATGATCTGGACTTTATCAGCTCTGATTCTATTGGATGCTTTCAATCCCTCTTGGGTTTGGTTCTCTTGTTGCAGGATTTTCTGATTCCTCTTTTTGTTGCTCTTCTGTCCATGAGCTTCTTGTTGTTTTTTTGTTGTTGCCCACCATTTGATGGGGGCCTGGTCTATTTCCTGTATTGTTGTATCTTTAAAAACCAGTCATGAATAATCTCACAAAAATGGCTCAAAAACTCATGGAAAAATACCCCAAAAGACCATGGACACCTGTTAATCGCCCCAAAAAAATCCCCCAAAGAAAAGGAAAAAACTAGGGTTTTGAAGTCCCTGAAAACGTCCATTAATTATAACATGAAATACCCTTTCAGTAAACCTTCAAAACCCCTCATTCAGTAAATAATTAAAAACCACCTTCATGAAACCTTGAAAAAGACGAAGAACATGAAATGCATACCTTGCTCAGTAGACCCAGAAAAAATGCCTCAACCCTCCATGGAAAAAATTTTCAGGGTTTCCAAATCGCATGGAACCCAAAAGATGAGAACGTGGTTGCTGAGAAAAGGCATGAAAAGGGGGAAATTATTCGATCGCAGAGGGAATGAAGAAGAGATGTGCGGGAGAGGCGAACTAAAGCTCTTTTACCAATGTAAAATTTACCACAGATTTTTGCGGTAAAACGAGTACGATTGTCTTACGTAAAAAGAGCTTGAAATTGGGGGCGTAAAATAAATGGGAAGTGATATATCTGCCCACCTTTTTTTACTTGGGACAGCCACCTCTCGTGTTTGTTGCCACGTACACTGTATTCGGGTGTCCCATGTAAAGAAAAGGGGTGAAATTTATCAATTTTCATGCGGACGGAGAAATTTGCTTTTAAGCCCATTTTAAGTGGCCACTCGGGCTGTTTGGTTGATTCTAAATCTGAAAGCCCGAATCACTTCTCTTTCTTTGAAGTACTTCCAGAATTGGAATCATACTAAAATGACTTCTAGCAGTTTTCTAGGTGCAAAGAACGAGAAAAGCAATAAAATGCCAAAAAGCTCCTTCTGACCAACAAACACGACCCGCCAAACACATTTCCAGGCAGCCATGAAATTTTTTTCATGTTCGGCGACGCTTAACGGATTGATGAGAATCTGTGGAGTGACTCCGAGCCGGCAAAATCTCATCCTTTAGCCGTATAAATAGTGTAAATTGAGGAAAATTTAGGAAACAGGCATTCGTGGGCCGGTGAGCCGAAAGTGATTTTCTGCCATTTTTCTTTCTCATTCCCTGCGGCTAAAAAATTGGCGGAACCCCTTCTTATGATGGTTGCCGAACACAACCTGAGTTTATCAAGTTAGGGTAGAGGGGCAAGGAAGGTGGGCAGAGGAGAGAATATAATAAACCTGGTTGAGAGAGTAACTGGCTTAAAAATAAGGAAAATTAAGAAAAACTCTACTCAAAATAGAGGTTTTTCTTTTAGTATTTTTCAGCCACTTGGCACCATCCCCTCATTCATGCCCTCTCAATCTTTTCCCTCTCCCACTCTCTCCACTCCTCTCACCACTTGGTGATCTAATATCCCATGGAAAAAATATTCAAGGTTGCCAACACATGGAATACATGACTCAAAAATTATTGAACCCCGATCGTGAGTCCCAAAACAATCATTGAACTCAAATATAAGTTTAATTTTGAGTCCAATTATTGGCTTGGTACTCGCAATCGGCTCTCATAATCCATAAAAAATTGGTCCCAAATATTAGATTGAAGTAGATGACATGAAAGAAACCCTAGCTTGCAAACATTTTGAATCAAAGGTAGAAAACCTAAGGCTCTGTTCACTTGTTTTCCTGGGAAAGGAAAAGAAAATGTTTCCTGAGAATCTGACGTAGCATTAGGAAAAGAAATCCAGGGAATCTGTGCAGGAAAAGGTTTCATTTGACTGTTTCTGGACTGTTCACTTGCATAGGAAAAGGTTTTCCAGGGAAACTGCTTGCCCTTCTTTTTGCACTAGTTTCTCAGGGAAACGAAATTCGTACGTGTTTTGGTCGGAAATGAAATCCCTAAAGAGGGGGGGAGGGGGGCGAAATGGGCTTTTCCATGTCATTTTTTGACTTCTTGCAGAAATTCCACATGTGTAATTCTATTTTCCCTGGAAAGCAAGTGAACACTAGAATTCAGTCTTGTCAAGGTAAAAAGAGGCTGCTTTTCAGGGAATGCAAGTGAACAGAGCCTAAAGAGAGGGAAGAAACAAAATATTGCATCAAAGGACCTACGACCTACACCACGTTGCCTACCCCTATACCTAAGCTAGCGTGACTTGGATTTCATTTAAATATTTTTTGTCCTACTAGCGCGATGAAGATCAGTCAAATTTGGTAAATAAAATTAATTTAAAAAATTCTATTATTATCCATTTAAAATAGTTTAAAATCTCAACACATTCTCTCTAGTACTATCTATCTCCTTTTTTTGATAGGTAAATTGGGTTTGGCAGATCACCGCACAATCCCTACTCTCACGGTCTCACCATCCTAATAATTTAAGAGCATTGGAGGAGTTACAAAAATACAGATATTTTGTCCCTTACACGGGCATACAACTTTTGAAAGAAAATATGCTGCAAAATTTGTTTCTCTCCATACAAGTGTGATTCTCCGCCTATTGACATACTGCAAGGTTTTCTCAATCTCTACAAGGATGTCAACTTTCTTCCATGGGCAGTGAGTTTCGTGTTGGGGTTACACTCAAAAGCAAAGATCCCACATCAGAAAAATGAATGGATGTGGATGGGCTTATAAGGACTTGGGCATCCTCTCCTTAGGGCTGGCAATTTCACCCGAGAAAGCGGGGATTCCCCGATTTGAGCGGGGATGGGGCTGGGGGTTTAAAAAATTCCCCAATGTGGGGACGGGTAGGGGAAGGGGATGTAGTTGTCCCCGCCCCATTAATTAATATTATTTATTTTAGTCTTTTTAATGTTTTTTTTTTTGTTTTTTTGGTGAGAACTTTCTTGGGAATATAATATTAAACATTTCATTTTCACATTTGCATTTTTTTTCTTTTAGGTAAGTGATTCTGGAACCACCATATTTTGATAATTGCACAAACAAAGTCTCACGACCCGCCAAACACATTTCCAGGCAGCCATGGAAATTTTTTTCATGTTCGGCGACGCTTAACGGATTGATGAGAATCTGTGGAGTGACTCCGAGTCGGCAAAATCTCATCCTTTAGCCGTATAAATAGTGTAAATTGGGGAAAATTTAGGAAACAGGCATTCGTGGGCCGGTGAGCCGAAAGTGATTTTCTGCCATTTTTCTTTCTCATTCCCTGCGGCTAAAAAATTGGCGGAACCCCTTCTTATGATGGTTGCCGAACACAACCTAAGTTTATCAAGTTAGGGTAGAGGGGCAAGGAAGGTGAGCAGAGGAGAGAATATAATAAACCTGGTTGAGAGAGTAACTGGCTTAAAAATAAGGAAAATTAAGAAAAACTCTACTCAAAATAGAGGTTTTTCTTTTCGTATTTTCCACCCACTTGGCACCATCCCCTCATTCATGCCCTCTCAATCTTTTCCCTCTCCCACTCTCTCCACTCCTCTCATCACTTGGTGATCTAATATCCCATGGAAAAAATATTCAAGGTTGCCAACACATGGGCTACATGACTCAAAAATTATTGAACCCCGATCGTGAGTCCCAAAACATTCATTGAACTCACATATAAGTTTAATTTTGAGTCCAATTATTGGCTTGGTACTCGCAATCGGCTCTCATAATCCATAAAAAATTGGCCCCAAATATTAGATTGAAGTAGATGACATGAAAGAAACCCTAGCTTGCAAACATTTTGAATCAAAGGTAGAAAACCTAAGGCTCTGTTCACTTGTTTTCCCGGGAAAGGAAAAGAAAATGTTTCCTGAGAATCTGACGTGGCATTAGGAAAAGAAATCCAGGGAATCTGTGCAGGAAAAGGTTTCCTTGGACTGTTTCTAAACTGTTCACTTGGAAAAGGTTTTCCAGGGAAACTGCTTGCCCTTCTTTTTGCACTAGTTTTCCAGGGAAACGAAATCCGTACGTGTTTTGGTCGGAAATGAAATCCCTAAAGAGGCGGGGAGGGCAGAATGGGCTTTTCCATGTCATTTTTTGACTTCTTGCAGAAATTCCACATGTGTAATTCTATTTTTCCTGGAAAGCAAGTGAACACCAAAATTCAGTCTTGTCAAGGAAAAAAGAGGCTGCTTTCCAGGGAACGCAAGTGAACAGAGCCTAAAGAGAGGGAAGAAACAAAATATTGCATCAAAGGACCTACGACCTACACCAAGTTGCCTACCCCTATACCTAAGCTAGCGTGACTTGGATTTCATTTACATATTTTTTGTCCTACTAGCGCGATGAAGATCAGTCAAATTTGGTAAATAAAATTAATTTAAAAAATTCTATTATTATCTATTTAAAATAGTTTAAAATCTCAACACATTCTCTCTAGTACTATCTATCTCATTTTTTTATAGGTAAATTGGGTTTGGCAGATCACCGCACAATCCCTACCCTCACGGTCTCACCATCCTAATAATTTAAGAGCATTGGAGGAGTTACAAAAATACAGATATTTTGTCCCTTACACGAGCATACAACTTTTGAAAGAAAATATGCTGCAAAATTTGTTTCTCTCCATACAAGTGTGATTCTCCACCTATTGACATACTGCAAGGTTTTCTCAATCTTTACAAGGATGTCAACTTTCTTCCATGGGCACTGAGTTTCCTGTTGGGGTTACACTTAAAAGCAAAGATCCCACATCAGAAAAATGAATGGATGTGAATGGGCTTATAAGGACTTGGGCATCCTCTCTTTAGGGCTGGCAATTTCACCCGAGAAAGCGGGGATCCGCCCCACTTGGGGCGGGGATTCCCCGATTTGAGCGGGGATGGAGATGGGGGTTTAAAAAATTCCCCAATGTGGGGACGGGTAGGTGAAGGGGATGTTGTTGTCCCCGCCCCGCCCCATTAATTAATATTATTTATTTTAGTCTTTTTAAGGTTTTTTTTTGTTTTTTTGGTGAGAACTTTCTTGGGAATATAATATTAAACATTTCATTTTCACATTTGCATTTTTTTTTCTTTTAGGTAAGTGATTTTGGAACCACCATATTTTGATAATTGCACAAACAAAGTCTGATTAAAAATTAAAACTTAACAGACAATAAGACGAGATGAGTTAGGAGAAGATATCAAAACATGGGAGTCCCAACATCATCTTAGGGATGGTTTTAAATTTCGACCGAAATCCGAAATTGGAAATTTTGTGAAATTCCAAATTTCCAAAATTTCGAGAAACTGCCATTTTTTTATTTAAAAAAAAATGTTACAAAATTTTGGAATTTCGGTCTGAAATTTTGAGCCAAATTACCAAATTTCGGCCCAAAATTTCGGATTTCGGTGGTGTTCAAAATCGGTATCGAATCTGAAATTTAAAATCTTGATCTTAGGGCCTTTTAACTTTACCTTTTAAGTTTTATAGCTAACAAATAACAAGGGATTGGGTTTTTACATTTTAGCTCTTGAGAGTCAATACTTTGTGCTATAGAATGTTAGCTTGGTCACTTGCTTTGTATGTGGCATTGCATTATTTTCTGAAGTTTTTTTGCTGTATTGGAAACTCTCATTTTGTATCATTGATGTTCATGCATCTCATGGTTATATTTTCACTTAAATTTTATTTGTTGGATTTGGGAGAGAAACATCCATAGATTAGGGACACCCACCAACAATGTTTAAGGGAAGTGATATATCCGCCCCTTTTGATTAGGGACACCCAGCAGTAGTGTATCAGTGACTAAAGAGGGGCTAATGTTGGGGTGGGTATTTTGTCCCCGAAGGATGCGGGGCGGGGAAGGGGAGGGGATGTGGATTAGATTCCCCGCGGGGAGGGGAGGAGGATTCCCCACAATCCCCGCAGTGGGGAGGGGGAAAATTCCCGGGGGAAGGGCTTGGGGACCCCAACATTCGGCCCCGACCCGCCCCATTGCCAACCCTACCTCCCCTTAACAACTAGCTTTTAAGGGTAAGTTCTACCCAAGTCTTGATAAGTGGCATCAGAGCAAGGGGCTTGGTAACCCCGGTGTGCCTCGATGACAGTGAAATTCCCTCGGGGGAGATCTTGGTAAACCAGGTGTACCTTTGAGGATGGTAAACTTCCCTCAGAATTGGGCATGCTCCCCTTGACGACTAGCTTTTAAGGGTGAGTTCTACACTACTCCTAACATTTCCTTCCTTATCATCTTCACACTCACGTCTGAATCTGATTGATTCCATTTCTACCTAGTCGTTTTACTGCCAGTAGTAGAGGGCCTTGTTGGATGACATTGAGCTCGTGTATAGATGTCTTCTCTTTAGTACTATCTATCTCATTGTCTTTTAATTCATATATAATTTCATATTGCTCATATTATTTTAGTTCTTAATCACATTATAAATTTATGTTCGCATTTCTATTAATTTTGTCACTATCCTCTCTACATTTATTAAAATCCTCATTTCCATTAAATTATCACACATCATCATGAAAGTAATTAAATAAATCTTATTTTATACTAATCAAATCACACTAATTACTCCATTAGCCATATTGACAGTATCTCAAAAGCTAAAGACTGTGAACGTGATTCTTTGTTTCCATTCAACCTCAGAAGACAAGTAAACACTCATAAAAAATGGAAAAAAAAAAAAATTCCAAATGTGTAGGAGCACAAGGGGAAAACGAATAAAGGGATATCAAGCTTTACAAAGTAAAAACCCAACAAAATAAAGCTGAGTAGTATCATAACCTTTTATGGGCATCCCATGTTTAGATGCACACGTGGCACCAGCTGGAGAGGTACACGTGAACAAACCATAATTCTAAAACCGAAAATAAAGAAGAATATAGTAGGGTCTAGTTTGTTTCATAGTGGCAGTGCAGTGATGAATCATGCCATTGAAAAGAGACCCATCGGAAATTAGAAAGTAGAAAGGGGCTTAGAGAAAAGCTAATGCCCTAATTTGGTATACCTGCCAGGCTAGGTTAAAAAAAGCTGAGAAAAAAAGAAAAAGAAAAGACGCCTCGTAGAAGAAACCCTGCGGTCAGGTGTGGGTACTGTTTCCACAGAGATTCGCATGGAAACAAGGAAAGTCACAAGGCAACTTTAGCACTTGTCATCACAAGGGAAAATCTCCTGGGTTTCATAGATGAAAAATGTGGGGGTATTCTTCTTCTTATGTTAGCCATTCGAGAGAAAAAAATCTTCCATGATTAATAATTCTTATGCTTGCTAATAAACCCAGATTAGAAAAATCTTACAAGACTAATAATACAAGCTAGAGAGAGCAAATGTGTATCATCATCAATGCAAATAAACTATACAATAGTAAGCTCTAAAAATAGGTTTACTATACAAGCTATGTGTCTAATAAGTTATTAATCTCAGGAAGTTCACAAGTACAAAGTAGGAAATAGGAGATGGAGTACTAGAAAATTGATTGGAACAATTTAATGGCTATGCAAGTTAATGTGCAGTGTGCTTGTGCATCAAAAAAACCAAAGAAAACAAGGAACTGCCCATGTCCCTAAAGTCCTAAACAGACCCATGTTGCCGAGAAATGAAAAGAAAAAAAAACACACACACACTGACACACACAAAGCCGACTATTGTGCAGTGACAATCAACTATAGGAGAACTTATTACATATTTGCTGAAGGTTACATGTATATAGAAGAGTAAGAATACACATTCTATCAGAGAAAATTATTACATATCTGGTGAAGGTGTACGTGTGTGTTGAACAGTAAGAATACACATTCTATCAGAGAAACCAAAGACTGTCACTACAACAAGTTCTCCTAGAACTACAGTTTATCTTGTTCATAGCCTCATTCTGTTCACTTGCTCCAGAATTGGGTACTTGGGTGCTTTGCAAGTTGTAGAACTTTTCATAGTAAGATTGAAAGCCCCTTGTCCAAGACTGAGATGCAGGCTCCTCCCACGTGTATTGCCTGTGACAAAGCAATAACAAGAAACACCAAACATTGCTATATATGCTTAGTTATTTCTCAAGAAATCACCAACACATTAACCAATAAACGATGTATATTTAACACTACAAAGGATAATTTCATGTTTGTATTGTACCCAATTAGTATATATAGTACAACAGAAAGATCAACCCTAGTTGGGCTATAATGCCTGAAGAAACTATTCTTCATATACTGGACTTGTGTTTTTTCCGTGCATTCTAGCACTAGATTCTAGAGAGAGACACTGGTGCTTAGGTAAGAGAAAGGACTGGTTAATTAGATATCTGTTGTGTTTACTTAGTAACAATATCAAGGTTTGAAGAAACCAACAACTGATGACCCAAGGTTTTAAAGAAAAATTCACTTTCTTTATGGTGTGCATCTCTAAGATGAAATCATAGTTTTTTATCAATATGATGGCAAAGAGAAATAAAGGTCTTCCGAGATCTTTCTCACAAGTTTCAACATCAGCTAAAATGGAAAAACCACTATAGTTTAAGCACCCAAATGGAGCAATTAAAATCTAAGGTTGTCAGAGATCCAAGTATGCATTCTGCATACAAAGAGAACTAACAAGGCTTTGTAATAAGGGTGTTGAAAAAAGATATCAGGAATTACCTTCGCTAAAAGCACACAGGTGCATGCAAAACAGTAACCCTTTTCAAATTTGGTAACATTAACACCCATGATAACTTGCCTACAAGGAAATCTATCATCCCTTGAGAAATTTGATTGAAACCCAAGATCTCTAATGAATGATTTGATGCAAAACCAAGATTCGGTTGTCCCCAAAAGCATGAAGAAAGTCTAATCAAGGAGTTTTTCATTACTAGAATAACATAAGCATGGATCATACTAGAAATTGAACAAGAAAGGGAGCTCCCTTCAGTCCAAGGACGAGGAGCACAGGATTAAACTTATCTCCCGCATCATTCACTCATTTACCGAGCCTCCCACCAAATCTCTTGCTTGGTATTTGGATGAATGAGTCGGCAGCTAATTTATCCCACTACAGCCCGTTAGTGAACTGAAGAAAGCTCTCTTTACAAATCTGCATCCATAAACAAGCATACCAACCATCATCAGCAATTAGTAGACTGAAGAAAGCTCTCTACCGTACCCTTTTCCCAAAAGATCAAACCAAATATAACATAAACACATAACAGTACGTTTGATCTAAACCCACATAACATCAAATAAAAATAACCAGTTTCTTTGAGTCATGGGAGATACTTCCCCTCTCATCAACCAAATCAATATCTAGGCATTAGGTCAAAGCAAGGGAGAGAATAGAAAGGGAGGTAGAATTAGTTAGAAGGGTGGAAGGAAAGGAGAAAACAAAGATGAAAGCAACCAGACGGAGAAAACAAAATCTAAGAAAAGTCTCACAAGAGAGGAGACCTTGTGTTTATACAACCACTACAAAGGAAGCTTATGGATCTGAGAATGGAAGGGTGGCCTTAAATAGATAGGCTGAGATCAAACAGTATATCAAATAATGTAAAAAAAGAATAAAATATTAAATTAAATAAAGGGGTCATATTCCTTCTTCCATGTACCCGAAAGCCCATTGCTTTCTTTCCATGTTCCTCTCTTTCTTCTCCTTTTTTATAGAATTTTTATCTTTCAGTAATCCCAAACCTTACTCTATTTGTTAAGGTTAAGATGACTTTTAATTCTATTAATTTATCACCATAGTGAGCTACAAATTTATTATTTAAAGGACTGCTGTCACAGTTTGAGCTGCCAATGTGCTGAGTATCTTCTAATAAATTGAGCCCATGCAATCCCCACTAACAGAAACTTGACTCTAAAAATAGGGAAATGATTTATGCGCTCCAATGTTATAAACATGCGCTCCATATTTTGTCGTGTAGTATTTAAAGGGCTGTCAGAGGAATATTATGGTTCTCAAAAAGCTCTTAAAGCCCTTCAAATACTACACGACAAACAAGTGGAGCGCATGTTTATCAAAACATTGGAGCGCTGAAACCATTTCCCTAAAAATAATGTGATTAGGCTGACATCAAATCCATCATGGTCAAAAATGTAAAGCTACGTAATTAAGCGTGCAAGAAATGCATGACCATGAAATCTTATTGTATGCACCATTGACAAGTAAAAATTGCATTAAACAAGAAAAAATAACAAAATTTATCAAGATATTACCATAGTAAAAATCGAGTTGACTATTAGCCTGAAAGATTACCATGAGAAACTTGCAAAAAGCCAACCACATTGCAATCAAGTGGTCTCTATTATTATTTGCTACTAATTGATCACACTGCCTCTTAAGAGTCCTAACAATATCCTTGGAAAATCTAAATACTTTATTAGTTAGATATATTTTATGAATAGATTAGCACAGTTGATCACATCATCACACTGCCTCTTCAGATATACAAATCCTAACAATATTCTACGAAAATCGAAATATTTTATTAGTTAGATATATTTTATTAACAGATTAGCTAAGTTTAGTCACATGACAACTAAAATTATCTATAAAATGTTGCAGTTGAAAGACAGTCCATTCATTGGTCGAAGTTATGTTATATTTTATTGATAGATTAGCAAAGTTTTGTCACATGACAACTAAAATTATCTGTAATTAACATGTTGCAATTGAAAGACAGCCGATCCATTTGGTCGAACCTGTGACCTCAAAACCTAAACCTAAGACTTAAGAAATGTTTGGTATACAAATAAGAATTATGGAGTAAACATTATGCCCGGAAAAAAGGAGCTAGAATGAAGCTCGCCTCATCCATGTGGACATATAAGTGGGAAACGGGGGTTAGCGCCATTTTGGTGAATCTGATTTACATCAAAGTTATCTTCAATAGTTCGTTTCTATTATTTTTTCATATTCTATGACTATGTTTCTCCAAATAACCATCTCATCACCCTCAACCAGTTAAAAAACCAAGCAAAATCACTCGAGTAATTTAAAGAACTAATGGGTTGAGAGGAATGATACAAAGAAGCTTTATCTAGGACCACACATATTGCTTGCACGATTAGAGTCCAACATTTAGCAAGCCCTTTCATGGAGATAACATAGTATAAGCAAAATGCAGTGATATACTGCTCATGTTATCACCCTCATAAACTAATTATGCCTTTCTTATCTCTTAATTTTACTAAGGAAGTTGTGAATTGCATACATGACACTAAATTTCTAATGACACCAACATAAAGCCATCGGAATATTGTTGTATCAATCCCCATCAAAACGCATACCAAAATTGAAGAGATAAGTGTATAAATTATATTAATTAATTACTTTGGTACCTTGGAAAAGTATTTTGGATAGAAATTTCAATGATAATTCTATTAAATTGTGGAAATGCATAAAAATCTACGAAATTTAAGATCTCCAGAAATGTTAGAAAATTGTTTATTTCATTTAAAAATAGTAAAATAAATTTACTTTTATATTAAAATAATAAATAAGATTTATGAATCATAAAAATAAAAAAATACTATAATAATATAAACAGCACAATTTACACAACCTACTAGTATTTGCACTACCATGTTTTGAAAATGAAACAAATTCACCTTGTCTTTTATTATTTAACCAACTACTGTAAAAAGCTATTAGCTTTAAAAAAAAATAGATATATTAAACTTTAAAATAATTAACAAAATGAAGGCATTTACATATTTAGCATGTCCTATTATACATAAAATTTGTATAATAGGTATCATTCATGATGTACTCCAATGTTGTCAAATCATTATGCGTAGTTTTCTAGCTTGTATGATGATTTCTTTGTATGTATTCGTGCTTATTTTAGCATCTTAGGGTGTCCTGTATCCAATGTCAATTACTCGCATTTATTTTCATAGACGTTCATGATTTTATCATATACTTATCGTGACCATGTCTCACATTAGGGGCTTGGTGGAGCATTGTTCTGATGTGACCCAAGATTGAAAAGAAAATGACAAAATAAGCTAGAGACCTTAATACAAGAAGTTCATGAGAAGCCTAATTTAATCAATGCATGGTTTTGGCCTAAGACAATCTACACAACGTATGCACAATGAAAACAGTAAACGAACTACAAATACAATAAAGAAATGAATATATTAATGCTCTGTTTGGATGCTAGGTTTTTTTTGTTCCCAGGATTTATGTGGGTAAAGTTTTAGTGGTCACATCAGCTTTTTCTTGCTGACATCAGCAAAATCTTCTCTTGAAAATGGTGTTCTCTCTTTCTCTCTCTACCCTCTCTCTCCACTCATTATAATATATTTCTCTAATTAATGCTTGTCCCCTCTTTTGTCTCCTACCTTTACCCACATAAATCCCAGGTAAAAAAAAAAACCCGGCATCCAAACAGAGCATAAGTGACTCAATAAGATAGACTACATCCATGGGAGAGAAATCGCACAAGAGCCTACCGAGAGATAATCACCAATCCCTTAACCCCATCCGGATATGCTCAATATATACAACAACACGAGACTACAATGTGATAATTGTCAATCTCTTAACCCAAGTCTTACACGCTCAGTGCTCACAACCCTAAAGTTCAAACAAAGTTATCCTCACGTCCATGAAAAGACCCTAGTCGTCCCACTTCTCAAGGAGTCAACGTAAAAAGCTTTCTTTTTCTCTTCTCACCTCTCACATTTACACAAAAGATAATATCAGGCCCTCTCACCGCTCAAATTTATACAAAAGAGAATATATAGGTTCACACGTAAACCTAATCGATCAACTCCTAGTACTACTAGGAAAATCCCCTAATCCATAGGTTTACATTTTATGTCTTTCAGGAAACTATATGCAATGCCCAACAAAGTTTATGTTGTATCATGTCATTTCTTTGTCTCAGTTGTTACTATACTGAGTTATGTTGGTGTCAGCCCATGTCTGATACCTATCCTTTGCCTAAAATGACTTTGCAAATCTATTTGATTCATTTTACCTCTTTTCAAAAGGGGAATGCTAAACTGAAGGGCGTCCTAGCAAAAAGCAGAAGCAGAGTGTATTTATAGTATGTGTCTTGCAGGTGGATTGGAAACTTCATTTTACGCAAGGCTTGAGACTTCTTCATCAAAACATGTGTAAAACCATCCAACCTTGTATGATTGGAAAATGAAGTTTCCAATGCACCTTAACGAGTGCACTAGTTAGCAAAAACCTTATAATAGTACTTTAAAAGGTAAAATTAAAGGAATAATAAATGCACTTTGATGACGTGGATCCAATGGGGGCACCCTTGTGGCTGGCTTTTGGAAATGAGCTCTTCAGTTTAGCACTCCCATACATCATACATATCTACTACAATATAGCGGGAGGAAAAAGAAATTTATTTTCTTTTAATCTGGGATTTACACGTCAACATTATTATTTACCATTAACCCCTTTGTTGATTTCTAACATTTATCTCTATGAGAAATTATTTGAGGGTAAAATCGTAATCTACATACGAAAAGTACCGATCCAAGGTCTATGACAATTACGGAAAAAAACTACCAAGAAGAGGTAAAGACATATGACAATGAAGAAAGAACTACTTTATATTACTCTTGCAGGACACTTGCAAAATATTGACGGATTCCGGGCACCTGAATAGGAACAACAATTATGGAAACCTCTATCGATTGGAGGGCTAGGATCAGCCTATATTGATTGGAGGGATAGGACCAACCTATGGAAATGATTTTACGGGCACAACCGATTGATGTTGTGTTCCATCACATGGACGGTTTGGATCAACCTATAACCCGCTATAGATCGGAGGGTTCAGATCAACCTATGAAAATTATTTTTGGGCACAACCTATGTAGGCAGTGGCCCATCTAATGGACGGTTTGGATCATCTTATGATACGGGCCATGCCGTACATTTTAATAAAGTGAGGAGTGCGATCATCAAAATACGGTGAGTAGTGCCATTATAAAATATGCTAGTGAGGACATTAGCACTATATATAATTTGAAACCATCGTTGTTACTTGGATGTTCCCACACGGGTCGGGTTGGGAAAAATCAACCCGAATTGGAAATCGGGTTGGGTTGTTGGGCAACCCGACCCGACCCGAAACCCGAATTTAGGTTCCATCTGAAGAAGTTTTGTATATGTGTTTTTCTTTTTCAACATTGAAATAGTCTCCACAATCCACAATGGACGGTTTGGATAATCCAAAATAACCCGACTTGAGTTGAGGTGGTCAACAATTGGTACCATATCAAATCGGGTCAACCCGACCCAACCCAACCCGAATTGGAAATCAGGTTGGGTCGGGTTGAGGAAATTGCAAATCGGGTTGGGTCGGGTTGAACCGAGTCGGGTTGGAAATCGGGAATTACTTTTCCTTATTCACTATGTGCGGGTCAAATTACGAAAAGTTTGATATTATGAATGCAGGACACCTGTAAAAATATTGACGAATTCTTGGCACCTTAAGAGGAACAACAATTATCGAAACCTCTATAGATTGGAGGGCTAGGATCAGCCTATGGAAATTATTTTACAGGCACAACCTATTTATGTTGTGTTCCATCACATGGACAGTTTAGATTAACCTATGATGTGGTATGTACAATTCTTTGTTGGCCCGTGCATCGTTTTTGCTAGTATATAAACCCGTGCATCATTTTTGCTAGTGTGTATATATATATATATATATATATATATATATATATATATATAAAACACAATGAGACAATGAAAAAGCCTTCACTATTTAAGTGGGGTAAAAAATAGAAGATAGATGAGGTAGAATTAGTGTAACTACTACTAGCATTAGGTAAGAAATTAAATTTGGATCAATTACCAATGGGGGACAAAAATTAGGTGGAATTATCAACAGGACCCATGCTTTTCAGAAATTATCAACGAGGGAGAAAAGAGGTCTTGTCATTAAAAGCTGGACGAAAATGCCATTTTCTTAAGCAACACGTTTTGCTTTTCCACTTTTCCATCTTCTCTCTTATTTCCCTATTTTTTTTTTTACTTTTTCATTTACAACTTTTTTTTTTTTTACCTTACCAGTCATCTTCTTTATCATTTAGCCACCATTGGAGGCGGGAAAACTCGAAAATTTGAAACGTGAGTTCATTCCCATCTTTCTCTCAATATCTAGGTTTTGTTTTTCATTTGTTTTAGGGTTTTGCATTTCTCCTTCTCCCTTTTAATGGAGGATGAGTAAGATCAATCCTACGGTAGAAAGAAAAAAACGTGAAAATGAACGAGTGAAAAAAAAAAAACATGAAGTAAAAACGTGTTCATAAGGGACTTGATAAGCCCATTCGGAATTTGGTAACCCCATTTTGATACTGGATAACCCCAACCCCAGAGACTTGAAAAACCCCCTCCCAAAACTCTAGTACCCTTGGGCAATTTTAAAGGACTTGATAAGCCCATTCATAAATTGGTAACCCCATTTTGATACTAGATAACCCTAATCCCAAATATTTGAAAACCCCCTTCCAAAACTCTAGTACCCTCGGCCAATTCTCAGGGACTTGATAAGCCCATTCGAAAATTGGTAACCCCATTTTGATACTTTATAACCCCAATCATAGAGACTTGAAAACCCCCTTCCTAAACTCCAGTACCCTCGGCCAATTTTCAAGGACTTAATAAGCCCATTCAGAAATTGGTAACCCCATTTTTATACTAGATAACCCCAATCTCAGAGACTTGAAAACCCCCTTCCAAAACTCTAGTACCCTTAGCCAATTTTTAGGGACTTGATCACCCCATTTAAAAATTGGTGACTTCATTTTTTATACTAGATAGCCCCAATCCTAGAGACTTAAAAACCCTCTTCCAAAACTCCAGTTTCCTCGGCGAATTTTCAAGCACTTGATAAGCCCATTCGAAAATTAGTAACCCTACTTTTGAGAATTACTAACCCCCTTCCAGAGAGTTGATAAACCCCTTCTACTACAAAACCCCCTGCCTGTAGCAACTCTTCTAATGGCATTATAATTCTGCTGATGATACAAATAACAAAAGAAATGGATGTTGTTTTGATTAAATGTGCTTCATGTATTACATCACAATTTGTGTATTACAAAAAAAAAAAAGTTTAAGTAAATAAAAAAAATGTGTAGCCATCCATTCATATATTACATCAACTTTTTCTTATACAATCACTTGTCTTCCAAAAAAGTGAGTGAAGCCATCCATGCATCATCTCCAGAACTCACCCTAAAAAACAAATCACTTAACCCTAAACAAGATAAATGATAAACAGTTGAAAGAAAAATAGTGCAAAACCCTAAAAAAACAAAAAAAACAAAACCTAAATACAAAAAGATAGATGGTAAGAACTCAACATTCAAGTTTTCAAGATTTGCCAGCAACAATGGTGGCTGAACAGGGAGGAAGATGACTACTAGGGTTAAAAATCAAAAAGGTAATAATGAAAAAGTTAAAAAAGAGAGAAGAAGGAGAAAACAAGGTCAAAATGTGTTGTAAATGCTAAAGGATATTTTCGTCCAGCTTTCACTGACAAGACCTCTTTTGTCTCATGTTGATATTTTTTGAAAAGCATGGGTCCTATTGAAAATTTTGCCTAATGTTTGTACCCCATCAGTAACTGGTCCATTAAAATTTTACTGTGATTCTAAAGGGAGGAAACGACGACAAGTAAATGAAATTTTTTACCGTACAGAGAGATCGAGCAGATGAGATTCCCCGGCAATTGCAGTGAGAGTCTTGTCAAAAGAAAAGGCTGTCTGTATATAATAGGAGGTACTCTCTCGCCATGCCCATTTCCATCAACTCCACATCAAATCACATCTTTTCTAAGCCCTCCTTTCCACACCTCTGCCACCCACTAGCCACTACACAAAAAAAATATAAATATATATATGACATTGTATTTTGACCCCTCGCCCCAAAAATTCCAAATCCAGCCCACTGCTTCTTTTCTTAATTTTCTTCCTTCTCCTTAGTCGTAACCAGTAATTAATCTCTGGCTATACAATCTAATTTATCAGACAGGGACCAAAACATCTATCGGCCCGAAACTTAGTGCAATTATTTGATAACCCAAAAGAATGGATTCTCAGAAACAAGTACCAATGCAAGCACTGACTGCTTGCTTGGAGTCTTGGACTAATGAGATTGCCGCATAAAGAATACTTTCACAGCTGGTTTTTCTATTAAAATGTATTTTTTCTTCATCATGGCTTCCCAGAATTTATTCATTTCGACCCATAGTCCCCAGACGCTTCTCGACTCTCTACTTTTTTGTCTTCAACCTCTTTTTATTTTTCTTTTATTTTTAAATGAATGGAACTGGGACCCACCCTATGCATGGCCTTGGTTGTAGATAGTTCGAATCACCCCATCATAATCATAATATGAGGTAAAATGGTGGGCCCAAACCGATCCATGGGTTCAAGTGGCGTTAGCTAGTGGGACCCAATGGTGGGCCCACTCATAGGTGTAGAATGCGGGTTTCCACTGTATGCATGAAAGTAGAGATGGTGGACTCTACCATATCAAAAGCTGAGGTATACAATCAATGGTGGGCCCCACTCATGCAATACACGGGTCTCAAATGATGCACGCATAAAAATTTCTGTCACAGTAAAATTTTGTCGTGTCTGGTAGCGTGTCTGGTAGCGTCGATAAGGCCGTGTCTGGTAACGTGGAATTTTTTTTTCATGATAAATGTGGTGAGAGAGTGGCTAAAAATCAGGAAAGGGCAAATCCTGTTCTGAGTATAGATTTTTATTTTCTGATTTTTAGCCACTTCTCATCACTTGGAGACACTAGTTCCCTTATTTTTAGCCACTTCGCCCTCCTCTCCACTAGGGACCACCACTTTATCATTTTAAAAAAAAAAGGAAAAATTACATTTACACCCCCTCTAATTTCTGACACATTCAACTCTAACCCTGACTTTCAAAACGTGACAAGTACACCCCATGAGGTTTCAAAATGTGACAAGTACACCCCTTCCGTCAACTGTTCGTCAGTTTAACCTGACAGAAAGACTGAAACTAACCATGGTTAATATTTTGAAGACAGAAATACCCTCATTTGCAGAGGGATTAGGGTTATGCCATTTTCCACCGCCGCCGTCGCACCTCCGGCTACCCGCTATCTCCGGCCATCGCCGTCACCTCCACCATAGACAATGAAACCCCACCCCATGGCTACATCAAACCCACATTTTAAGAAAAAAACATTGATAAAAACAAAAAACAAAAAAAACTCCTAAATCGAGGGTTTATGTTGATAAATAAACAAGGGTTTGAATCAAATCCTAATTTTCAGTTTTCGAGTCCGAAAACCCTAATTTTTAGTTGGGGAAGACGGGGGCATTTTGGTCATTTCTACCTCGCTGTCTACTCTGTCACGTTAAAAAAACTTCAGGAGGCTTGCTTGTCACGTTTTGAAGGTCAGGGTTAGAGTTGAATGTGTCAGAAAATAGAAAGGGTGTAAATGTAATTTTCCCAAAAAAAATTCATGGTAGCCATTCGCGCCCTAAAAATTTTCCATAGAAAGAAAACATGCTTTCTTTTATATATGAAATCGGAGTTGGGAAATCAAAGTTGATTTTAACATTTTTTGTTTGGTCATGAAACACAGGATTGACAACGAAGCAGGCGTCTCGAATGCTTCTCGAATACTGTAACACTGAAATATAGATGTAAACCAAGATCAGAAAGCAAATACTAATTCTAAGCATGCTCTTATATGGCATGCCTCTTTGAACTCGAGGAAATGGGGTTTGGACCCAAAAGAATGCAATAGCCACTTTTTGATAGCCTATCTTCTGGCGTAAGCAAACCTAATCAGCATCAATGAACACCTGGAAACATTTATTCGAGGGAGAGTGAAGAAAGAGACCACGAGTGATAGTAACTTCCAGTTATCTAGTGACACATTTTACAGCAATCCAATGCTCATCAGTGCGCGTAAGAAATTGGCACACTTTGTTTTTCCCAAAGGCTATGTCTAGCCTCAGGGGCGGAGCCAGGAATTTACACTTGGTGCGGCTGACTAATTTACACTTACCTGCAATGGTCATTAGGGGGACCATGGCCACTAAACTATTATAGCATGCATGTGCCATGCATTATAAAAGGGGTTTTCCAAGTCATTGGGGGCCATGGCCCCCCTCATGCTATATGTGCCTCCGCCCCTGTCTAGCCTGTCCTGGCCAAGTATGATAAAGTGCCTACGATGCTTCTATAAGATGAAGTATCTTAGAGAGAACCACTAATGAACGTAGAAAGAAATGAATTTCCAATCATCAGGATTGAGTATGATTTGCTCGATCTCTTCATTTTATTGTTCTTTAAAAGATTATAGGCATATTTGCCTTGAGACAAGAAAAGATCAATAGGAGAATGTTGTGCATGTAATCCCAAAATGAAGTGTAGAGCACCAAGATCCGCCATCAAATTGAGATTTGATACCCAATTAGGAGTTATAATAAGAAAATCTTTGTATGCATCCACATGGGCTGGGCTAATCAATCTATCAGTCGTGGGAAAGAGGGCTGAAATCACATGATGCTGGAAGGAGATTTTCTCTAGCAGAGATTTTGAGGAGGTAGTCTCCCCAAGGTGGAACCCCTTGATCCTGGTAGGTTAAATTTAAATTTTGATGGTTCTAATTTAGGCAATCCGGGGCCTGCAGGTATTTGAGGAGTTCTTAGAGACGATAGGGTTCATCTAAGTGGATCTTCTCTAGCCAATCAGTGTCAAGGACTCAGATGTGGTGGAAATCAGAGCGGCTCTATCAAGTTGGTGGTGGACATAGAACTGGACAGCCTCATAGTGGAGGGTGACTCCCTCAACGTTATTCGATGGTTTACAGAAGATCTCATCCTTGGAGATTTTTAGAGTTTATAGATGTGATGCTCGATCATGTGGAGAGACAGATCAGCGAATGGAGAGACAGATCAACTTGTTCAACTAAAATTTTTTAGGCATTTTATAGGGAGAATCACAAAAAGCATTTTGCCACTGCATAATACATGCTTAGTCATGAATAGGGTTGGGTCCACCATTTTACACCGGGATTTGCTGGGGACCATTGTAGAAGGCATTTCACGGCTGGGCTGTTGCATGTGTGAGCAGACACCTTAGGAGATTTAAATGAATAAGACAAAATTTGAGGCTGTGGTGGCTGCTCTCACATGGAACAGCCCAGCCGCAAGATGCCTTCTTCAATGGTCCCTAGCAAATCCCATTTACAGATAGGATTTGTCCCCGTCCCACTTCACTTAAAGTCATGCATCTAATTGGGCCCACTAGATGGGGTGGGTTCCTCAATTCCTTTAACACCATATTTTGATAGGATTAGTCCTCAACTTCACTCAGTCATGCATCTAATGGGGGCCCACTAGATGGGGTGGGTCCCTTGATCTCCACACAAGCCCATGAATAGCACGAGGAACTTTGGAAATTATAGTCCACCGACCGTCAATGGTGCGTGGAAAAGGAACTTTGGAAATTGTAGTCCACCTGCACTCGTTGGTGTTAGCCAAATGTGTCCCCATCCTTTACACCAATGAGAGCATGCGGAGTACAATTTCCGATGTCTCGAGCAGAACGTAAGATTGAAATTACCAAAGACCTGAAGCAATTCATAGTAGTTAATCAACATCATCATCAATTTTTTATAATTTATTGAATATATAGAGTCTAAAATGTCACAAGTCTTAAAATATCAATAATTTTCTTACGGAAGTGATATATCCGCCCCCCCCCCCCCCCTTTTTTTAACTTTGGACAGCCAGCAGCAGTGCGTCTATGACTGCGGGAGGCTGATGTACTTCGAAGGATTCAACGGGCTGATTGCCACGTACATTGGAGCGAGCTGTCCCAACCTAATTTTTTAAACCTTTCTAGTGCATTTATTCATTCCACTCCATTTATCAAAATAGGCAATATTTCTAAGGCCTCTTCTAAACTAATTTTTTTTGGGTAGATTAAACCAACAACCTCAAGGTTGAGATACTAGACTCTTATGAAACTATTGATGTTAAGTTGAGAGGATAAAACCAAACCACATTCCTCATCCCCCACATAATTTGAATCTTTTTTTAAAGGATTCTACCAGTTGATTGATGTTACTTCATTGCAGGTGTGCCCGAGAGATCTAGAGTAAGATTCTGGACCTATTCGGAATCTCCTGGGTTTTCCTGGTTCATATGTTAGATCTCCTGGATAGCTAGTCTTTTGCTCCTAGGCTCACCAAGGGAACAATCTTAAGGAATCTTGCACTGGTGGCTTATATTTGGGTATTGTGGAAAGAGAGAAATGCTCGTACTTTTAAGAAATGGTTAAAAGTGCCTCAGCCTCTTTCTCTAGGATAATTACTTTAGTTGTCTCTTGGGCTAAAGTGCTCCCTGATTTCTCCTTTAAGACGAAGAGAAAGTTGCTCCAAGATGGACCCATCTTGCCCTTGGGTGTTTTGAAGTTAAATTTTGATGGCTCAAGTTTGAGTAACCTGGGGTGTACAGGCATTGGAGGTATCCTTAGAGATGAGAGAAGTATCACAGAGTGGGCATTCTTAGGCCCGACAGGAACTGCAGATTCTAATGAAGCAGAAGTGAGGGCAATTCTTCAGGGTATTAGATTGATGTCGAAAAGAGAAATGGATAATCTTATAGTAGAGGGTGATTCCCTAAGGGTGCGTTTCGATTATCGGAATCGGAATCAAGAATCGGCATTTGATTCAATCCCCGCAATTCCGGCGTTTGGTTGATATTAATCGGTGTAAAAGGAATGGTGAAGCGGAATTTCCGGTGGAATCTCGGGCGGATCATGATACCGCTCGAGGTAGGTAGTATTCTGATTCCCAACTCCAGAAACACTCGATTTGGCGGATTAAATTAGGGAGAAAAATCCTCCCTGATTTGAGGGAGAAAATCTCTCTCTCTCTCTACACACACACACAGAACCTGTGCAATGTTTTATAGCATATTTCCGTTTTCCCTCTCCATGTAGAGAGAAATTTTTTGCTGTTCAACATAAGCAAATGATATCCAGTGTTCTTATCTGCTTCCCCACCACTGTTATATGATTTCCAACAATATCCATTTGATCTTCATGATGATCAAAATCTTCTACCGTTGTTCTCATCTTTACTCTTGAACATCTTATGTAAACCCATTTGATCACATGGACAATATTCAAAATCCAAACCTAATGCAAAACTCTTGAAACCCCTCTGTCTCTATAAACTCCTGATGGTAAGAGATGTTGATACCAATTCCTGATGCTAATGCAACCAAACACTAGAATCGGATTCAACATTCCCTTTACCAGGGGTAATCGAATTGGAATGGAATTTGATTTCGATACCAATTCCTGATTCCTGGTATCCAAACGCACCCTAAATGTCATCAGATGGTTGGAAGGTCGATCTCCTCACCCTTGAAGATTTTCCGAGTTCTTGGATGAGATCTTGGATCGGGTCGACGGTCATGAAGTTCGCTTTCATTATGTCAGGAGGTTGGTAAATAGTGAGGCGGATCGTCTTGCTCATGCAGGAGTGAGTAGCACATGGCTTGACTTTTTCTATTTTCTTCCCCTGTGAGTAGTCTTATATTTGATCCTTTGATTTTTGGTTTCTGTACTCTTTGCCCTTTGATCACCTTGGTCATGGGCGTTTCACCATTTAAAAAAAAACAAATTTGATTGATATTGACGTTGAAAATTATGTTAGGTATCTATTCCAAAGGGTGCAAATGGGGAGTAAACATTCATTTTCTCCCTAAAGAGGCAGTGGCTGTTTCGGTTGCTATAAGTCATACGAATTACAACTCTCTTTTTTTTTTTTTTTTTTGTGCGGGGGGGGGGGGGGGGGGGGGGGGGGGAGGGGGAAGGGTGTTACTTACCCCTCGCTCCTCATTTACTCTAAACCGGAAAGAGTTGAATGCCCTCTTGAAGATAATAATTGCGAATAGGGTAAATTGCATATTCGCACACACTCTCCCTCCTTCTCCCTCTCTCTCCCTCTCTCTCTCTCTCTCTCTCTAAGATACCACATTGCAAAGGGAGAGAAAGTTCTTGGGCCATGTATGTAAACTCTCCTTCTCCCAGTTAGATGTGTTTTCAGCATCTCTAAGGCGTGGGCCTGCGGAGGGGGTCGGGTCCGTTAGTAGTGCTGGAAAACAAAACCGGGGAGGGTAGAAGACCCAGAACCGGACAATATTTACACAGTGGGGTCCGGACGTGTGCCTCGCTGGGTCCGTCTGTGTGTGTGTGAGGGGGGGGGATTGTAAGATCCCACATTGGAAAGGTGGGTCAAGCATGGTTAGTGCTGCTAGAAAACATAACCAAGGAGGGTAGAAGACTCAGAATGGGACAATATTTACATAGTGGGGTCAGGGCATGACCCTCTCTCTCTCTCTCTCTCTCTCTCTAACCAGTCTTGTGCTTAGGACTGGATTATTCATCAGGGCATGCTTATTTTGATGATATAAACCATTTATTGAGTAATCCTCGCCTTAGATAGATCGCGGCCCAAAAGTCTTTGGGACAAAATGAACATGGCCCTCTGATCTCTTGGTGTAAAATGGATGGCTCAGAAAAGTTATGCATTTACCCCCGCTACATGTGGTAACTGGAACATTGTAAATCAAATGCCCCTGTTAATTTATTTTGCACATTGGGACGACTGAAATTAGTTCAAAGGAAAAACCAATAGAGGGAAAGTAGATTCCTTTGAAATGGTTTACCTCGAAATAGGATACGCTCTTGGCTCTCGTATTTATCCCTGCTTGAAGAGTTAAGGGCATGCTTGGATCTAGGGAAAAAGAAATTACAGAAAATAATATTTTCTAGGAAAGTTTTTTTGGGTTTTTAATCCTATGATTTGGTTAGATCCATTGAACTTTCTGGATTTGACTTCCGGTCCAGCTCTCTTTCAGCATAAAAAATCATTATAGAACGAGCAAAAGAGGAAGATGCAACACGATCAACTTCCATTAGGTCCTGTTCGTTTAAGATTATACCAACCAATTGTGAGTGCCAAACGGATTATTGGACCCTAAGGATCTTCGGATGTTAGATAACTTCGAAACGTCGATCCAAACATTCCCTATCTTCTTCTATTATAGAAACTTGATGCTATAGAAATATGCCCCAAGTAACAGAAACCCCAAACTAGATACAAACATGCCCTAGCTAATGATCTTACGTTGTCAAATAAATCCCAAAGGTATATCCAAGATCTGCTATAGAAACTTGCTGTTGTAGAAACATGCCCTAAGGAGTTTCTACATATGTAAGATAAAAAGAATGCAAGTTAAAAAAAGCCAAAACTTTAAACAACAATAAGTTTTAATCCGAACGTTGGATCGGAGTGTTTTATATCTAGTAGGAATTGAATCTATGAGCTCTATGTGGGTCGTATATGTTGGGTTCCGTGCAAAAGCAAATAGTCTCACATCGGTAAATTGAAATAGATGGGAATGGGTTATAAGGGAATTGGCACCCTCTCTCTAATAGCTAGCTTTTAGGGGTAAGTTCTACTGGAGATTCCCAGCAGTATATTAATCCAAATTTAATGTCAGATCATCACAAAAAATAATCTCATAAATATAAAGACATCTTAACTTCTTTTTTTTAATTATACTTCTTTGTTAAATTATGCTTTTAACTATTTAGAGGATTTTGGCTTTGTTCTTTATAGAAAAGTCTTCAAAGTTAGGCTTTTTGGATTAGGAGTGCAACTCGGATTGATTTTTGGGAATTCAAGAGCTTTTACTATAAAATCAGGTCAGGTTTCGGTTGATTCCAATTCATTTGTTAGCAAAGACTCGGCCGGATCCAACCTGTTGCACCCCTATTTTGGATCATGCAACTTGTGTGTATTATTGTCACCCAAAACATATTCATTTTCTCTTGAACTAAATAAGAGTTACTTTTGGGTTTTTTGTGGATTCAAGAGGTTATTGAGGTTGAAGACACGTTATGCACTTCTTTTCTTTGCTTGTGATTTTGCATATGTTACGTGTACATCTTTTGCATCTACAGTATTTGTATGAGGGGATTTGCCAGCGTCCATCGCAGAAGGCATTTAACGGATGGTCTGTTGCATCTGACAACAGCCACCTCGTGAACGAAGACAAAATCTACTGAAAAATGAGCCTATGTGGCTGCTGTCAGATGCAATAGACCATCCGCGAAATGCCTTCTGCGATGGACGCTAGCAAATCCCTTGTATAAGAAAGCCTAATTTTATTTTTTTCAAAAATAAATATAAAAAATTTCATACTTTTGCATATTATTTATTCCTTCTAAAACAATACCAAGCGGATCCACATTTCTCTTTTGTATATAAAAAACCTCCCTTTAAAGTTAGTGTCAAGTTCTAAAGTTATGGTGCCCATACAAACGATTGACCATTCGTGCATATCGCATCCACTAAAAACACACCGAAATAAAAGAACACATCACGTGAAAAGTGTGAAATCATCGCATCATGAAACAGGGGAGATGATTTAACAATTAAAAACAGAATGAATCATGGAGTGTTTTATAATAAACATAAAGCAATATATGGTCGCTAGCTTTTGAAAGATAGAGGTTTTATATAAAAAAAACAAATTAAAGGAATGATCACTTGCCTTTGTCTATTATTATTTGAGGACTTGGAAGGCTCAAGTACACAATCCCTTAACCTTTAAGCCAAAAACTAGACAATAATAAATGGCCAGTGATAAATCGACTCCCAAATATCTTAAATCGACTCCCCATGTGTCTTTCTCTCTCCTCTGGGTCAGAGAGAAAGTGGAGAGAGAAAGACACATGGGAGTCGATTTATCAGTCCCCTAATAAATTATCCATTCTTACTGGCTTATATAGAATATAGCATTGGGGAGAGTTATTTAAAAATATTATAAGAAATACTCAATTGTAATTCTTTAATCTTTAGGGATTTTAGTTGAAATGTGTTGATGGATATTATTGTAATTAGAATAATCTAAAAATTAACAACATATAGAATTTATTTGCTAAAAAGAGTTACATTGGGAATGAGATTCCTATACCAACTAGAAAGAGCTGAAATTGTAACCTGGCTTAAGATAAAGATCTCCAGGAGATCCTCCACTGAAACTCTCTTGAATATCCATATATGAATATTCATGTGGTATATTCACGAAGCCCTAAAGAATTTAAACTTCTAATGGGGGTGGAATTTTTTAAGTGGGACAGCAACTATTGAAATTTTGTGTAAAAAAAAATCTTTAGAGAAAAAGAAGAGAGAGTTAACTGTGGATCCAAGAGTCAAGAAGATTATGCTGCTAATTGACAATTTTATTCATATAAATTCTCTTCAGTCTGTCTAAGAATATTCATTGGCAGATCAATTTCTGAAAATAAATAACAATCTATTATAAATTAATTATTTTGATTATGAGGGTGGTATTTATATGAGAGGTTGGTGCTATTTGAGGTATTTGATATTCAAGAAGTATAATAAAAATACAGGGGGGGCCACATTGTTTGGGTGATCCAAAGCATTCATTTGGTGGGCCCTCACATAGATGGGATGATCCTATGGAGCTTATTTTTTGTGGACACCCTATCTATGTGAGGGCCAATCAAATGAATGGTTTGGATCACCCAAACAATATGTCCTCCACTGTATTTTAAGCTTGTGTGTAGAAACTGTTTTCTCATATATATATCTTCGGTTTGGTTTGGTTTTGGGTCCTAAGACCACAAACCCAGAACCAATCCACAAAATCGACAGTTCCAAAATTTTGGGCCCACCGAACCACATATTTCCAGAGCTGAACCAAATAGGCCGGTTTAGTTCGGTTTGGTTCTTCGGGTTGGACTCGAACCAATGCCACCCCTACTTTAGGCCATGTTTGGATACCTCATGCTTTTGTATTTGGATCTGGATACAAAATACATCAATCATCATCATCATCCTCATTGAGAGAGAGAGAGAGAGAGAGAGAGAGAGAGAGAGAGAGAGAGGGATGTTTGGCTGCTGCTGCAGCAAGGTTGAGGAGCAGCGAAGGTGAAGGTAATTGCCACAAATATTTATTTCCAAATAATGTCTTGCTGAACAGATTTGAAAATCAGTTTTTTTTTACTGTCGTAGCTGATTTGGAAATCTATGGATCCGATCTAGTTCCAAATCTCAACCGCAAATGTGAGAAATCATAATTTAATTCTTGTGGATACCCAAACGTAGCCTCAATGATATAATAAATGTCTTACACATGTAAATTTCTCTATAGCTATTAAATTTCTTCCAATTTTAATTTTGTTATAGCTTCTAAATAGTAAATACCTTACACTTTCATAACTACTAAATCCACTTTTGCCACATGTAAATACCTGTTTCCACCTCTATAGCAAAGTGGGTGGGATTATCATCTCGGCTGCATAAAATATCGTGCACAATCCGACCGTTATTGTCTTTGTGGTTGGATTGCCTCAAAAAGGAAACATGAATGCCAAAACGCGCAATTGCCGGTCATTCTTTCCAAAAACCAACGAAAGCGTGCAAACC
Organism: Tasmannia lanceolata; assembly: GCF_043159265.1. Classification (NCBI taxonomy): domain Eukaryota; kingdom Viridiplantae; phylum Streptophyta; class Magnoliopsida; order Canellales; family Winteraceae; genus Tasmannia; species Tasmannia lanceolata. Next base: position 46,026,852 of record NW_027518692.1, read on the forward strand.
CAAATCTCATTTCCCTCCTGCTCGTGACAATTATTTATAGTCCCGCTAGAAAATCTCTCCCCAAGATTTTTTTCTATCTAAATCACCATTGCATCCAACGGTCCTTATTCAATCTAGGGTTTTCTTTTGTAGTTTTATCCATGCCCTTGTGCCTATTTAACCCAGCCCTGACTCCCTCCACCCTCCATGGATTACCTCTCTCTCTCTCTCTCTCTATGTCAAAAACCCTTGTGTTTTCTGTGGAAATTTTATGGTCTGCTCTTTTTGAACGTGTAGGAAAATCCGAGCGTTGTTTCTTGAGGTTTGAGCCTGTGGAGTTTCCTTCATTCCAACTATGGGATGAAAGAGGGTATTTACGCCTGCTGGTTCATGAATACCTTTGGTGCGCAGGCTAACTAAGGTGGGCGCAGTTTAAAGGTGTGCATGAATCAGGAGACGAGATTGCCTTCTCCTTCTCTTAATTGGAGTGAAGAGAGCTCCAATGGCACTTTTTTTCATCTCTTTATTTGTTTTTTCTCCCACAATATTCAACATCTATTATCTAACTTTAGAGGAAATGTTCCATAATGCCATGCTAATGAGCCTCTACTCAAGACCTTGAAAATTGTGGTTTACCATGCTCTCACTGGTGAAAGGCATATGGGTCCCTTTGCTTACACCAACTGTAGCAAAAAAGGCTTAATTTTCAAGGTTTTGATACAAACATGAGGTTGAAATAGTTAAATAGCCAAGGCCATGTTTGGATTGCATGAAAAACATTTCTCATAGAATTTTCTTTGGATATTGTTTTTCCCAACCACAGTTTTTTTTATTTTTTTTTATTTTGGGTGAGTAAGCTGGGGTTAGGCAAGAGCACTACCAGATATCATTAAAGAAGAGAATGATAGGAAATTACATCTAAGGGGACTCAAAAGCCAACAACATGGGGGACAAACCCCAACAACACACACAACAACCTGACAATAAAAAGATCATCAAGCACAACATAGAAACTACAGTCTAAAGTACACATGCCCCTTGCAATCCAGATGAATCAAATCAAGGAGGGCAGGGGGGCAACGGGAAGGGCAAAAGGAAATCCCTTAACAGCACAATCTCTTTTAGACAAATAATCAGCCACCATATTTGCTTCTCTCCATACGTGAGTGATCCTCCAGGATTGGAACTTGTTCAAATTTACTAAGATACGGGAAACAAGCATGTGGAGTTTCCAGGGGATATTTGAAGCTCCATTTATGATGTCTGCAACGAATTTAGAATCAGTTTCACATCACACCTTACAGAAGCCCATCTTCAGCACCAGCTCTATGCCCCGACTAATAGCTTGAAGTTCCAGGTCCTCTCATCCTTTTCTGCCAATTCCGAGAAGATGGCCAATGCCATCCCATCTTTGTCTCGGAGAATGCGTCCCAAACCACAGTTTAATGTGAAATAATAGGATTTTGGTTAATCTAGAGGGATGTTATCGTAAATTAGAGGTCCCTCTAAGTAAAATTTGAATAAGGTTGGTTCAGGTTATACTTTTTTCATGTGGAAAAAGTAGGAAATTTTAGAAATATTTTTCCTTTTGTAAACTTTTCCTGAAAATCCCTGCAATCCCAACATGGCCTAAAGAAAATAATGACTTCTTCTAGATTGGGTGCCATGCATAAAGAGATTTCTCTTCATTTCATGCGTAGTGCTCAGAATACATTAAATGCAGACTGTTGTTTTGTTTTGGAGCTAGTGTTAGAGATTTTACCGTTGCATCATCTTGGCTGTAGATTAGACAAGTAGGTTAGATTAGGTAACCTTGATAGATTTGACAAGATTAATAGGACAATCTCCTTTCATAATTATCTATATTTCTTTCTATATAAACGAGCACTAACTATATATGATTATGTGTAAGGAACCTAAGATCAATGAAAATCATTTCTTTTCACATGTTTGTTTGCTACTGTGCAGGAAGCACAAAGTGTGTTTAAATTTGATAATTGGTTGATATTATGCTATTGATGTTTTATAATTATAATTCATATAAAGGCTAAGGCATTAATTATTGTGTTCATTTAAATAACTTTATTTTTTATATAGTGTAAATTTATTTTTGTGGAATGTAAATTTATTATTTCAATCTTGAAATTTTTTCTTTTACAGAATTTGAAAAATATTTTATAACTTTTCAACTATTCATATCTCTTTATATTTGGGGATTTGCTAGCCTCCATTGCGAAAGTCATCTCGCGGATGGGTTGTTGCATGTGAGGTCAGCAGCCACACAGGCTCACTTTTCAGCAGATTTTGTCTTCATTCATGAGGTGGCTGCTCCCACATGCAACAGCCCTTCGGCAAAATGCCTTCTGCGATGTACGCTAGCAAATCCTATTTATTTATATACGCTCCTATGTTATTTTTTTAATAACATTTATCCTTGATTAGTTTTAGTGACTCACTCAATTGACATTCTTAAGTGAATATATAAAGTTCAAAATGTCTTTATATTAAACAAGTACATTAACTTGAGAGAACCCAAAAAGGGGTGGAAAAACAAAAATTTAAAACTATAACTTTGGAAACATCTTTCTAGGGTTTTGTTAAGATCCCAAAATCCAACCATTTGCAAAGCCACCTGTCTTAGAGGTTGGATTCCCTTCAAAAGAAAGATGTTCATGGGTGCCATTATCGACCATCCTTTCTAAAACCCAATGCGAAATTCATATTAAAGAACTCACAATTGTCCTGTCTGCACGTGACAGCGTTTGTCCTTGGAGAATATCTCACACCAAGATTTTCACCTGCCACATCGCTACTTCATCCAAAGGGTCCTTATATTCAATCTAGGGTTTGTAAGCCTATTTAATGTAGGCCACATCCCTTCTCTATCCTCCATGGATTACTATAATTAATTTCAGTATTGCCCTTTTAACGTGATTCTGATATGTAAGCAGAAGTCATCATACATGTTTGATTTTTATTCAGGTATTTGATTGAGGAAATTCTCAACAATTCGTTTTGCAACAATGGATTATCTGGGGGAAGCACTCAAGCAGACAACTTTTAATGAATGAGTGTCGTGTGATGACTCTGAAATAAGTTGTAGAAACATGTCAAGGGATCATATCTCGAGTTCTATCCATCTCTTCCTGAAGTCTCTTTTATGAAATCATTCTACTTATGCTAGAGAAAAGATCGATTGAATTTAGGGGTGATATGTAGCAATTTTATGAAAAATGGGCTAATATTTATAGAAAAGTGGGGGGACTTAAAAAATAATGAAAACAAAAACTTTCATTTTATTTTTTTGGGATTCTTTGTTTGAATAATGATATGGTAACCGAGTTGGGGACCCAAAGTGGAACCGAACAAATATCCTCTTAATGCACAAGCAATCTTTCCCTTGATTTTTGGCCTTTTCCTCTGAAAATGGCAAGACTACCCCTCCCATGCCATGTGGCGAGTGGGGATTCGATAGGTTCCACTCTCGGTCTTCATAGCAGCACTTTGTTTGTTTTGTTAAACTAGTTAAAAGGGAATGTCTGGTGCATGTAATATGGAAAAGCAAATTGAAAGCAGAATAAAAGCAGGGAGCCACAATTATGCAATATAAATGGAATAGTTTATCAGGGAACTACCATTCCCACCCTCTTTTGTTTGTAGTTTGTTAAAAATGACTGCAGTTTCTTGGGTAGACTTTTTGGGTCCCCCATGGGGGTGGAGACCGTCAATCTTGTAGATTATCGTGAGTCAATGGTGGATCAAGGGCCTATGTTGATCCAATCAAAGTGTTCCTAACAGCATTGCATCAGACTTCTAGACAAAATTCTTGATTACATACACAAATCAGAACTGGACCCAACAAGTGTCTTTTAGGAAGGAGCGTAACAACCCACCCTTTTCATTAAGTTTTTGTTTCATTGAAAGGAAAATGATTTGGAGACCGAGAGTACCACCTAGCAAGGCACCTACAATGAGAATGTGCCAAGTGTGCCAAAAAAATTCAGTTTTTGTTTATTTTCCTAAATTTAAAGGATTGCTCACGTCACTTGTGAGGATGTGGCCATAGCCAATTTGTGAGGATGTGTCCAGATATTAATACTCACAAAAAAAGATAAATCAGGGCCATTTTCTCCCATGATCCCCGTTTATGGGTCACTCAGGGAGTGCGGGAAGGAGGGAGGGGATAGTGAAATCTCAGTGCCGGACTAAGATCTCAAAATCCTCTCCCCCCTCCCTACGTGACTGAAGAAGATGGGATAAAAAGCAGAATGGTAAAGATGGGATAAAAATGGCGAAAACCTAGGGACAACCCATTTGTTATGTGAGGTCAACTACAATCCTTAGATTTTCGAGTCTCCTTGTTGAACATGCATAATGGGATTGTTCGACGCGAAGCCGAGGTTTATTTTATTCTTAGATGGGATTTGCTAGCGTCCATCGCAGAAGGCATTTCGTGGATGGTCTGTTGCATCTGACAGCACTTTCAGCAGATTTCGTCTTCATTCACGAGATGGCTGCTGTCAGATGCAACAGACCATCTGCGAAATGCCTTCTGCATGAACACTAGCAAATCCCTTCTTGGTTAGATTTACCATTCCTTGTTCGCATAGACTTCCATCCTTGGATGAATTTTCTATGTGATGTATTCAAGTAGGCTTGTTCGGTTAATAGTAGCTATCCTCATGTAAACAACGAACAAGATAGTTCAAGAGAAACTTATCCAAGCAGGATAGACAACTTCAATAATAGCTTATCTATGGATTGCTATCCCCATACCGGACAACCCTAGTATAGATGGGACATGTGCCAAATCCCACTACCAGCAGAACATCCTAGCACTTGATTATGCAGACTTTTTCTATAGATGTCATTTTTACCTTTTTCATGTTATAACCATCCATTTAAAACCCACAATTTAGAGGAGCACCATTGCTTCATCATAGCTTAGTTTGGACCATTGATTAGTGGTCCCTATTTATACTTTTGCCCACTAATACATTTCCATGAATATTACATGTTTCACTAAAAGTAATTATTTTTTGGGAAATGATAGAATGAAGGGCGCCGTTAGCAAAATCAGCTCCAAGGGCGCCCCCATTGGTTGATTTTTGCAAAGTCAACACGGTTTCCACTTTTTTAGCCGCATTACCACTTTTTTAGACGCATTCCACTTTCTTGGGGGCTTCACTTTACAAAAATCCAGCAATAGGGGCGCCCTTAGAGCTGATTTTTGCAAGGGCACCCTTCATTCTATCATTCCTCTTATTTTTTATATGGTAGGTGCGAAAGCCTTATAAATACATATATAGTACATACTTAACCAAGTTTCTTTCCATTGTCATTCATTTTCTTTTCAAGAATTTTTTTAATTTGAAAATCTTTTCCTTATACCTCATGTTTTGTTGATATGGTGGGGGCCAACATTTTATGCTCAAGCATAGCATGAGTGGGGCCACCGTTTTACACTTAATCTAGTAGGCCCACCATCTCTACCCTGATCCATGCACATGGTGAATTGAACACCTCATGTTTTGATGTGGTGGGTCCACCACTTCCACCCAAACCCATGCATTAGTGTGGGTCCACCATTTTAATCCTCATGTTATTGATGGGATGGGGCCCCTAAGGTTTTTATGGGGCGAGAATACCTTTTGCACCTCATGTTTCGATGGCGTGGGGCCCACCATTTTACACCCATGGATAGCATGGCCCGGAACAGTAGTCAGTAGATAAACCTTTGGAACAATTCATCTCCTTACAAGATAAAGTGACATGGGTGGGGTCTGATAATTTTAAATTTTTAATGGTGGTGGTTCAAATTCATAAAATATGTACATGTACAAGCAGGTCAAAACATTTACATGACGAAGTTGACCACTTATGTCATTCGTGCGTAACGCTTACAACTTTATAAGGACCGCGGATCCGAGTCATGACAGTTTTTATAGCATCCTTATCCTCAATCTTATCCATATGTCTTAGTGAGGAGGAAAAGGGGAACCTACTACACTTAATCTGAACCAATCTGTAGCATGATCCAGACCGTTGATTTCATAGGTCTCACACCTGATTATAGTTCCATCTATAGCTTGCAAATGGATGGTACAAAAAGGATCTCAACAATTACACTCAATTTCTACTGCTGATCGAATGGTTAGAAATGTCCAAATAAATTTGTATTCTCGTTATTTATTCAAAACGGGATTTCGTTTCGAAGCTAAAGAGGTAATCTCATGTTGTGACACATGCGCAAAAGACAAGTAGGTGAGCTCGTATCCCTACGAAATGTTAAATTGACCACTGATCGTCGGTCAATTCTACTAAGCGTCTTTATTTTCAAAACGAAATACCGTTTTGGAAGTGTTTTATGTTCGCATTTATGAACTTTCCTGCCAGATAGAGTGTCTTCTCTTCTTTCGGGATTCTCATTTTGCTGCACTCGTTTAGGAACAGGGTTAGGGTTTTTAGTTAGGGTTAGGGCTTTCTTTCTTCTTCGATCTTCTTTAGGGTTTGTGGAGCGGAGAATGAAATTATTCGATCCACGAACGATTATGGAGTCAGATTTTTCTCCCGGAGGCAAGGATCGCGATTTCTTGTTCGCTTTCAATAACGATAATTTTTCGGATCGAGTGCTCCGGATCGAGATCATGGATAGTCTTCCGGAGAACAAATCGGACGGTGAGGGTTGCACCACCATCGCAGATTGGGCGAGGAATCGGAAGAGGAGAAGAGAGGACATCAAGAAGGAAAATGGTACACATTTCATCTTTATTTATTGTGTTTTTTTATGCATAAAATCTCTAGAGCTAGGGTTTTGTTTTGGTTATGATTTTTATTTTATTAGGTCCTGTTTGGATTGCTAGAATTTTGTACAAAAGTTTGGAAATTTTTTTTTTTTTGTAAAATTGCCTACTTTTTTTTATCCATGGGAAAGAAGAGGAAGTCTAAACTGAAGGGAGCCCTTGCAAAAAAGAGGTGAAAGGGCTCCCTCATTGGCTGCACATCACCATCATGTTTGACTTTTCAGCCAATAGGAGAGCCCTTTCACCTCTTTTTTGCAAGGGCTCGCTTCAGTCTAGAATTCCTCGGGAAAAAAATACTAACTTGAACCAACATTGTTCAATTTTTATTTAGAGGGACCTTTGGGGATTAGAAACTGATCTATTTAATTAAGAAGATTTGGCGTGCATATTCTTAATGAGCGAAAACGAGGATGATGGCTTGGGTTGCTACTACTGATTTTAGTAGCATCACATGCAATTCCACTATTGAGTCTTCTATTTCAGAAATTAGCAGATTGTCTTCTTGTCTCCTATGCTGCAGTGGGTCCTTATTTCCAGTGTGATGTGTGCTGGGTACAATTTAAAATGTGACCGAAATGGGTAAGCAAAGATATATGGTCTAGGTATAGTAGGCATTGAGCAGTTCCCGTTACAATTTGATCCTGTTCATCCCAATTTTCTGGATGTGGTGCCTAAGTCGTGCCCGTGCCATAGTTTCTTTTCTCTCAGGATTTATTTTTGGTACTGAAAACCACACATCTGTTACATCTGTTATTGTGCATTTGTTTTGGTCAGTTATCTCGATATGTATGACGCTATGTTGTTTTAAATTTTCAGATTTTACTAAAATCTCAAGTCCCACGAAATTGTTGTTGTCCATGATAGTCACGTTATTGGCCATATTAGAGACACATGTATCATGTATGTGCCTTAGTAACAATTTTTGGCCACAACTACAATATATTACGATCATGGTTTCAAATTTTTCCTGCGTCAACTCGGAGTCCCCCGAGTTGACTCTCTCGACTTCCTTTTACCTTGGTTGCCTTCTTGTCCAAATCTGCATTTTGCCCTACAATCAAAACTCCTTTGATTCTCTTCAGTTATGACCGTATCGACCGAGTACTCACCGTGTCAATTGACTACTCGACCGCATCAATTAGGATTTGCTTTGGTCGTGTTCTGACCCACATCTGCATTTGGAAACACCAATTGCGATATTATCAATAAGTTTATCTTGCATTGATATTTACTAATTTGTCATGATAAATAAGCCATCTTTGGCATTATTGAATAAGTAGCGCTTACGCTTTACTATTTTATTTTTTTGAATGGCAAAGTATATCATTAATCAAAGAAAAGATCAAGAGGACCCGCGACTGAGATGGCCTGTACAAGAAAGCGAAGAAAGGAAAAGTGTACAAACAAAGGAAGCAACCCTTGAGGGAGAAAATAAAAAAATCTCTAGGCTGTCCTTGGCTACCCCTGCTATAGATAAACTATCGATATCTGTGTTTGCCAAAAAATTAACATGTTCAAAAGAAATGGATGATCCTAGGGAAAATCCTACACTCCTAATGCGATTAAGACTTTATGACAGTTTAGGGCTTACGCCGAAAACTAAAAGAACACTTAACAACTAATCTAGGGCTGAATTAACGCCTAATTAATCTATGGGCAGCAGCAATAATGAGACTTAAATAGCATAAATAATTGTATAGATTGTAATTAAGCATGAACTAAACCTTATGCAAATCAATCAAAGCGATAAGGTTTCGTTAGATGAATTGATAATAGAAGGATTAGTCTGAAACTAGGCCTACACATCCAACCAATTAAAAGAACTAAAAGATAATGTAAGATCTATCAATTAGATGTAACAATAGCATAAGAAATTAATAATAATTAATGAAGAAAAACCAAAAATGTCCAGCAGCAAGAATTGGGTCAAAACAGTCCAGATTTAGGCTGCTGGGGTATTTTGGTAATTGCTGCAAATCTGGAAATTAAAGGAAACTACTGTCCAGATCTTAAGTAAGGGTTTAGGTAGGTCAAAGAAAGGTAATTCTAGGGTTTGTGTTCTGATTTGATAGTAGGTTTAGGCTATGGATCTTTGAAAAAAGGTGTTCGGGCTTGAAAAGGGTAAGAACTTGCAATAGGGTTCAAAAAAGGTTTGAAAGTTGAGATTCTTGTGAGTTTTAGGTGAGGTTTAATCACTAAAATAATCCCTCGAAATCTCAAAACAAGATCTTGAAGAACGAGGGAGATCTATAGATTTTGGGTTTTTCTAGTTTTAGGGTTCAAGAACAAAGAAAATAGAAAATCTGATTTACTAACCTTGTTTGTGCTGATTTGATTGAAGAAATAGAAGAAAATAGGTGAGAGGAGATGAGAGAAGAGGTTCCAAACCACAAGAAGAAGAGAGAAGAAATCCAAAATTTCTGGCTTCAAGCAAAACATCTATTCTATTCAATATTCAAAAAGTCCCTTACATTACTTTCATAAGATGTATTTATAAGAAAAGAAACCCTAGAAGATAACTTAAAACCATAGTAACTAATCTCAACCATTCATCTAATCCAAAGTAAACTAAGTAAAGTTGAAAACTTACAAAAAATAGTAATCCCGTAATAGACCTACCCCACTTCCTAAAAACACTCATAACTTGCTCAAAACACATCCAAATCATGTGATCTTGGGCTCATTAGATAGGTAATTGTAAATCCATTCTAATATTACCAAAAATACGCCAAACGGATGAGATTTGATGCCTAAAAAGTAGGTGACAAATAAAATGACGAAAATATAAAGTAAATAACAAAAAAAAGAAAAAGACGCCCATTGTTGATGGCCCCATCACTTATGTTCCTAGAATATGCACCCACACCAATTTTCTTTTGGTATACACTTGTTTTGCTCAGTTATCTCGATTAGTAACAGTTTGCATTTCTGAATTTTAAGCTTTTATTGGAAGTTTGAGTCTGAAGAATCGGTGTTTTCCATAATAGTCCCGAGGAATAATTGTTGGCCATAATACCCATAACCACATATATACGTGCCTTGATAATAATTGTTGGCTATGACAACATTATCTTGTGATACTATCAATATGTTGATATGCCACTATTATCTGCTAATTAGTCAGGATAAATAATCAAATTTTGAAATTATTGATTGATTTAATCCATGTTATATGTACATCTTTTCGCAATTAATGCTTTGAACTTAAATTTAAAACTATTTTAATCTAAACCAACCTTTATTTGTTTATTTATCCGTGTTATTCTATGCGTTGCTCCTACATGCACACTAATTTTTGTAGTGGTCAGTCTGAGATGAAAACTGGTTTCTGATTAATAGCACTTCTCTCTTCTCATAGCTGCGGAGCTTGCTTTATACCGCGAGGAGCATATTTTGAACTGTAATCAGCCTGACACAGAGGATGGCGTGGCATATGAAAATCAGGACGAGGAAGCTGTGGCAATGATTGAAGAATCGCCTTCAGGTGGTGGAATGCTTTCCAGTCGAGTTGGTACATTTATCTCTGTTTTCTTTATTTAATGAATTTCTTACCTTCATCCGAAAAAATATCAATATAGATAATGAAAATGGATTGTGGCATGGATTTAAGTATCATTCCATGCTGAAATGAATTTTTTTATAGTCGAACCATAGAAATAAGAAGGCTGTATTATAAAAGTAATAAAAAATGTATGTGTTGAATACGCTTCCAAGTGTATTTCATTTACAGCTTATTTCATCGAAATTACTATCAAGCATCGGCTTGAAAACCAAGAGTTGCATGACCTTCCAATGTCTTATGTATTTGTTTCTTTAGAACCCTACCAGGTGGCCTCCTTTTTTACATTTCCAGGGATTGGGGTATGTTATGTACGATTTTAGCACTTTCACAAACTCCTTTGTGCTGAGTATGAGTTGTCTTGATGTATTATTTTGTTAAAAAAGGTCAAAATACAGTAAGGCTCTTATAATTAATATTTTCGGTGGCTTATTTTTATATAAAATATTAGAACCTATAAAGTATTAAGAAAAAAAATCCTATCACCCAAATTTTCTCAAAGTTTATCACCACACTTCATTTTTTTCATTTTTAGCATTTAATGCTTTTAATACTGATAGAGAAAGTAGGAAGAGAGAGATGAGCCTTACACTTGTCATTTTGAGGCTTACACTTGTCATTTCAAAGAGAGATGACTAGTAACTGCCCATAGCATTTAATGCTCTGAGAGAGAGAGAGAGAGAGAGAGAGAGAGAGAGAGAGAGAGAGAGAGATGAGTGTACTCTTAATGCTCTTTCACCCCGTCGTTTCTCTTCCTTCTATTTTTTACCAACATATAGTAAAATAAAATACATGTACTTTGAACAACATTTTCTAGATAGGTACTCTCTTATATCATATATCACTTAGATTTTTCTATTTTTCTTTATTAAGTATTAGAAATAAGAGATTATAAATTACCAACATAGGAATGATGTCGGTTCTTGGTCTAGCAATTGGATATAAGAGATTATAAATTTATGGAGAATTAATTATGAGAGCCCTAACTGTACTCCTTTTTTTTTAACGGTAGTAATAATTTATTAAAGAAGCCCTAACTGTACTCCTTTTTCATTTTTATTTTTAATCATTAAAAAAAGAACTAAAGGAAATTCGAGAAGAATTACAAACAACATGATCCACTGAAATTTCCAATAGAAAACAAAATGTTTTCATTTCCGCGGCAACCATAACCAGAACTGAAATTAAAAACCTTTATAGGGTTCGAGTCACCGAAACAGCCTCGCTGCAAAGCAGGGGTAAGGCTGCGTACATCTAGCCCTCCCCAGACCCCGCAATGACAGGTGCACTGGGCCGCCCTTTTTTTACACCTTACTATTGTTGATGTTTGGATTCCTCTGATCGGCCCATTCGGGGCAGCCTTTTTTTATTTTACTTGTTTTAAGAAATTTACATCTTTCATCACTGTCAGCACTTCACAGCTATCAAATGGTTGAAAAAGACAAAAATGAGGTCACTAGAGTGACAAGGGTGTTCTGCTAACTTGTGCTTGGTGCATAGAATATGAACAGATATTTGATTTTTTCTATGCCAAAAACTTTGTATTTTTTTTCTTCCATACCCGAGATGAATTTTAATTCTAATTTGAAGACAACATTTCGACCTTTGTCTCTAATTATCTGCACTTTTTAAATTTCTAACTAATGCAGAATTTTACTTTGTAGGAGATGAGGCTGGACCCAGCAATGATTCCTCCTGGAGTATGGAGTGTTCTACTGTTTTGAGAGTTAAAACTATACACATAAGTTCTCCAATTTTAGCTGCAAAAAGCCCATATTTCTATAAGGTAGGATATTAAATTAGTTCTTCCTACTTTTATAATTTCCTGTTCTAAATTACTCAATTCCTTGCTGTTATTTTGAAGCTTTTCTCAAATGGCATGCGAGAATCAGAGCAACGGCATGTAACTCTGCGAATCAATGCCTCGGGTAAAAATGAAAGAATCTTATATCTCTATGTTTTTTTTTTGCCTTCTGTTGCAAGGATGATGGGTTGCATTTTTTTTTTTTCAAATTGCGTTTGGCGCTCAGTTTTTATCATAGGGGTTCATGACAAACAAATAATAATATATCCAGCATTTTTGTTGATTTATTTGACATTTTGTATTTAATTTCTTTAGTTCCTAGAAAACACTGTCAATCAGTTTTGGCCACAATATTATTGTTGGCATATCTGCAGTTTTTTGGTGTTTCGAGGCATGACTTCACTAGAATGTTCAACCATAAGTATTGATATAGATTACAGGGCTTAAGAAATGCCAAGTCTAGTGAATTTACTTCGAAAAATTTGGGTGTATTTTCATAAATATATCTGAAAGACTAGAATCACCTATAGCTTATTTAAGGAGAAATCTGTGAAGAACGGATGCAGAAAGAAGCAACAGATAAATGAGAACCCCAGAGAATTTTGTTAAGAAATAATTAAAAATAAGAGCTCAAGCAACTTACAAAGTCTTGGTTAGGTAACCTGTGGAATTGATGGTCGATCCATTCTCCACTATAGTTGTGGTGGTGATTTACAATAATCTTGTATGCTTTACCACTTTGGATGTGCTATGGGACAACAAAAAAATGATCATGACTATTTGGAAGAAAAAAAGACTATCTTGTCACTGCTAGTGATGGATGACTCTTCCAAGTATTGTTGTAAATTCCGTTCCGTTTCGGAACGAAATTCCAAAAATTTCGTTCCATTGCGGACGAAATTTTCCGAAATCCGGAATTTCGTCCGGAATGGACGAAATTCTCCATTTCGGCCGGAATCGTGCATAACGGCTAGTTTGACTGGATTTTGCAGATTTTACAACAATGCCCCTGGAACCTGGTGCGCACCACGCGTACCCGACACGTCCTGCTTCTTCCTGCTGCCTCTCTTTCCTCTCCTTTACTTCTCTCTACTTTCCTGTACTCGGTATTTACATGTAAATTTTAAGTAAATGTCGGAATACCCCCCTTTTGGATTTATTAAAAATAGTTTCAACACCCAAATCTAAAAGGAAAAAAGTCAACTCTTCAGTTCTAGTACAAAATTCAAAGAAAAATGATCGGGTCAAAATTTTAACTTTCTTAACTTCCAAACGGTGGGGTATTTTTCAAATTTTAAAAATTCATAAAATCTATTTTGTCCAAACATTATTAAATCCCAAAAGTCCAGTAAAAAAATCTCATAATTTGGTTTCTAAAAATTATTCATTTTGTCAGGCAGTGGTCAACACACTGGTGACAGACTTTTTTTTCTAATGAATGATGTATTAATCACTTAATATTTTTTTTTTGTGAACGAAAAGTTTTGACCGAAATGCACCGAAATGACCGAAATCCCATCGAAATTTCATTTCGGTGGCCAAAACGAAATGGTGACCGAAACGGAATTTACAACTAAGCTTCAACGTACTTGCATCAGCTTCATTATCATTTTTCCCTGGCAACTAAGCATGTTACATTGGAGTTGTTCGACTTAAGAGTAATTTCACTCACCCTTAAATATACTTGAGAACTATTCAATTTACAACAAAATGGGATTTGTTACGTTCATCGCAGAAGGCATTTCTCGCGGATGGACTGTTGCATGTGAGAGCAGCCACACAGGCTCACTCACTTTTCAGCAGATTTTGTCTTCATTCATGAGGTGGCTGCTATTGCATGCAACAGCCCATCCGCGAAATGCCTTCTGCGATGGACGCTAGCAAATCCCCTTCAAATTTCATATATGTGAAAAGAGAATCACACACAAAAGTATAAAACACATTGAGATCAAATTTTCCTCTTGCGAGAAGAGGTTTTATTAAATTGGCAGGGATGCATCCTACTCTGTCGACCGTTAATTACAATTCTCAGATAAAAAATTGCTTGGGATTATTCTTCAAGATATTTCCTATCTAAATATAAATTTTAGTTATTCTCTTTTTAATAAATCATCCTAGTAGAGGAGCTTTATGGAGAATTCTTTAGAATCCAACTCTTTGTAAAAAAAAGTCCATTTGGAAGAGGAATTCCTTTGAATCGTTAATATATATATATATCTTCGCTGCTCACCCTTCTGCCAAACCTTAGAAGCAGGAATCTTCCCTCATGGTGCCACTCCCACCTCAGAACCTCGATTCGGCGCTCCTTAAGAAGGAGCTTGCAGGGAGCGCGACCCCAAAGAGCGAGAATTACTCCCATGATGCTCACAGCCTACTTCTATTACTCCATAAGTCCCACCATCACCAACTTCCTTGCATCAAACTCCTCAAACCCTTCAAATTACTTCATTGGAGTAAGCAGAAAGGCTTGTGCATCTTCAGAAGGCACAAGGAACGAGGCGCTCCCATGGCGCTCCCAAACTTAGATGGTTAGAAATTACTCTTCAAAGATGGTTAGAAATTACTGGTTTTTGATGTACTTAACTTTTGAAAGATACATATAAAATGGTTAGAAACTATTATTTTTGATATACTGAATTTTGAAAGATAAATAAAGAAAATATTACATTACACGCTCCCATCGCGCTCCCAAACTTAGAATCTTCTAGACCCCACGCTTCCCCGCCCCCGCTCCCGCCTCCGCCTCCGCCCCCGCCCCCGCTTCGTGCTTCTAAGTGCCAAACTTGTGTGTGATGCTTTACTCGTCCATTCATCGCAACATCCAAACAGTACATAACGTCCTGTTTGATGCTTGACTCCTCCATTCATCATCCCATTCTCATTGGGACTAACTCTTTTTTTTTTTTTTTTGTTAATGGTTTCATTGGGACTAACTGTTGTCTTTTTTATAATTCCTGGCACAGAGGAAGCTGCCCTCATGGAGCTCCTGAATTTTATTTACAGCGAGACTTTATCAACAACTACAGCTCCCGCATTGTTGGATGTGCTAATGGCTGCGGACAAGTTTCAGGTTGCTTCATGCATGAGGTATTGCAGCAAGTTGTTACGCAACTTGCTGATGACACCGGAATCTGCATTACTTTATCTAGAGCTTCCTTCCACCGTTTTAATGGCCGACACAGTTCAACCATTAACTGATGCAGCCAAGCAGTACCTTGCTGCACGCTACAAGGACATAACCAAGTGAGTAATTTGCTTCATGAGCTAATTTCTTTTTTTTTTCTTTTTTAAAATTCTACTTCTAGCATTCTATGTAAATTATGGTGTTGATCTATGTTGCATAACGGATACGAGTGCTGGAATCTGACATGGGTATCGAGTGCCGGATTCGACAAACCTCAAAAAGAAAGATTCGTAGATTCGCCAAAATATTTTAAGGGAAAACTACTAGAAACCCCCTGGATCAAAACATATCTACAAGATTCCCCTAAAATTTTCATAATTACCAATGATAACATTTTGTGCCTTAAATTGCTTTTAATTTTATCCTTTACCTATTTTACCCTTCATTTATTTCCCTTAGAAATTCCTAAAATCTCTCCATCACAATGCAACGTTAAATCTTTGGAAATCTTTCACCCTCTCAAATTAAGGCAAGTTTCTCTCTCTCTGATAAGATTTTATATGGTGCAAGCTCGTTTAGTTCATTATTTTTCAAAAGTACCTACGGGCCATACCTTAAGATGATCCAAACCGTTAATTTAACGGGGTACAATATAGAAGTACTAAATACAGCCACACCATAGGATGATCCAAACCGTCCATTTGATGGGCCACAACGTAAATAGATTGTGGTCCAAAAACCATTTCCATAGGATGATCCCAACACTCTGATCTATAGAAGTTTCCATAATATGCAGTTCCTCTATAGATCAGAGGGTTGGGATTATCCTATGGAAGCGATTTTTGGTCTACAACCTATTTATGTTTTGGCCCATCAAATGGACAGTTTGGATCATACTACGGTGTGTCAAATTGATGGTTTGGATCATCCTAATTTTTGAAAAATAATGGACTACATGGGCTTACACAGTATAAAATCTCATAATAGATGTTGCCTTTATAAGAGAGATTATGAGACGATTTAGTGTTGCAGACTTGCAGTTACTGATAAAGTGAGAGAATTTAGGGATTTCCAAGTTATCTACATTAACTAAGGGTAAAATGGATAAAAGAAAAAATTAAAAGCAATTAATGTGCTATTGGTAATTAAGAAAATTTTGGGGGGATTATGGAAGATATGTTTTTATCTAGGGTTTTTTTTGGGAGTTTTCCCTCAAATAAAGTCCCAACTTGTATTTTTTTTAAATAATAATATGTTTATAAACAAGTAATATATTGAATATTTAAATAGGTTAAATAGATATAATATTTTATTTCCATTTAAGAAACTTAATATTAGGATGGGTAAAACTCAAAACACATGGTAGTTGTAAAGTTGTGGTAGTAGTATTCAGAAACGTCAGATAAAAGAGATCTAGGAATGTCTCAGAGAATGTTGAAGTATTGGAATCCGAGATGTGTCCGACACGGATTCTTTTCCCATTTAGAAGAATCCATGTAATAGTGGTGTTGATTTTTTTTTTAAGAAGATAATAGTGGTGTTGATTAAATCATAGAAAAATCAAAGAAAACCATAAAAATGAAAAACGAAACCATCTCTGTCATGTCTTGTTTTTCTTACCTCTAACTCTATGGTATGCATTTCATAGAAGAGTGGCAGAGTTTATGGCCGTCTGCCAACCTGACACCAACCCTCCTTTTCCTTACCTCTAAGTGATGAAAGAATAAAAGTAAAAAAAAATCAAAGCACAGTTGACCCCTTTTTTCGAGTTAGAATCCTATGATTCTTAAGTTATTATTATACCTTTGTCTTTATTAATTTTAATCATAATCTCCCATTCTAGGTACCAAGATGAAGTGCTGAACTTGCCCCTTGCCGGAATTGAGGCAGTCCTAAGCAGTGATGATCTCCAAGTTGCATCCGAAGATGTTGTCTATGACTTTGTACTGAAGTGGGCCCGGGCTCAGTACCCGAAGCTGGAGGATCGGCGTGACGTGTTGGGGTCCCGTCTTGGCCGCCTCATCCGTTTTCCATATATGACCTGCAGGAAACTCAAGAAAGTCCTCGCATCCAATGACTTTGATCATGACCTTGCCTCCAAAGTTGTCCTTGAGGCCCTCTTCTTCAAGGCCGAAACACCTCACCGGCAGCGTACTCTCACACCCGAGGACTCCACTAACAAGCGCTTTGTGGAGCGGGCTTACAAGTACCGGCCTGTGAAAGTTGTTGAGTTTGATATCCCCCACCAGCAGTGCATTGTATATCTGGACCTCAAGAGGGATGAGTGTGCAAACTTATTCCCGTCGGGCCGTGTCTATTCCCAAGCATTCCACTTGGGAGGCCAGGGATTCTTCCTCTCTGCCCATTGTAACATGGATCAACAGAGCTCATTCCATTGTTTTGGGCTCTTTTTGGGGATGCAAGAGAAGGGCTCTGTAAGCTTTGCCGTGGACTACGAGTTCGCGGCAAGGACAAAGCCTGCAGGGGAGTTTGTGAGCAAATACAAGGGGAATTATACCTTCACAGGAGGGAAGGCCGTTGGGTATCGTAATCTGTTTGCTATGCCATGGACTTCGTTCATGGCCGAGGATAGTCTCTACTTCATTAATGGCATTTTACACCTAAGAGCGGAGCTCACCATCAAGCAGCACTGAAGTTTTCAAAGTATATGGTTTGGTTTTGTGCCTTTTGGTGGCTCCCTAACCGCTGTGAGGTGAGGATCTTTTTGTGGATTTCTTTTGCTTTTGTTTGCATCATTGTTTCCCCCCAGAATGAGTTAGCTGGACAAAGGGAACTCTTTCCCTCTGCTGGCCTTGTTTTAGATGTATTT
Organism: Tasmannia lanceolata; assembly: GCF_043159265.1. Lineage (NCBI taxonomy): Eukaryota > Viridiplantae > Streptophyta > Magnoliopsida > Canellales > Winteraceae > Tasmannia > Tasmannia lanceolata. Next base: position 46,044,951 of record NW_027518692.1, read on the forward strand.
GCCGGTCTCTCACATGTAAAAAAAAATTGTGGGGAGCAGCTTTGTTCTTCCAACCTGTCTTATGATATCACCATATATAAATGGGGAAATGGAGGAGCATTCCGGCACTTCAGTGGTCCTTGCCTTTTATTTTGTTTCTTCCCTCATGAATGATAGATATAGTTCGAGTAAATTGCATTAAACGTCACAAGAAGCTTGACGACTCGACTCGACTCTACCCCCAGTCAATAATGTTCCGCTTAATCCCTCTTTCATGGCCACATGTTTTTCCGGCCATAGTAACTCAGGCTGTTATTATGATCATCATCATCATCATATTATTATTATTATTATTCTTTGAAATGATCTCTTGATGTTTCTATAAAATCTTTTTTCTCCTCCTATAGCTACTAATAAACTGATATTTCTTTCTAGTTATTTTTGGGATGGGTGTAGGTAAGCTCAAACACTTGCGAAATGTGGGTTTGACCATCTAGCTCAATTTGTAAAGACTATGTTCTTCAACCCTGAGGGCGGAGGTTCAAACTCAGCTTACCTACCAAAAAAAAATACACTTGTGGAATGCTCAAGAAAAATGAACTTCTACTTGCAAGTAGGGTTTGTACCGTGTATGAAAGAGACAACAAATCTTACTCTCTTCGTGGGAAAACAACCCACACGATTTGTCCAAGTGTGTTTTTTCCTTTTGGTGATAAAAAAAATGATCCTTAAAAAAAGATGTATGAAGTATTATGTTGAGCATGGAATGAGAGAAACAAAAGATAATTTGGAAGCATGCATTACAAAACCAAATTGTTGTAATTGAATACTAAGCCTATCATTAACAATTTGGTGGTTATAAAGAAATAATTTAGGGGCCTAATGGTTGGATAAGTGTTCTGAGAGTGGAATTGCCCCCATGAACACTTGGTAAGAGAGATCCAAGTAGCTTGACTCCTTGCTTTGAGATGCCACCTCAGATGAATTAAATAAACAAGACAAAATCTGTTAAAAACTGAGCATATGTGGCTGTTCTCTCCCACACCCATTAAATTGATTGTTGCACTCGAATCCATTTCCATTTCCATTTCCCACCCTCTTATTTTGTATTACAAAAAAAATTGCCATTGTCCAATACCTGCACTTGCTGATTTTTTTTCATTAAAGTTCTCACTTTTCTTCACCTTTTTTTTCCCCCTATTCTTTATCTTTCAGTTTTCATTTCCTCTAGTTTATTTCAGTTGTGGTGCCTCATTTGAGGTACGTGCCTAAGAATAGAAACTATTTTCAATAGAGGTGCCTTGGCTTTCTTAAGATGTCTGCCTGATAAAAATTATCTGCTTTGATGAGGATTTGTAACTAAAACTAACCCGAGATGATTTGCCCATCGAGAGTCTATTGTGACCCATTTTCTTAATGATCAATATCCAAAACCGGCCTAAGAAGACTTGCCCATTGAGGTTTGAGTCTAATCTAAGAGGAATGATAGATGCAAGGGCACCCTTGCATAAATAGATGGGAAAAGGCCTTTGATTGGATCTACGTTATTTTTGGTAACCTTTTAAAATCGGTTGAGAAAGTAAATTCGGTTGCACTTAATGACGTGGATCCAATCAAGGGCCCTTTTCTAGCCTTATATGCAACAACATCCTTGCATCTATCATTCCTCCCAATCTAATTCATTGAGCAATTATCTATTAGGACTTGGTACTCAGCGACACCTTCTTCGGCAATAGACATTAATCATTATAACAAGCACCATCAAGCCATCCTCAAAGAACATCTTCATCAACCTTCGACAAAGTGTATCAGATTGGAGGGTTCTACTATCCTTTTTATGGGGGATATTTTATTGTAATAAAACGTATGCAGATTTTTCAATCCTTGGGGATATTTTATTGTAGTAAAACGTACGTAGATTTTTCAATCCACATACGTTTAAGGGAGAATGTTAGAATAAATCAAATCTTGACCATGGATTGTAAGAGAATATTGGCTGTTAGATTGGGTATGTGCGATAGATTAGGTAGTTTGGATGGGTTAGGCAACATAAGTGTTCTATGTGACCATGCTTTGGGAATGATTGTGATTAGTCAAGATCAGTTGAAATCTTTTGATTTTTCATGACTATGTAGTGGGTAGGGATTGGGTTAAGAGTTTAATCCCTTGTAATCTCTCATTTCCTCTGGTAAGATTTGTAGGATGTATCATAATTAAGCAAAAATTATCATTCAAAGTACTAGGATACATCTTTTTTTATGAGATAGCTCAATAACATTCCAATACACACCACCATATACTGCTTGAGTTAATCTCATTAATTAACTTTTCTACAATTCTTCCTGATCTCCCCATTGTTCCCTGTGAGGGGATTCATGTTCCCCATCTTGACCATGGCATTAGCAAAGTCAGTGTAGAAGGTCTGAGAATCCTTGCTATAGAGGGTGACAAGATCGTCCTGAGATCCGCCATTAAAGAGCTCTTGATCAGAGTGAAAAAGCCCTCTCCGCTGGACAAGTGCTTGGTAATAGTTGTTCCCGAAGCGATTCGGACTCTGAGGGTCTATAGAAGACAAGTTGCCGTCTCCGCCGTTTGATGGGCATCTTGATTTTCTATCACTTGCAACCAACGGCTCTAGATTGGTGCCATTGTATAAATGATTGCGAAAGATAAGGCAACGGGCCATGCCTATGGAATGAGCTCCAGATAGGGCAACCATCTCTCGGGCGGTGAAGCCCTTGGCACTGAAATTGCGGATAAGATCTTTAAGGTCTGCAAATGGAGATGGAAGATCAGTCTCTGCCACCCTTCTGTTTGCTGTCCTTGCATCCCTTCTTCCTAATGGTACTGACCATGAAGGACCTCCCAACTGTGGTTAGATAAGTTAGATAATTATAATGAAAAAAAACAAGGGTTGAAGTAAAACAAAACGAGCACATGGTTTGCATACTAAAGAAGAGTTTGTATGTGTTAAAACAGGCTCCAAGACCATGGTATTAGAGCTGGGGGGTGGTAACCCCAGTGTACTCTCGAAGATGGAGAAGAAAATCCCTTGGGGAAGGTCTCATAGTTCTCATGTTGCTTTTGCATGGAAGGGGAGATTATTGGGGTAACAACTTGTTAGAAAAATTGATGTTGAAATCTGTAATTTAGGATTCAAGAATACCTTATAACAGATTAATCTCACAACTTGAAGACAGAGATCAATAATACTATTTTCTACAATAATAATCTGTAACGGAAAAAAAAAATGTTTAGATCACTTATCGAGTTGAGGCACGAAGAATCTTCGCTGTCCTTAAGGCAAATCTCGCCCCCACTATGACGAATCAACGGTGCAGATGGGCGTCTTGGCGTATGCCTCCAGGATACAACAACTCTCGCTCCAGAGGTGTGTACTCACGCAGCCCGGATGCCTAAGAACTCGCTTATATTTGCCAAAAGCCATGAGCAGAAAACCAGAGAGAAAACCAGAGAAGAGAAAGAGCAGAAGAAGAATCTGTCAAGAATATCTTTCTGTTTTCTCTAAAACCGATTTATATAGAAAGGTAATCGACACGTTAGGGTGAAACGTCGCACTCTTTTAGTGCGTGAGAGACGTTTTTCAAACGGTCACTTAACCACGATTAAGGAATCTCAAACGGTAAAAAGAGTTAAAACAAAATTAAATAAATTCTTGACCGTTAAAAGGAAAAAATAAATAAAGAAAAAGAAAAGCGTTACGTAGAAGCGCGCGGCAAGCCGAGCCGCGCCGAGCCGGGCGGCGCGCGTGTGTGGTAAGATCAAAAGCCCACTGGACCCAAGTGGGAGATCCGTGCGCGTAGGATCCCCATGACCTCTTGCTTATTCACAAGGTTAAGAGAGTGAAAGTATATATATGGCCACTCTCATCCTCTCACACTTCCCATCTAGGACTAAAGTTTTCTCATGACTTTAGTCTTTTTGGAGGGAAGCCCAAAATCATACATATAATGACTAAAAACACCCCATTGTAAGTTTGAATTACAAAAAGACTTTTTTCACATAAAAAGTCAACAATCCCCCACTAATTCAAAATTACAAGAAATAAATAATTCATAAATATAAATAGATTTGATCAAGGCAAGATGTGTTATGCATCAGTAGAGGTGTCTTTTGGACTTGAACTTTACTTAGTGTAGGTATATCGAGTTTATCAAGTACTTGGTGAACATACGTCTTGAACCAAGCACTTTTAGTAATAAACTGAGACAACATACCACACACATAACACAGAAGGCATAAGCAAGTTCATACGGTGTTGCACTTTTCGGCCATGTGCTATGTCCAGTTTTCATGAGCGCTCTAGACAAATTAGCCCATTCTCATAGGAAGCGGCCACACTTCCACATTCATATAGGTGTATCTATCAGGAGTGCCCTGTAACTACGCACCCCACTGACAATCAGCTAGTCAGCTATAGATAACATTAAGAGTCCTACAATTCATCATCTTTTTGTTACAGGTTGCACCCACACCATAGGGATAGGCTTAGTGAACTTAATTCACATACAACTTGGTGCAAAACAGATCACTCAAATAACTTGTTTTTCTCATTGAACCTACTTCTTGGGATCTCCAGTCAGATAGGTTGGGTTCCTGTTATAGGTGATCTAAACAGTGGGCTTCAGCCCCATCCCCCTCGATGTGCTCATGACTAAATTTTTATTTAGTCATTTTGTAAGACAATCTGATATATTATCACTTGATCTTACATAATCAATTGTTATCACTCCATTCTTTAACAACTGTCTTATGGAGTTATGCCTCCGACGAATGTGTCGGGATTTACCATTATATACATTATTACCTGCTCTTCCAATAGCAGCTTGACAATCACAGTGGATTGTAATACCCGGTACTGGCTTATTCCAAAATGGAATATCAGTCAGAAGGTTTCTAAGCCATTCAGCTTCCTCACTTGCTTTCTCTAAAGCAATAAACTCAGACTCCATGATCGATCTGGCTATACACGTTTGCTTGGTTGATTTCCAAGAAACTGTTGCACTTCCTAGAGTGAAAACATATCCACTCCTTGATTTGGTCTCAAATCCAGATACCCAATTTCCATCGCTATACCCTTCTAGTACAACAGGATATTTAGTGAAATGCAAACCATAGTCTATGGTTCCTTTAAGATATTTCAATACTCTAATTAGAGCTTCCCAGTGATCACTACCAGGATTACTGGTATAGCTACTGAGTTTACCCACCACATAGGCTATGTCTGGCCTAGTGCAGTTCATTAAATACATTAGACTCCCTATAACTCTAGAGTATTCAAGTGGATTTACTCAACTTCTTTTATTCTTACATAATCTTATACTAGAATCATATGGGGTAGCCACAGGTTTACAATTAAATTGATTAAACATTCTAAGAATTTTTTCTACATAATGAGACTGAGATAGAATTATTTCTTCTAGGTTTCTTTTAATTTTGATACTCAGGATTACATCTGCCTTTCCCAGATCTTTCATATCAAAATTATTTGATAAAAAAATTTTAGTGCCTTTAATTACACTAATGTCTGTTCCGATGATTAACATATCATCTACATACAGACAAACAATAATACCACTAACCCCACTAAATTTGCTGTATACACACTTATCTGATTCATTTATTATGAATCCATTTGATAGCATCACACTATCAAACTTCTCATGCCATTATTTTGGGGCTTGTTTCAAACCATATATAGATTTTATAAGTTTACACACCTTTTGCTCTTGGCCTTGGATTACAAAGCCTTCAGGTTGATCCATATAGATCTCCTCATCTAATTCACCATTCAGAAATGCAGTTTTGACATCCATTTGATGGATTTCCAGGTTATAGATTGCAGCTATGGAAATTAAGATTCTTATTGTAGTTATTCTGGTTACAGGTGAATAGGTGTCAAAGAAGTCCATTCCTTCTTTTTGCTTGAACCCTTTAGCTACTAATCTAGCTTTATATTTATCTATAGTTCCATTAGTTTTTAATTTCTTCCTAAAGATCCACTTGCAACCAGGAGGCAGATCTGTCAAGATCCAAGTCCGATTACTCAAAATGGAGTCTATTTCACTCTTGACAGCTTCTTTCCAGGATGAAGAATCTGGAAGGGACATTGCCTCTTTATATGTCTTTGGATCTCCTTCTAGAAGATAGGCAATGAACTCTGGACCAAAGTTTTTCTCTACTCTTGCCCTTTTACTTCTTCTAGGCTCTACTGATTCTTCAGACACTAGATGATCTTTATCTATAGATTCAATGGGTCTTTTAAGTGTGTTCTCACTTAGACTAGTCTTATAAGGGAATAAGGTTTCAAAGAATTCAGCATCTCTGGATTCTATTATGGTGTTAGGTTGCATATCAACATGATCAGACCTATAAATCAAGAACCTATATGCACTACTGTTTTGTGCATATCCAATGAATGCACAATCAACAGTCTTAGGACCTAACTTAGTACTCTTAGGATCTAGAATCCTAACTTTAGCTAAGCACCCCCACACTTTAAGATATTTAAAATGTGGTTTTCTATTCTTCCATAACTCGTAAGGAGTTTTGTCAGAATCTTTAAAAGATATCTTGTTCAGAATATAACAAGCAGAGAGAAGAGCTGTAGACACCCCATTTTGACCTAACCCCAATTTCCCAAAAAAATAAAAATAAAAAATCATTTTGAATAAATCTCGAAATCTGAGTCCCGAAGCCGAATTCACTGTCTTCCCGAATCAAGTCTCAAGTTCCCAAAACCTAAGGTCCGGAACCAAATTTAAAGTTTCCCAAAATATCCAATATGGGTGTGCTAATACCAACTCCATGGGCAGTAAACAAATAAGAGCTAAATGTTAACCAACCCCATTTTTTACCCAGACCACCCATCGTAGTTAAAAAGAGTAGTCATAAATACACTTGAAGAGGGTTATCCAAGGAATGAATGGGGGCATGAATATATCATTTCCCTATATCCCACGGAACTAGGGCATCGAGAAGTGGGGGGAGCTTCTTCATTTTTTTAGAGGGGAGAGGGCAACAACACACAGGAAAAAAGAGAGGGAGTGGCAGAAAGGAAGCCCCCATCGCCACCCTTCTCCACCACCGACATCCACCACCTCCGCCAACACCATTTCCCTACCCAAAACCCATCAAACCCACCTTCACCCTTCTCCACCACCTCCATCTCCACCCCAACACCACCCTTCGAAAATCCTCCACCATCCTCCACCTTCACCTTCCTCCACCCCCAAAGCCGAAACCCACTTTCCACACCTCCAAAAATCGAAACCCACCACCACCATCCTCCACCTCCATCTCCACCCCAACACCACCCTTCGAAAATCCTCCACCATCCCCACCTTCACCTTCCACAACCTCCAAAACCGAAGCCCATTTCTACCCCAAACCCATCTCGAAAACCCATAGCCACCACCACTGGCCTCCCTCAAACCCTCTTTTTCTTTCTTTAAAAGAAAAAGAAAAAGGAAAACAGAGCAATAGAGAGAGAGAGAGAAAGGGAGGGAGCTCGAGCTCCACCGCGCCACCACCAATCGTCGTGCCACCTCCGACCACCAATCACTACCTCCACTAGCCGCCTCCCTCTCCTCAAGCCACCATCCAAATCCACGGCCATCATCTATTTCCCATTTCTTCAAACCCCCTTCTTCTCCCTTCACCCTCCTCCATTTTAATCCCATCTCCACCTTCATCTCTGCGAATCTGACCCTAACCGATTTTATTTTCCCACCATCTCCCTCTCATCACTTTCATTTTCCAAAGCTCTAAATCAGCGGTTTATTTAAAAAAAAAATTCGTTCAATAGTGGTTTAAAAGGGGAAAGGAAAAGAGATCTGGTCGCATCTCTGCAGATCCGACGCTCTTCCCATCTTCTCTGGTGAATTCTTTCACCTCGCGATGACCCCGAATTTGGGCCCCAATCTCGTTCGGTTCTGGCAATGTTTGCAATTCACGGTCACCATTTCTGAGGTTTGTGATATTACAGCCATCAAATTTGTCGAGAACCTCCATTGCACAGACCTCACCTGACCTTGTTGACAACTCCAGGTAACTCTCTCTCTCTCTCTATGTCATTCATGGTGTGAGTGAGAATTCTGTTTATCATGGTGATGCTAGGCTTTTCATTCTAATGCTCTCAATTTGGGTTTCTACATTTCTAATTTGAGGTTTAGATTTTCTCTGTGTTTGATGTCATTAAAACTCTAGTTTTAGTTTTGTGATTGCTTTTGAGAGTATACATGAGTAAAGGTTTCATAATCTACTGGAAGGGCAAACTCTATCTTCTACCTCTCGGGTTCACTCTCCTCATATTCCTCGGGATCCTTTTCAAGCTTCGGGATCCCATCGATTACAGGGATGCATCGTCGGGTTAAGGCGGTGACGGACGACAACATCTTGAGCCAAAACCCCATTTCAATCAAAAGGGATAAAAACAACAAAAACTCAAAAGCTCTCAAAGCGTTTTTCGAAAAGCTGAGTCGAACTACGTTGGCTTGATCCCTTTCTACAGGGTACGTAGGCAGCTTGGGATCTTCATCCCAAGTTCAGTCAAACTTTTAAATAAAATCATTTAAACCCTTCAAAAAAAAAATCATTCAAGCATTTTCTAAAAAAAAAAAATCTTTCAAACCTTTCACACTCAAAATCAAAATGGGCAAGGATGATGATTGCCAGGTCACTCGGAGCCTTCCTTTCATTTCATTTCTGACTTCGATCGTGGTTTTTTGGTTTTGTCGGTTTTCCGACGTTTTATCGGGGTATGGGACGGGCGATGACGTAGCGTGGCCCCTTCACAGGGATTGTTCTCGCTGAGCCCAACGATAGGCTATGACGATCGTGAGATTCATCCGATCTTTAGCGGATCAGGATCGCTGAGCTTGATTCATTAGAATCGTTCCCTGAGCCTATCGTATGTTCCCTTTTCTTTTCCCTGGTATTCTTGGTCCTCATGTACCGTTGACTTTCTGATTTATTTCTTTCCCTGTATCTTTTAGCTCATTGTGTGTTTATCTTTGACTTTTTATGTGCTACTGTTAGCTTGCTTACTTTCCTAGCATGAGATTGATTATTATTTTCTTAGCATTATCTCTTACATAGGTTCGCATGCTAGTGTATTTATTCTATTGCTTTGGTAGTTTACTACTGTGCTTATTTGTCTTCTCACCTGCTTAGTTGTAGCATTTATTCATCTTATCTTGATTATCTGCTTAGCTGTAGTTGTGCGTGCGGATGTTACTGCTTTCCTAGATGTGATGGGTTAGGATTAGATGCAGTGAGTTATGATTTAGATGTTTATTTTCTTTTGCCCATCCCTGTGTCATGCATGCTTAGATAGACGTTTTCCCAGGGATGCTTGTTCCCATTTCACATGATTTTAGCCCAAAACTCTTCAAAATTAATTAAAAATGGCATAAGAGACCATGTGCTAGCACTTGGGCGAATTGGGGGTGCTCAACACCTTCCCCATTCGTCATCAGGCACGGACTTTTGTATCTCTGGTTATCCGTTGCAACAGAGTATTTCATGGGATCCAGGGCCTACTTCCTTGGATGGCGACTCTTCTTTGTTATAGGTACATCTTGGTTCCGGGCTAGTCCTTGAATCGAGAGGTATCTCATTTATATCGCCACCCATGTTTTGAGTGGCACCATTTCGAGAGTTCCTTGGTAGAGCTCTCCTTTACATTGTGTAGATCTTAGAGGATCGGCGTGGGATCTCGTGTCCCTCGCCCATTCGTCCTTGGGATCGGGGTCCACAAGAGCCTCTCCCCATAAATTTTGAGGTAATCCTGAACTTCCTAACATAGAATTTACCATGTTCATTAGAGTTCTGTTTTTACGTTCAGCAACTCCATTTTGCTGTGGACAGTATGGTGCAGTAACTTGATGTATTATGCCTTGGTTTTCACAAAATTCACTAAAAGCATTAGAAGTGTATTCACCACCTTTATCAGATCTTACAATTTTGATCTTCTTTTCTAACTGATTTTCTACTTCAGTTTTATATGTAATGAATTTATCAAAAGATTCATCTTTATTTCTAATAAGATAAACAGTACAATATCTAGAGAAATCATCTATAAATGTAATAAAATACCTTTTACCTCCTCTAGTTAAAACATTGTTTAAGTCACATACATCACTGTGAATTAAATTTAATAGTTATGTTTTTCTTTCTTCTACTTTATGAAAAGGCTTCTTAGAGTACTTTGATTGCACACATACTTCACATTTCTCTACTACTTGATCACTTTTAGGAATTAAACCTATGGTCATCATTTTCTTTAAAGATGCATAGTTAACATGACATAGTCTACCATGCCATAAACAAGAAGAATCAGTAATATAAGCAGAAGAAGATGAAGCTTTATTCATAATGTTCTCAGTTACATTCAGTTTGAATAAACCCTCACTAGAGTAACCATTTCCCACAAATTCACCACTTTTAGTGATTACAAATTTATCAGCCTCAAAAACCAGTTTAAAACCTTTCTTGATCAGAAGTGACCCAGACACCAGATTCTTTCTTATATCTGGTACATGAAGGACATCACAGAGCTTCAGAACTTTTCCAAATGTAAGCTTCAACAGCACTGTTCCTTTACCCGTCACAACAGATGATGACGAGTTTCCCATGAAAAGCTGCTCACCATCCCCTACAAGCTCGTAGGAAGAAAATACACTTCTGTCACTACAGATGTGTCTAGTGGCACCAGTGTCCACCCACCAGTCCTTCACGTTACTAACCAGGTTCACTTCAGATACTACGACCGATAGATATTGATCTTCAGCCACATTAGTCTGAGGCGCATTGTTTCTTTGAGGGTTTTTCTTCTTATCATTTTTCTGACAGTTTTTAGCATAGTGACCTGCTTTCCTACACACAAAGCAGTTACCCTTCTTTTTCTTGAAATCCTTATTATTTTTCTTGAAATGACCTTTCCTGATCCAAATGCAGGTTTAGAAGAAGTTTTCTTTCCAGATGAAGATTCAGTGAGATTTGCCTTAGAGTTAAACTCATAGGCCTTAGATTTCTGTTTTCTGAAACGATTTTCATCTTCAGTTCTAAGATAAACAAACAAGTCTTGAAGAGAAAAATTATTTCTGTCATGCAATAATGTGTCTTGGAATTTCTCCCATGAAGGTGGTAGTTTTTCAATAATTGCACCAATTTGTATCTGTTCTTCTATTTTGATTCCTCTAGCAAGAATGTCAGAAACAATCAACTGGATCTCATTCACTTGATCCATAATGGATTTTCCATCTACCATCTGATATCGAAAATATTTTCCAATTAGATGTTTCTTAGAACCCGCTGCTTCGACTAGGTATTTCTTCTCTAGAGTTTCCCACAACACTTTTGCAGACTCAATTCTAAAAAATACATTAAACAATTGATTACTGAGACAACTCAGTATATGACCTTTACAGAGACAGTTATCTCTTTTTTCTTTTCTCAATGAGATGAGTTCTAGCAGGTTCTTCCTCATCAAGTGATGAGTCAGGATCATTCAAGATATAGTCTAAGTTTAGAAAAGTCAGAAAGAATCACATTTTTTCCTGCCATCTATCGAAATCCAATCCGTCAAATTTCTCCGGTCTTTCGGTTTGGGAAGCCATGATGATTAATTTCCAATAATCGAAATCCCAAAAAATTACAGATCACAGATCGAAGATTTGCCTTAAGATTGTTAGAAAAATTGATGTTGAAATCTGTAATTTAGGATTCGAGAATACCTTATAACAGATTAATCTCACAACTTGAAGACGGAGATCAATAATACTATTTTCTGCAATAATAATCTGTAACGGAAAAAAAGAAATCGTTAGATCACTTATCGAGTTGAGGCACGAAGAATCTTCGCTGTCCTTAAGGCAAATCTCGCCCCCACTATGACGAATCAACGGTGCAGATGGGCGTCTTGGCGTATGCCTCCAGGATACAACAACTCTCGCTCCAGAGGTGTGCACTCACGCAACCCGGATGCCTAAGAGCTCGCTTATATTTGCCAAAAGCCTTGAGCAGAAAACCAGAGAAGAGAAAGAGCAGAAGAAGAATCCGTCAAGGATATCTTTCTGTTTTCTCTAAAACTGATTTATATAGAAAGGTAATCGACACGTTAGGGTGAAACGTCGAACTCTTTTAGTGCGTGAGAGACGTTTTCCAAACGGTCGCTAAACCACGATTAAGGAATCTCAAACGGTAAAAAAAGAGTTAAAACAAAATTAAATAAATTCTTGACTGTTAAAAGGAAAAAATAAATAAAGAAAAAGAAAAGCCTTAAGTCGACGCGCGTGGCCGGGAGGCGCGCGTGTGTGGTAAGATTGAAAGCCCACCGGACCCAAGTGGGCGATCCGTGCGCGTAGGATCCCCATGACCTCTTGCTTATTCACAAGGTTAAGAGAGTGAAAGTATATATATGGCCACTCTCATCCTCTCACACTTCCCATCTAAGACTAAAGTTTTCTCATGACTTTAGTCTTTTTGGAGGGAAGCCCAAAAGCATACATATAATGACTAAAAACACCCGATTGTAAGTTTGAATTACAAAAAGACTTTTTTCACATAAAAAGTCAACACAACTAGCTTTCGAGGGCGCGTTCTACCAGGGTCCTAGATAGATAGATACACGGGGTAAACTTTTATGGTGTGCGCTCATAGATGCAAGTAAGAAAAAAGTGCTTCCCTTGATATTTGATCTGATAGGAGGCTGATGTAGGATCAAATATCAAGGGTGGCATGGCCAGAACACTATATAAAAACTCGATATATAGGCTACTGATAGGGAAAAGACCACATTTTGAGACCTCGTCTTTAAATACATATCCCGCTGTCAAAGGTTATAGAATTCCCAAAAAAAGCTCTACGAAGCTGATTAAAAAGGAAAAGACAAGGTGAGTTATTAGAAATATAAAAAACATAGGGGTGCCAATATATCAGTAGCATCTATATATTTCTGTGTGTATGTGTGTTTGAACTTTGAATGCTAAACTGAAGGGTGCCCTTGCAAAAATTCAGCTAAAAGAATGTCCCTTTGGATCCACGTCACCTATTAACTGCAGTGATAAATGCAAATTTAAATGCGGGTGAGTTACACGGGTCTAATAGGACACCCTTACGCCTAAGGGTTTAGCACTTTAACTGGGTTGATTCTTGGGAATTCGGGATGAGTTTTTACCATAAAATTAGGTTGGCTTTGGGTTGACTCCGATTCATTTTTTAGCAATTAAGCTCAAGTTGACAGGACCCAAGCTGCACTCCAACTTACGGATGGTTCTTCTCATGGACGCCCTTCAATTTAGCATTTCTATGTGTTAGAGAGAGTGCTATGTGTAATTTAGCATTTCTATGTGCTAGATAGAGTGGTATGTGTTAGAGAAGTGTGCATGGCCAAGTCTATTAGTCTTACCTCAACAACCGAATCACGAGCTGCAATAGCCAGAATATCAGCACACGAAACAACGGGTCCCGCACATGATTTATCTATTGTGCCCTTGATCTTGTCAATCAACTCAAATCCTCTAAAGGAGTTTGCGTTTGGTATTACCTTCTTCTCGCTGTCTATACTTGGAAGATTATCATCCAACAACAATCCCGCATCACACCCCTATATAAAATATTAAAATAAGATGATAAAAATATCAGACAATTTTTTGTACAAAAAGAGGACAACTAATTCATGGAGTTAAGATCATTTATGCTTAAAAAAGGAGAATTAAAACTTAAAAACCATAATTCAAGGAACCCAATATGAATAAAGTTAATTTATCCTGTTTAAGACCCTATTTGTTTTGGATTTTGAGAACCAATTGTAGGCCCAAAACTGATTATTAGGCTCAAATTTAAGGAAAATGTCATATTCGCCTATTTTTTTTGTACTTGGGACAACCCCAATGTAATACACTAGATTTCCAAATGATTAGGGCCTGTTTGTTTTGGATTCTGAGAATCAATTGTGGGTCCAAAACTGATTATTGGACTCAAATTAAAGGGAAAAGATATATTCACCCTTTTTTTTACTCAGGACAATCCCATTGTAATACACTAGAGGTTACAGTCTGATGTGGCGGAAGCTGGAAGAGGGAAGGCGAAGATCACTGTCTCCCTTTGATGAAAACGCTTGAATCCTGATCACTATCCTAAGTAACAAAAGGAGGGGAATATATCACTTTCCAAATTTAAACCTAAATTTGCTTGCAATAATCAGTTTTGGACCCACAATCAGTTCTCAAAATCCAAAACAAACATGGCATAAATCAAAGGAATAATCAATTTAAGAAGTAAAGATCTACGTACAACTACGAAACAATCATGAAAAATCATGCGAAGGAGGGCCGCTCCGATTCTCTTTTCCCTATTAATTGCGGATCGGACGGACGATTTTACAATATCATAAACTGAGGGACATGTCGTGTCGTAAAACGCTACAGAGAGCTGTGCATGAGAAAGATCAGGGAACAATGAAACTAAAGCTAATGACAGTAGAAAATACTTGAAAGCGCCCATGGTTATAGTAACACTACCTCTTTTTTAGTACTACAAGAGCCAAAGCTCTCCCTCTTTTTAAAGACGGAATATGAGCACTAGACATTTAATTCTTCTTTCTATTATTGATTGGAATATCCACGTTTAATTGAATAGGATCCAAGAAAGTTCAAACGTAGTCCATTAACAAAACACGTTGGAAAAGTATTATATAAATAAGCGAAAGTGATTAGATCAAATACGTTTGATGGTTATTATATAAATGAAAGTGATTAGTTTATGTTAATCTTCTAATTATCTTTGTAATTAGTGGTTAGATCACTTGGAGCCACCTTGCTCCACTGATGTAGTGCTACATTGCACATCATGCACAACCCCTTAGCAAGTTTCATTAGTTTAAAGGAAGGGAATTGCTATCATGTCCATCGCAAAAGGAATTTCCCAGCTGATCTGTTGCATGTCAGACCAGCCACACATGCTCACTTTTTAGCAGCTTTTGCCTTCTTTCCCGAGGTGGCTGGTCTGAGATGTCACAGACAATCTGCGAAATGCCTTTTGCGATGAACCCTAGCAAATCCTTCTATATTAAGCTCTTTTTATGTAGAAAGAAACAAGCAAAATTGCATCGGTTTAAGGAACTGTCTTTTAAGGCGAGCATCGTGCATAATTTCCGTTACGGCTCTGGTTTTTTCGATGTAAAATAGGTGTAAAACAAATTTTACTCCTATAGGGAAAAAACGGGTGTAAAATTTATTTTATGCCCATTTTAGTAAGAAAATGAGACTTAAACAAAAATGACCATGTACTGCATGAACCTAGTGCCACATGTTCGAGGCGATCGGTTCCATGAATATTGTTGGCCATCAGAACAGTGGCCTATTGCCCTTGTTCTCGACCTTTGATCAAACAGGATGAAGATATGTACTAAAAATGTTTTTAAGCCGTTTATTTATGCTAGGAGTTCTAAACTGAAGGGCGCCCCCATTGGCTGTAAGTGCATTTAATATTCTTTGGCTTTTCATCCCATTTAATACACTTTGATGATTTACAACCAAAGTGATGCACTCTGGTGATTGAGAGGCAATGGGGGTGCCCTTTCATCCTATTTTCGTCGCCAACTAAACTGAGTCTAAAGCATGTTTGGCAAGCACGATTTTTTTCACAGAATTCTTTTTTTTTTTTCCTACAATCGATGGGATGGAGAGAGGCTTGAGAGGGTGGCAGTAAGGAGAGTGTGAGAAGGGGTTGAAAAAAGATAAAAAAAAATCTAAATAAAAGAAGGGAAATGTTATCCGCACTACAGTATTATGATGATCGCACTCCTCACTGTATTTTAAGTACGGTATGGCCACTATAGGATGATCCAAACCGTCCATTAGATGGACCACAGCCTAAATAGGTTGTGCCCTAAAAATCATTTCCATAGGTTGATCCTAACCCTCCGATTTGCAGAGTGATTGAATGTTAGAGTTGATCCTAACCCTCTATAGATCGAAGGGTTAGGATCAACCTATGGAAATATTTTTTGGGCCACAGCCTATTTAGGCTGTGGTCCATCTAATGGACGGTTTGGACCATCTTATGGTGCGTACTTTTAATAAAGTGAGGAGTGCGATCATCAAAATACAGTAGTGCTCAAGGCCGGTTCGTATTTGCCAAAATGCCTTAATTTTCGACAAATTTCTTTTAATTTTGTGTACGGATGTCAACTGAGGTATTTTCTTATCACACCTGTCAACAAATGTGTTTTAATCGCTGTCGGTTGACGTGTCAATTGTTTTCTACGTATTGTTTTCATCTCACATAAGTGGAATACATAAAGAAAACGAGTTGCGAAAAACATGTGACGGTCCCATTCATCTTCGTTGTCATGGAGAATCCCCATTTTCTTAGCTATCGCATAAAAAATGGTTGGGGTGGGGCTAGGGTTGCAACTTAGGTCGGGGGTCGGGTTTTCCATAAACCAACCCTGCCTGAGAAACAAAAGATAATTCGGAAGCATGCATTACAAAACCAAATTGTTGTAATTGAATACTGAGCTTATCATTAACAATTTGGTGGTTATAAAGAAATAATTTAGGGGCCTAATGGTTGGATAAGTGTTTTGAGAGGTTTGAGTCCAATCTAAGAGGAATGATAGATGCAAGAGCACCTTTGCATAAATAGACGGAAAAAGGCCTTTGATTGGATCTACGTTATTTTTGGTAACCTTTTAAAATCGGTTGAGAAAGTAAATTCGGTTGCACTTAATGAGGTGGATCCAATCAAGGGCCCTTTTCTAGCCTTATATGCAACAACATCCTTGCATCTATCATTCCTCCCAATCTAATTCATTGAGCAATTATCTATTAGGACTTGGTACTCAGCGACACCTTCTTCGGCAATAGACATTAATCATTATAACAAGCACCATCAAGCCATCCTCAAAGAACATCTTCATCAACCTTCGACAAAGTGTATCAGATTGGCGGGTTCTACTATCCTTTTTATGGGGGATATTTTATTGTAATAAAACGTATGCGATTTTTCAATCCTCGGGGATATTTTATTGTAGTAAAATGTACGTAGATTTTTCAATCCACATACGTTTAAGGAAGAATGTTAGAATAAATCAAATCTTGACCACGGATTGTAAGAGAATATTGGCTGTTAGATTGGGTATGTGCGATAGATTAGGTAGTTTGGATGGGTTAGGCAACATAAGTGTTCTATGTGACCATGCTTTGGGAATGATTGTGATTAGTCAAGATCAGTTGAAATCTTTTGATTTTTCATGACTATGTAGTGGGTAGGGATTGGGTTAAGAGTTTAATCCCTTGTAATCTCTCATTTCCTCTGGTAAGATTTGTAGGATGTATCATAATTAAGCAAAAATTATCATTCAAAGTACTAGGATACATCTTTTTTTATGAGATAGCTCAATAACATTCCAATACACACCACCATATACTGCTTGAGTTAATCTCATTAATTAACTTTTCTACAATTCTTCCTGATCTCCCCATTGTTCCCTGTGAGGGGATTCATGTTCCCCATCTTGACCATGGCATTAGCAAAGTCAGTGTAGAAGGTCTGGGAATCCTTGCTATAGGTGGTGACAAGATCGTCCTGAGATCCGCCATTAAAGAGCTCTTGATCAGAGTGAAAAAGCCCTCTCCGCTTGACAAGTGCTTGGTAATAGTTGTTCCCGAAGCGATTCGGACTCTGAGGGTCTATAGAAGACAAGTTGTCGTCTCCGCCGTTTGATGGGCATCTTGATTTTCTATCACTTGCAACCAACACCTCTAGATTGGTGCCATTGTATAAATGATTGCGAAAGAGAAGGCAGCGGGCCACGCCTATGGAATGAGCTCCAGATAGGGCGACCATCTCTCGGGCGGTGAAGCCCTTGGCACTGAAATTGCCGATAAGATCTTTAAGGTCTGCAAATGGAGATGGAAGATCAGCCTCTGCCACCCTTCTGTTTGCTGTCCTTGCATCCCTTCTTCCTAATGGTACTGACCATGAAGGACCTCCCAACTGTGGTTAGATAAGTCAGATAATTATAATGAAAAAAACAAGGTTTGAAGTAAAACAAAACGAGCACATGGTAGAAGAGTTTGTATGTGTTAAAACAGGCTCCAAGACCATGGTATTAGAGCTAGGGGTGGTAACCCCGGTGTACTCTCGAAGATGGAGAAGAAAATCCCTTGGGGAAGGTCTCATAGTTCTCATGTTGCTTTTGCATGGAAGGGGAGATTGTTGGGGTGACAACTAGCTTTCTGAGGGTGCGTTCTACCCAAGTCCTAGATAGATAGATACACGGGGTAAACTTTTATGGTGTGCGCTCATATATGCAAGTAAGACAAAAGTGCTTCCCTTGATATTTGATCTGATAGGAGGCTGATGTAGGATCAAATATCAAGGGTGGCATGACCAGAACACTATATAAAAACTCGATATATAGGCTACTGATAGGGAAAGGTTATAGAATTCCCAAAAAAGGCTCTACGAAGCTAATTAAAAATGAAAAGACAAGGTGAGTTATTACAAATATAAAAACCATAGGGTTGCCAATATATCAGTAGCATCTATATATTTATGTGTGTATGTGTGTTTGAACTTTGAATGCTAAACTGAAGGGTGCCCTTGCAAAAATTCAGCTAAAAGAATGTCCCTTTGGATCCACGTCACCTATTAACTGCAGTGATAAATGCAAATTTAAATGCGGGTGAGTTACACGGGTCTAATAGGACACCCTTACGCCTAAGGGTTTAGCACTCTAACTTTGGTTGATTCTTGGGAATTCGGGATGAGCTTTTACCATAAAATTAGGTTGGCTTTGGGTTGACTCCGATTCATTTTTTAGCAATTAAGCTCAAGTTGACAGGACCCAAGCTCTACTCCAACTTACGGATGGTTCTTCTCATGGACGCCCTTCAATTTAGAATTTCTATGTGTTAGAGAGAGTGCTATGTGTAATTTAGCATTTCTATGTGCTAGAGAGAGTGGTATGTGTTAGAGAGAGTGTGCATGGCCAAGTCTATTAGTCTTACCTCAACAACCGAATCACGAGCTGCAATAGCCAGAATATCAGCACACGAAACAACGGGTCCCGCACATGATTTATCTATTGTGTCCTTGATCTTGTCAATCAACTCAAATCCTCTGAGGGAGTTTGCGTTTGGTCTTGCCTTCTTCTCGCTGTCTATACTTGGAAGATTATCATCCAACAACAATCCCGCATCACACCCCTATATAAAATATTAAAATAAGATGATAAAAATATCAGACAATTTTTTGTACAAAAAGAGGACAACTAATTCATGGAGTTAAGATCATTTATGCTTAAAAAAGGAGAATTAAAACTTAAAAACCATAATTCAAGGAACCCAATATGAATAAAGTTAATTTATCCTGTTTAAGACCCTATTTGTTTTGGATTTTGAGAACCAATTGTAGGTCCAAAACTGATTATTAGGCTCAAATTTAATGAAAATGTTATATTCGCCTATTTTTTTGTACTTGGGACAACCCCAATGTAATACACTAGATTTCCAAATGATTAGGGCCTGTTTGTTTTGGATTTTGAGAATCAATTGTGGGTCCAAAACTGATTAATGGACTCAAATTAAAGGGAAAAGATATATTCACCCTTTTTTTTACTCAGGACAACCCCATTGTAATACACTAGAGGTTACAGTCTGATGTGGCGGAAGCTGGAAGAGGAAGGCGAAGATCACTGTCTCCCTTTGATGAAAACGCTTGAATCCTGATCACTATCCTAAGTAACAGAAGGAGGGGAATATATCACTTTCCAAATTTAAACCTAAATTTGCTTGCAATAATCAGTTTTGGACCCACAATCAGTTCTCAAAATCCAAAACAAACATGGCATAAATCAAAGGAATAATCAATTTAAAAAGTAAAGATCAACGTACAACTACGAAACAATCATGAAAAAGCATGCGAAGGAGGGACGCTCCGATTCTCTTTTCCCTATTAATTGCAGATCGGACGGACGATTTTACAATATCATAAACTGAGGGACATGTCGTGTCGTAAAACGCTACAGAGAGCTGTGCATGAGAAAGATCAGGGAACAATGAAACTAAAGCTAATGACAGTAGAAAATACTTGAAAGCGCCCATGGTTATAGTAACACTACCTCTTTTTTAGTACTACAAGAGCCAAAGCTCTCCCTCTTTTTAAAGATGGAATATGAGCACTAGATATTTAATTCTTCTTTCTATTATTGATTGGAATATCCACGTTTAATTGAATAGGATCCAAGAAAGTTCAAACGTAGTCCATTAACAAAACACGTTGGAAAAGTATTACATAAATAAGAGAAAGTGATCAGATCAAATACGTTTGATGGTTATTATATAAATGAAAGTGATTAGTTTATGTTAATCTTCTAATTATCTTTGTAATTAGTGGTTAGATCACTTGAAGCCACCTCGCTCCACTGATGTAGTGCTACATTGCACATCATGCACAACCCCTTAGCAAGTTTCATTAGTTTAAAGGAAGGGAATTGCTAGCGTGTCCACCGCAAAATGCATTTCCCAGGTGATCTGTTGCATGTCAGACCAGCCACACATGCTCACTTTTTAGCAGCTTTTGCCTTCTTTCCCGAGGTGGCTGGTCTGACATGTCACAGAGCATCAACGAAATGCCTTTTGCGATGAACCCTAGCAAATCCTTCTATATTAAGCTCTTTTTATGTAGAAAGAAACAGGCAAAATTGCATCAGTTTAAGGAAATATTTTTTAAGGCGAGCATCGTGCACAGTTTCCGTTACGGCTCTGGTTTTTTCGATGTAAAATAGGTGTTAAACAAATTTTACTCCTATAGGGAAAAAACGGGTGTAAAATTTATTTTATGCCCATTTTATGTAAGAAAATGAGACTTAAAACAAAAATGACCATGTACTGCATGAACCTAGTGCCACATGTTCAAGGCGATCGGTGCCATGAATATTGTTGGCCATCAGAACAGTGGCCTATTGCCCTTGTTCTAGACCTTTGATCAAACAGGACGAAAATATGTACTAAAAATGTTTTTAAGCCGTTTATTTATGCTAGGAGTTCTAAACTGAAGGGCGCCCCCATTGGCTGTAAGTGCATTTAATATTCTTTGGCTTTTCATCCAATTTAATACACTTTGGTGATTGAGAGGCAATGGGGGTGCCCTTTCATCCTATTTTCCGTCGCCAACTAAACTGAGTCTAAAGCATGTTTGGCAAGCACGATTTTTTTCACAGAATTCTTTTTTTTTCTTCCTACAATCGATGGGATGGAGAGAGGCTTGGGAGGGTAGCAGTAAGGAGAGTGTGAGAAGGGGTTGAAAAAAGATAAAAAAATTCTAAATAAAAGAAGGGAAATGTTATCCGCACTACTGTATTATGATGATCGCACTCCTCACTGTATTGTAAGTACGGTATGGCCACTATAGGATGATACAAACCGTCCATTAGATGGACCACAGCCTAAATAGATTGTGCCCCAAAAATCATTTCCATAGGTTGATACTAAACCTCCGATTTGCAGAGTGATTGAATGTTAGAGTTGATCCTAACCCTCTATAGATCGAAGGGTTAGGATCAACCTATGGAAATAATTTTTGGGCCACAACCTAAATAGGCTGTGGCCCATCTAATGGACGGTTTGGACCATCCTATGGTGCGTACTTTTAATAAAGTGAGGAGTGCGATCATCAAAATACAGTAGTGCTCAAGGCCCGTTCGTATTTGCCAAAATGCCTTAATTTTCGACAAATTTCTTTTAATTTTGTGTACGGATGTCAACTGAGGTATTTTCTTATCACACCTGTCAACAAATGTGTTTTAATCGCTGTCGGTTGACGTGTCAATTGTTTTCTACGTACTGTTTTCATCTCACATAAGTGGAATACATAAAGAAAACGAGTTGCGAAAAACATGTGAGGGTCCCATTCATCTTCGTTGTCATGGAGAATCCCCATTTTCTTAGCTATCGCGTAAAAAATAGTTGGGGTGGGGCTAGGGTTGAAACTTAGGTGGGTGGTCGAGTTTTCTAGAACCCAACCCTACCTGAGAAACTATCTAGGGTCAGGTCTGGTTGGTTCTTTTAAAAAAAGCACAAGATTCCTAAATCCGACCCTAACCAAGATAGTTTCTTGGGTTGGGTAGGACTGGGTTTTTCTACCTTCTCGAAGCATGCACCATATGTTCTAATGGTTGAGTATATGATAAATGATCTAATCCAATTCAATGGTTGAACTCATATATTTTGTACACGTCTTGGTAAACAGTTTTTTTCCTCAAGCAAAAATCAACACTCATAAAGGCGTGTATTGACATGCACGATGCCCATGAAATGATTGTTGTTGCATTGACTGATAAATTTTAATTAAAATGATTGTCCTTATAGAAGTGAAAGGTACAAAAATTGGAGTTGCAACTCGGGTCGGGTTTTTCAGAACCCTGTGGTCCCTTCGCTACCCTAGAAGAAATCTCAGGCCAGCTCGGGTCGGGTCTGTTTATTCTTTAAAAAACCCAAGATTCCTATACCACTTTTTTTTTGGGGTCAGGTTACCACAAGTTGCAACTCTAGGTGGAGCCCAACTCTCTCCCTCCGTTTGCCTATCCTCTTTTTTCTCTCTTTGCAACCAAACACATTGTTTCTCCCTCCGTTTGCCTATCCTCTTTTTTCTCTCTCTTTGCAACCAAACACCTTGTTTCTCTATTTTGCCTTTGATTCTCTATATTTTCCTTTTCTTTTCCTTGGCAACACACTCAACGCAACTAAACGGAGGCCAAGGCATTTAAGCGTGTACGATATTCGGGCATAAAAACTAACACAGGCTCGTTTCAAGTCTAAGATAAGCTTAAAATCGCATAGCTTGTTGAAGATCAAACTTTCCTTTGAAAACTCAAAAAATACAAAATGCCCGCCATTTGTACATCCAAATCAATCAACCCTACAAGAAGAACCTTCCATCCGTTCCCGCCTTCTTCCGCTTCAGCAAACACCCTTCAATTTCTCTCCTTTTACCCTTCTACTTTCTCTAAATTCCCCTCTTCTCCTCAAACCCTAGTTCTTCGTTCAAGAAGCAGAATCAAAACCGTAATCTTCTGCAAGACAGAATTTTCCACTTCGGAATGGATTGAGAGACTCCCGGACAAGAAGAAACCCTTATACTCTCACAGCCTACCCTGCATAGAAGCATGGTTGAATAAATTAGGGTTTTATCAGAGCAGAGAAGATCGCGCTGTTTGGCTTGTTGAGAAACCCGATTGGCACGCCCAGCTCTCGCTCGACGTCACTGATCTCTATATAAGGTTTTGAAACCCACATTCTACTGATATTTCTGTGCTATTTGATTGTTGGAATTGTTAGGGTTTCATATTTTGAACTTTTGTCAGTGAATAATTGAAATGCTCGATCCCTTTATGAAAGAATTACTGTTTTCTAAACCATTATATTTGATGGTTTGTTTATGAATTGCGATTTTAAGATTTGGGTTGGTTGATTTTTTATATGTGCATAATGTTATTGTGTTTAGAGGAAAGTGGATAGTTGTAATGTAGCTATTATGTAGTTGTGGGCATGGTTTAAAATACCGGTTTCGGTCCCTGGGAAAACAGAAATTTCGGTCGAAATTTGGTAAGAAATTAAAAAGAGTATTTAATTAATTTCGAAATTTCGGACCGAAATTTTGTAACAATTTTTTTAAAAAAAAAAACTGTCCCAAAAACGAAATTTGGTATTTAGCGAAAAATGGGATTTCAGGAAATTTCAGTTTCGGTTCCCACCTAAATCCAAAATTTCGGTCTGAAATTTCGGATTTCGGTCGAAATTTAAAACCAGAGTTGTGGGTATGTGTTTTAATGATATATTGATATGTATTATGCACACGTCAATTTTTTGGAGTCTTCTCTGCTATTTGGTTGTTGAAATTTGTTAGCGTCTTGTATAATTTTTAGACTTTTGAAGTTTTGATTCGTGATGTTATCTAGAGATTTTTATGTTGTTATTTACTAATATTTTACATTTGAGATGATTTATGTTTGATGAGTGTCGTAGATTTATTATTGAATTTTTGTTTAGAGAGTGGAACTGAATGTCAATTTTGTGATTGTTTTGATTGTTTTAAAATTGAGATGGTTTTTATTTGTTACTTTTTTTAATGGTGTGAATGATGC
This sequence comes from Tasmannia lanceolata, assembly GCF_043159265.1. Classification (NCBI taxonomy): domain Eukaryota; kingdom Viridiplantae; phylum Streptophyta; class Magnoliopsida; order Canellales; family Winteraceae; genus Tasmannia; species Tasmannia lanceolata. The sequence goes on from NW_027518692.1 coordinate 46,069,108, forward strand.
TGTTTTAACTTTGAATTGATGTTTTGATTTGGATTCCAGGGTTTCATTTTATAATATGCAATGCTTGAAGTTTGTTTGTTTGTTTTTTATTTTGGGGAAATGATAAATCCACCCCTTTTCTTTACATGGGCAGCCAACTCCGGTGTACGTGGCAATCAGGATCGTGAATCCTTCCCACGTGAAGTAAATCAGCCCATCTGTAGTCATAGATACATCAGAGATGACCATCCCAAGTAAAAAAAAGGGTGGATATATCACTTCCCTTTTTTTCAAAGATAATTGATTTTTATTAAGTTTGCAATTAGACTGGAATCAGTTGTCAGTTTTAGAACAGTTATTGATTGATTTGACAACCTGTTGCGTTCAACCCGAAGTCTAATGCCTCCTTTTGGGAAATTGATCTTGGATGTGGAGGAGAAGAAAAATCATGAGTAGGGAGTAGGGAAACACAGGAAGTAGAAAGGTGCTTCTCGTCTCCTTTGCATTTACTTGATCTGTTCAGTTAGTCTCCTTGATTTGCAAATATCTTTGGGAATATTGGTGAGCTGGTTCTGAAAATTTAGATGGTGGATTGGTGGGTGAGGGAGGTCCTTGAGCAAGGTATCTCTTGTCCTCGACCTAATTCCTTCTGCCCCACAGAGCCATGTTTTTAGTTCTTTTTAAGAAAGGGGGTTGATATTTCCACCCCCTTTATTTTGCATTCTATGCCTTTCCACTGGTTTTGGTTCTGTTCTTCTCTCTAATAATTCATCTCTTAATAGAAAGACAAAAGAAAAAGGATGCAGTAACTCTGTCTCACGATCATGAACCCTTCTCTTGCCCATAGTCATCTCTACAAAAGCATGGTGATTGGCAGTCACAATTTTAAATTTCAATGTATTGTTAATCAAATGGTGGTGTTTGCGAGATTTAAGGTCTGCTTGATGTCCAAATATGATGGAATTGATATGGTATCACGGTTTAGGAAGGAGTAGCCAATTATTTGTACAAATTATACTTCCATTTCATGTAGATTGTTCTTATGAAACATGTATTAATAACCTTTTTAAAATATTGGTTTTTTTATGCTGGATGCAATGCATGGAACCATGCTACCTTGAAACTGTCAGAGTAGATATTTCTGTTCGACTGGTCGGTACTCGGTACATTATGAGTCATTGCCTTGAGGTCAGTGGTTCTATCTTTGATGTGTATCATACAGACTCAACCCAGCTCAACTCAACTAAGCCTTTATCCCAAACTAGTTGGGGTCGGCTAATGAATAAGAAAAATAGCATACAGAACAAGATGAAAAATAGCATGACATTATTTGAAATGAATTTTTTCTTTATTGTTAGTTGTGAAACAGTTTCTTGCTCACTGAGCCATAACCTTGTGTCTCTCTCCATTGACTTGATCTGGTTTTCATTATTTCTTTCTTGCAGTCTTGATTTCGTTCTTTCTTGCTTTCATCCTTATATGCAACTCACAAGATATACAGAAATCTTCAGTCTCCGACGTTATCTATGTTCTTGTTGAGCATTATATAGATTTGCAATATATTGCGAACACTCTGGGATTCGATGCCATTCTTCTTTGATTCTAGGCTGTGGCTATATGCTGAATTTTGATTTCCCATACAGGTACCTAAAGAGTGGACCGGGGAATCTTGAGAAGGATGTTGAAAGAAGATTCAGTTATGCATTAAGCAGAGAAGACATCGAGAATGCGATACTTGGAGGGCCATAAATTAAGTAAGCAGATACTTGACTCATGCATTGACTAAAATTTGTTGTTTTCTTGTTGCTTTATTTCATCCCCTTTTTAATCTCTAATTAGTATTGAAAGTGGGATGTGGTGTTCATCTTTGAACGAACATATCATGAGGATATCAATAATACCAACTCTTGGTGCATCTGGAATGAGGCATCCCGACTTATGTGCATATCATTAACAATTCAACACAACAAAACCAGAGTTTGATGTAATTTTATGAAAAAACTGCTGAATTATATGCTTGTTCGTGAAGATCAGATGCTCTATGATGCAGAGCATCCCCTTGGAGACATTACATCAGCCTTTGTATCTCCCTAGCATAGGTTTATTAGGTTTATTGCATTTGTTCATTTACACATGTAGTGGAAGTTTGGTAATTTTGTGGTCTTTCCATGTTTTTTAGTCATTGTCACTAAGGGTAGCTTAGTCATTTTCTTTATTCTCATAGGTCATCTTACTCATTTGATATTAGATAGGGGCAATTTAGTCCATTTACATTGTAAGGGCCTATAAAAGCCCATTTTCTCACCATTTGTTTAGATTTTGGAGAATTTGAGCTTTGAATTTGAAATAGAATGAGAGAGTTTTAGATATAGATCTAGCAAATTTCCTTTTTGAAGGGACCTTTTCCCTTGGAAATTTCATCCATTGAAGGAAGATTTCTTGGGCTTGGAGATCAAGCTCCTCATCTTCTTTCCTTTTCTTTCCTTGATTTGCAAGGAGTTTTCTATTTGTCTTTGATTTTGGCTTTCCCTGGCCAAATCCTCTTCATCTCATTGCAACAATTTCGTCAAAACGAGTTAGATACAAAGATGCTTGGATTCGTGCAATCTCATGGGAAAGGTGCTGGAAATGGTGAAAATAAGTGATACTTATGTAGAAATTCTGTTTTCAAGAACTCACCCACTCAGTATCTTTCCTCCATTCACGTTGTAACCCTGATTTTGTGAAATTTCCATGTAAATGCCACTCCTAATTGAGCACAAGCAGAAACATATCTGGTTTACAATTTCTCTCTGATGACAATGCAAGACCTCTCGAATAGCACTGAACTTGTCTCTGGCTCATTAGATCTGAGACTGAAACGTGTCCTTAATTTCTTGATTTTGCTAATGTGTCTCTTGATACTTGCAAAACAGATTCTTGTTATTGCAGGTTTTGGTACTTTAAGGCTTGGACGGTTGGGATGAAGCTAATGGAAGAAGTTGTTTTCCTTAGATAAATGTGCTATCCATCGTCTCTGAATTTCAACCTTAAAACTGTACTAATGAAGTGGATGTATTGTATTGGAATTTAGCTCTTTGCTCTCATCTCAATATGAACATTAACTATGTTTCCTATTATATCTATTATCTATTTTTGTGGATTTAAAATAGCCCTAATAATTCCAAATAATCCCTAAAATAACCCTAAGAACAATAAAATAACCCTAAAACTAATAAAAAAAGATCCCTACATGGGCCCATGAGTGCGGCCCCGCCTAGAATAAAATCGCAAGGGACATCTACGACCCCCATCACTAGTCTTCCACACGAGACATTACTGGTTTGTTGTTACAAGGACACAATTTTTCTGTATTATTAAGAATACTTTGTCACAATCTAGACCTGAGCATATAGTGAAGTATTCAGTGAGTTTGGGGTTGATAAGTTCCTATAGTTTTAAAAGCAGGTAGAGCTACTAGAAAGTGTGTTGGTTTCATTTCTGCCTTGTAAAATCATTTCTAAACATAGGGCAGATACTGAATAATATTGGTTAGATATAAATGTCGAAGGAATATCATTTTCGCTGCCACCACAACCTTCAATGCCTATAGATTTTAATCCATAAGCACAATTGAAAACCGATCCCAGGGTTCTCTTCATTTACTGGTTAGGTTCCAATATTGGAAATTCTAAAGGTTTTATAATTCCCAACAACACTCCCTTATGGCTCCTAAGGTAGAAGATTTAACTCGAAGGACTTAGTGTTAAGAGATTATTGCCAGCCGAGATCTACCCCTTGGACTGAGCACTACTCAAATTTTGAACTGTGTTTATCGCTCTGCCAAGTTGAAGTTTATTCAGCCAACATAAATAGTGGCAGACAATGAACTTTAGGGACTGTATAAACTAGAGATGGATGGAAGTTTGGTGTAACTGAGAACTCTTTTGGATCAAGATTCAAGAATCGCCTTAAGAACTGATCCTTAAACCATCAGACCATTTCACCCTTCCTGCTTCTAGACTGTTTGGATCTCCGTGCTTCCGCCTACTTTCATTTGTGCCTGATTTCACCCTGCAAAACATACTGCATCACTCTATTATCAGTTCTACCAGTCTTGGTTATTTTACTAATACCTGCAACTTGGAATGCTCTTTTATGAAGGTTGTTGAAAATGTTATATTGCTTGGCAGGTGTATGGGATTCCATGAATTGTCCATCAGGCATTACAACCATTCCCATATCTGTCAATTTTGGATGCACAGGTGATCCAAGTACCCAATGGGTTTATGGATTTGAGCATGCTATGGAAATCTTAGAAAAGATTCTGTGTTTTCATAATGATATGAATTCAAAATTCCTTTGAGAGAATTGCATGATATCTGCACAAAGGTTACAATTTTCAATTTATTTATGGATCACATTCTTCTACCTTTTCTTTAGTGCTAAAATTGATGGACTGCTCCAGAGCGTAGAGTCTGGGGCGTAACAGGTAATGGCATGAGGGGCATAACTTGAAACAAGCAGCATCTCTCTTCGGATTTTTTTTTTTGGGGGGAAGTGATATATCCGCCCCTTTTGATTACTTGGGACACCCAGCAGCAGTGTATGTGGCAATCAACGCCATTGAATCCTTCTGACATGAAGTACACCAGCCCCTCTGCAGTGATTGATTCACTGCGGCTGGGGTGTCCCAAGTAATCAAAAGGGGCGGATATATCACTTCCCTTTTTTTCCTAATTACAGTGGGTTCAATATGGGATTACCTAAGGATTATCGAAGGTTTTGCAAAGAATGAGGATGTGGCGTGTGTGCAAAAAATCTACTTTTTGGATGTGGCGAGAACCCATTTGTCCATACCCTGCTCAGGCTTATCCTGGGTCTCCCTAGCATTATTCATTTTTTTATACTTAAGTTGTGAGATTTATGCCTTTTCTCTCCCTACTATGCGAGGAAACTACCGATCCATCCTTGACAACAAAACACACCTTGGGGTTCACCTAAACTTTTATCATGAATGTCCTGCCTCACAACTCTAGCAATTGACTACTTAGCTACTCTACTAGGACTAGGGGTGCAACTCGGGTCAGGTTCAACCCGAATTTGGGTTGGGTCGGGTTAAGCTTTTCGCAAATTTGGTTAGGGTTGGGAAAAATCAGCCCGAATTGAAAATCGGGTTGGGTCGGGTTGGGGGGTCGGGCAACCCGACCCAACCCGAATTGGAAATTTCAAGTTCCCATTTATTGGTGATGTTAGTTCCAACATATACATATGATCTTAATTTATATTAATATTATTGTATTCCATCTGAAGAAGTTTTGTATGTGTTTTTCTTTTTCAACATTGAAATAGTCTCCACAGTCCACAATGGACGGTTTGGATAATCCTATGGTGCGGGCCATACCTTACTTTAATAAAGTGAGGAGTGCGATCATCAAAATATAGTAGTGTGGATAACATTTTCCTTTGTTAGTTGTTAGTCCCTGTTTGTCTTGGATTTTGAGAACCAATTGTGAGTCAAAAACTTATTATTGGTGACTGACTATTGGTTCTCAAAATTCAAAACAACCCAGCTTGAGTTCAGGTAACTGTTGGTATCATATCAAATCGGGTCGGGTCGGGTTGATCCAGCCGGGTTGGGTTGGAAAAATGGGTTCCTCGGGTTGGGTCAGGTTGAGGCCAACCCGACCCAACCCGACCAGAGTTGCGCCTCTAACTATGACACCTTAGTGCATCCAATATCGGTTTCAATTCTGCCGTCTCATTTCTATCCAGCACCTGATTTCGTTTGAAAAGTAAACACAGGAGTGACATCACTGTTGATTTGACACTTTTCAAGGTGATTAATTACTTTCATGGGGATTTGAGCACCCTTACTTTGTCTTTTAGTGGACGTGACTCTAATGGTTCCCGCGCGGAGAAGAGAACAAGGTGACAAAGCATTAGAAATAAACTTAGAAATAAACCCACAGGTATAATAGTCTTAATGCAATTAGCCATAGCTGTTGTGACAAAAAGAAAACAATAAACCCCATCAGCACTATTTTTTCACCTTCTGTCCTTCAAAAATCTATCAGACACACAGTAAAAGACCAGAGCGAAAATTAGATGAGGAAAAATCCTATAGAATTTCACTATACTATTGGGTGCAAGTGACAAAGCTTTGAAATTGGAAAAGGAGGGTCAAAATAGGATCCCTTGAGGATGGATAGAGTAACAAGCTTGTTTGCAGCTTCTGTGGCATGTATTCCATCCCAGCTCACATAGTTTTGTGGGTCAGAACAAGCTGTTGCTGTTATTTTAGTCCCATTAATAACCTTGCTATTTCCACAGAAAACTTTTGGGTTGTAATTGTAAGCTCCACCTCCGTTCCCACAACAAGCTTTAGTTCCATACATGAGCCCTTGAAACAAAAGAAGAGCGAATAAGACATGCGTACGCAAAAGAAGGCTGAGATATTGTAAGGAAAAGACTTGATTTTTAAGCCAATTTAGGTGACACCAGCCATAATCGTCTATAGGTTGAATTGCACTAAAATGAGAAAAATTTCATTAATTTGAGCCAATTGTAAGAGGACACAAAAAACTCGAAAATTATACTGAATTTGCTTGGTTTTGAAAGGAGAAAACACAAAGACGAGCTTCCATCTAAGGCATACACACTTGAATTGTGTGTGAAACCACACCCATTGATTGATTTCTTTGCTTTAACCATGGAAAATGAATAAAATGCCCCCCTTTTGGCCAATTAGGGGACGACTGGAATTTCATAGATTACCCCCAAAATCGCACGCTTGCGTCTATGATTGTACTTGTACCCAAAGTTTTGCTAATTATGGTAGTCACACTCCTCGACGGGCCAGATAAATCTCTCGTGTTTTATGATTTTTTTTCTGTCGAATTTCCCTAAGTTATTTTGCATCTTGATTGAACCCTAGATCAATGGTTTTGACAACAATAAGCTTTTCTGGAATTTTCTTTTTGAATGGCTTTTTTTTTTAGAACTTTTCTGGTTTTCAAAAGTAGTTATTGACCTTTTGCGCATAATTAACAAAATAGTAGGTCGGAGCTGTTGTGTGGGAGTTCTGTTAGGAACTTTGGAAAACAACCGATGGGTGCAAGATTAAACACCATAAATGTACGCCCCCCTAAGGCGTAGAGCTCCTGCCAATTCGATATTTGTTACAAATTGAAATTCTCTATGAAGAATGAATAATCAAGTGCAACTCGATCGATTGAATCACATTAAGGTACAATTATCATGTATTGGATGTTTGGGTGGCCAGATCAACTCTATCAGCAGCTTCTATCTTATGGGTCCCAGTCTAAATGGATGGCTCAGATGAATGATTGGACTGTATCGTGTCCAATGCATGGAATTTGCAACTTGGGTCGTGCAGAAACCGAACCCAACTGGTCAACCTGATTTTGGCATGGGTTGGGTTGGAAAGCCAACCGGATTTAATTTCATGTTGGGTTAGGGTTGAGGCCTTGGGCAAAACCTGACCCGAGCCCGACCTCCCTCTCCTAATTTTATCCTGATTTTCAAAGTCCTAGAGTTATTTTTTTTTACTTGTCTGTTTTTGCCTAGGCAAACCTTCACCCAACCCGACTCAACCGACCTGATTCTGAAAAAAAGGGGTTAGACGGGTCAGGTTAGGGTCGACAGATTTAGGGGCAGGTTGGGTTAGGGTTGACCATCTTTGACCCAAGGCTCGGTTTGGTTCGGGTTAGGGTTGGGGAATTCTATCTGGAGTAGGGCTTGGGTTGGACTCAACCCGACCCAACCCGCCCAGGGCATTGCACCCCTACTCATGTTACCTACTTGATGAATAGTATAAAGTAAAAGAGGCCTTACCTTGATTGTTTCAGTGATTCCTGAGACTACCTGTGGAAGATATTGCTTCACGCCCTCTATGCCGATATATGGCAAGTTGCCCGTGAAATCATTCTGACCGATATCCAGGGTATACAGCGATCTACCGAACACATCAGGCTGAGGAAGGTCTAGAATGCCATGGGACAATTTTACAATTCCACAATTAGAGATATCCTTCTTGTTTCCTCAAATCTGGGGTAAAAAATTTATAAAAAAAAAAGTCTTTCCAAGAAAAAAAAAACAAAATATTCAAGGTCTAGGGGGCAATTTTTCAATATTGTGAAAAAAAAAGGCAGTGTTTGGGTTTCTATGCGGAAATCAAGAAATGATATTTTAAGTAAAATTAACCTGATTGGCTGATTCTGAGAATCCTCATTCCACCTAATTCATCCCCTCAGGGTATGTTCATTTGTTTTCCACGGTGACGTGACAAAATGGAAAAGAAAGGAAAATAAACATAATGGAACCGGTGGGAAATCTTATAGAAACTAAACAAAAAATATAAAATTATGCATAGAACTCAACATAAACTTTACTAACCTAGGTGTATTTGTCAATGCTAACAAAAAAAAAAAAAGATTTTTAGCTATTCCCATTTTTTTCTAGGCGTACAACTTGAGTCAGGTTGGATCGGGTTGAAGCCAATCCTATCCTAACCCAAAGTAGGATCCACTCAAACCCTAACCTAACCCAACCTGACCCTTGGGTTGAGGGGGTCAATCCTAACCCAATCCTTCTCTAAATCTCTCAACCCTAACCCAACCCACATAACTTGTTTTTTTTTTTTTACGAGTTGTGTTAAACTACCAATTACTCAAAAAGCTTAAGCTGATGGAAATGCCGTACCAATTACTCCAAAAGCTTTAGTTGATGAAGATGGCGTTATTTAAGCTTTTATACTTTAACACTCCCCCTCACGTGTGCCCCACTTTCTAGGGTTGGCCTACATGTCTCACATGTGGCCCCTCTTTTGGGTTTGGCCCTTGCATGTTGATTTTTGCTATCCAAGAACTCAAGACCTTTGCTCTGATATCATGTTAAACTACCATTAACTCCAAAAGGCTTAAGCTTTTAGAGTAACTTGTTGTTTGACAAATTGGATCGGATTGAGTCGGGTTAAAAGTTTGGGTTGGCTCAGACCAAAACAAAAAAGAAACATAACCCCACGATTTTGAAAATCGTGATAAATTTAGAGGACGGGTCAGGTTTAGACTGGGTTAGGTTGCCCAAGGCATCGACCCTAACCCAACCCAAAATTCAACCAGGTTGGCTTTTTCCAACCTTAGCCCAACCCAACCGGAGCCGAAATTGGGCTGAACTCATTGGGTTTGTGTTGAGCCCGACCCAACAGTGGCTAGAAGTGGTGGAATTGTGTTTGGTGAATCCACTCAGCCCCATTCTCCATTTTCTGCTCTTTAAGTGATAAACAAAAAATGCTTTTTACCGGAGTGAAGCAAAGTCACTTTGCTGATTGTGTTCCACCCCGCTCTGAATATGGGAGACTGGGAACAGTTGCCAAACACATCCCTAGAGTTAACTAAAAACTCATCAGGCTCTACTTCTTTTGATTGTAGAATGGGCGTAAAATAAATTTTATGCCCATTTTGAGGTGGGAAAATGGTTGTAAATTTTTTTTACACCCAAAATTTTTTTTTTTTGTGGCTCCGTGGACGCAAAAATGGACGTATAATTTGTTTTATGTTCATTTTTACAACATACAAGAATTTTACGTCCATTTTTTACTTTGAAAGAAACAGAGCTGAAAGAAAAGAAAGAAACAGAGCTTCGGAGAAAAGCATGCACCTTTGGATTGAAGTTCAAGAACTTTAGCCTTGAATTCTTTCATTTGGTTGAGCTGAATTCCCAACGAAAAAGGACTAACCCCAGTAACAAAGAGTGAAGTAGTTGGTAGCAAGACGGTAGATGCTGATGTGGCAAAGTTAGCACCATGCATGAAATTCGAACCAATTGATTGTAAATATGGGCTAAGAAACGGAAACCCAAAAGCTTGTGCTGCTTAATGAAACATAAAAGAGAAAATGTAAGGTGTTTAATATCTATAAAGAGAGAATTTATATGATGGGTGACCGTGAAAACACGTGAAGTCTAAAAAAGTAGGTACGGCCCACTTTTTTTTATGATCCAAACCGTTCATCTGCACAACATATACCCATCATCCCATACTTGATATTTGATCCATCAGAAGCTCACATTTTAGGAGTTGCAGTTGGATCAAATATCAAAGGTGGTGCTACAGGCGTGCCACCTTCTTGTGTTTGTACGCTCATTCATCATATAGTTTCTCTATAATAGCTATAGAGAAATTTTATTTATTATATTAAAAAAAAAAGGAAATTTGAATGTATATTAACATTTAAAGGGCAATGATTAATTCGCACCCCTTAAGATAATTGGCAGCCCTTTAACGCGAATTGACGTTAAAAAGCATTAAATACCCTCTTTTAAAGGGGTAAGAATTATCCTATAGGCGGTGCGAATTTATCATCGCCCTATTTATATTTATTTGCACTGGTCCCAAGCCAGACCTGGTGTGTTTAAGCCTGCGATAAGAAGTAGCCCTCTACTAAAAATGATTGCATTTCCACTCATTTAAGAAATGAATTCATTCTTAAGAAAAACGACAAATAGAAGGGGGTGGAAATGTTGAAAATAGGGGCAAAGAATCTTCATTTTACCTAGGAAATCAATGGCGTCCCTTCCATCGGATGCACGACCAGCCGGTCTGTGAAAGTATGTCATTCCATAAGGGCTAGATTGCGGCGGAAACGCGGCCACAAACCCGCCAGTGTCCGAATTCGAGTCCCCAAAGTTAAAGATAGCTTTGATATCACATTTCGCTTCGCCTGGCAAACCATTCATTCCAATGAGTAGCACACATATACCCATAACAAACACCCGACGGAATCCGGCTGAAAACCTCGATGACCTTAGACCCATGTTAGCACTTGGCTAAAAGAAATGCTAGCAAATTAAGTAGCTAGCACAATAAGGGAGATAGGAAGATGAATATAGTGTTAGCCAGAGCTTCTCCAAATTCCAATTGCCAAGTGGCTAAAACTGCTGAATTCTTGAAGCGAAGTGGAGTTGCTCCAAGCGAATTTCTGCCCCTTGGCTCGCTCTAAAATAATGAAAAGCATTGAAGAACACAACCTACAATAAAAATTGAGAAGGGCAAGGCAGATGAGTTACTTTTATCATCAATTGTAAAAGACAGTTTTTGGGTCTTATGGGGCATAGAAGGGCATATGCTTGTAGAATACCATGAGAGGAGCTATATGTTCTTGGCCCCATCCAAAACAGGCATCCCATGCATAAGATAAAAAAAAACTACAATAATCAACGGTTTAGCCTTTATCGGTGGAACCTTGAATGAACCAACGGATCTGATCAGTTAAGCTAGGCATAAGTGTCATTTAGGAATGAGCGTAAAAGTGACAGGCCCTGCTTGGCTGGTTCCACTGTTGGGGTCACGGATTTAGATGACCTCATCTCCGACACAGGTAGAGTCAGACACGTGGCAACAAAATGGCCGTTGTAGAAAGAGACATGCAGTGGGTCCTACTGTTGTGGTCACGGATTTTGGACAATTTGCATGTGGCGGAGGGCTAAGGGGCCCACAATCGATAACATTAAGGTCACATTTAAGGCTATGAGCTGGTAACAGGTACGAGTTTAAATATTCGATACAATTGAGTCAACTCGAAATGAATTTGAGTTGAATTGACTCGTGAAATCTTATGAAGTCTAAAACCTACCATCTTTTCTTTGTTAAAAGAAACTTAAAATCAATAAAACTGTGGAAATGATCTCTCTCTCTCTCTCTCTCTTCCCCCCCCTCCCCCCACAACGGTTTCTGTGAGAATAGTTCACTGGTTGAGGATAAATTCACCCACTTTAACGTTTTTCTTTGCCTTTAAAACGTAACAAATAATGTTAAGGGCCTGTTTGGATACGTCATATTTTGTATTTGGAATTGAAATTGAGTTTTGAGTACAAAATGAATAGACCTGCCAACTCATGTTGAGAGAGATATAGAGGTAAGGGGGTACTTCCTACTACAGGGGAGAGGTTGAGGAGCTAAGCGGGTGAAGGAATTGCCAGATTTGTGGATTTTTCAATTACTTATTTCCACAGCTTATTTAGAAATTTGATTTTTTTCACTGTCAGTGGCTGAATTGGAAATTCAAGAATTTGATCCGAGTCCAAATGTCAACGCAAAAAGAGCTGCAAATGTGAGTTTATAATGTAATATGGAAAATGGGCTCGAGTTTTTTTATTGATTCACCTATTAATTTTTCTTCTTCTTTTTTACCGTAGGTCAAAGGCCTTGTTCGAGGTGAGTTGACTCACCCACTTTCAAGTCAGAGTTGAATAAGTTTACGAGATTCTACATGTCCTGAGTCATGGGAATCCAACCAACCACCCTGCTTAGACAATAGTACCCACCAAACATTCACACAAGTTTGTAAGCGTGAGAAAAAACAAATTTCAAAGTTGAGATCTGAGAATCATTTAGGCTATGTTCAATTGCGTTCCCTGGAAAGCAAATCCCTGGAAAACAGCTTATTTTTTCCCTCACAAGACCTTGACAAGACAGAATTCTGATGTTCACTTGCTTTCTAGGGAAAATATAATATCAGATGTGGAATTTATTAAATAAACGAAAATATTACGTGGAAATGGGGTTTTTCCCTCTCCATCGGGTTTCCTTTTCCCACATAAATATATCGGATTTGCTTTCCAGGGAAAGGAGAGACGAGAGCTTTGTACGGTTTTGTCTGCCCCAAAAAAAAAAGCTCGTCTTCTTCGTGGTGCGCCCGGCGAAAACCTTCGCCGCCTCCGTCGTGCTCCCGGCGAAAACCCCCCTCGGGAAAAACCGTACCCGCAGGTACTCCTCTCTCAACCTCTCTTCTCTCTCGGCTTTTTCTCCTTCTCTCTGTCATGATCAAGTCAACAAGTTTAGTGGAGCTTGTTACCAGTTGTACGGTACTAGGGATGAGGCAGAGGTTGCCCTTTGAGCATTTATATGAGGCGTTAGTCAGCCCAGAGCAGAGACCAGCCACACTCCTGTGGATTCCCAAGCCTCCACAAGTTCTCAGGTGACTACTTCCTCTTCTAGTTAGTTTTTTTTGTGGGCTTTGTTGCTTTGCTTGTAATTATTTAGGCCTCTAATTATGACAAATAGTGTAATGTGGATTATAATGGCTTTTTATGTTTTTGTTTCAAACCACTGTGTAATTGGCAAGTGAACGAGCGAGGGAAACCTTTTCTTGCTCCTTTCCCAGGATTTCCTGCGCACGTGAACGGCATTCTAAGCCACAACCTCCCATTCCAAACATTGGCAGCCCATAACAATCCCAATTAGGGAGGATGTCAGTAGTGAGTTCATCACTCATCTAATCCTTGAAGCAAGGACTCAAGAAATGTTTTGTATATCATACAGACAGACACTACAAATGGATATCCAAACCCCTGAGCCTCAACCACTAAGAATCTCTCTTCCCTCTCAACCCCCTCTCCCCCTCCCCCCACCCAAACACCGCCGCCGCCGCCACGATAAAAGTTCCCCATAAAGCTTCAACCACTTTCCACGAAGCACATTGTTTCTAGTGCATAAGTTCCCAAGACAAAGATCACCCTCTGACTTTGGCGAACACATCGACACCCAATTCACTTTGGTCTCCTAAATGCTTCTAAAATGGAACTAAATGGTTTATATCTTCAAAAAATCTACAAAATTTTCATCTCCATAATGAACAATATCTTCAAACTTCAAAATAGGAAGGAAAATTCGTGTAATCCTAACACTCAACAAACCATCATCAACAACCTTAACACCTCTGTAGATGAGCTGAAACGCCTACAATACGCATGATACAATGTTGAGGTTTGTGGGAAGTTATTTGGACCCTCTAAAAACATTTAGTCCGTATCCATGCAGAACACATGACATTGAATCATCTCTGAAAATCATACATCGATAACTATTTGAAGCCCCTTTCATGGTATAACTAGCAAAGAGCTTTTGTAAGTAGTAACTAACAACAATTTTAGTTAGGCTTGTAAAGCATTAAATAAACTCAGCTAAAAAACAAGTTACTCGATAGCATTTCAAATCCTCCAATGATGATTAAAAGCATTCAATTGTAAATCCGTCAGGGAAGACCACCTTTCTGAGTTCAAACATTCAATTCAATGGAAGTATATTTCATAATGCAAACAATGACGAATATGTTATGCCAAAAAGGAAAAAGGAAAGGCCAAAAGTTATAGTAAAAACAAAGAGCAGGGGGAAAAGAAATTGATAGTTTACATTTTCTTCCGTATTTCAACCTTTTCTCCTTTCGTTCATTTTCCTCTTTGATCTTCTTTTTCTCAGATTCAACCCGTTGCAACTTCTCGATGTTAAACTCCTGCAAGAAAGATTCAAAGCAATAAAAGATTGTAACTAAAGCAAATAAGGCAGGTCGCTTTCAAATCCATCACCAACATCAGGAAAATTTGAGCCAAATGGTATGCAACTTAGTTATGATTCATTTGGCAGTTCATTTTGCTCAGTGGGACGGGATATACCAGTGCTTCACTCATGTCAATGATCCATTTCAAAAAAGGCCCTATGATCAGAGATTTTTTCAATAATTAAAAAATAAGATTTTTTTAAGAAAATGCAGAAAAACAGTATATCAACAAAGGGAATTGCTAGTGTCCACCACAGAAGCTATTTCGCAGATGTTCTGTTGCATCTGACAGCAGCCACACCAGCTCACTTTTCAGCAGATTTTATCTTCATTTGTGATGTGGCTGTGTGTCAGATGTAACAGGCCATCTGTGGAATGCATTCTGCCATTGACGCTAGCAAATCCCATCAACAAAATTTAATAAAGACAAATTTTACGACTTAAACCATCTACCACAGGCATGAAATTACCGGTTCATGGGCCTAATCAACATGAAATTTATTGCAAAAACAGCAATGAAATTAACCATTTATTATACAATATTCTAACTATATTAGTTGCCGGAAACTCCTTGGGCATGTGGAAAACCCGTTTCCCCTAAAACGTGTTTCTCACAGTTGGAAAACTCGTTTCTCCTAAAATGAGGGAAACACGTTTAGGAAACGTTTCCAAAATATGATACAAAATTGGAGAAATATTTCTGAAACACATGGGAAACATATGGAAAACGTATGTAAATAATGTGTAAACGCGTAATAAACATATGCAACACTCGTACAAAATGCATATGAAACGCGTACGAAACATGTGTGGAAATTACGAAAATCATTGTGGAAAAAACACATAATTTCCTAAGACGTTTCTCGTACGATTTTCTATTGTTTCTCGTTTCTCGTTTCCTGTGTATTTTTTTTCATGCGTTTTCCGTTTCCGTTTCACGTTTCGTTTCCCACCCTGGTAACTACTAAACAAAATAATGATATGGAAACCGAATTGTGAACCTGCCTATGGAACCGGCAATAACCTCTTAACACGTTGACTAATACTTGCCTTTATCTTTTTTTCTTGCTTTTTCTTAAAATGGAAAAACTACCCCGCCCTATGCAATGTGGTGTGTAGGGATTTGCCCGGTTCTGCCCTGCTACAAATAAAAATCAAGGTTGAATGCTTTGGAAGTAGAAGAACGAAAAAAGGCTAAAATCATAATTAAAAAAAAAAAGCCATTAGAGGGACATTTCTAGAAAATCTTTCAAAATTATGGATCTATTATGGACGGAACATGTGTTTTTCCTTATTTCTTTTGGTATGTACGATGAAACCGCACGAAGAGAGGTGGAAGAGACCGGAATAGACTGAAATTTTGGTTGCAATGTTCTACCATGCTTCATTATAAAAGTTTTATTACTAGTGTGGCATGTTTCGTTCGTTCCAGACCAAACAAAAAGGGATTGCATAACTATTTACACCAACCATTCCAAAATCATCATCTGGAAAAATATACAAAATGTGAAAGCAATTGTATGAATATAAAGGATTAAGACGAGAGATCCTGATTGCGGGTGGCCAAGTGCTATGGTGTTTAGAACTGCATTGGGGGTGCAACAAGGGGGTGAAGAATAATGTGCAAGTTAAAGGAGAGTGAATGAGCTTTTTAGGATGGGTTAGGCACTTGCTTTTCTAACTCTCTTGACCCTCAAAATAATGGTTATCAAACGATCCTAAGCTGCTTCGTGCTTGGGCTGTTGCATGTGAGAGGAGCCACACAGGCTCATATTTTGTCCTATTCATTTAATTCATCCGAGGTGATGCTCTCACATGCAACAGCCCAGGCGCAAAATGCCTACTGCGATGGTCCCTAGCAAATCCCATAAAAAATAAATATACCTCTTTGTTCAAAATAAATAATCCTAGCAGCATTGGGATATACGCAGTGATTGGACTAGTGGTGCTCGACCACATCACCCACCATAGTTCTTAGCATACCAAGACAATTAAAAACGATTAAAACTTTTAATACGATGATTTATTGAAAGGGAAAGAGTACCCGAAAGATTTTAAAACCAAGAAACACTTCAGTTCTCCCCTCTCATACATTTATTTAACCTACGACTTCGGTTAGAACGTCATTTCATTTTCCTCTCTCTCTCTCTCTCTCTCTCTCTCTCTCTCTCTCGCTCTCGCTCTCTCATCTTTATTTTTCTTCTGCTTTCTCTCGGGCCTCCTAATCTCGCTACATCTGGTTCTGAAATCCAAGCTTTCTTATGAACTTTTTTGGGAATTAATGCTCTGAAGATTTTCTCTGTTTTTTATTTCTTACTTCTCGACGGGAAAAAAATGCAGAGCCGGGGATCGAATCAAAGGCTATCTGGTTTAGTCTACCGATCTCGGATTTCTTCTATGATGCTCGCAATGATGGCAACAATGGCTTCTATTTATGTTGTAGGGCGGTGAGATTTCTCTTCTCTGCATTTCATTTCCCCTTCTTTCTCTACTCTGATTTTTCTGATTATCTTTCTAGGGTTTTTTTTATAGATCCGTGGTGAAATTTCTTGAATGCCATGAATTTCTTCATGTTTAATCCAATCCCCCTTATGGTGCTAGTCGTTTTTATGAATGCAAAGTATTTTCTTCATTTGATGGGAGCTTCTGGATTTAATTTGCGTTTTTTTCCCCTTATTTTGAGATCAGCCTTTGGCAGGATGCAGAAAGCAGGGTTTACCTCATTAAAGAGCTTGATAGGAAAACTGGTCAGGTAATTTTTTGCTTTTTTTTTTTTTTTTTGTAATAATTTATTTCACAACCTCTTGTTATGTTTTTAAAGTTATATACATGACTTTCAGTTATTGATACTATTTTGTGGTAGATGGAATGTGGGATTTTTTTTTTTTTTTTTAATAATATTTTTGGCGAAATGATATAAGCACAACCATGTTTTAATAATTGCACAAACCCAGCTTGTCTTTTCTTTTTTAATTGGCTTGAGAGAGCTTTTTGGGAACTGTAATAACCATTGACACAACCTCTTCTTATCTTTATAAAAAGGTTATTAACATGGTATTCAGTTATTGATAATATTTTTTGGTGTAAGGAATGTGGGTTTTTTTTTTAATATTTCGGGGAATGATATCAGCACAACCATGTTTTAATAATTGCACAAACCCAGCCTGTTTTTTCTTTTTTAATTGGCTTGTGAATTGTGATAGCTTTTTGGGAACTGTAATAACCTTTGACAGCTCTTTAAATACTAAAAGACAAGATGAGGTAGTGAAAATATCAAAACATGGCTGTGCTGATATCATTTCCCTATTTTTATTGCTATCATTGGTATTTTGCATTCAACAATCCCTGCCTTAATAAAGCTCCCCTGATAATTAAATTTACAAGAGATTTCCTATTTCCAGGGGCAGTCAGCTATATCAGTTGATGACACACTGAAAATCATAGCTTGCAAGTAAGTTGAGTGTTGCAATTGTCTCTGTTGGTTGCTTCAGTTTTATGTGCATTGTTTTTATTATGTTGAAGGTTTTGACCATAGCGAGTTTATTTGTTATTAGGGATCAGCAAAAGAAATTATCGACCCTCGAGATGCAGCTGGCAGCGGCTAGACACGAAGGTTTTGCTGGAAAGTACTTGTCAGAGGGCAATGGGACTCATCCTAGAAAAAAGTTGCTGGCTGTGATAGGAATCATTACAGAGTTTGGCCGCAAGAACAATAGAGATGCAATCCGAAAGTCATGGCTGCCAACTGGTAGAATACCCTCCTCTTTGTGAGTTTCTTCCTTTATTTGCCATCACATCAAGCTTGCCAAATTCTATGCAACAACTATCTTAGTAATGTTGAAATGTAGAGAGTTGGCTGTTTTCTTCTTGAAATGCTGAGGCATTGGTTCGTGTGTTCTTGGTTGCAAGGTATCAAGATTTTAGTTTTCTTATCGTAACCTTAGTTATAATGATTGAATAGGCTGCACATTGATATTGCGATTTTTGGGCATGGAAACATTGGAAATATATATCTTATATAACACTTCGTGTACTTTAATATGCTACTTAGCTCTTTCGACGGTGTTTCTCTTTGTCAGGGATTTTTTTGTTGAGAGAAGGCAAGAATATTATTAAAGAAAAAGAGCAGGGGAAACCCCCAGGACTGAGATGGTCTACAAGCAATCCATGCAATACCTGAAAACAAAAAAATAAGGAAGGAGAAAAGAGGTAAAAAGAAAGTGCAAAACCCTGTAATGGGGGAGGAAGCCTAGAGTTGCTGTTAGGGACAATTTAGATGTTACATTGCAAGTTGTCTATTTTATCGGGAATATGTGATGCCATTTTCACTTCATCAAATGCGATTGGGGTTTTAATTAATGAAATATTGTAGCGATTAGGAAACAAGAATTCTTTTTTCTTTTCTTTTTTTGTTGTACGGCCACAAAAAATTTAACAAGCGAAAAAAGGAGTCAATAAACCCCGGAGACCAAAGTCGTTAGAATACAAACCAAAATAAAGATAAAGAAAAAAAAACTTCTTTTTTTCTTTTATTCACCATGTCTTAACATCAAGTGAAGGTATTTTAGATTCGACATTCCGTTTCATAAAAGACGCTACAACTGGAGTGTTTTTTTTTTTTTTTTTGATAGTTAAAATTTTTTAAAAATCCAAACAATAAAAAAATTGTTAAAAATTCGAACAATAGTGTCATCCTCTACAACTGAATCCATCATAACACATCTAGGCTATAAAGATCCAACATTTACTTAAAGGAAAGTCATTGTCAACTGAAATGCCTGTGTTGACCTGAATAGATGAAAAAAATTTAGAGACTAATTTATAAGATATTTTTACCGGACTTTTGGGATATTATAATGTGTGGACATTATAGAATTTATGAATTTTTAAAATTGGAAAAATACCCCATTGTTTGGAAGCTAAGATTTTGACCTAGCCCGAATTGACTGAAAAAGATCGAGTTTTGTAATAGAACCGAAAAGTTGACTTTTTATCTTATTAGAATTAGGTTTCAAACTATTTTTAATAAATCATGATGGGGGGTATCCCCCTATTTACATGTAAATCTTAAGGAAATGGACATTTACTTAAACGGATCTGCTTGTAAATACCCAATTCTAAGAAGAGGCAAGAAGAAAAGAAGAGAACTAAGAAGATGTGAGACAAGGAGAAGAGAAAAAAGGTAAACGTGTTTCCTCCGAAATAGGACGAAATCCAGTATACGGGCTGAAACATGACGAAACGTCGGACGAAATGGAACGGAATCCGTTCTGGATTTCCAGGCAAAATGAAATGTTTCGGCCGTTTTGGCTGAAACAAAATGAAATCGATAATTATGGGTAAGAGGAAAGGGATGCGAGAGAGGGTAAAGAGGAATAAGTAGTGGGCCATCGTAGTGGCCAATAGGATATAAAATAACTTTAAAGGATTAAGTAATGGGTCTTGGTCTTGGTGCATGTGCCTTGTGGCTTGTGTCACTACCCTCTGAGACACATGAAATGCAAATAGTAGTGTTGCGCACTCGTTGGTGTGAATAATTATAGCAAATGATGCAATCCTTAATTCTTTTTTATTAACTAGTCGAATCCTTGTTCCCAGTAGGGCTGCAAATGAACCGAGCCGAGCCGAGCTTTGGGGTGTTCGGGCTCAGCTCGTTTAGTTTTTATGAAGGCTCGCGTTCGGCTCGGCTCGTTTAGTTTTCGAAAAAGCTCGGCTCGGCTCGGCTCGGCTCAGCTCGTGAAATATTCGAGAAAGCTCAGCTCGGGCTCAGCTCGGCTCGTTAAGTGGAACAAACCGAGCTTAAGCTCGGCTTGTCTCAAGGAGACAAGAATGATAAAAACATACATTTTGTGGGATTTGAACCCAAGCCCCCTCTAAATCCAATGCCTTAATCACTCGGCCAAACTTTCAATTGTGATAAACAACCCACATTCTTTTATTTTATATATAAAAAACAAACAGAATCCAAGCTTTAAAGCTCGGCTCGGCTCGTTTATGAACCAAGCCTAAAAAGCTCGTGAGCTTTTCCGAGCCGAACTATACAAAGCTCAAGTTCGGCTCATTTATTTGGCGAGCCTAATTTTTGGGCTCGGGTTCAGCTCGTTTGGTAAACGAACGAGCCCGAGCCAAGCTTTTAACGAGCCGAACCCAAACATGTTCATGAGCCGGCTCGGTTCATTTGCAGCCCTAGTTCCCAGTAGTCATCAATGAATTGATTAATTTATTATTCTCTGTCAATTGCTGTATCCATGCTAGAAAACTTGACTTTTTGTAAAATTTATGATTACTCATATTCTAATAAATCATTGCCATTCAGAAAAAGAAAAGAAAAGATGTGAACTTTTGTATGTAGAGTTGAGGCACTTTGTTTCAATACTCCACAATGTGTTATATCTGTGTTTTGAAATGACTTCTGTGGCTACAAGAATTATTTCTTTTTCATAAGGGCTAAGACTAAAAGATATTTTACTTTAATCCATGCAGGTTCTGCACTGCAAAAATTGAAAGAAGATAAAGGCATCATTGTTCGATTTGTCATAGGAAGAAGGTTTCACTTTTTTTTTCCACTATTAACGCTTACAAGAGATATATTACATGTTTGGAGATTTAGTTTTAACTAGGCATTCAACATGGACGTGCAGTGCGAATCAGGGAGACAGTCAGGAGGACAAGGCTATTGATAATGAAAATAGGCAGACCAATGACTTCATTATTCTTGTAGGTTCAGCTGCTCTTTGAGATACATTTGAATCATGTTTATGATTTTTTTATAATGGCACATATCTTCAGGAACTTTATACTATTGGATGCATCAAACTCTCTCCAATTTTAGTCATCTATACTTAAGAATTTTTGTTAAAAATATTGATTATAGGAGTATCAAACAAAATCACTTGTAGCCCTAATCGGCTAATCCAAACATGCTAGGCCGCTGTTTCCTTTTGTCCATTTATGTAAGAAATAATGGTACCCAACAAATTCTGTTATTGATAGTTGTTGGATGAACCAAAATATTGGATGTTGTAACTTGTATCAGATGCAAGCAAATGATTCAGAGGCTAACCCTATATGATTGAAAAATGCATATTCCCATTTATTCATCTCTCCATCACAGGTTATAATATTTTCTCTATTCTCTTACAGAATGATCATGTTGAGGAATCTGAAGTGCTTCCAAAGAAGACAAAATTGTTCTTTGGTCATGCTGCAGATACATGGGATGCTGAGTTCTATGCCAAGGTTAATGATGATGTCTATGTTAATATAAGTAAGTATCCCTCCATTTAGTATAGAATTTGTGACAGTCGAATCTAGTGATGGAGTAATGGGAATTCTAGTTAGAAATCTAGACCGTGTCTGGCTGCCAGGATTTTTTTTTTCATGATAAATTAGTGTCTCCTAGTGGTAAGAGGCAGATGGAGCAGGTGGGAGAAGGAGAGATTTGAGAGGGCGCGATCAAGTTGAGGGTGAAAAGTAGCTAAAAATCAGGAAAAGTCCATCCTATTTTGAGGAAAGTTTTTTGTTTCCTGATTTTTAGCAACTTCTCACAACTTGGAGATGCTAGTTTCCTGATTTTTAGCCACTGCACCCACCCTACCCCTTCTCTCACCACGTGGAAACAGTAGTTTATCATGAAAAAAATTCATGGTAGCCAAACGTGCCCCTAGTGGATGCTTCATGTCAAATCTCTAATGTGGACTTCTTATAGAAAAAATGTGTTTCATGGTACATTTGTGACACTTGTTGACACAGCCACAGGGACTGGTTTTTAAATTACCCTTCAGTCTTTTATGCTGTATCTTCTTTATTTATATACCAGGCATTTCTTTTTAACTTGTGTGTTTATCTGGGCCATGGTTCTCAAACTCTGCTATAGACTCAAAAATCACCTGAAGTGACTCATATCAGATCAAACCTGGGAAAAAAAATCTTGTTTTACAAGGTTGCGTATGAAAAAAACTAGAACTGGCCTCACTTGGATGAACTTTTGTACAATTTGGTGAATTAGAATTATTGGCAATTTGGTAATGTTGGTCTAGTACATTATTTGATATCATTTTTTATTTCTTTCTTTTTCCAAAAGAATAATCAGTCTATGTTTCTATTTCTTTCTCTTTCCTAAACAATAATCATTCTATTTTAAACTGAAATTTGATTGAAACTTAAACATATTTATCATAATTTAGATGCTGTTTCTTATACATGCCATTTCAAAATAATAATAATAATAATAATAAATAAGAAGAATAACATGCTGTTTCTAATAGAGACTAATATTTGAGACCCCTTGTTTTTAGTACACCATCCTCTTAATTTTAAGTTTTTAACTTCGCTTGTTTGCTATTAATTCCCAACAGGCTGTCAACAACCAATGAGAGATGCTTAAAATAGAAGGGCATATCTGTCCAATCAAGCTCTGCAAGATCAGATCCCTTTAATAAACTGTAAATGAAGTTTTCTTCTTTTGATATCCAATCACTTTTTTAGGTTGGCTCAGTAAAATGTTGAAGGCTTATATGCATGTTATAGTTGTAGTTGATATTTGATCTAATCTTGTCCAATTCACAAGCTTGCAAACCATGATCAAAAGGAAGTATATTTGCTATATTTCTATTTATGAATGTCTACATGATGCTATATCTCAAAATTGTTAGTAAAAGTGTATGTTTAGGCATTCTGGTTAGGGTCCATGGACCTTGTCTAAGGTCTTGTGTTCAATTCTGGCATTCTGGTCTCCTAGGCTACTATCTGAACATGTCACGAAGCCTTAGTTACGTATTGTAGAGAAGTGTAGATTTGTTTAGATGGGCTTTTCATGATAGGAATAATACTGAATTAAAGCTGGCATTAACAAAAATGCTTATGCTGGCTTGGTGATTTCAGTAGAATAAGCAATTGTGACAGAATGCAAACTGTACCAGCATAGCTTATGTTATATTTATTCCACAGATGCCCTTGGAGCCATGCTTTCAACTCATTGGGATAAGCCTCGTGTGTATATTGGTTGTATGAAATCAGGCGAAGTTTTCTCTGAACCGTGAGTTTAGTCAAGATTTTGATTCAATGATACATTTTCTAGAATATGATAGGTAGGATGTTTTAACTAAATCTATTTTATAGTCACTAACTTTCCATTGGTAGTACAGGAGTCACAAATGGTATGAGCCAGAATGGTGGAAATTTGGCGACAAGAAATCGTGAGTGATATTATATTTACTCCTTCTTGTACCCGGACTTCAAAGATAAACACTGGCAAAAAACAGTCAGATTTCATCTCTAGCATGCATAGCTTCAAAATTCACAATCATATTTCAAACTTTGAAAACAAAATGAATAGTTGGTAGACGGCTGGTTGAATCAGACATTCTTTGGTGCATACATTTATGATTCATCTGAAAGATGAGTTTAATTCATAATGCCACATATCAAAGATTGGCAGTTGCTCCTACCTTTGGTTATTTTAGAATTTTTTTCTTCAATGCCATTAATATATTAATTTTGTATGGACCATTTGCTTTTATTTTTATTATATTCTGTCTTGAATTCTTTATTACATTCCCATGCTCAAAAGCATGTATGTGCTTCCTCAAAATAAAAAGAAAGAAAAAGATTTTATGTACTTACATGCATCCATACAGCATAAAACTGTGAAAAAATATATATGAAATAGTGCAGTTATCCAAAATGGATCTGCATGTGATTTGTTAACCTAGAATTATTCTTTTGTTCTAAACTTCTAATAGTACTTATTTTAATCTCCCTCTCTCTCTCATTTAAGTTTGCATTCTTTGTCATCCTTTTATCTTCTCCAAAAAAAATAAAAGCTTCTATATCCAACAGGTACTTCCGTCATGCTTCGGGGGAAATGTTTGTCATATCACGAGCTCTCGCACAGTTTATCTCTATAAACAAGTGAGTTTCTTACCATTCAAAAAAAAAAAAAGTGAGTTCCTTTTGAGCCTTGCAATTCCTTGCTTCCCTGCATTCCATGCAAGGTTTTAAATTTCGACCGAAATCCGAAATTTCGGGTTTTGGTGGAGAGACCGAAACCAAAATTGGGTAAAGTCGAAACGTTACAAAATTTCGATCGAAATTTCGTTTGCCCCGAAATTTCGGGCCAAAATTTAAGGAATATCTCCAAAATATCAATTGTTTATTGATTATTTAATATTATCACGAAATTTCGGGGCTTTCGTCGAAATTTGTTAACGGCTAAAATATTGCCTTATTTAATTTCGATCGATTTCGACAAAATTTCAGAAATTTCGGTTTCAGTGAGGACCGAAACGCATTCCGAAACTGAAATTTAAAACCTTGATTCCATGTTGGATTAAGATAGTGGGGCAACTCCATACCATTGGATAGTTGGGATTCAAATAACCGTACCTTTTTAGGGTTACTTCCTGGCTGGTGCTCAGGTTCTCAACCTTGAGACCATGGGTTCAAACCCAAAAGGGCCAAAGAAAATAAAGAAGAAAGATAACTGTGTCTCTTTTATATTGACTTGGCAGGTCGATTCTTCGGACGTATGCTCATGATGACGTCAGCGTTGGATCATGGTTGATTGGGCTCGATGTCAAGCATGTTGACGAAGAGAAACTTTGCTGCTCATCTCAGTCTTCAGGTCTATGCACCATCAATCTTCAAAACCCTGGAAACTTAACTTTTGATATTCTGTCAAAATTTTAATTAAAATTCCAATAATATATATTCTATAAAAGGCACTAACTACTTTTTTCTATCACCTGATGTTCAGGTCTCTTCACCCTCAATCCCCATGTTTTCATCAAAATTTCAAAGTATACATATTCTATAAAGGGCACTTAAAAGTTAAAACCACTAGTTCTATTACTTACCGAGATATGTTTCTGTTCTCCAATCTTTTTTACAAATTTTTCTCATTGTTCAGTTTTTGAAAGAAACAAAAAAGGAAACGTATTGGTGCCAAACATTTTTTTTTTTAAAAGTAACAGAAATTTTATTAACCAAGCGAAGCCAGAATTACATCCTTGGGGACAAGTTGTCCCACCAATGTAATTTACACAATACATTCCCTCCCCTGCGAAAAGTCTGTAGACCAAAATCACCACAATAAAATCCACAGGAGCTATTCCTCGTCAAAGGTTAGGTTTGGACCAACTGTGAACAAATATCGTTCTCGGAAAGGGAAAATCTCGGGATATATAATTTTTTGTTTATGTTTTTGGTGTTTATACTGTGTGTGTGTAGCAGAAGAGAAAATAAGAGAATTATTTGAATTTCTCCCAAAATTGTAATAGAATTACACATCACTTTTTTTTAATTTTTTTTAACAAAGGCACCCATTCAACCCACATATTTTCAGTCCTACCCCCTCCTTTATGCTTTTTAACAAAGGCACCCATTAAAGCCGCATAATTTCAATCCTAACCCCTCCTTTATGCTTTTTTAATAAAAAAAAGTGGACAAAGTCAACATGGTGGCATTTTTGTTTTTGCAAAATTACGGATTGAGTGCATATGTTACATAATACCAGGACACCTGTCAAAATATTGACAAATTCCGGGCACCTTAAGAGGAACAACATATTATGGAAACCTCTATAGATTGGAGGGCTAGGATCAGCCTATGGAAATGATTTTACGGACACAACCTATTGATGTTGTGTTCCATCACATGGACGGTTTGGATCAACGTATGATGTGGTCCGTACAGTACTTTGTCGGCCCATGCATTGCACGAGGTTTTTTACTAGTGTGTGTGATTTAAGAAAAAATATAAAATAAAAATACTGTGAGAATATAAAAATGAAAATATCGCCATATTTTTAAAATCTCGAGATTATTTCTGAATTTTGTCGTTTTATCAAAATGTCGCGATAAAAACGTAATATTTTGAAAATATTGGAGATATTTGTGACATAGGTTTGATAGCTAGGAACATGACCCTGGATAGGATAGAATGGAAGAAAATGATCCACGTAGAATAACCCGACTAGAACCAGGATTAGAGCCGAGTGAATTCATTTTACCTTCTTCATGGGACAAAGGCTTTGTTGAGTTGAGTTAAGTTGAGTTAAGTTGAGTTGATTTGTGACATAGGTTCCAAACATCGTCTATATGTTCGAAGTTCGCATATCATCAGATCCTGTTGATGTTGCATTTAACCATATTGTAAATTATGGGGAAAACAATGTTCAAACTGAAAGAATCTGATTGATTGTCTCTGAATTTCAGGTGCTATATGTGCAGCTGTTTGATGATCCAAGCAAGATTTTTACCCCTCAAGAAAATCTCAGACCATGTGTACAGATAGGTTCAATGGGTTCTTTTTACAGCCCCTTGGGATGTCTACTAAAGATCACACAGAAAGAATACTTCTAATCCAAAGCTGATGTCTGGTAACCTATTAGCGGCTCTGTGTTGAAGATTTGGCATCGCTTGCCACCAGAGATAGTCAGATGTCTACTCAAGATCACCGGAATATCAACACATTTTTCTTTTCTAATGCAGGTGATTAATTATATCTAGGATTCAAAAAGGTATACAAGAGAAGGGACTTCATCCTGAGAAATGTATCATGATCCATGTTGCAGGCTGATCTCACCTTACTTGCTAGATTATTTTTTAACACAGCCACAAAATGAAAAACAGATTCTTTTCTAATCTAATCTTGTTTTGTGCCGAAGCATCTTATTCATGTGCTACATATAGTATCAAATGATAGTTCTCGTTTGAAATTCTTGTTGCTTGATGTTAATGAAACTATGTTTGAAGAAAGATCTAAATTTCTCTTTTTTCCCTTTTGAGTTGATTTGATTGCACAATTTCTGGGGTTTACGTGGTATGTTTGGTTGCATGTTTTGATTAAGCTATTAGGAGATTACTTTCCTCGTCTCTCGTATCTGCCCATGTGGCATTGCTTTTGTCCCACCATCAAACAACTTGAAATTTTTTCGCTAGTAGAGTCTTGCCATTTAGCACTCCGTAATGACGCCAGACACTCCTTATTTTGGTAATGACATTCTTCACTACAAGACTACTTTAGTTGACAACCAAACACTCTTTACCACTACTTTACGAGGAGACCGTTTCAATGCTATTACACCCATTGACTAAGTGAGTTCTAATTCACCACTACCCGACAAGGCAACTACGTGCAACCAAACAGAGCCTTTGGGTTTTCTGAAGTACCAGACTTTGGACCGGGGCACTCGTTAAGGTGCATTGAAAACCCAAATCTACACATTCTTTGAGAAAAAAGAGACTCAAAAATCATTTAAAACTCTTAAATTTTGTGTAAATTTATGGTAGATTTAAGTTTTCAATGACCTTAAGGAGTGCCCCCGCCCATATCATCAATGTCTAGAATCTTGTTAACAAGTTTTCAAGGGCACTTGTTAACAAAACCCTTTTACATATCATCAATGTCTAGAATCTTTTGGGTTTTTATGTGAAAGTCACGGCAATAAACAGAAAATCAAGGTAAATCGCCCCGAAGTCCTCTCATAGAAAGGATGCCTAATAAGTGTAGTTTCTAGACGATGGCATCTTCGTAACAAAGGCTAATGGAGGATACGTGGTCAGATGGAGGAATTAGTATGTATAATAATCAACACAAGTATATACAATTGGGAGCTCTAATAATTAATATTATTAATTGAAGAAGCCTATCCAAAACAAGCCGAGTTCATTGGAAAGTTACAGACCATAACGTTTAAAGTGGGCCCTGCCTGCGCCGTATCCCGACAAATCCTGTCATTCAAGATTCAACCCAAGACGGCCATACCGGTGGCCACAAAACATCACCTGGAAAGTTTTGTTCTCTGCCCTTTATTTCTCTTGAGATGTTTGGATTAAGGAAATTTTATTCTGAAGATTTTTTTTATTTTTTATTTGAAAAGAAACTTTTTGTGTTTGGTAAACTCATTTTTTATTGAATTATTTTCCAAAATCGAAAAGTTTCGTAATTTTTCAGGGAAAACTAACTGCGAACCTATACGCGATCCCCTAGAATTTTATTTTTCACGGAAATTATTTTTCTATATAATTCTCTTTGCAATAGATTCAAACACTTTAAAGGCCCGTTCGGGGGGAAATTATATGAAGAATGGGCTTATAAACACGTACTCATCATCCCATCCTTGATATTTGATCCAACAGCAGGGGCTTTCGAAATGTGGGAGTGTAGGGAGGCATGAAAAGCCCTGAAAAACACGGAAAAAAAAAATACCAATTTTAAATTGACCCTTTTTTCTCCTGCTCTCCGTGACCATATTTTCACTCGTGCCATCTTTAAAGTTTAAGTCTCCCCCTCCCTTCTTTTCTTTGACAATGGATGCCAAACATGACCGTGGCCTAGGAAAAATATTTCTATCACATTTTTTTCTAGGGAAATTTTTTCTTTCCATGATTTAGAGAGAAATGATATTGTTATGATTAATTTAGAGGGGATTTGTTGTTGACTATGGAAGAAAGCCATTTTGAGGGTGGCTCACCTCGGATGAAATTATATGAATAAGACCAAATCTGCCGAAAATTGAGAATGTGTGCCTGCTCTCTCATGCAACAGAGCCCAGCCCAGCCGCAAAATGCCTTTATAAGAAATTCCCAATTTAAAGGAACATCATCCTCAAATGACCGTATGATCGAATGAAGGGCGACCTTGCAAAAATCAGCTTCAATGGCACCCTCATTGGTTGATTTATGAGAGTCAACACAGTTTCCACTTTTTTTGGCACCTCACTTTGGAGAAATGAACCGAAAAGGGGTGCCCTTGAGGCCTTGAAGCTGATTTTTGCAAGGATGCCCTTCATTCTATCGTCTCTTGGGTTCAAGTTATCGTTTTTCTTGAGTAAAAAAATAGGAGGAAATTTAAGAAATAATTTTCCTTTCCAAAATTTCTCAGACAATTCCAGCAAGGGGCTACTGTTTGATGTCTAGTCTAGACAAGCATGTGTCTACCCAGCTCACGATAATTTATTCCAACGCTGGCCAGAGTACCAAACACATGTACCCCACACGGCCACACACACCAACCCTTCAAATTCAAAAAAAACAGAAAAGAAAGAAGAAGCCTGCAACTATCCATACAGGCCGTACTCATAAAGCAAAACTCTGAAATGGCTCTCCGATTCTCTCACCCGTCCGATGCGATAGATCAAAACCATCCCTCCATGTATCCTCCTCCACGTGATTTCTTTATCCCACAGTAATCTTCTCTTACTTCTCATTTCCTTCATGCTTATTTTATTCAATTCAATAGCGTAAACAAAAAAAAAGAGAGAAGAAGAATAGGTTCTTTTTAATCCCAAAGCATTTGAATTTTGACCGTTTGTACAACGCCCATGTACTTCACGTATCTCCATGTCCTTGTTCTCTCTTCAAAAAACAAAAACCGTTTTTTTTAATCACCTTCTTCTCATGTTTCAACGGTTTTGTCTCCTATTATCCTTTTTTCATTTTATTGCTTTTAATTCTCTTTGCGTTTCCCTATCTAAATGCTGAGTGTTAGTGACCCTTAAGTTTATTTTCTATCATATATTGGATTTTGATTTTTCTTCTTTTGTGGGTCTTTGTCTGTTTCCGGGGATGTGATTTTTCATGGTTTTTAGAGCGATTTTTGGATTTTAGAAATCTGTGTTTGTTTGGGTATTAGTTTCTAGAAGTGGGTTTTGTTGGAAATATGATTTGGATTGTTGTGGAGAAATTTCATGACATCTGGTGTTTGTTTGAGGTGGGGTTGTTGGGGGTTTTAGGAGGGTATGGATTTAGGTTTGTTGCGTTGTCTTCATTTCGTATGAAGTGTGGGAGATTTTGTGGGGGGTGTTGAGATTATTGTGCAGTTGGATTTGCCTATTTAGGGTTAGGTCGTTCTGAATCAAACATATTTGATTTGGGGGAATTTCATGATTTTAGGGTGTTTTTTATAGGATTTTCTCTGGAAGACATTTTTTACTTCTGCTTTTGCATTTAGCCTTTTTTTTTTTTTTTACTTACTGCGTTTGCATTTGGCTTTCTTTTTGGGGGTTTCTTCAGTAATTGACGTGTTTGGGATTTTGGGGATTTGGTTGTGTTTCAAGAAAGGGAAAGTTGAGATTGGTAGATTGGTTTAGGTTTATGTTCACGAGAATATGGCTTTGCAGTCACATGAAGGGTGTTGGGAGAGTTCAGATTTTCAACTATAACAGTCAATTTAGTTCCTTTCATTCAATAGAGCCCATCTTTGTATTAGAAGTCTGAAGTCTTACCAAGAAGGCACTCATCTTGTTTTTCTTCTCCTCTTTGTGTTTTTGACATGGGCCATTCGGCTACGATTTGGGATCAGAGAGGACCGATTGAAGTCACAAAGGACTGGAATGGAATCGATCAGGTCACACTCCGGGTCCCACGGGGCGCTTCGGCTCGGGTTAGATACTCATCCTTTGTTTTATTTTGTGTTTAAGATTGGTTGTGTTCTTTGGAGGGGTTTTTTTTTTTCTGTTGGGCACTTGATAGTATTGTAGGATTTGAAGCAACTGAGGTAGGATTTTTATGTTGGTATTTGTGCTGGTTATACTGGAAATAGAGATTATTTAAAGTGTGTTTTGGCCGAAATTTATGGGTTTCTGCTTTGTTTCTTGATGAATTTTCTGTCAGCAATCCAGGTTAGCTTGCATGGAGGGCAGGTTATGTCATGGAGGAATGATCGCGGAGAAGAACTATTGTTCACAAGTAATAAGGTGTAAATTTGTTGCTTATGATTTCAATCATGTGTGGTTGTATTTTGGTCTTACCATGGATGTGAAGTTTTGAGGTCTGATTCCTGTAAATGTTGGAATTTAACCATTGAAGAACGTAGACCACTGGATATGAAGTCTCAAATTTTGCAGTTTTACCTCTTATTTATTAGTTTAAGTGCTCACACATTTTTAACAAAAAGTCAATGTGGTGATTTCTTATTGAAAAATGATATGGAGACCTAGAGTAGGACCTATAAAGGGACCTACAGTGAGAATATGCCATGTGTTAAAGAAAAATTTACTTTTTGTTGATTTCCCTAAACTTAAGGCATCGCTCACGTCACTAGTGATGTTGTGGCGTGAAACAATTTGTTAGGTCCCCTTTTATATCCTACTCTCGGTTTCCCTAGCATTACTCTTTCTTATTAGATAATGATACAATTTAAAATAACAAGTTCTATCACAGTTCTGGATTTTTGAGTTACTCCTAATGTTGTGCTACAAAATTTTAAATATGCTTTGACTCTAGTCATAAACATCCATTGCTATTTTCTTTGGATGACTGATTTTCAATTGGATAAAGAATGGTGCTCCTCGGTCCAGGAGACTTGGTAGTCTTCCAATCACCTTTTACAACCCTACTTGATTTTCAGAATGTTGACTCTAATGTCTCCATAATCTCCATTATCTTGGAGACTATTGTCAGAAATATGTTACCAACTTAAGAAATCTTTGCTGACATACATCATTTTTATCTACCGCAGGCAATCTTTAAGCCGCCAAAAGCAATGCGAGGAGGAATCCCTATTTGTTTCCCACAAGTATTTTCAACCATGTTAACTTTTTGTCATATCAAATATTGATTAACTCCAGCTAATAAGCCATATCTTAATGCTTTTGAAGTTTGGAAACTGTGGATCACTGGAGCAACACGGTTTTGCAAGGAACAAAATTTGGACCGTGGATGAAGATCCTCCACCTCTTCACCCTAGTGATTACAATGGCAAAGCTGCTATCGACTTGCTACTGAAACCATCTGAAGAAGATCTGAAATGCTGGCCTCACTGGTATTGAGATTGGGACTTGTAGAAAATTAGTTAACACTTGAAACACGTTGTGTCGGGTTACAATGTCATAGTTCCCATAAAACCATGAACCCTTTATTTGCTTGTAAGCATTTTTTAATCCTATTCAGCTGCATCTAGGCATTTAGGATTTCAAGGGTAAGAGGAAAGGTGGGGTAGCTCTTTAAATAATATTGTTGCTTCATATTGGGTAATTGGTGTTGCTTTCTGCTCATAACCATCGCTAGATTCAAGGCTTTAAATGAGATAAGGCACAAGACTTGTAAAAATAGAATATCATAAAATTTAACTAGATTCAAGTTTTTGAATGTTGGTTTCGGTAAGGGTGTCGGTCACCATGGAAATGGTAATATGTTGGTTTCGCTCATTGATTTCGGTGAAAATCCTGTAAAGTAATGAAAGTTTATGAAAAAATTAAGATGAAAATTCGGGCATGCTAGAATAAATGCACACTTAAAAACCATCACATAAGCAAGCCAACCATCATAAACCAAGATTAAGCACCTAATGACATGCGTTGTTGCGCATGTCTGGAACAGTTCGGTCCATTATAACCCAAAAAATGTATACAGCCACATATGCATATGCTTCAAATGTTGACCGAAGAATTTCATTTTGGTGGGAAGGCAAACAGAAACATGTCCTCCGATTTGTGTGCGTTTCGGCCAACATTTAGAACCATGAGTAGATTTAACTTAGAAGATGAAGCTAACACCAAATTTAAAATAGCATCTTAAGACTCACATGTTCAAAATTATAATTGCAAATATGTGACACTGACCAGTGAAATGCATTATAGTTAATTCGAAGAGAGTGATATATGTTTCAAACATTATAATTATTTTGACCAACAAAAATATCCATGAATACCTGTGTACAAGTATTGGTATCGTAGCATGTCAGAAGCAGTATGTCGGACTTATACAGGTATCCGAGTTTCATACTGCATCTACTGCTAGTCCAGGTTATCTCATATTCTTTTCAATTTTCTGATTAGTCTTACAGTGCATCAAAAAAATTAAAGAAAAGTTGGGCTTAAATTGATTGAAAATACATAGCAATAATATTCGCCTCTTCTCAATGCAAATATGTTTCGACTTTGGAGCACCCAGATGTAACTCCTATTTTAGGTTTGCTCCTCACAGGGGAAAATTGTCTATTATCAAAACTTCAGTTTGTTTAACAGTTGTGCCACTCACATCTTTGAATGCATCCTAATCCAATTTCCAATATGATAATATCAATTTCTTCATTCACGAGTCTTAGACTTTGCCCTGGTGCTTTGCACCTTTCCACTAGGTTTTGTATGAATTTTTGTAGGTTGGAATCGATACATTGCGTATCGGTTTTTTTTTTTGAATAGCAATTGCTAGCTGTATCTATATGTGCTTGTTCAACACATTTGTACGTGTTTACATTTGTATCATTTTTCATATGTTGGATGTGATAACTTGCTAACAAAATATAGTTACCTTGACATTTCAGTTTTGAGTTTCGTCTTAGAGTGTCTCTTGCAATGAATGGAGATCTCAGACTGATATCACGCATTAGGAATATCGACAACAAGCCCTTTAGTTTCTCGTTTGCCTATCACACTTATTTCTCAGTTTCTGACATCAGGTACAGAATATTCCCTGTTGGATTTATTGCCTTTTATAGTGCAAAACTTACTCAGAATGTAAATTCATACTTGATTTCAGAATGAGGATCAAGTGGAAGTTGTTTTGAATCATTGAAATACGAAGAGACTTCGGAATTTTATTTTCCTTTTGATATTCCATGTCCTTGCAAGTTGGCAATATCAGCGAAAACTTAAAGTTGAAAAATGAATTGCTCTTGATGTGAATCTGAGATCAGTTAACCGAATGAGAGATACGTTTATTTGTCACAGTATCCTGTTATATAGCAGAGACATAATCTGAATAAATATTTGGAAAAGGTTGGATTTGATATGTGTGTCGTGTATTCACAGTGAAGTGAGGATAGAAGGGTTGGAGACACTTGATTATCTGGACAACCTTTGTCGACGAGAACGCTTTACCGAACAAGGAGATGCCATAACATTTGAGTCTGAGGTAATTGTTTTTTAGTACAGAGACAAGTGATTTTTTTTTTGAAAAGATAATATATTAAAAGGGGCCGAGATGGACCACACGAGATAAACAGAGATACAAGAAATAATAAAACAGAACAACAAAAATACATCAACAAATCGCCCACTGCTCACGGAGGAAGGAAATTGAACCACTCTAACCCTTCCTTAAAAACTCCAGATCGAGCGAGGGAGTCCGCTTCCCCATTTGCTACGCGACGAACATGCTTACAGTACCGAGACAAGTGATATGGCAAATATTTATCCGGTCTCTGCAAAATCGAGCCTACACCCTACCCAAAATTGCATAACTTTTCTATGTTCTTTCCTCATATATTTTGAATCATAGTCCATACTCATTTTGCACCTGGTAATAGAGCTAGCTGATATCACATATTAAGTATTATTTATATCATGATGATAAAAATATTAAAATAATTTATTTTGATTGTGGCAAGCAGTTCAAATATTTGATTGGGATTCATACATAGTCGGAAACCACAGGCCCAACTTATTAGCCTCTTGACATCTTCATGCTTTATGATGTCCGATCTCATTACGATTTTTTTTTTCTGAAATGATATCCATTTTTCTTCTGTTAAATCACCTTATCTCAATGTTCATTGCATGCGCCCAAGGAAATTCCTAACAGATAATACTAAACAAATGAATAACCACAATTGCCAGAAGAGTAAAAATGTTGCCGTATTAAAATTTAAAAGCGGTACTTGAAATTGTCCTTGGTATGTAATTCATTCCATTCAATTCTGTTATGAAGCAAAGGATTATATTTAATGAAAACTCGATGTAGTTTAAATAGGATTAATTTTATGATGAGCCAAGAGTCTGAGGCTTATAAAAAAATTCCAATATGCAGGTGGATCGAGTTTATCTTAGTTCCCCAAATGTAATTGCAGTCCTTGACCATGAAAAAAAGCGGACATTTGTTATACGGAAGGAAGGAATGCCTGATGTTGGTAAGATGGCCTTCTCCTAGCTTTAGAGTAATTGCAATGAAATTTTGTGGTAAAAAGAACCGACCATCAAGTGGACGTCGCGTTTTTTAAACTTAATCATCTATTGAGGCAGATGGAGATCACCAAAGCTGAACTTGGTCCTCCATGGAGAACTCAGTTGCAATTGCTGGGCATGAGATTCCTTGAAGCCAACACATTTTATGTCAATTTTATTAGTTTTTCGGAAACTTTCACTGATAATTAAGTGTGTAAAACAAAGAGAGGATTTCCAATTTCAAAACAAGGGACTGCACATATCATCTCTAGTGAGAATTTTTTATTGCTAGGCCCTGGTTTTCTATTTGGCTTTGATGAGCCATCTTCTAAGTCCTGGAAGGTAGGTCCTCCATGGAGAACTCAGTTGCAATTGCTGGGCATGAGATTCCTTGAAGCCAACACATTTTATTTCAATTCTATTAGTTTTTCGGGAACTTTCACTGATAATTAAGTGTGTAAAACAAAGTGAGGATTTCCAATTTCAAAACAAGGGACTGCAGATATCATCTCTGGTGATCCATCTTCTAATTCCGGGAAGGTAGAAACTCTATTTTGCTTCCTTCTAGAGGCCGTGTTCATC
Organism: Tasmannia lanceolata; assembly: GCF_043159265.1. NCBI lineage: Eukaryota > Viridiplantae > Streptophyta > Magnoliopsida > Canellales > Winteraceae > Tasmannia > Tasmannia lanceolata. Next base: position 46,104,892 of record NW_027518692.1, read on the forward strand.
GTTCTATGGATTTCAATTCAATTCTTCATGATGTATCTGATCTAGATTTTTAAAACCATGCCATATTTTAATGAATCTGATCTGTTCAAGAGTGTTGCTACCTTGCTTACTACAAACCAGTTTTTTCAATAAAAAAAGCTGCTCTAAACTGACTTGCTTAATATAGTAACTACTAAAAAATTTCAAAAAGTGTCGTTCATGTTTAATATTATTGCATCTTGAGAGGAAAACCAAATAAAACTCTATTGGTGTTTATTACAGTGGTCTGGAATCCATGGGAGAAGAAATCCAAATCCATGGGAGATTTTGGCGACGAAGAATACAAACAAATGCTCTGTGTTGATGCCGCGGCCATAGAGAAGCCAATCACCTTAAAGCCAGGTGAAGAATGGACAGGGCGGTTGGAGCTCACCGCCGTCCCCTCCAGCTACTGCAGCTAGAGAGCACTTCATTCCCATAAGAAGTTGTTGGGGATGATGATAAGGAAGAATGGTAATAATAACAGGCCCATCTTATTGCTATTATGTGTTGTTGTGACTTTCAAATTTCCTTCTACTGTCTGTATCTTTGCATCACTTGATTGTGATGGAACCAGAACAGTATCTTCAACCATGTCTGCAAGAATCCTTTTTAACTTAAAAATTGTTGTTACATGAGACATTGTTAAAAGGTTGAACATTGGTAATTCGAATGTTGCCGTTGGGCTAAATGGGAAGTGGGAAAGGATTTAAGGAACTAGGCAAGCTGAGTCGTGACTCGGCCTACTCGTTCAGTTGGGTTAGTTGACTTGACCCATTCCACATTCACTTGGGAATTAGGTAAAGATCAGACTTTATGCTACAGCCATTTATCACATTTACTTGGCCTACAAAGTGAGTTGACTCGCGAGTTGCCACTTCTTCATGCTTAATATTAAGGTTTCAGATGGTGGCAGTTAGGGTCAATCCTAACTTTTGACTTCTGGTCCCACACAAGGACAATGTTTGTGTAGTCATGACCGTTGATCTGGTAGTCATCATGAGGCAACCCACATGATCTCGATCGTCCAAAGCCAAACGGACAACTCATCTTAAGATTTAGACCTTCAAAATCAAGTTGGGGCAAATGGCGATGAGCTACCAATCGGATAAATGTGTACCTGATCATGTCCACATGGCACATGTGGGGTGCATAATTGATAATTAGGCAGAACTCCTAATCCTAGTTATTTTGACAAATTTTTAATAATAAATTTAAATGCCCGCTCGGATCACACCATGTGTTTCACAACCATCATCATGCTACATTACAGAGGATAGAGGTTTCTGTAGTGTGCACTCCCTCTATGGATCAGAGGGTTAGGATCATCCTATGGAAATGAATCAATGATCTAGGGGCTACAACCTATTTACATTGTGGACCAGCAAAATGAGTAGTTTGGATCATCCTATGAAATGGGCCCCACTGTACATTTTGATCATATTATCGATGCGGAGGGTCTCATGATCTTTACCCAAAGTCCATGCATTAGCATGGTGCCCACCATTTTACACCGTGTTTTCATGGGGTGGGTCCCATCATCTCCACACAAACTCATGATTATGGTGGGGCTCACCAATTTACACCCAGTGATAGGCCCACCTATCCTCCCAAATCCATGCTTAGGATGACGCCCACCATTCTACACCATTTTTTATAGTATGGGTCCCTCCAACTTCACTCAAACCCATGCATCGAGCCTGTCATATTATCTGATGTTTTGATGGGTGGGTTTAGAATCTCCAGCCAAGCCCATGCATACTTGCATAGGGTGTATACACTAACATTCCCTGGCCCATACTTATGCATGGATGTACACCAGGAGGCAGTAGGTCAGAAAATGTAAGGCAGTAGTACAATGAAATTATACCCAAGAAACGGTAAAGAGATACATCTCATATTTAGACAAAGGAGTTGTTTCGTCCATAAATAAACCAGGCAAATATTCTTGGCATAATATTTTTAATGAACAGTAATATTTATAACAAGTCTTCTACATACATCAATCTAATGTTACAAGCAGTAAAAATAGTTAAAGAAACAAGTATAAAAGAGAGGCACACCAAAAACCTTACATGTTAATATGAGGTTCTTAAAATTGAACAATCACAATCCAAATATATGGTCATTTGTACCAAAGATGGCGGTGGTGTTAAATTGTCTAGTATTTAAGTCGCCACAATCCAAAGCAGAACCAAATCTATCAAGCCACTGGGTTTGGCTGTTTTCTGCCTCCTCTACCCAATCCGAAGTCATATCAATGTCATCAATTATAATAGGATCAGTGTCCACAGCCTTCGCTTTCGCCCGAGTAGCCAACTTGAGATTGTAATTTATATACAAAAGATCATTCAATGTTTCCTTTTCTAGGCGATTGCGCTTTTCAGAATGAATCTGCTGAAATGTACTCCAATTCCTCTCAAAAGTTGAAGCACTGCAAACTTGACTAAGTATTCTAATTGCAATACGTTGCAACCCAGGTGCCGAATCGCCATATTGTTCCCACCACATTCCTACACAAGTCAATGTTAGGGAATATGATAGAAAATTCTAATAGGAATTTCTGATAATATTAACCACCACATATCTAAAGATATTAATCACAAGAAAGGGTTAAGAAAAGCCTCCGATTGGATCGAGGCATGCCAGGAATATCTTCTGTTTGGTTGCACAATTTCTAGGGTTTACTAAGTGTTTTGGTTGGTTTTAGGATGCCACATCAGCTACTAGTGTCCTTTGGTGGCATGTTTTGATTCGAACTAATAGGAGACTACCTGCCTTGTCTTCCCCATGGTCGGTCCATATGACATGACTTTTGTCCCCCACCAAACTACTTGAAAAAAGAAAGTTTTTTGCTAGTTCTTACCATGGTTTAAAATTACGGTTTCGGTAACCGTTTCGGACCCCACCGAAAACCGAAATTTTGTAACACTTTTTTTTAATAATAAATAATGGCATTTAATCGGACCGAAATTACCAAAATTCGGTAAATGGCGAAAAATGAAATTTCGGTTTCGGTTCCCACCGAAATTTCGGATTTCGGTCGAAATTTAAAACCATGGTTCTTACTTCTTACTGCCCCCTTATTTTGATAATGAACCTCCGCACCACGAAACTACTTTAGTTGACAACCAAACACTACTTACTAGTTACCACTACTATACGAGGAGACTATTACACTGCTATTACACCTGTTGACTACTTCAGTTCTAATCCACTACTACTCTACAAGGCAACTACGTGCAACCAAACTGACCGTTAAGAGTTTCAAAACAGAACCATTAAAAAGAAAAGAATTTCAACAAAAATATTAAGAATCTATATTAGTTGAAGTACATACATACCTGGTGAGATTGTGTTGCGTGACTCCCTGGCTAAGTTACAACCAAACAAGCCTTGAGCTTTCTTAAATGCAAATATCTGTGAAGTGATATCATGTCTTAATTCCGGGGTTGGAAGTAACTTTTCCAAAACAGTAAGGAACTCTTCCTTTATATTTCCAAGAAATTTATTATCTTGATTGTATTGGATACTAGGATTTAAAAAGGCAGCTGCTGAATGGAGAGGCGAATGGAGCTGATGATGCCACCTTCTATCAACTATGTCCAAAAATGCCTTGCATTTATTCTCATCCATTATGTAATATGTCCTTATAGATTCCTTGGCCTTAGTCATAGATTCATAAATTGATCCAACGACCGGTTTTCCTGCAGCAACATCCCTCAATACTTTCAGTAAAGGTTCGGAAACAGCTACTATTTCGTCAACTGTTCTCCAAAAATCAGTATCGTCAAGAATGTCGAGACAAGGCATGCTCTGTGTCTTATTGGCATATAGAGAAGATGAGTACTCTGAACTATTGAACATATGCTTTAAGTTTGTTTTTTGCCTCAAAATTGACTGTAAGGTGAGGAAACTGGACGTAGACCTTGTAATACTAGTACGGACGAGTTCTTGGCCCCCCGTATATTTTCTCATTAGATCAAGCAGCCACATATGATTGTAAATTAACTTGGTAACTGATTGTGCTTGTAAGATACATCTATTCACCCAATCAATCTTGGAAAAATCTTCTAAGATCAAATTCAAGCAACGAGAAGCACAAGGTGACCAAAATATTGTACTGTAATTTTGCACGATGTGATTTCCTACACCGACATAGTTCAAAGAATTGTCCATGATGACTTGAACAACATTTTCTGGGCCAAAATCTTGAATAACCGAATCGAATAAATCAGATAGACATTTTGTGCTCTTGAAATATGTAGATGCATCAAAAGTTTTGTGGAAAAAGGTTCCAGAGGGGGATGAAACTAAGAAGTTTATTAACGCTCTCGATTTATTATCCGTCCATGTATCTGCGATAATTGTACAACCTGTAGTTGCCCATTCTTTCTCTATTTCCTTTGATTGTTGGCTCACTTCAGATTTAATTTTCTGCAACCACATAGACCTTAAAGTTTCAGATGACGGGGCTCTGAAACCTTGGCCACATTTTGAGACCGCATCCATCATTAGCTGATAGGACGACGAGCGGGCCGCACTGAAATCCAACTTATTTTCGAAAAAGAACAGAGCAATACTTCTCTCTGCATTTTCCCTGTCAAATGAGGAGTAGGGCCCAATGCTAGAGCCGGAAGGGAAAAGTTTCACTATTGGCGAAGGTGTCTCTATGGACATAAGAGCCTTACTGGTGCCAGATATATTTACAGGAGATTTAGTTTCAGCTAGTCGTTGCTTTTTAACACTATTAGCCTCCTTTCCCTCCTCTTTTAATGCAATTATAGATCTCACCCTATCTGTGACATCGTCTCTTACTTTGCTACACGGATGAACACCTTTACTAGGCAAACGAGATAAATGATGCTTCAATCTACTAATGCCACCATTCAAAACTCTAAGACAAAATTTACATTTCACCTTGTTTCCTTCTAACTTCTCACAGTATTCCCAGCAAACGTCTTTTTCTCGAACCACTGTGAAAGATAAGTATGCATTGTAAAGTGAATGTGAAATCAGTTGAAATTCCGAAGGAACTAGGAATTTCAAACAACATTCTTAAATTAACAAATCATGAATAAAAATATTGAAAGACATAAAGAAGATACAAGATATCACCACTCTTTTATGCATGTTAAACTTCAAATTTATAAAAGGTATGTGAAATGAAGCTCAGTCATGAAAAACATCTATTTGGTCAACCTGACTTAAGAAGGCACAAAATCAACTCATGCATCTCGTCATACCCGCATAAAACTGCATCATACATCATGGAAAATAGCAAACTTGAGAAACTTACTGATGAAGAACGTGGGGACTATATTTTCTTCCAGTAAACAACCTACAGACATTAGAAAGTAATCAACGTTTTTGAAGAACCGAAACAGTCAAAATCGAAAGAAGAATTTCATTAAACAGAAATAATATTCTGAATATAAATAAATTTCTTAATCAAAGTAACAGTGTAGCTAAAATCCTAGAATTTACAATTCTCAGATCCCATAAAAAATGGGTTGCAATTCAAAACAACTCCTATTTGTTTAAAAAAAAACATACATGAATCATACAATTGATCCAAAAATCAAATGCCATAATGTTCCATAATAATAATTTTAGTGTTATAACTTATCGATTCAAGATGTATGAAAAAGAGTTGCACGTAAGTTGGAACAGTGATTTCTTTCCAATTTTATATTTTATGTATGACCCATTTATCTACTATTAAAATTATAACTGTTGGAAATGGGTCAGAGAAGATTGGCCAATATACAGAGAAGAATGGGACAGTCCTCCTTTGGGAAGAGTATCTGCTGTTGGGTATATGATATAACCCATGTATGTTCTAATATAAGCACAATAAGATAATGGACAGGCGTAGTGGGCCTACATGGGCTAGAGTCCATTAACTAGTCATTAACCCTAGTATATCTCTATATATAGGGGTTGGAGGCAACAAACTTGGTATTCCAAACTAGATACCTAGGGTGTAATGCTTCAAGCAACCTTGCTTGACTCTAGCATCTGGAACCTTGTTAGCCTTCTGTACAGCATAATAAAAGGACAGTTCTCCTTTGACAAGGGACTCTGCAACAAGAACTCTAGAGGATATGTTAGATGCGACCAATTATGCATTCCTTAGATTCGCACTAAATAAATGTCGTTTGTTTTTTTCAGGGGAAAAAGGGTTTTTTTCCTTTCTTTTCTTGTATCATGACCTCAAATAGGATAGAATGGAAGAAAATGATCCATGTAGACGAACCCAACTAGTGTCAGGATTAGACTTAGTCAATTTGAGCCGGGTAGATCCTTTCACCTTCTTCATGAAAATTTTCTAAAGCATTCATTAGTCGACCCCAACTAGTTTGGGACAAAGGCTTAGTTGAGTTGAGTTAGAGTTACATGGTGGGTTAGAGGCAAGGTTCTAAGTCCTCCTCTTGTAGCTAACTTGTAACTATTTTTTTCGTATTAATAAAATTTTAAGGTGCCGCCCCACGTTCCAAGATAAATTCTGTGTTAAAAAATAAAAATAAAAATAAAAAACCTTGTTAGCGTCCTGGACAGCATGATAAAAAAGAAACATTTAGTCAAGTGTTCCTCTATGATGTTTAGCCAACAGCCACAAATCCATATTTTGCTCTAATAGCCAGAGACATGTATAGGAAATGCATTCCACCAAGAGAATCATTCCATCTTTCAAACCAAATTATTGCTAAACTACCTTAATCTGTCCAATAATGGCTATGTTTCTTTCAAATCCTTAAAAATCCAGTACACCAGAAGGCCCCAAACTAGCTTTGTTTCACCTCTTTACTCTCTGAGAAAACCAGCTAAAGTTCCAAACCATGAATGCTCAATGAATTACTGTCGAAGCTTAATGGAACCACCAAGTGAGGGATCCAATGGAATTACCTCATTGCCCCTTCATACCCCACCTTTAACAGTTCAAACCTTTCGGTTCTTCCCAATATTTGGAGAAATAATTAATGGTCAGGACAATTTGAACTGAAATGAGCATGGCTACCTACCATATAAACTAAATACGAGATGAGAAATCTATTATCAGGAAATTCCATCTATTACAAACAATTGTGGAACAAAAAGTGTTGATCAGATTGTTAGGATCATTCAATCAGGTGTGGTTTTTGGATGATGAAAAATCCATGATGGGACCCAACAAATGGATGGTTCAGATCATTGGACCCATCAATCTGGTGAAGATGGAGCTGGACCATCTTAGTCTCATAATTGAATGTTCATGATGCTCCATATGATTAATTACTACATAGAAATTCCACATAATATTATAAATTAACTAAATTTGAAGCAAATATTGCATTATCAGATCAAGCAAAACAATATAAATTTCTATAAAAAAATAAAAAAAAAATTTAAAAAAAAGCTAATCTCTTTATCTTTCAAAAACTCATAAGATAGTATTAAAATTTATGAACTGTTATAATATATTTGAGAAAATTAAGATGATGAGCTATTTTAACCTAGATCGATTCTCTTCTCCATTTTCAATCTCCTTTCAGAGATTGAGAACCAAAATAGCTTTGTTTCTCGATCAAGTACTTTTACTCAGCAGAGAATTACTTCTCGAAATCAAACAAAAAAACCCTAACGAAGTTTCGAGATTTAAGAAATAAAAAGGAAACTCAAAGAACAAATAAAAGAATACGGAGAAAGGAAAAGGAAAAAAAAATTAAAAGCACCGACCTTAAAAGATGTGAGACTTTGAAGAGATTTGAGTCGGAGAGATTTAGGGTTTCTGCTTACCGATTTATCGCGAAGAGTGGTTTACCTCGCGATATGTTATCTTATATTTTTCTTCTTCTCCTTTGGCTTATTAATCTTATTATTTACGGGTTAGGTATCGCGATATCGAACCGATATATTGGTTACACGTGTACAATTAAGTGAGGCCTTTGGCGTTATTATCTCTCGAAAAATTAAAAGCAGGGCCGAGTTTTTTTTTTTATCTCTTTTTGGGGGAAATTTTTTTTTTTTTTTTTTCGTGTTCTGATTTTTCAATTTCAAGTGAAATGAAATAAGCTGAAGAATTTTTGGTAGTTTCCGCCAGACCCAATTGGTCCACTTGAGGCAGTTTTATGGCCTATGCCCTAGGAGTGGAACTTGGGTCGGGCTCAACCCGAACCCGACGGGTTTAACCCAATTTCGATACGGGTTGGGTTGGTATTTCCTAGGGTTGATTGGGTGAGGGTTGGAAAATGCCAACACGATTTAATTTCGAGTTGGTTCAGAGCTGAGGCCTTTGGGCAACTAAACCGGACCCGACTTGAACCTGATCCTATGATCTTATTTTATCATGATTTTCAAAATATTAGGTTTAAATTTTTGTTTGTATGTTTTCTATTTTTGCTCCGGGCCATCCTAAAGGAAACCTGACTCAGCCCGACCCAATTTAGAAAAAACAAGTTACACTGGTTGGGTTAGGATTGAGAGATAGAGGAGGGAGCGTTAGTTAGGATTGACCCTAATCGACATGCGTCTCGAGTGAGGTCGAGTTAGGGTTCAGGGAGTGCCGCCTCAGATTGGGCTAGGTTTGGCCTCAACCTGGCCAAACCAGACCTAAGCTGCATCCTAATTTGCCCACGGTCGACAAAACGATCGTCTTGTAAAGGGACAAAATTGCATGATTATGTGATGTGAATTGGGGACCACTAAAAAAAGTTGGTTTAAATTATATATTCACCCCATTTTCTTCCTCGGGCCACTCCCTTTAAGTGTAAAAGAGTAGTGATAAAAACGCCGGAGGGAGCTGCCAAGGAAGAAAAGGCGGTGAATAGATCACTTCCCATTACGACTACAAAGGAGTAATATGTTATGTGGATATTGAAGCGGCCTACAATTAAAAAGTTAAAAGTAGCTACTTTTTACCCTAACCTATTTTAAATCTCTCCATCTCCCACTCTCCCTAGCCCTATCTCACTACTTGATAAACTAATATGGATTAAAGATCATTAGTGGTGTCAAAATTCTGAAAATGAGGTGCACGTTCTATTTTTTTCAAACCAAAAGACAGTTTTGTCCTTAGTCAAACATAGCACAATAAGACTTATTCTTTATTACCTTCTCTCATTTTTCATTAAGTTTTTATTTGTTTTTTTATCTCTACAACTCCAGAGAAGAAAACGAAGAAGAAGAAGAAGAAGAAGAGGAGGAGGACTGGGACAACCAAGAAGATGAAGAGTAAGAAGAAAAAAAAAACAGGAAGAAGAAGCAGAAGAAGAAGAGGATGAAGTCACCGGAAAAAAAGAAGTCGCCAGAAAAATGTAAAAAAAGAGAAAGAAAAATGACAAAAAAGAAGAATCGACACCAGAGAAAAAATTGAAGTCGGCGTAAAAATGGAAAAGAAGAGGGGGAAAAAAGAAAGACCGACGTCGGAAAAAATGAAAATCGCATGAAATATGAAAAAGAAGAGGAAGAAGAATTCAGGGTTATCTTGGTCAAACTTTGGGTTATCTCGTCTCATTAAGATAACCCCAAGTTAAATCGAGATAACCCTGAGTCAAACCGGGATAACCACGAGTTCTTTTTCCTCTTCTTCTTCATTTTTCCTGACGACTTCCATTTTTCAAGCGGCGATCCTTCTTTTTCCTTCTCTTCTCCATTTTGGCAGTGTCTTCCATTTTTTCCAGTGACTTACATTTTTTCGGTGTCGATTATTCTTCTTTTAATTCTTGTTCCTCTTTTTTTCTTATTATTATTCACCCTCTTCTTCTTCATCATATTTTTTCTTTTTATTCCTCCTCTTCTTTCTCCTCTTATATGGAGTTGTCGAAATAAAAAATGAATGAAAACTGGACGAAACAAGTGAAAAGGAGACGAAGAATAAGTCTTGCTGTGCCTTATTTGACTTGAGGGTAAAACTATCTTTTCATTTGGAAAAACAGTACGGGCCACTATTTAACCCCCGTAGTTTTTGGTATTCCCATTTGATAATTTCCAAATTATGACACCTTCCAATGATCTTTAATCTAAGTAATATTCCCTGAAAAAAAATTCATGGTTGCTAAACAAAGCCTAGAAGCTAAAAAAATTCCATAAAAAGAAAATTCGAAGGTCCAATTGGAATAATTTTTTTCTAAAAACTAGGGCCCACTTAGATGCTGAGAAGATTTTGATTTTGATTTCTCACATTTGCAGCCCTTTTTGCGTTGTGATTTGGATCAGATCAAATCCTTGGATTTCCAAATCAGTGACTGACAGTGAAAAAAATCATATTTCCAAATATGTCGTGGAAATAAGTAATTGGAAATATTCACAGATTTGGCAGTTTCCTTCACCTTCTTTGCTCCTCAACCTCTTCCCTCCAGCAGGTAGTACCCCCTTCCCTTTGTCGCCCTAAACATGGGTTGGCGGAACTATTCATTTTGTATTCAAAATCAATTCCAAATCCAAATATAAAATTTGAGGCATCCAAACGGGTCTTAAGGCCCTGTTTGGTTCGCTGGGACCTGGGAGAGTAGTGGAAGTAGTAGTCAATAAGGAGGTGACAAGGATGGGAGATGTGTAGAGTTGTCTAGAGGAGAATAGGAGAAGAGTTAGTGTGTTTCATTGGGTCAAATGCTGGGGTTAACCAAATCATCCCATTACAAGATGGGGTTAACCAAATGCTGCTTGCCATTATTTTTTTCCTAGAAAACTTTTTCCCCTAGATCCAAAGAAACAGGGAAACTTGGGACCAGCAGTGGTCAACAATCAACATAGGCTCTTCTGTGGAGAGAGAGAGAGAGAGAGACCTAAAACCCTCTTATTACATGCTTGCAGGCATTGTTGAGGGTCCTAGGGATAGCAATCAGTGGAAGCTATCCCTGTGTGAAACAACCCGGCCCTTTGAGGGCAAAAGGTTAATATTCTAAGGTGGTATCAGTTGAGAAAATGAGAAGTCCATATAAGGGTGATTTGGTTCTTTTCATATAAAATGATTTAGGCCATTTGATGGAAATTTGATCAAAGGCATAGATAGATCATTCTGCTAAAACAAGATAATGTGATGTGAAGCTTATATTCACACATCATTAGTTGACAAAAAATTACTTGATAATAGTTTTTAATAGTCCGATAGAAATCTGCGAGGACAAAAAATGTGTATAACTCATAAGGTGACCATGACTTTTTTTGTTCGTCAATCTCTTAAGTCTTCATTTTGGACTCTTTGGGTCCCTCTATGAAAGATTGTAATATGCTTTTTTCTCAATATATCTGGTAGGGGTCTGCCTAACCCCAGCTTGCCCATCAAAAAAATATATATATTCATTTTGGACTCAAAATCAATTCTGGAAAGGGAAATGATATTCTCCCCTTCTATTTTACTTCGGACAGCCCCCCTAGTGTAAAAGAGTAGTAATAAACATGGTTTCAAATTTTTGTTTAAGAATGCATTTCGATCCTCGCCGAAACCGAAATTTTGGCTGAAATTTTGAAATTTGGACAAAAATCCGATGAAATCAAATAAAATAATATTTTATCTCATACAAAATTTTGAAATTTTGGGAAAATATTAAATAATAAGTAAAATTGAGATTTTTGGGTGAAATTTCAGGAATGATTTCGGTTTCAGTCTCGACCAAGACCCAAAATTTTGGATTTAGGTCGAAATTTAAAGCCATTATAAATAAATACACTAGGGGGGCTGTCCTAAGTACACAAAGGTATGATATATCACTTCCTGTCTCGAAATCCAAAGAGAACTTGGCTTTATTATTTTTGTAAGCATTGAAACTAAAATTTTAGACTACAATATGAAGGGCTTTTGAAGTGGTCCACGTTGATTCATGGGAAGAGTTAAGAGAGGTGGTTTGTGGGTGCCTATGTATAGTAGCCACAAGTGATATATCACATTGATTAAAATCATCAAAAGTCCTCATAGAGGACGCGGACTTTGTCAATAATGATCACAAGTGATATATCAACTCATTACCTAGGGTTGCAACTTGGGTCGGGTTTTACCCGACCTACATCGTCCCGACCCGAAAATAACATGGGTTGGGTTTAGAAATCACAGGTCTTAGGTAGGATCGAGTTTTAAATTGGAAAACCCGACCCAATCTTGGGTAGGGGCTGGGTTTAAAGAAGAAAAAAAATATCCTAAACCCGAAGCTCGAAACCCGACTCATATGGATGCATTGTGACTTTCTTAAATATCTCTTGAATAACATAGAAAATTATTTTCCAATGTATTGATACAATTGTTTTGATTGTGGTGCTGTTATGTGAAAATATAGTATCCTTCTTAAAGTTATACACTTGATGATATAAATTTAGAAATTTTTGGTATGAAGATTTGTTTTTTTTCTACAATCTTTAAAATTAGTCACTATCATACGCTAAAAAATGAAAACCCGACCCAAGAAACTATCTTGGATAGGGTCGGGTTTAGGAATCTCAGGTTTTCCTGTAAAAAACCCAACCCAACCCGAGATAATTCTCGGGTATTGTAGGATTTTGAAAAACCCGACCCGAGTTGCAAACCCTACATTACCACCATCCACGGTGGGGCCTATCAGTCTATCACCTCACGGGAAAAGTGGACGATGGAAACAGATATGGTAGGGTCCCACCGCCTTTCGAATCAGTCCGCGAGTTTGGTCAATTTTTCAAAAAGCAACTTTCGCTTTTTGACCAATTGTTTGAAACGCATTCTTTTCTTCACAGTGTGGAATCAGTCATTCTGTCCCAATTGTAGGTGAGACATCAGTCTCCCAGAAATTGACGTCGGTTTGACTTGACCTGAATCCGCTCTTTTCAAAAAGCCCAGTTTAATTATCTGTCATTTTCTAATGGCTATTAATATTGTCACTAACATGTTTTGATAATTCCAAAAACTCTACTTGTCCTTTATTATTTGAACAGCTGTCAGTGTCAACGGTTAATACAGTTCAAGAGGTGCAACTTGGGTCAGGCTCAACCCAAAATCGAGTGGTTAAACCCAATTTTGGCTAGGTTGGGTAGGCATTTCCTCGTGTTGGGTTGGGAAATGCAAAAACCCAATTTAATTTTGGGTTGGGTTAGAGTTGAGGCTTTGGTAACTTGACCCGATCTCCATCCTCTAATTTTATCTTGATTTTCTTTGGATCATATTTTTTCTTATATTTTCCATTTGGCCCGAACTCAACCCAATCTGATTTTGGGTTAGATCGGTTGAGAGATTTAGAGGCAGGTTGGGTTAGGGTTGATCACCCTCAACCAGAGGCTCGTGTTGGGTCGGGTTATGGCTGTGGGAATGGTATCTCATGTTAGGCTACGGTTGGCTTCAACCCGACCCGAGTTGCAGCCCCATAACAGTTCTCAATAGGCTCTCGGGAACCCATTAAAAAGAGAAAAAGACAAGTTGAGTTCTTGTAATTATCAAACATGATGGTTCTCAATAGGCCCTCGGAAACCCATTAAAAAGAGAAAAAGACAAGTTGAGTTCGTGCAATTATTAAACATGATGGTGCCGATATCAGTATCCAGGTGTATTTCTTCAATCCACGTGTTTCTGGGTCCCAACAAATAATACCTAATTTTCAAAAAATAAATAAATAAATCACGTGTTTCTTTCACCAGAAATTCTTCTCCAGATACCACCTCTTCCCTTTAAAAATCACAGAACCCCCAAAACCCAACAGCACAACCTTCCCAACTAAAACCGTGTGGCGTTCCTTGTCCTTAATGAAAATAAAAAACCCATTATTCAAATTAAACAAAGACGGCCCATGAATCGAATTACCCAACACCCCCTATATATAATACAGGTTGCATGTGTTTTTCCAATCTACCCAAGTCCAAACCATTGGGAGGTTCCAACCAGGGAGAACAGAGATCCCAAAAAGGCATGGTTTCTCCTCCAAAAACTACAGCATTCTCTCTACTCTCTGCTCTTTCTCAAAACCCATTTATCCAAATGGCTCGGTTTCTTCTCCTTTGCTTGATTTTAGCTGATGTTTTGGCATCTGTAGCAATGGCTAAAGGACCCAGATTAGAGGTTCAGACCAAAATCGAGCCCAAGCTGAGTGGCATCTCGGACCCACCTGCTTCAAATGAGTTTCCGAGTCGAGACTCGGAAACTGAGTCGGAGGTTGCAGAAGGGCCTGATATTCGAAGACTAGGAAGGCATCATCATTCTAGTGATAAGTCAGTTGCAGGGGGAGGGGTGATTCTTGGGGGACTTGCAATGGCTATTTTCGCTGCCACATTTTGCTACATTAGAGTCACGAGAAGAAGAGATGGTGAGAATATGGTGTAGTTTTTGTTTGTGATTTTTATCATCAACCTTTTTCTTTTCTTTTCTTTTCTTTTCTTTTTCTAGGGGTGTGAATTTATGGGGTGTGTGTTTATCATCAACCTTTTTTTTTGGGGGGGGGGGGGGGGGGGGGGGAAGTGATATTTACGCCCCTTTTTATCACTCAGTGTATCAATGGCAAAAGGGGGGCTAATGTACTTTATGTCAGAAAAATCCAGTGGCTTTTATTGCAAAGTACACTGGCAAATGGGTGCCCCCGGTGATAAAAGGGGTGTCAATATCATTTCCCTTTTTCTTTTCTTTTTTTCCAATTGTATAGTTATAGGGTATCAGATCCAAAAAGTGTTGGGTATATGGTGTAACCCATGTATATTCTAATATAAGCCCAATAAGATAATGGGCCGGTGTAGCGGGCTTACTTGGGCTAGAGTCCATTAACCAGTCATTAACCCTAGTGTATCTCTATATGTGGGGGCTGGAAGCAACAAACTTGGTATTTCAAATTAGACACCTTGGGTGTAATGCTTCAAGCAACCTCTTGCTTGACCTAATTCCTCTAACAAAGAGTACACCCCATGATAAAAGTTCGAGAGTTATATAAGATGTAGTGGTTTTTCTGGTGATGAGGTCTTGATTTTGCTCGTGATCAATGTTCCTGGAACCTGGATGTGCCGAACTTAAGGCAAGTGTTTGGGCTTCTTATTTATCTAAGAAGGAAAATGAAAAAATTAATAGAATATCACCAACTTTTTCTAGAAATTTGAAGACTACTGGCATCTTATTGCTATTTAATTTAAAGTTTTGCCTCGAGATTAATTTATTTGTGTCTCAACAAATCCACCCAATCCTCGATATACCCTATCTTTTTAGAGGACAAGGCATCCTTGTCTAATCTATATCTTACTAGTGGGACAACCTGTGCATATTAAAGTTTGGAAACTGAAAGTTGACTTAAAAACCAAATCATATGAGGGGAGAAGAAAGAAAAAACATAGAATAGACAATTGGCATTTGTTAAGATACGGATGAATCAGAAACCATGAGCTGAAATACTCCTTATGTAGGTAAAAAAAGTGGCATTGGAATGTGTTGAATCCACCGAATAATATGCAGTGGAAATCGTTGAGGCATGCACAAATGGATTGAGAACATAAGTATGAGTAAGAAGTTTTTACATGGATACACCACTTAATAAGGTTAAAACTGTCAAACCTATTTGAAGTGCTAGCTACAAAGTTCTCCACTTCAAAAAAAAAAAAAAAAAAAAAAACTCAATTTTCAAACTCCAATTATTAAAAACCTAATCCCAAGAAACCCAAATGTAGAACTATGACACCTGTCAATGGCTAATGGGAGAAGTGTAAAAAAAGTGTGTAGGGCCATCTTGAGTATGTAACAGTAATGAAAAACTAATAGAAGTAGGGAACTGATATTCCAACCCCTCCCCTTTTTAACGGTTTCTGTGAGAATGGTTCACTAATCAAGGATAAATTCACCCCCTTTAACGTTTTTCTTTGCCTTTAAAACTTAACGAAAAACGTCTCAGAGGGGAAATATCATTTCCCTAGAAGTATGATACAAAGTGTGTAGTCTACTTATTATAATATTGTGGTGGGATATCTCTTAAACAAAGCCAATTAGCAGAAGCATTAGAGAGGTGTATCTGCATGTGCAGCCCTGGCAAGCTCAAACAGTATCATAGAGATTGAAGGAAGAGAAAGCAATTCAGGAGATTTAAGGCTATCCCACCTCTTCAAGTTGATCATGGTTGTGGAATCAACCCATATATGAAATAACATACAAACATATGCTAGATGGTTTTATTTATGTGGCACGAATTCCTCATAATACAAATTACATAACTGGCTCCATCTAGGTTGATCAGGACTGTCCATCTAAAGTACGGTTTCTGTTAATCTCTATTGGCACAACCATCACGAC
Organism: Tasmannia lanceolata; assembly: GCF_043159265.1. Lineage (NCBI taxonomy): Eukaryota > Viridiplantae > Streptophyta > Magnoliopsida > Canellales > Winteraceae > Tasmannia > Tasmannia lanceolata. The sequence goes on from NW_027518692.1 coordinate 46,121,102, forward strand.
AATTTTTTCTTCATAGCTTAGAGTTGAATTTATTTTTTATCGTAAAAAATGGGGGGCAAACCACTAAGTGCATGTTTGGCAAGCATGAAAAAAATTCCATGGAATATTTGTTTACCTAGTGGAAAAGGAGTATAGATGAATGTTTCAAAAAAAAAAAGGAGTATAGATGTGGGAGGGATATCATCAACTAAGATAACGACCCTATCACTAAGTGGGATATCGTCAACTACCTAATGAGTCACTCATACCAAGCTGATTCATCAATTGATGCGGTAGACTAATCCTCGGCCAAAGCCCCAATGCACAATGCAATCAGATTGATAAAGACACCCTTTTGGATATTGCCTTTTGATACAAAGTAGTCCTTATAAATATAATTTATAAATCAATGCATGTGCATGTGTGCAATATGTGTCTGGTGATGATCGACACCATTACGGATCTCCTAGGGATTTCTTTTATTTCTTAATTATTGTAGGATTATGATAGAAGTTAGAGTTTATTTAGGATTCTTCTTTATTTTGGCCATAGAAAGTCTATAAAAGGCCATCAATTGTAAACGTTTGAGAAGCTTTTGATGAATAAAATTTATTTTGCTGCTCGTGTTTTACCTCTTGATTCAAGCCATCTGCTGCTTGGATTTTACCCCGTGAATTCCCAACAGCCATCTCCATATTCATCCTAAAATACCAACCCCACTACCTAGCCTACACCCTTGCGTTACATTCCACCACCTTTCGCATCCGCCGTCCTCGGTGGCCCATTTTATGACGGCTATCACTATGGCATTTTTTCCAGGTAGCCCTTTCCACATGCCGCCCCTTCTGCAGCGGCCCACTCTATGGCAACTTTACTTTGGCCGCTTTCACTCTGGTTTTTTTAGCAGGTAGCGCTTTTTAAGTAGTCCTCTCCACATATCGCCCCTTCCGTGACTCAAACACGGGACGTGGTGGCTGCTTTAATACCAAATGTTAGGTACCTTACCAATATGCCAAAAGCTCCATATTAGATGGAACACGTTAGGCAAGGCCCCTTAAACCTGTCCCATGCCAGGCTGGGTCCCACCTAGTCCCATACGTAGTCAAGACCGTAACAAATTTTTTCTCAAGAAATGTTTTTCCTTCCATCCAAACAGGGCCTAAGTGAAGAGATATATTCAGTCCCTTTTCTTCCCTGGGCCACCCCTTCTAGTGTATTTATGACTACCCTTTACACTAAAAGGGGGTGGCCCAAACAAGTAAAGGGGGCGAATATATAATATCCCGATAGTATAAAGTGACTTTCTACCAAGTCGTCTTAGATTGACCAATTTTCATCCCATCAAGATGGGCCAACAGCAAGGGGTTGAACTTGTTTTCATTTATCAATGGACCTCAATCACATCCATGTGGCACACGTTGGGACTATGGATTATACTTAATTAGGCTCAAAACCCTAAAAGGTAGGGGTGGGAAAATTGGCCGAACTGAATCGAAACCGACCTGAAACCGAACCAAAAATTCGGTTTTAGTTTGGATAAACCAAACTGTTCAAATTTTGGTTCTATTTCAGTTCGGTAGAACCAAACCGATTCAAATTTTGGTTCGGTTCGGTTCAGTTCGGTTTTTTTGGGGGTCAAACAAAAGCAAAACCGAATCATTACCCTCGATTTCCATTGATTATGAGTAAGGGGTGGTAAAATTCGCCGAACTGAACTGAAACCGAACCGAAAATTCGGTTTCAGTTGGGTCAAACCAAACCGATTCAAATTTCGGTTCGGTTTGGGGTCAAACCGAACCAAAACCTCACCATTGCCAACCCTACTAAAAGGGTTCTTAAAAAAAATCTAAAAATTCTCAACAAAAAGAATTCAATTTTAACACGAACTCTTTAGCAATTAATAGAGAAAAAAGTTCCGTCTCCATAAACGCGGACTCTTCCTATTTTATCTCCCCAATGGAATACGAAACTTTCTAAATAATGGCACAAAAGAAAGATCCCAAATCACATTGATTGCTTGTGATCTTTGATGAAAATAAAAAAGAAGAAAGAAAAACAAATGACCCAATTTGTAAACAAAAAAATCAAAGGATTAAAATATATATGCTAATTCCAGCTAAGAGTTATAGAACAAAACTAGAATAAAACATACAGATTGAGAATCTCTTGAGAAGTTAAAAAAAAAAAAAATTCCTCCATCCTCTTTGATCCAAGCCCACTTCGTATATAGATCAAAATAATAATAGTTCTAGAAACTTTACTTAGATTTCATTCATACGCACGCCAATAATATGTTACTTGACCTTCCAATGAACGTCTAATGATTTTAGGGAACCTGCAACATTAGATAAGTAAGATTAAACTCTCTGATAAACACAAAACAAGAAAAAATAAAACTTGGGTATGTGAGAGGGGTTACCTTTCTCTAATTTTGAGATTGTAATCTACACAGCGAGGATCATCCATGCTCCAGGGGTAAAATATAGTAGTGAAGTTTCCACGTCTGAGAGATACAAAGCTCAAAAACTGATCGAAAAGCGCCTCCATGTCTTCTTTTTTGTATTGTCTTGTTACTATGTTTCTATTAATCTTGATCAGTTTTCCATTACCATCTAAGCATATTTTGTCACGAATTTCGTCCCAATCTAGTACAAGATTTTGCCAACATAGGGGATTTAGAGATGCTCTGTACCAGTCATGGCATGTGAAAGGGGCTCTGAAGAGGAGATCTTTGAGATCAAGCTTTTGAAAGATTGTTACCAACACATCAGTAGGCAGATTATTCCATGGACGATTTTCTATTTTTTTGTTTGAAAACTCCATGGCACCTACGTTGGCTTCTTAGGCCGTTCTTCTAATTAAAAAAAAAAACCAGAATTAGGGCTTCTTTTCTTCCGTTGAAATTCGCTTGCAAAAGAGGGAAAATCGGAAAAGACTAAATTTCTTTCTAATAAGGCAAGTATATTATGGCAAAAGGAGGAATGATAAACAGAAGGTCTTCCTGGGAAAGAATACCAGCTATAAGGGCGCCCCATGGGTCCCATCTTAATAAATTTCATTGATAAGGGCACAGAAAAATATGAAAATAGCATGCACAAATATAACATGACTAGCGTTCGGGGCACATGCTACGCATGTGTAAAATTGTGGGCCCTGCCCTATGCCTAGGTTTGGGTAGAGTTGGTGGGCCCTACCTCATCAATAACCAGCCGGGGTAAAATGGTGGCCCCATCCTCCTATGCATGGATTTGGGTAGTATGATGGGCTCAAATCATTCAAAACATGAGTTGCGGAATGGTAGGGCCCACCCATGCAATAATAAGGGGAAAAAACAAAAAATAGAGAGAGAAGTTCTAGAAGAAAAACTTTTCTAAAATGAATGACAATGGAAAGAAACATAGATAGTATATATTACAGGAGGAAGAATAAATGTGGGGCGCCCCTGTATATGATTTTTTAGGGCTGCAACTCGGGTCGGGCTTTGGAGAACCCAACCCTACCCGAGAAATATCTCGGGTCGGGTCGGGTTTTTTTTTTTTCGGAAAACCCATGATTCCCAAACCCGGCCCTACCCATGATAAATCTCGGGTCGGGTCGGGTCGGGTCGGGTTTTTTCACGTTGACGCAATTTTTTAAGGAAAATTCTTGTTTGGCAAGGCAACTCAACTCATAGAAGCAGAAATTACACTCACATTACACTTGAATCAAACAATGATGTAATTACACTCACATTACACTTGAATCAAACAATGCTGTAATCAAACAATGATGTAATTACAATCAATGTTGAATCAAACACTTGAATCAACTCAACTCATAGAAGCATAAATTACACTCACACACAATAACAGTGGGTGCGTGGGTTTTCACTTTTAACTTTTAACTAACAATAGAAAAAAATGTACATACTATAACTTATGTAACTCGGGTTGGGTCGGGCCCCTTAAAACCCGGCTCGACCCGAAACCCATGAAACCTGAACCCAACCCAGGCTATTTTCGGGTCGGGTAAAACCCGGCTCGAGTTGCAGCCTTATGATTTTTAGCAAAAGCACCTTAAGGGCGATATCATTCCTAAAAACCACACTCATTATACATGGGAGATCTTTATAATTTGAGGAATGATAGAATGAAGGGCGCCCTTGCAAAAATCAGCTTCAAGGAAACCCTTATTGGTTGATTTCTAAAAAGCCAACACCGTTTCCATTTTTTAGGCACCATTCACTTTTTTCGGCCCCACATTTTGCAGAAATTAACCAATAGGGGTGCGCCCTTGCAAAAATCAGCTTCAAGGGCACCCATATTGGTTGATTTCTAAAAAGCCAACACGGTTTCCATTTTTTTAGGAGCCATCCACTTTTTTCGGTGCCACATTTTGCAGGAATTAACCAATAGGGGAGCCCTTGAAGCTGATTTTTGCAAGGACGCCCTTCATTCTATCATTTCTCTTATCATTTATATAAACGTAGACAATCAATTTTTTGGTCTCACATGGGGACATGTATGTGCAATAGAACATCTCATGTGTAAAATAAAGGCCCACAAACCGAGACTTGATTGATCAAGAGCCTAGGATCATCCGATTAAAGTAATATCGACCGAGCGCATTTGGTTGGTGGTTTAGATCCACGATTCCTATAAACTTACTAATTTTCAAAAAAAAAAAAAACCCTACTAATGGTAGTTGTTAGCTTCATTGGTGAAGATCATTTTTTGGGCACGAGTCTGACTCTGACCCATTGTTGATGGTCCCACATTGATTGAATGATCCTAGCCCCTCGATATATTAGGCTTCATTTTGGATATCAGCATGTAGACATGTAGTTAAACCATTGATTTACGTACGCCTTTTCTGACTAATGAGATGTTTTCTCACATCTAACTAGGACCATACACGTGATCAACGGCCATAATCATGCCTAATAACCACTTTCCCAGCATGTGTTTCAAAATCTTTTGCTTCAACATTGAGGCCCTGTTCGTTTGAGATTATGACGGCCGATGGTGAGTCTCCAAACTGATTATTGGACTCAAATTATATCAATTTTGAGTCCAATAATCAGTTTGAGGGTTCACCATCGGTTATCATAATCTCAAACGAATGTGTCTTAGGTCTTGCAAGCCATTACATAGTGGATCCCATGTATGGTCAATTCAGAAATTCCTTCCGATGACCTGAAAATCACACAAGATGGATGATCCTAACATCTAATTCAATGAATTTTACTAATACCGGTCAGGAAGTGATATTTACGCCCCTTTTGATCACGAGGGACACCCACGGTCAGTGTATCAATGATGAAAGGGGAGCTAATGTATTTGAAGTCAGAAAAATCAGTGGGTTTGATTGCCCCTGTACACTGGCGTTGGGTGTCCCTAGTGATATAAAGGGGCGTCAATATCACTTCCCATACCGGTCATGTCAAAAACCTTGTATACACGATGGTCCACATTCAAGGACCTTATAAATGTAATGCATGTACACCAAAACAAGCCAGAGGGCCTGAACGTGGCAAATTGGCTTCCAATGAAATAACCAAAATACTCCCGCATTAGGAGTAAATTATTATAGAAAATCTAGCTAGCGATTTTTTCGAGACCAAAATCTCTTCTCCCACTTAATTTGGCATCGGAAAAGAGTCTTGCCGGCCAAAAGTGGGTCCCTAGCCACCCATACAAAATCTTACATAGATTTTGAATTTATATTTTTACGGCTAACTAAGCACCTTTTGGTTAGAATATGTGATATCTCACCGATAGGTTTGATTAGGTAGAATAAAATCACATCTTCTAAGATTTGATTTTGGATTAATTGGCAAAGATTATGGAGGCAGGCTAGATTAAGTATTGAGATTATCTTCTCATATCTTGTCAAATCTCTTTTCATAAATCTTGTGATACTAGTTTCTATATTTATCCTCTTGAGTGTTCTATATAAACACTCATTAGGCTTGATTGTAAGATAAGCAAAGATTAGTGAAAATCTTCAATATTTTACATGGTATCAAAGCCACCGATCTTGGAGTGACCACAAGACAAATAGCTGCTCTCTCCGGCGGACAGCCGATCTAGCCGTTCGCCCGGCCACCATTGCTCCCACATTCTCTTTCTTAAATTAACACTACTAGTGGTGCCTTCCTTACCAACTTCATTAGTTTCAATCTCCTTGCATCCTTAGCATAATTCCTTAGCATTCTTGTTCAATCTCCTTGCATTCTTTCCCCATCTAATTTTCAAGACTTTCTTGGTTGCCTTCAATAACCCCTCATCTTCTTGAATGCGCCCCTCTCATCATCTTGTGCCAATTACACGGTCTCCTTATTTTGTTGTCAACACTTTCACCAAAAAAAAAAGGGGGATTTGCATTTTCGAAACACATATTTGATATTTGCACACTTTTTCCCAATGTCCAATTTTTCGTCGATAATTGTTGCCACCATTCCTAGCCGCTATTTGTCGCTTTCTCTTCTATTTCTTTCCTCTCTTTTTTTATATTTTTGTCTTTCGTCTATTTCGGTTGAGGTACCTCTTTGTGGTGCGTGCCTGAAATAGGAGCTCTACTTAGTTGAGGGGCCTCTCTCCTTGAGGTTCGTGCTTGAGAGAGCAATTTCTCTCTTTCATAAGGATCGGTATCTCAAGCTGACCTGTGAAGTCTGCCCATTGAGGCTTTCTTTTGCCCATAGAGGTCATTTCTTGCCCATTCCGGCATTCGCCCATTGTGACGCATTTCTTGCCCATTCCGGCATTGGTCCATTGTGACCCATTTTCAGAAGGTTCGATATTCTAATCGGCCTAATGACTCGCTCATTCAGGCTTGAGTCCAATCCAGTTCATTGAAGCTCTTTGCGGCTCACCTTTTAATGAGACACATTCTTCAACAACAGGCGGCCATCATTTGCGGCTCACCTTTTAATGAGACACATTCTTCAACAACAGGCGGCCATCATCTTCAACAATATTAGCAACATACATCAAGCAGACATCAATCGTGACAACATGCAACAAAATTGGCAAATTTTTACATTTTTTTGGGATATTCATTGTGATCAAACGTATATCGATTTTCAATCTATATACGTTTGAGGGGGCATGTTAGAATATGTGAGATCTCACCAATAGGTTAGATTAGGCAACTATGGTTTGATTAGGTAGAATAAAATCACATCTTCTAAGATTTGATTTTGGATTAATTGGCAAAGATTATGGAGGCAGGCTAGATTAAGTATTGAGATTATCTTCTCATATCTTGTCAAATCTCTTTTCATAAATCTTGTGATACTAGTTTCTATATTTATCCTCTTGAGTGTTCTATATAAACACTCATTAGGCTTGATTGTAAGATAAGCAAAGATTAGTGAAAATCTTCAATATTTTACAAAGGTATTTGTTTCAAAATTTAACTTTCGATTAAAGACAATTTTATTAATTTAACCAGTGTTTCAAAATGTGGTTTAAAACTGGGGCAAAACAAATCCTAGTCGAATCGATGCAGCGCGATTGAGTATTGGGTTGAGGCAACTGAGTGCTCAGTGGATATGGTCATAACCTAGGAGAGTCAAAAGGAGCCTTGAATGACTTTGTAGAACACAGACTCGAATGAGAGCTCAAAATACAAGAGAGTCAACTCGGGGGAGTCGATGACAACCCATGCGAGATGATTTTAACCTTCCACAAGGAAAAAGAACTACATGGGTTCCATTTTAGAAGTCTATTCTTGTTGGATACTAGGAGTAGGATCATATTGAGTGACTTTTGGGGCATTGGAGTCGAACAAAGGGACTGTCAAGTGAGACCACTTTGTAAGGTAACATCTTAGGCCCTGTTCGTTTTTAGACTGTGACAACCAATTGTGAGCCCCAAACCTATTACTGGACTGAAAATTACATTTAGGCCCAGTTTATTTTAGATTTTGACAACTGATTGCAAGTCAAAGCCAATTATTTATTGTGAGCCAAAAACCACTAATTTATTCTGAGTCAAAAACCGATTATTGGACTGGGAGCTTGGAGTTTGCTAAACGATTAAGAGTGAGAAAATGTATGAAGGATATAAGTCCTATATCTGTTAGAACTCTTCTATCAAATACTCATCCATTTGGTCTCATGGCAATTAATGAGTTGTATCAGGTAAAACGGTCCCCATCAATTCCTCAACATCTCCTATGAAATCGCCGTCAAATTAAATGTTTTCCTTTAAAATAAAAAGCGTACGTAGCTGCTCATCAAGCTCGTCATTTACCAAGGATAAGAGAGTTTCTTGTTCCAGAATCTGAGCCCTTTCCGCAGCATGATGCTATTCTTCGATAGCAGTCTCAACGACCGGTGTCGGGGAGGTGGATGTATACTATCTTGCTAAGGATAGGGTTGTGGAGTAAGGAATAGTCAGATTGGGATCGGTAGCATCCAACATTTCTTTCTTCGGCGCAGATCCACTCAAAATTAAACGTGATTTAAGTCCAATAATCGGTTTTTGACTCACAATCTTTTGTCAAAAATCTAAAATGAAGGGGCCTTAATTTTGAGTCCCATAATCGGTTTGGGGCTCACAAAAAAATACTTCATTTTCATTGTTTAGAGAGAGAGAGAGAGAGAGAGAGATTCGTACCTAAATGGACGATTATTGGTCCTATTCGATTTGGGCAATTTCTTGGTTGAAGCCTTTCTGACAAGTGTTAAACTCGAATGAGAAAGGATGAAGCTTTAAATTGATGAAACACAACAGATCAAAAGAGAAAAAGTGTTTTACGTGGTTTGGCAGATTGCCTACTCCACGGTAATGAGAGATCCTTCCTTTATTCTTTCGTAAGAAGCAATACAAAGTTGAGAGGGATATATAGAAATAGATACAACTGTCATATGCCCAATTTGAGATCAGGCCAGTCTTCTAAACATGGCAAGATTGGTGCAACGGTATAGAAGCATACATGGCAATGTGGAAAGAAAGGAAGGTCCAACTTTCACCTTTCGAGCACTCCCCCTCAAGTTGGTGCTAAGATATCAATGGAGCCCAACTTGAAAATAATCTGCTGAAATATTGACTTTGAAATTGCTTTCGTGAATATGTCCACAAGGTGGGCTGCACTTTTTTTTTATGGGCTTCACTTCTAGTATAAAGAGTAGTAATAATTCTTTCTTGAACCTTCTCACGTACAAAATGACAATCAACTTCTATGTGTTTGGTTCATTCATGAAAAATTGGATAACAGCAATATGAATAGTTGCACGATTATCACAAAACATTTCAATTAGTCCTTTAGTAAGAAAACCCATGTCTTAAAGAAGAGATTTTATCCAAACAATTTCACTAGTTCCAGCTGCAATGGCTCTATACTTAGCTTCAACACTGGATTTGGCAACCACAAACTGCTTTTTACTTTTCCAAGTGACAAGATTACGACCTGCCATCATACAATAGCTAGTTGTAGATTTTCTATCAACTTGACTTCCAGCCCAATCTGCATCTGTATATTTCATAATATCTACATGATAATTATTTTTCATCCAAATTCCTCTTCCGGGAGAAAGTTAAGTAACTTAGAATTCTTTCAACAGCTTCGAGATGGTTTGTTCTAGGAGCATGAATGTATTGACTGACACCACCCACATGGCTTATATCAGGACAGGTAATGGTAACATAAATTAATCTTCCTACCAGTTTTTGATATCTCACAACAACTTTAAGGAATTTTCCATCAGAAGGATTCATCTTATTGTTCATTTCAAGTGGAGTTTCATACGGTTTTGCTCCTATTTTTCCAGTTTCTTTTAGTAGGTCCAAAGCAAAATTTCGTTTTGACAACAAATTTCCCTTTTTGAATATGCGACTTCAATCCTCATGAAGTATTTTAGTTTTTCCAAATCCTTAATATCTATTTTTTTATGAAAATAAGCTTTTAATTTTGAAATCTCGTCTTCGTCATTTCCTGTATTAAAGATAACATCGACATAGATTAATACAATAATCATCCCTTTCAATTTTCTTTTTGTAAACATGGATGAATCTGCTATGCTTATTTTAAATCCTACCTTCAATAGAGTTTCACTCAACTTACCATACCTGGAGGATTTTCTTTCTTTTTTTACGCTTCTTTGTTTTAAAATTCCATGGTCATATGTGGGCTTCTTAGGAAAAGACTAAAATTTTCTTCTAATAAGGCAAAAATATCTCTATCATATGGCAAAAACAAAAGGGTGAAGATAAATTCGCACCCCCATGCGAATTATCCTACAGGCAGTGCGAATTTATCATTGCCCTAACACCTATCTATAAGGAGATGATTAGGGAGACCATACATCAATGTTAAAAATCAATTTTTGGTCTCATTAATGGCTTAGGATTTGGGGTGGAACCCCACAAATCAGTGGGTTAGGATCATCCTATGGAGAAGATTTTATGGGCACACCCTATCTATGTCAGGGCCCAACAAAAGAATGGTCTGGATCAACAAAATAGTGTGCACTCCGGTGCATGTGCGTGCGCGTGCATAGTTGTCCACCATATAATTTCCCTCTAAAATGCGATCCATTTCGTTCCTTTTCCTTGTGAAATGTTGAAATCATAGTTTCAAAACTCGTAATGATAGTTGACTCCTGTGAGTAGGCTGCCTTCTATATGGTTGAGTTCTTGTGAAGTCTTCATTTTACCCTACAAAGTCAATCAAAGTTCCTTTGACTCTCCTAGGTTATGATCACCTGAACTGTGTACTCGACCTCACTAAGTGGAGTTAACTAGGATTTGTTTTAGCCACGTTTTAACCCACACTTTAGAACATTGGTTAAAATATGAAAAAGGCTTTAATCAAAGTTTAAATTTTGAAACAAATACCGTCAAATTAAAGTAAGGATGCTAGCGGGGATTCGACGTGAGAAATACTGGCCGGTGTTGCCTGCATCATATGAGAGTTGGGCCTTCGCTGGCCATCAAAAAATCATTCAATCTATGTTAGATTTTGGATGGATGGATGGATGGCGAACCATTTATTGCTAGCCAAACTCTTTGTCGATGCCATATTGGGTGGGAAAAGAGATTCCTGTCTCAAAAAAATAGCTAGCTAGCAATTCTTTCAAAAATTTACTCCCATGCTACGTCTATTTTGGTCATTTGATTGGAAGCCAATTTTCCACATTCAGCTCCTACGAGCGCTCTTTCTTATTTTGTGTACATGCTGGTCATTTATAAGGTTAGGGCTGCAACTCGGGTCGGGCGGGTTGGGTTTTGGAGAACCCAACCCAACCCGAGAACTATCTCGGGTCGGATTTTTTTTCGGAAAACCCACGATTCCCAAACCCGGCCCTACCCATGATAAATCTCGGGTCGGGTCGGGTTTTTTCACGTTGACGCAATTTTTTAATGAAAATTCTTGTTTGGCAAGGCAACTCAACTCATAGAAGCAGAAATTACACTTACATTACACTTGAATCAAACAATGATGTAATTACACTCACATTACACTTGAATCAAACAATGCTGTAATCAAACAATGTTGTAATTACAATCAAACAATGTTGAATCAAACACTTGAATCAACTCAACTCATAGAAGCAGAAATTACACTCACATACAATAACAATGGGTGCGTGGGTTTTTACTTTTAACTTTTAACTAACAATAGAAAAAAATGTACATACTATAACTTATGTAACTCGGGTCGGGCCCCTTCAAACCCGGCTCGACCTGAGATTCATGCGGGCTTTTGAATGCTCAACCCGGCTCGACCCGAAACCCATGAAACCTGAACCCAACCCAGGCTATTTTCTGGTCGGGTCAATGCGGGTCGGGTAGAACCCAGCTCGAGTTGCAGCCCTATATAAGGTCCTTGAATGTGGTCCATTGCCTATAAATGGCTTTTGACACGACCAAAATTAGTAAATACATTTACAAAGGTGTTAGGATCATCCGCCTCGGATTGTGGACCTCCTGGATCACATTAAACATGGCTTCACCCAAGTCTGGGGATTGGCTCTAGGGATCACGTGCCTCCCAAGCCCCACGAAATGCTCAAATCTAGCTCGTGTAATTTCTTTTCTCTTGATTATTTTGAGTTTGTGTTCAAGGGTATCATGACCCTAGTTGTTCGGCCCTCTTCCTTTGACATTTTTCTAAGGATTGGACCTTTTTTTTATTGCTATTAATAAAGTAGATTTACTGCAACTTAAGAAAATATTATTGTTGGTCAAATATTCTATTACAAATTACAAATATTCTATCATAAATCAAATGATCATTCATTAGTCATTTACTCTATCCGTATCGTTTATCTCTATGAGGTACCAGGTGGAACGATTTTGAATATCGATTCATTAGTAAAAAACCTTCTCCCACCTTTGAATTGTTAAAACAAGTCCATTGATTCATTCGGACTTGTCAATTGGGCTTGTTCATGCTATTGTTTGATCTTTCTTTATTTAATATACTGGTTGGGTCCGCCTAGCGCCGCTTACCCACACAAAAAAAAGATCATCCCCCTCGTGTGATTTTCAAGTCATTCGATGGAAGATCCAAATTAACCATAAATGGAACCCACTATGTAATGGGTTGCAACATGCAAGACCTAAATGTTGAAGCAGAAGCTTTTGAAACACATGCTGGCAAAGGGGGTCTTAGGCATGATCATGGCCGTTGATTGCGTAGACCATCATGGAGATACCATATGCTCGTAGTTAGATGTGAGAAAACATATCATTATTAAGATATAAAATCAATGGTTTAACCTCATGCCCCAACACATCGAAGGGCAAGGATCACTCGATCAATTGGGACCGATAACAATGGGTCAAACCCGTGTTTAATGGTCCTATTAGTGGACATTATTATATCCACATGGTGCACATGGAGTCCAAAAAATGATCTTGATGTAGCCTGGCTAAGGTGAGTGGGCGTTTTACCAAGGTTGTGTGGCTATCGCACCTACGAGTGCAAATTGGGGAAGAAAATAAAAGGAATATATCCAAATTTCACCTTTCTCTATATTATTTCATAAAATCAAATTAAAGTCTAATGTCAAATGTCCCATACATCTTTTATAATAAACATAAATCCTCATCTAGCAGCTTTCTAAATATAATCACCAAGCCTCTAATAAATGGGGAAACCGCTAAGGATAGACTCCTAATAAAGGTAAACTTTCCAAACTACTAAAATATAGAATTACTAAATATATAAAACTCCTAAGAAAATATCTCCTAACAATGGTCATCAAAGCAACAAGTGAGAAAATGATATTATTTGTAGGGAATTTTATATGATGGGTGGACGTATAAATCCGTATTTTTTTAAAAAAGTACCTCCATAGGATGATCCAATCCGTCCATTTGTTGGGCCGCAACGTAAATAGGTTGTGCCCCAAAAATCATTTCCATAGGATGATCCTAACCCTCCTATCTATAGAAGTTTCCATAATGGGAAGTCCTCTCTAGAAGTTTCCGAGGTTTAAGGCTAACCGATGAGAGTACCTTGTCATCTTTGGTGGTTGAGGGGGACTCCCTCAACGTCATTCGATGGTTGAATGGAAGCCACTCCCACGCATGGAGGTTTTCACATTTGATGGATGAGAATCAGGATTATAGTGGGGCATCGATTATTTCATATCATCATGTTAGCAGGTCAGCAAATGGTGAGGCTTATGCTTTGGCTCGTGCGTAGAGACTTATGACTTCCTTCCCCCTTCAGGATGTAATGGTTTAATTGTTGATGTTTCTTTGCCATCTTTCTGTTATTTTCTTACTCCATCAGAACATCTCGGTTTGTTTCTTTGATTAATATAATTTCTTGATCATTCAATTAAAAAATGTGGAGTACTCTATAGAGCAGCGGTTGGGCGAATGCCACCTCGGGTTGGGCTAGGGCTGGCATTAACCCGACCAAACCCAGCCCGAGCTGGACCCTAGTTTATAAGCAGTGCACTATGAATATATAAAAATAAATAAAGGTAAGATAGAAAACACTTTTATTTATTTCTTCTTATTAAAGAGGGTTAATGACTTAAAGGTGTCAAGTAGAACAGCAACAGGTGAAGGAGGGTGGAGAACCCGATCCAACACATACTCCTCCTTTTGGGAAGCCTCGGGTTTTGCAGGTCAAGTCACAGTTTTCGATTTGTGAGCAATCTCCATCACAGCTAAAAGGAGACGGCCCAATTTTCTCGTTGAACGATTCCCCTGCAGCAATAACAACAGCAACATTTCATATCGTTAGCACATTACCATTGATCTACCTAGGGGTGTAAGTTTGGCCCTGTAAGTCCTGACCTGCCCTGAGCCCGAACAGGATCTGGGCTGGATTTTCCAACCCTCAGGGAGGGTCACGGTTCATTTTTTAGGCCCTGACTTGCGGTCGGATTGGGTTCTGGGTTAATGCCTCAGGTCACCCTGACCCGGCCCGACTCTAAGTTTTCTATTATAGAATTGAACCACCATTGCATGTTTCTTTTGCTAATGTTTTCTATTATCTTGGATTGATGTTTCTTTAGATCAATATTGTTAATTGTCTCTGCCCTTCAATGTTTTTGAATTCATATTGTCGTATTTTGTTCCCCCTCTCTGTTTATTGATCATTTTGTTCTATATGATACGTACATGGTTGCTTTATTTTTGGCACTATTAATAGGTATTTTCACTAGGGTCAATCAGGACCAACTTGGCCCAGCCCTGCCCAACCAGGGCAATCAGGGCCGGCCAAGGCCTCGCTGAGCCCTGTAGGGAGGGCAATGGGTTGAGTTTTTTCGGCCCTGACTCAGGGTCAGGGCGGGTCATGGCTGAGATAATGGGATCCAAGGTTGGGCTAGGGTTTTGGAAAACCCGACCTAGTTGCAGCCCTATATCTACCCATCTATCTATGTTCTATATGATACGTACATGGTTGCTTTATTTTTGGCACTATTAATAGGTATTTTCACTAGGGTCAATCAGGACCAACTTGGCCCAGCCCTGCCCAACCAGGGCAATCAGGGCCGGCCAAGGCCTCGCTGAGCCCTGTAGGGAGGGCAATGGGTTGAGTTTTTTCGGCCCTGACTCAGGGTCAGGGCGGGTCATGGCTGAGATAATGGGATCCAAGGTTGGGCTAGGGTTTTGGAAAACCCGACCTAGTTGCAGCCCTATATCTACCCATCTATCTATAGGAGTTTTTATATGGTGGCCGGCCATCAAGTACCGTCAAAACGGTACCGCCCTTGATATTTGATCCAACAGCAGGCAGCAGCACACTTTTTAAGATGCTGCTGTTGGATCAAATATCAAGGTGGTACTTTTGAAGTACCACCTTCGCGTGACTTGACGGCCGGGCATCATATAATTTCTCCTACTATAGTATATACTAGTAAAAAACCCGTGCGATGCACGGGCCGACAAAGAACGGTACGGACCACGTGATAGGTTGATCCAAACCGCCCATGTGATGGAACACAACATAAATAGGTTGTGCCCCAAAAATCATTTCCATAGGCCGATCCTAGCCCTCCAATCTATAGATGTTTCCATAATTCCTCTTATCTTAAATCGGATGGTCAAGATCACTCTATAGTTTTTTAATTAAAAAACCATAAAGGAGAGGGTAAGATCGAAATTATACGGCTCTAATGGGTGCCTTTGTTAAAAGCATAAAGGAGGGGTAGGATTGAAATTATATGATCTAATGGGTGCCTTTGTTAAAAGCATAAAGGAGGGGGTAGGATTGCAAATATATGAGTTGAATGGGGGCATTTGTTCAAACAAGTCAAAAAATGTGAGGTGTAATTCTCACGGATTTTTCAAAAAAATCGAAAAACTCTCTCTTTTCATCCCGGCTTATTATAGTAGATACCAAGCATTCTTATGCTTCTTTCTGTTTTCGTTCTCTGTGTTTTTTTTTTTTTTTTTAATTAGGAAATCTCTCTCTCTCTCTCTCTCTCTCTCTCTCTCTCTCTCTCTCTCTCTCTCTCTCTCTCTCTCTCTCTCTCTCTCTCTCTCTCAGCATATGCTTTATAACTCATGTTTTGTATCATTGTATGGGGTGGGGGCTACCATTTTACACATCCAGTTTTGATGGGATGGGGCCACCATCTCCTACTAAACCTAAGCATAGGGTGGGGCCTACCATTTTACCCATATGTTATTGATGGGTGGGGCCAGTGTTCTGTGAGAGAGAGATATAGAGTTTATATGGTGGCAAGGCGCAGATAGGCCTACCTATTACCATGATCGACACCACTCATGTGTTGGTCAACATTCATTTGATAGATATGGTTAAAAAATCTTTTCTCTAGGATCATCCCAACCTTGCAGTGTATATTGTGTAGAAATAGACGGCTCAAAAAGTTCAAACAAAAAAAATCTACGATGTAGAAACCTTCACATATCCAATGATTAGGATCATCCTGTGGAGATTGATGGTAAATATCATCGAGAGAGGGGGGCCCACTGTGTTTTTCTTCTACATAGTAATACATGCTAGGGCAACATATAATTTCTCTTGCCTTCACATGGCACTCTATGGTAAATATTATCAGTTTAATCGATTTGCTGAACCGACAATAGCCTGACCAATTGCTTTGGTCCGTAGGATGATCCTAAGCCATTGATCAAACACTAGATGGAGAACTTAATCCGTCAAAAGACTATTGATCAAATGGATAGGGAGCCTCTTTTGGGTCTGCTCATGCTACTCTTGCCTCTTAGAGGAGATGACCATACAAATGGCCATATACATACATGATGATATGGATATTTTATATGGTGTATAAGCCCTTATAGACCTCTATTTTTCAACAAAAAAGAATTGTGCGGACCACGCTATAGGATGATCCAGACCATCCATGTGATGGGCCACAACGTAAATAGGTTGTGCTAGAGAATTATAGATCGGAGGGTTGAGATCATCCTATAGAAATGATTTCTTGATCACAACCTACTTACGTTGTGGCCCATCACATGGACGGTTTGGATCATCCTATAGTCCGGTCAAACCCATTCCATAGGATGATCCACACTGTTGCCCCAACTCCCAAGAATCATTCCATAAGATGATCCTAACCTTCCGATCTATAGGGGACGACACGGATCATCCTATGGAATGTGCCGTACTGTACTTTTTGAAAAATAAAAATCTAGATGATATGATATAGGTAAGGTCGGCAGTATTAGAGCATGCCACAAAAACAACAAAAGCAGATATTTCCAAAGAGCAACAAGAGCTTTACCAGATGATAGAAGGAAAGAGACGAATATGATTGCCACGAAAAATTTCTTCCCCCAAAACATTACTTCCACACCCATTTTCTTTCTTTCACTCTCTGCTTCGCTCTTTTGCTTTTAGCCCGGAAGAGATACTGTTGCTGTTCTATTTATAGCAATTTGAATTTATTGTACTTGGAGCATCAATCAGCTAGATTTTCTATTTATTCTTAGATTTTCTCGGGATTTGTGAACAAATGTGAGAGGACTGAATCTGCAGGCTACAGAAGATCTTTCCAGAAAATCTAAGGCGATTTTGTAGCTATTCCAATGTAAAACACTTTTTCCTAGTTAACATCTGACTATCAGAAATGAATGGGAAGCATGACTTGGGTCCATCCACATGATGTTGGAGGGTTCCATTCCTAGCCATTAGATCAGACTATTCGTCTAGAATTATGGCTAAGGGTGTCAATTTTGGCTCGGGCTCGGAAGCTCGCTCAAGCTCGGCTCGTTAAGGCTCGTTAAGAAAAACAGTCATATATAAATATAATACAGTAGCAGCTGAGGCATAATCATGACATTTTTCAGTAATTGTCATAACTTCATACCGTTTGGTTGTATTTTTTTTGGTAATTCTCATGATACCTTTTTTGGTAATTTTTCATTTAAAACTATATACATTCAGATATTTTACTTTTTCGTAATGATAACTTTTTTTTTATTATTTCGCTTTTGTTAGTAACCTTTGCTACCTAATTATGGCACCCTCCAAACCCCAGCTTACCTACCAAAAAAATTCGTCTAGAATTAAGTACACAGCGAAGAACCAACTGTCAAGATGATCAATACAAGGCAAAAGAAAAACACAAACAGGAACACACAATACAAAGACCAGAACAGCCTCTGTCTAGGGGTGCAACCCGGACCCCAGGGTCGGGAACCCTAGTCCAACCCAAGATGGCATTCCCTCAACCCTAACCCTATCCAGCCTCAGGTCAAGGATGTTCAACCCTAACCCAACCTGCCTCAATCCCTAAACCCTAACCCAACCCATCTAACTTGATTTTTCCAAATCGGGTCAAGTTGGGTTCAGGTTCACCTATGGCCAAACAGAAAAATACAAGGAAAAAACATAACTCAAAGAAAATAAGGATAAATTAGAGGACAGAGTTAGGGTTCAGGTTGCCAAGTTCTCAACCCTAACACGACCTGAAATTAAAGCAGGTTGGCTTTTACCGACCCTAACCCAACCCAAACCGAGGAAATGCCAACCAATTCCGACCCCAAATCAGGTTGAACCCGTCGGGTTCGTGTTGAGCCTGACCCAACTTGCACCCTGACCTTTGTCAACATGTTTCTTTCATGTGTCATTCGTTTTCTTTCCATGGAAACTTTTATTGGGAAGCTTTCTCAGTGCTCCTTATTTCTTTAAAATTTGCTCAGTAATTTTGTGGAAAGTCATTTCGTATCTAACTTTTGCATGAGAGAAGAGTCAAACAGGCTTAGTTTCAGCAGACTTTGTCTCAAATCATTTAATTCATCTAATAAGGCTTTTCTCTCGTGCAAAAGTCTTCCGTGAAATGTCTCTGCGAAATCCCTACCAAAGCCCTTTTTCTTGTATTAACGGGCTAATATGGCCCTATATTGATACATATCAATAAAATATGAGGAGGCTACAATGAGGCGTGCATACTGCAGCATACTGGGCACCCGGAATCGTAAATCTGAAATATCTACTTAATAGGCCTTGCTTTGGATGTAAAAAAGCCCAAAACCTACATCAACCACTTAGTTTGGAGTTATAAAATGTGTCTTGTTGAACATGTATGCGCTGTTAACTTACCAACTTATCCAAAAGCTTAAGGCGTTATTTATCTTTTATACTTTAACACTCCTCCGCATGTGTGGCCCACTTGGCAAACACGTGGCACATGTGGTCCCACTTTAGGCCGACCATCGCATGTGAATTTTTACTATCCAGAAGGTTTGAACTCGAGACCTTTGGCTCTGATGCCATGTTAACTTACCAACTTCTCTGGAGAAAGGCGTTATTTATCTTTTATACTTTAACATTCGCAAAGCTACATGTATCCAATGGCGATTCATATTCAACAACAAAAAGGTACAAATTATTGATGTCAGTGTTGCACAATTTGGACGATTTGGGGACGTCGTAGGTGGTGGTGCATAAGCACATGAACACCGTTGGATTGAGCACTACATAGCATATATAGACTACGAAAATAGAAGGCCCACGTTCATGTAGCCTCTCATATTTTCTTTTAACATCATGAGAATGCTTATTTTATTAGATAGTTAATATTAGATTAGTAATGTGTCAAAGAGAGCTACACAAAACTATAAATTTCTTTCCTACTTTTTGGTTCTTTTTGGTGCGAGGTGGGACCTACTATTTCGTCGTGGGTATGCCATGTCCCACCCTAACGAAGCATTCCTTGCCACTTGATACGGCCCTAACACAAGCGTGTCTTGATAATATTTTCCCTAAACAATGACAAAAGAGGAGGCGCAGGTAGAGAGTCCATGCCGAGCAAAGAGCTCCAACCAAAACACTAGAAGGAAAGCTCTACTGGAAAACCAACGTTAAATGACCAAATCACCCTTGATAAATTGCTAGCACATTTGCAAAATTCCTAAGGCCCTGTTTGGATTGCAAGAAAAAACAGTTATGGTGGATTTTTTTTTCTTTCCCTGAGTTAGAGGGAAATAATATGATTGTGGTTAACTTAGAGGGATATTATTGTAAATCAATTGTCCCTTGCTATTTTAAAAATTGAATAAGGTTGGTTCAAGTTATATCTATTCATATGTAAAATAAATGGGAAATTTTAGGAATATTTTTCTTTTCCAAACTTTTCTAGAAAATTCCTCCAATCCAAATATAGGGCCTAAATTAAACGTTTATGGGTCATTTAATAACTCTATCTCAGACCACCAACTGTTTTATGCCTGCTCCTAACGAACTTTCAAAAACCAACCCCCTCTTCATTTTTGGGGACTACAGTCACGGGCCAAACTATTGCATGAGAGAGCAAACACCTTAGATAAATTAAGTGAATTAAGACAAAATCCGTTTAAGTGAGCCACATATATGTGGCTGATCTCTCATGCAACAGTCTGGCCGAAACCATCGTTGAAGGCATTTCGTGGGCCAGCTGTTGTATGAGAGAGCAGCTACATCGGCTCACTTTTCAACAGATTTTGTCTTATTCAGTCTGCCAATTTACAAAGGAAAATGATATCAGCACAACCATGTTTAATTAATTTGATAGCTGCATTGACCCATCTTATCTTTTATTATTTAATTAAAGAGCCGTCAAGTTTTATTACAGCTCACAAAAAGCTCTTACAAGTCAAATAAAAAGGAAAAGACAAGTACATTTGTGAGATATTATAAGGATGGTTGTGCTAATATCTTTACAAATAAAGTCATCACATTTGAATGAATTATGCCACATCATAACATGAGGTAAAAGCGTAGTGACCCCACCCGATGCATGGGTTTGAGTTAATATCGTCTGACCCACCCCCATCAAGACATGTCACTGAGAGGCACACATATTTTAGTCTTTTTACAAGGCAATGTGAGGATATTGTGGTCTTTTATGAGTTTAAAGAAATCTACCAATACCATGGGTATTTAATTCACAAGAGGATGACGTACAAGACTGTATTTGCAAAATTTACCCTAATGGGATGGCTCTATCTGTAAATTGTCAAACTAGAAGACTGTTTTTGCAAATAAAGAAAATTAGAAGACTTCTTCTGCATAAACCCCATATTTTAATTATCACCTAATCCATGGAAGACATGCATAAACGATTCACGTGCCACGTTTAGGGAAGTTAACATTAAAATAATACATTTGGTCAATGCAAATGTGTATCTCACATGGGGGCGGTATTATGGTCTCGCATTGAATCGCAAAAGCTAATATTCTATTGCCTTTTGTTTAATATATGTTCCGAGTCAACGAATAAATCAATCACATTAGCTGTGTATTGGGGATTATTAGTTTTTAAACATTGTGCAAAACCACCCTACGAAGAAGTTGACTTGAGTAAAAATATGATAAAAAGAAGGGTAAGGATATTCAAGAATTGATACCAGCACTCCCTAGTTTCTATGATGGCATTCCTCATTTGTGTTTGGTTGTCCACTTGTCGTCTCATACGAGAGATCAATGTCTACTAAATTTTCAATTGGCTTTCTCTTGACACAATCGAAGGGCTAGGATCGTCTAATCCTATTGAAACCAAGGCCATCTGGAGAGCTTCTGGATGCCCCCCGAGGTCGATCATTAGGAAAGAACCCTTACTATGATTGTGTAGTTAGGAGCAAGGTTTAAATTTTCGGTTTCAGTGCCGGTTTCGGACCCTGAAATTTCAAAATTTCGGCCAAAATCTGGTACAAAAATCGAAATTATTATTTTATTCAGTATTAAATTTCGGCTAAAATTACCGAAATTTCGGTTAAATGTTAAATTAACAGATTTTATGGGTCAAATTTCCGAAATTTTGCCCGAAATAAATGACTATTTCGGTTTTTAGTGGTTTGGGTGTCGGTCTCCACCGAAATCCGGAATTTAATTTCGAATTTCGGTCGAAATTTAAAACCATGGTTAGGAGTGTGTTTTCCGTTAAAAAGATATCACCATCTACTTTAAGAAGATATGCGCCACCTCGATTGAATAAGACAAAATCTGAGCCTATGTGGTTGCTCTCTCATGCAATAGCTGTCCCGCAAAATGCCTTATGCGATGGTCCCTAGCAAATCCACTTTATATTTTGTCCACATTAGATGCAGAAAGCTGTAAGAAATATTCAATGCTGCAGGTGAACAATGAGTTATTGAAAATTCATAAAGAATGGTGAAAGTGATTAGACACCTGTGTGAGCCCATGCGGAGATATGATTGTGATACAATCCTAATTCTGCCTAAATTGGAATAGGAAGTTCCTGAAACTTTGACCATGAGAAAATGAAAGTTTTCTTGGGTCACCATGCAAATAGACTGTGCCCCATAATTCAACTATATAACTATGAAGTGAGCCCCATGTACTCTTTAAAAAATATTATACTCTAAGCCATATAAAATCTTTTTATTTCAATAGGCTAAAATATGGTTATTAGCATTCTTAATATAAAGATTTTTTGTTAAAAAAACAAAAGCAGCTTGTAGAGAGGACACTCCAATTATCATCAGAATTGATTGATTAGTGGGCCCACTCTAATAGTACAAAGATTGAATTATTGTAGGATCCTAAATATTTAATAGGATTTGCTAGCGACCGCCACATAAGGCATTTCGCGGATGGTCTGTTGCATGTGAAAGCAACCACAGAGGCTCACTTTTAAGCAGATTTTGTCTTATTCATTTAATTTATCTGAGGTGGCTGCTGTCCCATGCAACAGCCCATCCGCGAAATGCCTTCTGTGGAGGTTGCTAGCAAACCCCATATTTAATAGATGTTCTAATAGCATGAGGGTGTGGAACTGAAATGGAAAAGAAAGGGATATTTGCAATGTGCATACGCCCCCCTCTTAACGTGAACAGTGATGCTTTTTACGTCAAATCACTTTAACAGTGGGGCGAATGCACACTGTAGGGGGGTGGAAATATCATCGCCCCTTCAAAAATTGCTAAGATTGTCCAATATAACTTTATCTCCAACCTTTTTGTTTGACTTCACCAGAAAATATGACTTTGGTATTAGAAAAAGACAAAAAAGAAGAGGTGGAAATAAAGAAACCTTTTCTTTTGATTTTTGTTGCCTAGTTATCACTTTTTACCCGAGGTGGAAATAAAGAAACCTTTTCTCCTGATTTTTCTTGCCTAGTTATCACTTTTTACCCGAGAGGGATATATAATTTGGAGAGATTTTCGGCCCTTTTGGATTCCCGCTTCCCATTTTTACTGGCTGTTACAGTCCTCTATGGCTCTATCTCAGATATAGAGAGAGAGAGAGAGAGAGAGAGAGAGAGAGAGAGGGAGGTTTTGTGGTAGTTGGATAAAAAGCTTTTTAATGGCCATTTCTTGGTTTTCTGGTCCCACGCTTCTGTTTTCTCAAGCTTATACATGGAGAAAATGCAGGGATTCCGCTTCCAGGTTTTTTTTTTCCCGGTTTTCACTCATTTCTCACACGCAAGTGCGAACTTTCCTTCTGTAGAGAATTAATTTTCTTGTGAATGCTTATCCGATGATTATTTTTTCCTGAATCGTATACTAACAAGCAAAAACCGGTGAGAGAAATCATCGAATCCGTTACGTTCGAAATAAAAGGAAATGCATTACTCTTAAACACTCAGAAATCGAAAAAAAAAACGCCGGATTTGCAATTCCTGCTTTTTTTCCTGTACCGGAGCCCGATCTTTGACGAAAATAGAAGAAAAAAGAACTTTATTGACCAGATCTACAAAATCAGTTGAGATTTACAGTGATAGAGTGGAGTTCTTACGAAATAACTCGATTTCGGAATCAGAAAGCAACAGGAGTAGAAAAAAACAGGAAAAAATAGAGAGAAAAGAAAAACTCTCGATAAATGACGCATTTCAAAGCAAGAAATCACTCTTCATTACTGAAACGGCTCTGTATTTAATTGGAAATTTGAGCAACGGCTCGTTATTTAACGAGCACGGACTAGAAAATGATGACTTTTACAGTCTCTTCTACTAGATAGATACTCAGTGAGAAAAAAAAAGCTAGATCTCAGAGAAACGATTCGATCTTTAACTCGGATTCAAGGAAAATGGATTTTTCTGTCTTCTTCCCTGCAATTTTCTTGCTCGGATTGCTTTTCACACCGTCGATCTCAGATCTGATCGAAGATCAACAAGCTTTGCTCGATTTTATCGACAATTTCCCAAACGAACGATATCTAAACTGGAATCAGGACTCACCTGTCTGCCAAAACTGGACTGGAGTAACCTGTAACCCTAATAATACTCGAATCATAGCCGTCCGTTTGGCAGGAATCGGTTTAAACGGTCAGATCCCGCTCAATACCCTCAGCCGTCTATCCGATCTCCAGATCCTGAGTCTCCAATCCAATGCCCTAACTGGTCCTTTCCCTCCGGACTTGTTCCAACTGAAAAACCTAACACTTCTCTATCTCCAGTTCAATAATTTCTCTAGTCTGTTGCCGGATTTCTCCGCCTGGACGAATCTCACCGTCCTTGATCTCTCCTTCAATGCTTTCAATGGCAGCATTCCTTTGTCCATCTCAAATTTAACTCAAATTAGGTCTTTGAACCTCTCACACAACTCTCTTTCAGGTGAAATCCCTAATCTCCAACTCCCTACTTTACAACAACTGAATCTAGGCAATAACAATTTCATTGGAAGCGTGCCGAAGTCTCTTCAGAGGTTTTTGAATTCATCTTTCGCTGGTAATGCCAATCTCTCCAATTTAGGTTCACGGCTGCCACTATCGCCCATTAGCCCTCCTGTTCCTTCGCCATTACCGAGCTCGAGAAAGACTCGAAAGGCTTTCGCCCTTTCGCACTCAGCAATATTGGGGATTATCGTTGGAGGTTGCGCTATAGTTTTTGTTATCCTCGCTGTTCTGTTGCTCGTTTGTTGCTCGAAAAGTAGAGATGAAGATGGGGTTTCGGGTAAGTTCCGTAATAGCGATAGATCGCCTGAGAAAGTGGTGGCGGGGAGCCAAGATGAGAGTAATCGGCTTGTTTTCTTTGAGGGCTGTCGATTTGCGTTTGATTTGGAGGATTTGTTGATTGCTTCTGCTGAGGTGCTTGGGAAGGGGACATTTGGGACTGCGTATAAGGCAGTTTTGGAGGATGCAACGACAGTGGTGGTGAAGAGGTTGAAAGAGGTGGCTGTGGGGAAGAGGGAGTTCGAGCAGCAAATGGAAATAGTGGGAAGAATTCGGCACGAGAATGTGGTTCAGATGAGAGCGTATTACTATTCCAAGGAAGAGAAGATCATGGTCTATGATTACTTCAGCCAGGGGAGTGTCTCTTCCATGTTACACGGTATGATACTCCTTACAATTTTTTCTTCTAAGCTGTTTTTGTAGCTCTTTTTTTTTTAAAGTGGAAATTTAGTGATTTGATGGTCTTGTTGGATGGTATTCATCCAAATAATTGAGAGGTGGAGGAAAAAGATATTAGGTGTGTTGGCAACTAATGTTGCATTGCCTGTTAGTTTTGTTGTGATCTCTTCGTTTCCCATTTCTGTTAGCTGATACTATGACTGTCTCTTCAATTGTGAAAATTAGGATTATACTCTAATACAGTGTTCTAGTCTGCAATTCTCAATTTCAAGAACTTGGAAAAGATGCCTTGGGTTTTAATCCTTTAATTTCATATGGTATTCACTGCTATTGTCATCAGGTGTTACTATTTTTGATTCATCATCTTCAGGAACTTGCATTTGCTTCGTTGTTTTCATTGTTATTTTTGTTATGAGATCTTAGATATCTATGAGTTGTTCTTGTTGAATGAAAAGTGACAGGCATTTGTGTATAACCATCTCGTTGTTGTGAACTTCCTCAAAGTGGATAGTCCAACAGTCAATTGGAGCTTTCAAAGTCCCACCTGAAATCAAATCCTATTACTGATATTCATGCAATAAGTGGGACCTACACCAATCCTTGCTGTGGGCGAAAGCACGTGTGGGGATTGTGCTCATGCTCCCACCAGTTGGAATTCGTGGACTTACGTCTGTGTGCATTGCTCTTTTTTGTTTTGTTTATATTTTGAAATTGGCTTAAAGTGATAATAAGTTTTCAAGTTTCACCGTCTTCCTTTACTGAATTATTAGAATGATCTGCATGTCACTGTGTCCTTGTTTATAGTTTGAATGCCTTAGCGCTTCACCACTTCATTTTGCTTTTCCCTAGTGCGAAGATTATGATATGCACCTAATTTACCATAGCTGGGAGTCTGGGAAATTTCCTCAATTTGATCATATTACTAGAACTCCAGAACATGTTGGTATTGTCAACTTATCTGTCATATGTAATTTGATCTGTCAATGAAATTTTTTTTCCATTTTCTTAAACCAGCGTTGTGAGAATTGAATAGGACAGGGCGCTAGACTGACTTGAATTGTTAGATCAATATGTAGATTTTATGATTATTAAAGTAGAAAATTAATAAAAATATAAGAAGAGTGTAGAATTTAGGAAATAAGATAGTCCCAAATGAACCATATTGTGATATTCTGTTGCATCACTATCGCATTGAGTACACAAACTATGCTTACCAATAAAATAAGATTAAAATCGGATGTAATTGCATCAAAGAGAATCATAAAAGAAAAGTTAAGGGAAAATCAGCATGAAACATGAATAATCCACCCCAAAGCATGGAAAGCCCACTGAGAAAAGGAGGAGAATCCACTCCTAATAAGAATTAGAATGATGGGCCCAACTCCAAATTGAAAACAAAGCCTAAATCTACTGTTCATGTTTTTCTTGATAGACCACACCATTGTTTAGAAACTTGGACTCGACCTAGAACTCAGCCAAGGTAAAATCAAATTGGCTCGGGTGAGTCCGTGATTGACACAGTTAATTTTTCATTAACTTGGGCGAGTCAAAGGATTTTTTGATTAACTCGGTAGGGCCAAACTCGAACTCAAGTGATGGAGGACCATCTTTTGTCAGAGTCGGGAGGAAGTTATTACAGGCTAGAGGGATCCATCACGAGTGTTACGATGTCTTTTTCGTTTAGTTATAGGATTTTAATTGAGAGTTTTAAGTAACTGTAAGTCTATTGGGGTAGAAGAGCCCTTTTTCCATTTAAATCTCCCAAGTCACTTAAGTTTAAGGGTGTTTTAAATAGATCTCACACATGCATTACGTATTTTACATAAGGGGTATAGGTTGCAAGAATTTATTATTTAAGTAGTTGTATTTTAGTAGAAGACTCGAGTTTCACAACTCCAAGTTCTAATAGGATTAAAGTTCTAGTAGGATTCTTTTCGTTTTTCAACGCAGGGGTAAGGCTGCGTACATCTAGCCCTCCCCAGACCCCGCAATGGCGGGAGCCTCGTGCACTGGGCTGCCCTTTTTTTTAGGATTCTTTTAGTTTTTCTTTATTTAAAAGGAGTTTTGGCTTGTAAACATTACACATTTAAGAAATAAAGAATAGAAGCTTTCAACCCTACTTTGCTATGTGGATTGATGGCATATTTTCTAGGTGGATTCCTAGAACCATAAGTTGAATTCCTTGGGTACTTTTTTCCCTTCATCTCTCTTTCTAATTGTTCTTGCTTAGAGTTCTTCCACAAGGTACAGATTCTTTCTTCTCTTTCCCCATGTTTTCTTTCTCATTCTCTAACCCTAGATATTGGGTATTTCTTCTCTTTTAGAATTTTTATTCAACCTATTTTCTCTTGAATTCCTACAACTGTCATCTTTTGCATCTTCAAATCATCACTCTTCATTTTCTCTAACCTCTTTTTCTCTTTCTTTATTTCTCTATCTAATTTTTCGAGCTCCTGACAAATAAGACATGTTGTCTTCTTTTTATTTTTGTCAACTTTGTTTTTTCTCAAATTTCAAACCCTATTATTTCCTTCATATCTACTGTCTTTTTTTTTCTTTTTCTTTTTTCTGTGTATTTGATTGAAGTAGTTGTTAATAATCTTTTATTTTTAGGAAATCTGTTGTCACAGATTTCTAATCTTTAGTTTCCTTCCTGCTGAATGTCTGAGTACATGCCGGTGTGAACCAGTTTTGATTCTATTTATTGTGGCGTGTAATTAGATCAACCCTAATCTATCTTGAAAGTAAATTTTTAGTTAAAAAACAAAAACTTTGGATCAAGAAAGAGGTTCTAATCCACTTTTCTCTCTCTAATCTTTCATTGATCCATGGTTATTTGTTTTCTGATTCTTGATACAAAATCCCACTCCTACTTGCATCTATACCTTCCTTAATTTCTACGATTCCCTTTATAAGATGCCATACATCAAATTGGTATCAGAGCATCTCCCTTGATTTTTCATACATCACTCTCCAAGGTAAAACCTAATCAACTTGAGCGAGTGAAGGATTGACTTGGGGAGTCTTTAAACAGTGACGAACCACAGGATTAGTTAAACAATGGATCACACTTGAAAAAAAACTTGCATGACTCTTAAATTCAAATACATTCACTGAACTTCTTCTAACGTAATTATAAACCATGATTCTTAAGCTTCAGCCTAAACCTGTGTGGATAGTTGCCAAATTTTTTATGTTATCATCTATGCTGCCGACGGGTCTCTTTTCTCGCTTGATCTTTTGCCTTATCTTGTCCATGAGATATTGTGTATAATGGCACCCATGATCCTTATCACTTTCATAGTTGGAGAGAATTCACCCTTGAATTCATATCGTTTGAATCCAATGTAGCATCTATCATTGATCCATCCTCATCATAAGATTGATCTCCTATTTCCTCTATAATAATAATAATAATTCAATATTGATCTCAATGTTGGTCTCCATCCTAACCTCCATTTTGAGCATCACCCCGATTCCAAAATCCATCGTGATACGGTCATGAATTCCATCTCGTTTATGATCTCAAGCTTGAACTTTATAATGATAACAATCTCGATCTTGAACCATCTCGAATGCAATCTTGGGACGGATCCCTACGACAATGGAAGAGACTGATGTCAGATCTCTTGACATCATCTTTTCAGCATCATTTCATTGCTCCGCAAACCACCTCTATTCAATATGATTTGAGTTAGGTGATCTAACTTTTGGTTCATCTCTATGATCACTTGCTCTGATCGTTAGATCTTGTCCAAATTGGTGTCAGTAGCTCTCCTCGGCAGCATCGTGTCACAACTCCTTAAATGAATTCTTAAGGTTTAACTCACTCTAATACCACACAAATATTATTCATTCAGATTGAGTACACAAACTATGGTTGAGATGCTAGATAACAAGAAACTAGAGGAGGTAGTTGCATCAAATAGAAGCACATGAGAGACGTAGAGAGTAACATCAGTGTGGAACATTGAAAATCCACCCTAAATCACAGAGAATCCTCTCATGAAGAAGGATAATCCACTCTTAAAGTACAGTAATTCAATTCCATCAATAAATGCTAAGAAATCCTCTTGAAACAGCTATATATAAGACTTTAAGTCACTATAAAACCCCATTCAAAAACTTTGTCATCAATCATCTCTTAATCTCAACCATGGAAAATACTAAAAAGGCCCTTAGACCCAGAGACTCCCACATGGATCAGAATAACAAGCACAACCCCAAACTGGAGAAACATAAACCTAAAAATAGGAGTAATATTATTTTTGATAGACCCCACTTAAAACCTACCTAAATTTACTCTTACCCTCAATTAAAATTCACTAAAATCCTCTAAAATAGTAATAGCCAAGACTGCAGAGTTTCAGCCCAATTTGACAAGGATAGGACCCACTTTTGATGGATCAACCATATGGTCCACTGGGTTCCCTTTTTTCAATCGATCTTGGCCTTTTTTTTTACCATGAAATACATTTGGTATAACTGTGATCCCATCATATTTTTGCTTTAAGCAGTTTATAGAATCCCCATGTTGTTTCTGTGTAGCAATAAACTAAATGCATAAAAAACTTTTGAGAATAAGATATGACTAAATCTACTTAATGTTGACAAATCAATATTGTTAAACTATTATTGGCCATGGCTAACTATCTTGCTTATGCGATGATCTATAAGTGAGTATTTGTGCTTGCCCTATGCACGACAGTAAGGTTGCTCCATTATGACCTGGTGGTCACGGGTTCGAGTCACGGAAACAGCCTCTCTGCAAAGCAAGGGTAAGGCTGCGTACATCTAGCCCTCCCCAGACCCCGCAATGGCGGGAGCCTCGTGCACTGGGCCGCCCTATTTGTGCTTGCCCTAGCATTTCCTGAATTTTCATCTTAAAATCTACCCTTTGCATATGTTTCACTGAATTTACATTATTTCCACCAAAATTTTCAACCAAAACCGAAATGATTCTGCTTCAGTGGCGATCGAAACCGAAATTTAAAACCTTGGGATTGAATCCATTGACTTCTCGTATGGATCATTTGGATAGGTAGGGGGATTATGTTTATTGACAGAGATGAAAGGTCTCAGGTTGCGGGCACTTTCTATTTGTCTGATTCTGTAGAATCTTGAAGGAAGTGGACTCCAAAACATTCAACAAAATTACTTCTAGATTCAAGATATGATTTAAGAGGAGGGAGGGAAGGAGGGAGACTTGAAGGACGCCGCTCCATTTTTTCACATTAGGAGGGAAGGAAATGTGGAGGCTGATAGACCAGCAAATGAAGGAGTATCCAGCGGACATCTTGTAATTGGAGGCCATATGCCTGAGTCTCATAGGTCCTAGTACTTCTAGATTCAAGATATGATTTAAGAGTCAGAGAGAGAAAGAGAGAGTTGCATAAATTCGAAGAAGTGCTAGATAGACTTGAAGGACGCCGCTCCATTTTTTTCACATTAGGAGGGAAGGAAATGTGGAGGCTGATAGACCAGCAAATGAAGGAGTATCCAGCGGATATCTTGTAATTAGAGGCCAGATGCCTGTGTCTCGTAGATCCTAGTAGGTCTTACTGTTACTAGTTAGATTGCATATCTCTGCTTCTGTTTTGTATTGCCATTTTGGTGTCTCGCTCTGACTTTGTTTTTCCCTTCTTATTTCATTAATGAAGATTCTGTTGTGAACCCAACCCCCCCCCCCCCCCGGCCACACACACACAAGAAAAAAAAACAAAGAATGAACTGCAATCATTCAAGAAAACAAAGAATGAGCTGCATTACTCTGAGAGTAAGGGTGTTTTCTTTTTAAAATGAGGAGAGAGAGAGAGAGAGAGAGAGAGAGAGAGAGAGAGAGAGAGAGAGTAGGTGGTCTGTCCTTTAGCAAAAAAAAATTTGAACAGTCATTTATTTTATTAAAAGAAACTGAGCGAGGAGGTCAGGGAAAAGAAAAATACAATCAAAAGCGAATAAAGATAAAGAACAATGGATCAAGGAGGCATAAAATCAAATAGGGCCAGACTATCTCCAAGGACACCCGCTCTAGCCAACCGGTCAACTTCACTATTGGTTGATCTTTTTACATGACTATAAACTATATCATGGCCCTCCGAACGGTCCTTTATTTCTTCAATAAGGTGCGTAAACCTCCATGTGGGTGGATGACTACCCATCAACCATCTTATGAGTCATGGCATTGAGAGAGTCACCTTCCACTATTAGCCTGTCCAAGACTCCATCCTCCACCAACCTGAATCCTTTAACAAAATTCAAAGTTAGATTTCTCTTTTGATTGTTTTGGAAACTCTTTGACATTGAATGCCGGTGTCTTGGGCAGCGAGTGTCACCCTCATGTGTAGAATTCTTTGTATTCAGCATGGTTTAGATCAATCATACAATCCATTGTTCTTCTTGATTGTTTTGGAAACTCTCTGATATTGAATCCACATTCTTCTTGATTCGGATGTAAACTTAACATCTAGTTATGATGCGATGCTACAATGATTCATCCAAACCTGGATCCATTGCTTAACATTACTAGCATTGCAGGGAAAAGAGGTGAACAGAGAACTCCCCTCAATTGGGACACCAGGTTGAGGATCGCTCTTGGAACGGCGAGAGGCATCTTACGAATCCACGCAGAGAATGCAGGAAAGCTTGTCCATGGAAACATCAAATCTTCAAACATCTTCCTCAACCCCCAAAACTATGGTTGTGTCTCCGATCTCGGCCTAAGCACCTTATTGAACACACCAATGCCCCCATCTCGGGCAGTCGGATTCCGGGCCCCAGAGTTGATCGACGCACGGAAAGCATCACAGCCGTCCGATGTGTACAGTGTTGGGGTCTTACTACTCGAGCTTCTCACCGGAAAATCTCCCATACATTCTATAGGTGGCAATGAGGTTGTGCATTTGGTCAGGTGGGTCCAGTCCGTGGTCCGTGAGGAGTGGACGGCCGAAGTGTTTGATATTGAACTGATGAAGTCTCCCAACATTGAGGAGGAATTGGTGGAAATGTTACAGATAGCAATGGCATGTGTTGCAAGAATGCCAGAGCAAAGGCCTAAGATGGAAGAGGTGGTGAAGATGATTGAGGATGTGAGGAGGATTGAGACTGAAAATAGGCCTTCTTATGAAGCAAAAACTGATGAATCGAGTGGACAAACACCTCCTGCTCAGGGGAATGATTCTTCCCTGAAAAAGAAACCCAGTTCCTCTGGTGTGGTTTGAATGCTGTGTGTAGTTTTTATTTTCATTTTTATGATTCTTGTTTGGATGTTTGAGTGCCGGTAGATGAGGGTGCCAAATGCAGAGGAACGTCTTTATGTTGGGGTATCCTTATCAACCGACACGGTACGTAAGTTCTTTTCTTTTAGGCCATGTTTGGATTGCAAGAAAAACATTTTTGATGGAAAATATTTTCTTAGAAATTTTTTTTCCTTTCCGTGATTTAGAAGGAAATAATATGATTATTATTAATTTAAAGGGATATTATCATAAATTGAGGGCCTCTCTAAGCAGAAATTAAATAGGGTTGGTTCAACTCATCTATTTGCGTGTGTAAAACAACTAGGATTTTTTAGAAATATTCTACAAAATTCTTGCAATCGTAGTGGCTGTTTCATTTGCAAGAAACGGGTGGAAAGGAAACACTTGTACAAGTTTCCATCCATTTCTGTTGTTTGGTAATAGAAGGGAAGGAAATATATGGTGGCCATGCTTTTCCATCTTCAGTAAGGCTGTGCTCTGAATATACATAGAAATTGCAACTTTGATGCAATTTCAATCTAGGAAGGCCCAATTCTTATTCAAATTGTAGTTTGGGTGTTCATCCAAACGATACCAAAAGTGAGATTCGCTTAGCTTGAGAACCAAACAAGTAGCTTCTTCCAGCCCCCTTACTACATACTCTATGAGTTGGCTTTCCATCAAGCTTACTTTCGACCAATCTTCCTAAGAAAATTTCTTACAATTCAATAGGGGCTTAAAGAAGGAAAATTTTCAATCTTGGAAAAAGAATTACCATGGAAACTCTTTTACAATCCAATGGGGCTTAAAAGACGGAAAATTTTCAATCTTGGAAAAAGAATTACCATGGAAAATTTATCTCATGTTTTTTCCCTGCATCCACCAAACATCACCAAAGAGACTAAACCAAGCTATATTTTTGGGAGCTCCCCCGACCCACCAAACCAGTTTTCCTTCACCGTTTATAATTTCTCCGTGGGGAAGTGATATATTTTCCCCTGTCTTTTACCTAGAACAGCCCCTATAGTGTATTTATGACTTCTCTTTTATACTAGAGGGGGTTGTTCCAAGTTAAAAAAAACATGGGCGAACATATCAAGGCGCACCTTAGCAACCACTCTCCAACTCTACTAAACTCCCTTCCAAAATAGACACGGATATTACGATTCCCAACTCTAGCTATAATACGCCGGACGCGACGTGCGCATACCCCTCTCCTTCTGTTGTCGTCAATCATCAGCCATCTGAATACGATTCCTTTCTGTATAAAAACCCATTTCTTGATTCTCCATTTTTCTCCGTTTATCGCCGAACCCCCAAACAGAGAAAGAGAATCGAATCAATTTTCTAAGGTAATTCTCTTCTCTTCTCTCTCTTTTTTTTTTTCATTTTCCATTTTCCATTTTCGTCTCCTATTTATTCCTCTCCGACCTTTTTTTTTTCTTCTTATCCTTACGATCTAGGGTTTCGGGAACTAGGGTTTGGCCATGGCTTCCAAGCGGATCTTGAAAGAGCTCAAGGATCTGCAGAAAGATCCTCCCACGTCTTGCAGCGCAGGTATCTTTCATCCGTACTCGCAAATGATTTGACTTCCTATTGTATTTCTTTTCTTTACCGTCGATTTTTAGGGTTTCTTGATTCTAGGTCTCTTACGAGCCTCGATCTGTGTAATTCTGTTATTATTCATGTAATTTGGATATTTCTGTCACGGATCTCTAATTTCTTTCTTAAATATGTTGCGTATTTTTTTGTAATTCTGTTATTCATGTAATTTGGATCTATGTGTCATTTTTTCTTGGTTGTTGATTGATTTAATTATGGTGTCAATCCAGAGTTTTTGTTAATAATTTGCAAATTTCTGCCATAGTTATTTCGAGTTCATATGGGGCTGATGATCGTATTCCAAGTCTCCCATATAAGTTTGGTACGATAGAGGGATTTAAAGGAATGTAAATATCCCTAAATTGTGGATATATGGTGGTTGTGAAACGGTATCTATGATTGGTATAAAGAGTTTGGCTTTATCTGCTTTTGGTTGCGTATCCTTTTGTTTGGAGTGCCTACATGACATTTCTGATGGAGAGTCCTGCAAGGGATGTCTTCCTTGGGGTTTAGGAATCATTCCTTTGTTCCGGGAAAGAAAGGAAAAGGCATGTTTCTTGCATGAACTTCAGAAAACTTATGTTGTTTAAGGGCATTAGGAGCAGATTTTATTTGCATAGAAATTATGTTGTTGTGTATGAATGAATGATGTCTGTTTTGCAGCTTTAGCTCAGACTTTATAATTCTGTTCTTTTATTGTCGTGTCAGTTTGACTCATCAAGAGGATGCAGATCATCCTTCTTATGAATGATTGATGTTTGTTTTGCGGCTTTAGCTCAGATTTTTTAATTATGTTTTGAAAAAATTGCCAATGGGGGACATCAAAATAGGAGAATTGCCAACGGGAGACGCTTTTGAAAAATTGTTAAAGAGGGTTGATAACCCACTTTTGAGAGTTTGATAACCCCATTTAGAGGGTTGAGAACCCCCTTTTAGAGACTTGATGACCCCTATTTCGTCCCTCTCTAACAATTTTTCAAAAATGTATTCCCCGTCGGCAATTCTCGTATTTTGATGCCCCACACTGGCAATTTTTCCTTCTGTTTTTTATTGTCGTGTCAGTTTGACTTGTCAAGTGGATGCAAATCGTCTTTCTTTTTTTAACTGTGTTTTCCTTATCTGTGATGTCGTTAGCATGCCTTGGGGACCAATTCATCGTAGCTTATGTTTTATATTTTTTTTAAATAATTAAAATAATGATTTATTGGAAGAACAAAGTAGTAACATACAGTCGAGTCTCTAATAATTAACATTGCTGGGGGACGTTGTAGATTGATTTAATTTCGGTTTCAAGTCAGTATCTTTGTTAATAATTTGTAAATTTCTAAATTTCGGCCATATCTATTCCGAGTTCATATGGTGGACGATCGTATTCCAAATCTGCTATATAGGTTGATAAGATAATGGGATTTAAAAGAATGAAAATGTGACTAGATTGTGGATATATGGTGGTTGTGAAACGGTATCTATGATGGGTATAAAGAGCTTAGGCCTTTTGAGAGGAGGGTTTGCCATCTTTTGCTTTTGGTTGTGTATCCTTTTGTTTGGAGTGCTTACATGACATTTCTGATGGAGAGACCTGCAAGTGATGTATTCCTTGGGGTTTAGGAATCATTCCTTTGTTCTGGCAAAGAAAGGAAAAAGCATAGTTCTTGAACGGACTTCAAAAAACCTATGTTGTTTAAGCTAGATTTCTTTTGCTAGAACTCTTATATTTGGTTTCTCAATTTTTCTTAAGGGCTTTTGGAGCGGATTTTATTTGCATTGAAATTTTGTTGTTGTGTATGAATGAATGATGTCTATTCTGCGGATTTAGCTCAGATTTTATAGTTCTGTTTTTAATTGTCGTGTCAGTTTGACTCATTAAGAGGATAGATCATCCTTCTTATTAGGAGTGGACATGGTTCCGGTTCAACCCGAGGAACCGAACCGAACCGGCCACTTTGGTTCGGTTCGGTTCCACATTTAAATGGTTCGGTTGCGGTTTGAGATCCTGGAACCCGTAGAAATTCGGTTCGGTTCTGGGTTTGGGATCCCGGAACCAAGAACCGATCCTCAACTGATAAAATCATCCCACCCCTGAACGGTTTCCGATTTTCCGTGAGAAACTCCACCCCCCCTCCCCTTTAACGTTTTGCTTTGCCTTTTAATTCACCTCCTTTAACGATTTGCTTTGCCTTTTAGTCTTAAAAAGTTAAAAACAAATAAAATCCCAATCGTAAAAAACAAAACCCTAGTTTTCTGTTTTCCACTCTACCGTCTCCGACTCTCTCCAAGACTCCAACCTCGCAAGGCGAAAGCTCCTCCTCTTGCCACTCTCGTCATCTTCAATGAAGCTTGGATAAAACCAGGTATGAAACTTCTCTCCATCATCTTCCTCTCTCTCTATTTTCATTTTTTTTGCAATACAGTTGAAGAAGGGGGATGTATTTGGGGATTTAATGATGGAGTTTTTTGCCAATACAGTTGAAGAAGGGGGATGTGTTTGGGGTTTCGAAGGGGGGTGTATCTTGTTTTTTATGCTTCGGTTAGGGTTTATTATGTTTTTTTGTTGGTTGGAATTGGGGATTTATGCTTGTGATGCGGATATTAGGGGATTTCTTCTTGTAATGCAGAGATTAGGGTTCGTGTTCCTTTTTTTTGCATCAATTAGGGTTCTTGTGGATATACTTTGTAGAGATTAGGGTTCTTGTGGATATACATTGCACCTGGGTGAACTCAGAACGGAACCGAACCGAACCGATCAAGTTCGGTTATGGTTCGGTTCGGTTCCAGAGATAAATGGTTCGGTTTTGGTTCTAAATTCCCGAAACCAATTACATATGGTTCGGTTCTAGGTATACCCCAAAACCGAACCAAACCAAACCATGTCCACCCCTACTTCTTATGAATGAATGATGTTTGTTTTGCGGCTTTAGCTCAGATTTTTTTAATTCTGTTTTTTTATTGTTATGTCAGTTTGACTTGTCAAGTGGATGCAAATCATCTTTCTTTCTTTTTAACTATGTTTTCCTTATCTGTGATGCCGTTTAGCATGCCTTGGGTCGGGGACCAATTCATCGTAGCTTTTGTTTTATTTATTTTTTAAATAATTAAATAATGATTTATTGGAAGAACTGAGTAGTAAAATATAGTTGAGTCTCTAATAATTAATATTGTTGGTGGACGCATTTTATAGAAGGTATTAGAGAGAATTATTTATCAGATAGGTATTGTCCACCACCCCATCTCATCAAGAGAAAAAACACCATTTTTTTGGAATTTGATTTGAAAGTTATAAGGAGGGGACAAGAATTCCACTTCAGAAGACATGCAATAATTACTCAGGAGCTAGGAAGCACGGGTACTCTCCCGGGGCTCCCGTACCCGACACGTCTTGGGTGCGGGTACGTTTGGGTACGCCCTGGGTACGTCCTGGGTACGTGCCTAAATATAGGAATAAAAAAAAGCCCAATTGTGGTTGTTGGGTGCGTGTAGGGTGCGTTTAGGGTGCGCACCCACGCGTACCCGACACATCCTGTTTCTCTCAGCTGGTGTAAATCCTTCCTGCTGCTTCTCTCTCCTATCCTGTACATAGTATTTACATGTAAACCATTTAAGTAAATGGCTTTACTATTTACTTAAGATTTACATGTAAATAACGGAATACCCCCCATTTGGATTTATTAAAAATAGTTTCAAGACCCAAATCTAAAAGGAAAAAAAGTCAACTCGCCTGTTCTAGTACAAAATTCGAAGAAAAAGGGTCGGGTCAAAATTGTAACTTTCGTAACTTCCAAACAGTGGGGTATTTTTCAAATTTTAAAAATTCATAAAATCTATCATGTCCAAACATTATTAAATCTCAAAAGTCCAGTAAAAAAAATCTCATAATTTGGTCTTTAAAAATTATTCATCTTATCAGGCACTGGTCAACACACTGGCGACAGACCTTTTTTTCTAATGAATGATGTATTGATGCCTCATGTTATGAAATATGGAACTTAATCACTTCTGAAATGAAGAGTAATATTAGAATTTTCCATTTTGGTGATGTTAATATTATTTGATTGCTGTCCAATTATTTTTTTAAATTTTTATAAATATATAATAAATATTAAAATATATTATTATATTCGGTGTACCTGAACATACCTGCACCCAGTTTTTTTTGGAAAATCACGTACCCGTGTCGTGTCGTACCCGCGCCCCGTACCCGTACCATGCTTCATAGCTCAGGAGACATCCCAGGGAGTCTCGAGGGAGTTCAATGCAATATTGGCAACCAAACGAAGAATGGTTTCCCAAATTCAAACAAAATCCCAACAACTGTCGGGATTCTTTGCAACCAAACACAACCTTATGCAATTAAGGGCATGTTCGGCAACTCCTCTCATTCTCGCCCAATTAAACGGGCGAGAAATGGATTTATGAGAATCTTAGAAACGACTATTAGTCGCTCCATAGAATCCTTGCTTTTAGCCTAAAAAGAAGGCAAAAGTTTAGAAACGGGTTTAGTGGGCCGGATTGCCGAACACGACTTTTTGAGATACTTTTGCGCTTTCACATTCTTAACGCCTAAAAAAGTGGAGAATGCGGTTATTTAATGGTTGCCGAACACACCCTAAGGAATTTGGAGGAAATAGAGGAGCAAATCCTTAGTCGCTTTAACAATGCCCTAGTTTCAGCTTAATTGTAGTCCCTGAAGCTAAAATAGGTGTAAGAAGTTTGTCTGATACCCCCAACCGTCCCGTACTACATTGCCAACAAGTTTCAATGCACCTTACGGAAGGTTTCTCCAATTTTTTTTCTTTATTATTCCCTGCTAATTCATTGATTTCCATTTCTCATATTTTTATTTCACTCAAATGTAACACAATTCTTTTCTGAAGATGGTGCAATGACGATGAAGTAATTTGTGCTTGTCATGATCTATCCCAAATGGAATGACCTCTTCTCTAAAGATTCCATTATTTTTTCCCTCCCTCTGTAAATCCCCCAAAGCATTCGATTACTACTACTTTAAGGACATGTCTCCCAGCCATACATATCTATTCTGCCAATATGCTGGGAATACCCATGAAATGCCTATCAAATGCTGCATTTTACTACTACTGTGAGGAGGACATTGGGGCATTTAAGTAAATGCTGATGGAGATAATTTCTTATTATTGCTTTCCTGGAAAGTTTGTTATATTTAATTTCACTGCAGTTGTCTTGATTCTTTGGTGACCCTATTACGTAAGGGGAGGGTGACTAGATATATCCCTGTAGGTCTAGTCTTCAAGTTTGTTTGATGGTAGTTTGAAGCACATCGACGTTGTGGACCTTTAGTTTAGTAAGAAGGAGACTGATAAGGATATTGACATGGAAGACCTAAAAGATTCTTCCAATGTATTATTTCTGGGTCCTACAACATAGGATTGTGGATACCTACGTTCTACCAGCTGAACTAACAGTGGTTCTAGTAGTCTACTTATTTATTTAGTGAAAAGGTTCAGCGTCCTCTAGGGGAAGCCTTTTTGTTCTTTCACACCACTACTTACATACCTGGATGATGAGCTGCGGCTTCAAGAGGCACCTTTAAGTTCTGATAATCCTTCCCGCCGTGAGCTCAGTCATCAACCAATCTTTGAAAGCCCTATGTTGAAATTCAAGAGGCTTTCTCCGATTGAAGTCGCATCAAATGCAAGTATTCAATTCCGGTTCCCGCATGGGTCGCTTGGGCCGCTTCCAGCTCTCGTGGTATATAAACCCCCACAATTATCTCACGAGCTGGTCTTTGACTCTCAAAATTGTCAGACCGCCTTTCCTGAGGAATCAGACATGTATGTTTATTGATACAGATACAATTCGGCCCTGAGTCTTGACTGAGCTATGAATCATACTTTTACCGCTGTAGACCGGCCTTCATAGGGCACCTTTGGGCAACTGCTACTATTCCGACTGGTGTGCCCCAAGACCCTGGCGACCCCCCTACTGACCGAGATAGAGATAGGATGCCATGGCGGAAAACACCGTGCGTTTAGGATCGAGATGAAACCATAGTTGATATCCCTGTGTTTGGAGAGCACGATGCAGCTGCTGGAAAGCAATTGACTCTTATGTCGGACAATTGATGATATCAAAGAATGAAGGTAGCAAGGACACCTCGTAGGAGGACAATTTCTACCATTCTCTCTAGTCTGGATGAGAAAGCTTGAAGTGTCCATAAGCTTGAAGCATATAAGGCTAGCGAGCCCTTATTAGTAAAGTAAAGCTCCACCAGCTAGGGAATCGCTACTTGTTCTTCCTCCCCCTGCTATTCCTCTAGTCGAACAAGTACTCAGCTCCAATTGATCGAATTACTGGCAATCATGTCCTTCCATCGCAGTTAGAGCAGCGGGAGGGGTTGAGAGAAGTGGCTTGAGCTTGAAGAAGAGGGAGCCTCGAAGAGAATTTGAGTATCATCAGCTAATTGGTTGTGTGTAATTGTTGGCTGATGACGAGAAAGATGTAAGCCTTTGATTTATCCTTCAGAGCAGGCCTTGGATACGCTTCTACCAGTGGAGTTTGCAGGCTTATTTTATTTTTTGACTGCATTTGTTTCTTTCCAAGCTACGTCTTAATTTAAATTGGAAAAGTAGGTTTGGTTTGTTGTGACGTATATTTTCTTTTGAATTATGAACTTTCTATTCCTATCAGACATTTGACATTGTGTTTTGGTGACAGAATACTGGTTGCCGTTTGAATTGTTGATAGGAATTTTCTCCTAGTTACTAACAATTTCATGACCTTGTATTTATTTTCACTGCAATTATAGGCACTGTTTTTATTTTCAGTTCTTACGAATATGGAAACTGAAAACCATTTTGTTATACTATCTCACCAGATTTAGAATTTTTAGACTTCGTTTAAACGTCCCATTATTCATTGTAGGGGACTTGTCAAATGCCAAATCATGGGTGAATAGGAAAACTTTGTGGCAGTGGAATTTCACTTCTTTTATTGATGAGATAGCAGATAATTGTAAGGATGTTGTTGTATCATAAATCAATTATACGTTTATCTTAAAAAAAAGATAGTGGTATCTTTTACATGTTTTCCTAATCAGACAATGGGTTAAGAGTTAAGACAATGAACTAACTTTTTTCCTTGCTAAATCCGAGGACCGATGGACAGCGATACATGTTGGACAACCTCTGCTACATCTGTAGCTTCTCTCTTTCTAGTATATTTCGTTATCCATTCACAACAACTTGTTATACTAGAGCTTCACAGGCTTTTTTAATTGTGTTTTTTTACTTTGAAAATTGAACTAAAATTTTCCACGTGATTCTCAATCCTTTCTTCCTTCAATTCTTTATCTAATTGTGCACTTTTTAAAACTATTACAGGACCTGTAGCTGAAGACATGTTTCACTGGCAAGCAACAATTATGGGTCCCCCAGACAGTCCTTATGCAGGAGGTGTCTTCTTAGTTACTATTCATTTTCCTCCAGACTATCCATTTAAACCACCTAAGGTATCATATCAACTCTAATTGCTTTTAGTGTAATTTGGTGATGTCTTCTGGTCGTATCAGCCTCACTTGATTATGTTGGAATTTTTCTGCACTTCTGAATTGTTTTTATTTGTTTTCTTCATGAGTGAAGTTTTTTTATTAGAGAACACATGGTTTACTTATCTTAAGGGTCATTCTTCTCTTACAAATTGATTATTGTGAAGGCATTTAGGACATGGCAAATGTTTATAGATATACTTTTTGGGTTTTGGTATTGCAACCCACCTATTTTGGTGCATCCCATCACATTCTTTTATTTTGAAACTTTTAGTTGGTTCATACAACTCATTCTAAGATGGGTACCGACCAATGGAAAAGTTCAGTGATAAAAAGATAGGCAGGATCAGATGGTCACAAATCAATTTTGGAATCAGCCTATATCTCAGTTCGAAGGTGCTATCTTTGAAGCCAGGAGGTTGAGGGTTCAATCCGAACCTCCGTACCACAAATACCAAAACAAGGCGGTTGCTTAGTAATGTGGTACAAATTTGCACCCGAATTTTGATCACATGAAGGAAATTGATTCCAACCCATATTTTTACCCAGATTTTGACCCAAGATTGAAGCCAAATCATGAACCAAAGAGGTGTGGAAAAAAAACTATTGTTCGTAACCTAGAGCCCAGTTTTGACACAAATAGGGCCCACTTCAATACAGTACAACTTGACTTAGATGAGGTCCATCCTTCACAAGAATCAAGAAAGAGTCACTTAAGTGAGAATAAAAGATGGCCCACTAAACTCACACGACAATATTGAGTATTCACATTTCTATTCATGTCATTGTCCACATCAATGTTCATGACACTATTAATGTCACTAAAAACGAGGGATTTCTTCTTGGCCCTCCTTCTAGTGGGATTTGGATGGATCCTGAGGGGCTTCGTTTTTTTTTTTGGGTGCACAAGGATAAGAGCAACTTGATGAGTGAGTTACGCCTGAAAAAAAAAAAAAAAAACATGGTGAGTGAGTTCCATTTTATTTTATTTTTTTGCCCTGAACCAAATCATATCCTGAAATAAGTCAGTTCTTGTTATCGTCACAGCTCATATACAATCTTTTGCATTTGATTTGTAGAAATCACCGCCCGGTATGCTAGTTTAGCTTTAGCATCATTCACCCGGTTGAATTGTTAGGTTTACAGTTGGTAGGTTTAATTCAATCATTTTATTAGGCATGATAACACTTAATCCATGAAGATTAAAAAAGGCTTTAAAGATTTGTTGTTATGCTTGACGTAATGCAGGGCAATTCAGTTATTCATAATTATTCTGATTCTTTAATGTATGATGCAATTCTGTAGTTTCTTGGCATTCTGATTCTCTAAGTGCGTTTGACTGTTCGTGCAGGTTGCATTCAGGACAAAGGTTTTCCACCCAAACATCAACAGCAATGGCAGCATTTGCCTTGATATCTTAAAGGAGCAATGGAGCCCCGCTTTAACCATTTCCAAGGTTCTGCTTCTATACCTTCTCAGTTTTCTGATATTTTGTTTATATCAGCAAAGTATGGGTTACTCATTGAAAGAATTCATATTGGTTAAAATGGAGCAAAATTTGGGCTTACTGTTGCCATTAACGGGATCAAACTGATAAATCTGTTAAAAATCAGGTACCGGTGGAAATGGAATGAATTTGGGGCCTGACTATTTCAATTAACGAGATTAGTAATGATAAATTCATAAAGTACCCTTTTTCCTCCCCCTCTTTCAAAAAAGGAAGAAAAAGCTCAATCTCCTTCTCCCATTCTTGCTCCTGCAATGAGTAGATTTAAGCTCAAAACTCCGCCTCTAGTTGTCCTTTTGTCCCAAACCTACCTACCTTTTTGTTGTTCCTATTGCGACAAGTAGATTTAAGCTCAATGTTTTTGGTGTGTGTTGTTTCCTGTAATGGTATTAGATAT
Source organism: Tasmannia lanceolata (assembly GCF_043159265.1). Classification (NCBI taxonomy): domain Eukaryota; kingdom Viridiplantae; phylum Streptophyta; class Magnoliopsida; order Canellales; family Winteraceae; genus Tasmannia; species Tasmannia lanceolata. The sequence continues at coordinate 46,164,519 of NW_027518692.1, forward strand.
TTCTTCAAGCTAGCCATTTTTATAAACATCTGCCTTTTAAACGGATGGGTAAGGGTTTTTTTTTTTTTTTTTTGCATTTTCAGGTATTGCTTTCAATCTGTTCTCTGTTGACGGATCCAAATCCGGATGATCCTTTGGTTCCGGAGATTGCCCACATGTACAAGACGGATAGGAGCAAGTACGAGACGACTGCGAGGAGCTGGACCCAGAAATATGCTATGGGTTAACAACTCTACGCATGTTTGCATGTATGTGGAGAGCACATTTTCCTTCTGATTTGGTCTTTTCATTTATATATGTATGAATTGGAAGTGTTCAATCTCTGCCTAAGAAGACCAAAACAAAAAGGGTCTCCAAAAATCATGCTGTCCACAAAACACATTGCTGCATTTGATTGCTTATATTAGAATCTGATCTTTGGACTTGGTCGAACTCGACCGCCCCATTGTCTTGTGTCTACCAAAGCTGGAATGTTTGGCATTGTGCATGTGGCTAGTAATTGCACAATGTTTCATCTGTTCCAATCTTAGGGCTTCTTTTGATACCCCTTAAAAATTATTTGCATATAACTTTCTATTTATGTAGTCTTATTTGCATATAATCCTCTGCAAATAATAGTTATAATAGTCTTATATCTTAGTTAATGGCTTGTAAAGTGTCCTTAATGTCCCATTTGCAAATAAGATAAAAACTTGTGATTGTACATTCTAGGGTTCATAGAAGCTTCAACTGTCATTTCTAGGGTTCAAGGCACGGGCATTTCTTGCAGCCAGGTGTATTCATGATAAATCGGTGTCTGCAAGTGGTGAGAGTGGTAGGACAGTGAGAAGAGAGAGATTTGTGAGGGCTCGATCAAAATCGATTCTATTTTGAGTTTAGTTTTTTGTTTCCTGATTTGTAGTGGAACTCATCACTTGATGACACTAGTTTCCTGTTTGTTGTTTCCTAATTTTTAGCCACCTAACCCTCATCTCTACTTGGAGAACCCGATTCTATGAAAACTTCTCCTAGAAAAGTCTAGTTATTGTAATTATCTGACTTATAATCTCATTTCCCATTGAACAGGTCATAGGCACGCGATGTAAATTTCAAAAAAAAAAACCTACAGATCATACGACACTCTCCATAATGTAAAAGGTTCCTTTGAATTCTCGTACCTGAGTCATCTCTTATACTGTGCCCTGTTTGGATTGCAGGAAATGTTTGGAAAGGAGAATATTCCCAAAATTCCTACTTCTTTTTAAGACAATAAGATGAGAAATTATATGGTGGCCGATCGTGTAATAACAAGGGCAGAGAGAGACAAAACCTGCTACCCTTTGATTTTTGATCCATAGAAAAGTCAAGAAAGAGGAATTTGGTGGATTAAAAATCAAGGGAGGAGGGGTTTTCTTTCTCCGACCTTTACATGTAAAAGTCGGCCACCATATAAAATCTCCAATAAGATAAGTTAAACCAGGGGAAATGATTTCTGCGCTCAAGTGTTTTGATAAACATGTGCTCCACTTGTCTGTCGTGTACTATTTAAAGGGATGTTAGAGGATATTACAGTTCTGGAAAAGCTCTTAAAGCCCTCTAAATACTACACGACAAACAAGTAGAGCGCGTGTGTATCAAAACACTTGGGCACTGAAATCATCTCCCTAAACCAATCCTATTCAATTTTCATGTAGAGGGACCTTCAATTTATCATAACATGGCTATAAATTAAAAAATGATCATACCATTTCCCTCTAAATCATAATAAGAAAAAAAACTTCCCATGAAAAAAAAAAAAAAAGGGTTTTTCTTGCCGTCCAAACATGGCCCCTTGCGAAGAGCACAAGAAATACATCAATATGTCTCAGAGATGAGAGTTTAATTTATGTCATTTGTCCACATTATAACCATGGTAACAAATAAACGAAAATCCACAGGATGGATGGACTTTGACTTAATTAAAAATTTTCACCCAGGAGGATTACAAGACATGAATGATGAGAATTAGGGATCCCTGACAGTGAAACTGAACTTCTGGCCGTACTCGCAGTGTAACCCGACCCCACAGTAGAAGTAATGCTTCCCTGGTTTAGAAAATGTTACAGTAGTGGGCCCCTTATAATACATAAGGATCGTCGATTCCTGAGTGCAGTTATCAAAGTCTTCCTCCGTCACCTCTTGCACGTTATTGATTCCCGGCGTGTAGTGGAACACTGTAAGAGAATTTCCAAGAATCAAACTTATAAAAGGGCACACTTATCTTTTCTAAGTTTTGCATGGCAAAGAGCTTATAGTATGCTATTATGGAAGTTTAGCTTAGACAAAAATATGCTTGAGGTACCTAATTGGGTGAGGAGTTTTTATTACAGGCGCTTCCCCTGTTGGCTTTAGTCCATGCATTATGGGTGCAACCATGCGCCCCACCAAAAACATTAGCTGTTAAATGGTGAGGCCCACGCTATGCATGGGCTTGGGTGGAGATGATGATGGGCCCCTACCCATCAAAACATAAGGTGTAAAATGGTGGGCCTCGCCCTTCATGGTTTTGGGTGGAGATGCTGGGCCCGTCCATCAAATCATATGCAAGTGAAAATGGTGGGGTCCATCCTAATTCATGGACTTGTGCAAAGATGGCCGGATAGCCAAAACATTGTATGAATGGCGGGTGAGCATCACCCTACATGGGTTTGGTTGGAGATGGTAGGGCCCACCTTATGCATTGGATCGGGTGGAGATGATGGCCCCACACCATCAAAACATGGTATAATTGTTGGATCTCAGTGTATAAAATGGTGGAACCCACCCCTTCAAAACATGAGTTGTAAAATGGTGGGCCCCACCCCATCAAAACATGAAATCTAAAATAGAGATTTGCTAGGGACCATCGCAAAAGGAATTTCACGGCCGGGCTGGGCTATGTTGCATGTGAGAGTAGCTATATATGCTCAGATTTTGTCTAATTCATTTAATTCATATGAGATGGCCACTCTTGCATGCAACAGCCCAGCCACGAAATGCCTTCTGCGATAGTCCCTCTAGCAAATCCCCTAAAACTATCATGTGGAAAATAATATTCCAGGAAGTAAAATGTAAGGTATATTTGCTTTGCAACTTTCCTTTAAAACAGGAAAATTTTCAATTTTGGGCTCCTCAGATTAAAAACCAGCGTTATTGAAGAAGCACACGAGAAGCCTAATCGGGCCTCACCCACGTGACATAAGCCTGATTGTACCTTTCATTTCATAGGCACAACTGTCAGATGACATTGCCAAAAAATCATGCTTATTGCCTTATTGTGTGGCCAACTATCCAATCAAATGGCTTGGAAATAGACAGTAATGTCATCGACAATTTTTCATGCTTGTACAGACCATGTTTGGCAACCATGGTTTAGATTTAGTTTCTCAAGTGGTGAGAGAGGTGTACGGCGGAGAAGGAGAGATTTGAGGGGGCACCAATGAGTAAATAATGAGACGAGGCCCAAAAACAAGGTGACAAAAAAATCCATTAAAAATATGATTGATTTTTTCCTTGTTTTTTAGCCATTCTCATTCTCTACTTGAAAAAAAAGGAGACAAAAAACTTCACTCGCAACTCCCATCCTCTACTCATGCGTTGCCTCCCAAATCTCTCTTTCTTCGTCCTAGCCCCTAGCCATCTCTCACCACTTGAGAAACTGTAAATTTAAGGAGATGATTTTTTCGCCCCAGTAGGATAATGTGCCACCCTTTTAGACGTCAAATCAAGTTAAAATGAGGGTGCATTATCCTTAATGGGGCGAAAAAATCATCACCCTAAATTTAAAAAGGGAAATGTTATCCACACTACTGTATTTTGCTGAGGGCACTCCTCACTTTATTAAAAGTACAGTATGGCCCGCACCATAGGATGATCCAAACCGCCCATTAGATGGGCCACGGCCTAAATAGGTTGTGCCCCAAAAATCATTTACATAGGTTGATCCTAACCCTCTGATCTATAGAAGGTTAGGATCAACCCTCTAACATTCAGATCAGAGGGTTAGGATTAACATATGGAAATGCTTTTTGGGGCACAACCTATTTAGGCTGTGGCCCATCTAATGGACGGTTTGGATCATCCTATGGTGCGGGACATACCGTACTTTTAATAAAGTGAGGACCCTCATCAAAATACTGCAGTGCGGATAACATTTCCCTTTAAAAAAAAAAAAAACATGGCTAAAGTATATAGGCCTAGACCAATCTTCTCATGTGCTTCCCATATTAAGATCTTTTCATTGTATGATTCCCCTAGGCCTTTCAGGTTTTCTACAACACAAATCAAACCAGACAAAAGTCCAAACTCAAACATACCCAATTTATCACCTACAAAGAATTTCCTTTGTTGCGCCCAATTTTGATAAAACATGCGATCTGAGGGGAGGGTCCAACCAATGTCTCCTCCCACAATGTGCTCGTCTGCGCTCACAAATCCTACCAGAAAACACCCAATTGTTGATAAGAGGAAGAAGAAATGAGAGGTTGACGCCATTAATTCAGTTTCTTTTTTTAATGAGAATAGTTTGAAAATATGTGTTGTAGAGGAGTCATTTAAAACAGAGAGAGAATATATATGGTGGGGTTTTCTTCTATTTTCTCTCTATTTAGGGAGTTTTGAGTTCAACGTCTATTTTTGGGAGTCATGGGGTTTGAAAAAGTCAGGCAATAGACACCTCTACATTATTAGGCCCTACCATGAAATGGTCATGCAATTAGATGAAGCCCATCCATAGGACCCTCCATACAAGTGTACGGTTGGATGATGGAACCACCATTTTGGTGGGGGGGGACTCCAAACATCTATTTCCAGGTGAAAAGACTCTACTCAGGCCCTGTTTGTTTAAGAATTTTGAGAAATCTAGAACTAAATATTGGACTTAAAATTAAGTTTAGCCCCTGTTTGTTTTGGATTTTGAGAACTTTTAGTCCAAAACCGATTATGGGGCTCAAATTTATGTTTGATCCAAATGTCCCAAGGTTGGATCTCATTTATTCTTAGGCTCTGTTCACTTGGTATCCCGGGAAAGGAAAAGAAAATGTTTTCCGAGAATCTGACGTGGCATTAGGAAAAGAAATCCAAGGAATCTGTGCAGGAAAAGGTTTCCCTAGACTGCTTACTTGCGCAGGAAAAGGTTTCCAGGGAAACTGCTTGCCCTTATTTTTGCACTAGTTTTCCCGGGAAACAAAATCCGAGTGTTTTTTGTCGGAAATGAAATCCCTAAAGGGGGGGTGGGGTGTGTGGAAATGGGCTTTTCCATGTCATTTTTTGACTTACTATAGAAATTCCACATGTGTAATTCTATTTTCCCGGGAAAGCAAGTGAACACCAAAATTCTGTCTTGTCAAGGAAAAAAGAGGCTGTTTTCCAGGTATTTGCTTTCCCGGGAACGCAAGTGAACATAGCCTTAAGAGAACATATAAAATCTAGAGGGCTGTTAGCAAAACGAGATTTTGTTTGGAGAATAAAGACCAAGCCCTCTGTTGTGACACATGCCTAAGTGCAAAAAGCCAAGGGGGAAATGACCAAATCGTCCGTCCTTATTTCCAAACGATATCCCGTTTTGGAAGTGTATTCCAAAACTTTGTGATTAAATGAATAAGACAAAATCTGCTACTATGTGGCTGTTCTGTCCTGAAAAAGTGAGCCTACGAAATTGCCTAGCAAGACCCTTTCAGTAGAATAGGAAAACAATATGCCACTGATATCTGCAATAAATATCATTTCACTTTTTTGGCCTTTTGTAAATTCTGCCCTACAAATTTACCTTGTCATACCGTAATATTAAGGATTTACTAAGCTCCATGGCCAAAAGCTTTTCGTGTCTGGTCTGTTGTGCAACAGATTAGGAGACAAAAGCTGTTGTCTTCATTAACAAGGAGGCTGGTCTGATGTGAAACAGACCAGCCGCGAAAACTCCTTTGCGATGGACGCTAGCAATTCCCGTAATATTATTACCCCCTACATAAATAAATGAAATATTATTATGGAAATGATATTGGCACATTGATATTTTCACAAACCATCTTTTCTTTTAGTATTTAAGGGGCTGTCAAAAGTTTATTACATTTCCCAAAAAGCTCTCACGATTCAAGAAGAAAAGACAGCCGAGTTTGTGCACGTATCAAAATAAACATTGGGAGATGTTATCTGCACTACCGTATTTTGATGAGGGCACACCTCACTTTATTAAAAATAAGGTATGGCCCGCACCATACGATGATCCAAACTGTCTATTACATGAGCCACAATCTAAATAGGTTGCGCCCCAAAAATTATCTCCATAGGTTGATCCTAACCCTCCGATCTATAGAGGGTTAGTTCAACCCTCTAACAATCATATTGGAGGGTTAAGATTAACCTATGGAAATGATTTTTGGGGCACAAACTATTTAGGTTGTGGACCATCTAATGGACGGTTTGGATCATCCTATGGTGCGGTCGATACCGTACTTTTAATAAGGTGAGGAGTGCCCTCATCAAAATATAGTAGTGCTGATAACATTTCCCTATCGCATTAATATCACATTAATCCTTGAGCCTCACCGCCCCTCCTCGGGTTCACCTCTTACATGAATCTTTGAGCTTTACCGCCCTTCTGTAGTCGCCACTTTTATTGGATGATGTGCCGCTTACTAAGCTTCTTGAATTGGATGACCACTTTCCAGACCTAAGCCCCAATGGGTGCGTTTGGATCGCAGGAATCGGGAGTCGGTAACGGTATCACACCAACTTACATGATTCTGCCGTTTGGTTACATTTTCTTAATGGAATGGGAAACATCACTTAGACTCCAAGTGGAAATAAGGAGGGAATATAGGGAGGTATTTGTTACCCGCCCAAGGAGGTGGTATTCTGCTTCTGGGAATCAGAGAACAAAAACGACGTCGATCTCTGCTCGTTTTTTGCTTCCAATGTTAGGTTTTGAGATCTCTCTTCTCAAGCTTCCGAAAAAAAACGGCGTCATCTTCCTCAACCTCTCCTCTGGTTCCCTGCAAATCAAGAGCCTCTCTCTGTCTCTCCTATTTTGGGCGATCTGTTCCAAACTCTCTCTAAATTTGTGCCGGAAAAATGATACACAAATCAGACTATTTTCATGTGAGAACAGATTTCTCACTCCTTACGACTCTCCTCCGTTTTCTGACAATGGTTTCATCTCTCTCTCTCTCTCTCTCTAGTAGTCTCTTCTCATTAGGTAGCCTTTTTGGTATAAATTGCAGCGTTAGCATAAGACTATGAGTACTTTTGTCTTGTATTGTCAAATAGGGTAGCAGATCCTCTCTTGAGCCTTTTTAATGGCTTTTGTCTTGTCTGATCAATCCGGTAGCAGTTTGTCACTTGAGCCTTTTAATGACTTTGCCTTGTCAATATGGCAGCAGATCCTCTCTTGAGCGTATGCTTTGCTTGCTTGTTCTTTGGCTATTGGTTCAAAAAAGAATACTTCGGCTCTAAATGTTGTCCGCAAGCAGAAATTTTGCACAAGGGGGCAAAAGTTATAGTAATTTTTTTTCTCCGAACAAATGAAAGCACTATTATAGTTTCCAAAAAAGACCCTAAAATGTTCATTGTTATATCCCTTTTATATCCCTCAAAGGGGGGGCATATTTTTTTAGAAGGAAGGGAAAAACCCTCACTTGGGAAGAGAAATAGATATTTTTTAGAAGGAAGGGATATAAAACTGGTAAAATTAAAATTTTAAACTCATGTTGTAATCGGGATTCCATTGGCCATAATACGCTTTTCCGGTTTGCCCTTCTCTAACTACGATTAATACATCGGCAAAAAAATCGGTCAAAATAGTCGGCCTTGCTCCATTCTTTAATGTGCCTTTCTTGTTATAGTGCTATTCTTTACAGGCATTGATGGAGTAAATATAGTTACTTGAGACTTCTATGTTATCACGTGTCAACTTGTTGGGATTTATTTGAATCAACAAAAAAACCCTTCTCTCTAACGAGATTATATATGGTGGCCGCCCTGCATCGTTTGGCTGATCCAAACCATTAATTTTTGGGCCTTACATAGATGTAGATAGTGTATCCCAAAAACTTTTCTCCATACTGTTTATCCGAACCCTCACCCTCTGTTATGTGCAGATTTCTATATTGTACTGTCAATTTTAAACCTCCAAAAATTGGAGGGTTAGGATCATCCAATGGAGAAGATATTTTGGGGCACATCTTATATACATTGGGGCCCAACAAATAAACGGTTTGGATCACCCAAATAATGTGGGCCTGGGCTGCACCCTCATACATGACCGGCCATCGTATAATCTCCCTCTCTGAAAGATGTATCTCAAGGGATCTGAGACCATTCAATTAAGTGGAGTGCAAATATTAGGTTCTGCGTGTGTCCTATTAGTACACTTTTATTTAGGAGTCACAGGTGAAAAAATCATCTCCATAGGATGACCCTAACCCTCTAATATGTAGATAAATTACATTTAGAAATATCTATAGATTGAAGAGTTAGGATCATCCAATGGAGATGATTTTATGGGCAAGGGTGCAGCAAATCAACGGTTTGGATTGTGAGGAAAATGCCGACTATTTAGGATTCTATTGATGGTATTTAAGAGAATGATTTATTTCAAAATCAATGCTTTAGTGTCAAGAGGAGATGGGCGATTTTTTTGCCGATGTATTAATTGTAGTTTTAGAAGGGAAAGCCAGCAAGGCACATTATGGCCAATAGAGTCCCGAATAGCTTCATATTGTCCCCCTTCCCTATTGGCCAATAGAGTCCCGAAATGCTAGACTTCCTCTCTTTTTTTTTCCCAAAAAATTAAGGGGGGCAATTGTCCCCCTTCCCTTTCATGTGCCATCGCCCCTGTATGCAAATAAACCTTGTAGATGTTGATCCTGCCAATATATTCGTCCTTTTAACTTGTAAAACTGAGAAAGTGGGTTTGGTGAGATATCTAGTGTACTTGGCTCAATAAATATGTGTTAACCATATGCTCTTTACTTTTATAATTTTTTTGGTTGAGTTGAAATAAGTTGTTTTTTAATATTGTTCTTGGATCATTCCGGCGTTTGTCCGGGCGGTACCAAACACTAGAATGGGAATCATGATTGATTCCCTGGATAAATTCCAGAGCTCACACAAACACTAGAATTGGAATCATTTTCCGTTTACGGGGGAAATTGGAATTGGATTGGAATGTGATACCAATATTGGTTCCTGATTCCGGCGATCCAAACGCATCCAATGGGGATTGTCCACACCTAAGTCCTAAAGAGGGAGGTTACAATTTATTTACTTATATAATGTTTTCCAATAGAAAACACACTGTCATAGTGTAATATATTGCCATATGAGACATACCTTAAGGCCTGGTGCACCATGGCTTCTTCCGGCCGTGTGAGTTTTAAAATTTATCTATGTAATAGGAGTGTTTTTTTTCATTCCCCATAATCTAATCCAACTACTATATACAAAGGCAAAATGATGGGTTATGTTCTTCCACCCTTTGCTTTTATTTTCGGTTGTGTCCCACAATGTCATGATTCCAATTGTGTCCGACTCAGGGTATTTTTGTCATTTGCATATTCAAGACACTTAACCCAAAAGTCAAAATATCCTTTACTTTTTCTTCCATACTTACCTTTAACTAGTTGCACTCCCGCGGGGCAAAGAAAAAATTATGATCTAGATAAAATCAGATATGATCTTGATAAAATCGGGATGGAGGTGGATATGTGCTAAAACATTGATAACACAATAATTTTGCAAGCAATAACAATAATGACTTAAGATAGAAATGAATACTTTGGAGGACATATATCAATATCAATAATAACATGGCTGAAAAGTCTAATATCAATCCTTGATTTTGGAATTATTTCATTATATAGAAGTTACTTTTTTATATTTAAAAATAGAAAGGAATAGTTATTTCATTATAATGTGTTCTCTAGTTTTCTTTCCCCCTGGGTTTCCGAGGAAACCACAGTTTTTTTCCGCGGAAACTCTCATTTTCTATGTTTTGTTAGATTCGTAAGGAAACTTTTATATCCCACGTGGAAAATAAAATATATTACGTGGTAACCACATTTCTGTGACTTTTCTCCCGTGAATTTTTCGACTAAATCTATCGGAAACCCTAGTTTCCCTCTTAGTTTCCGCGGGTGGAGAAAAAAAACACGTAATCTCCATCGCCTTCAACCTACGACTCCTCCATCGTCTTCAAACTTCATCCTCCGGCTCCTCTCCAACGTGGTAATCTCTCTCTCTCTCTCTCTCTCTCTCTCTCTCTCTCTCTCTCTGTTCCATCCTTCGTCTTTTTTCTCCCATTTTGTTTGGTTGAGGGGAAGGAGGGAGTTTAGGAGTGGGAGAGAGAGTTTGTAGGATTTGAGGAATGGAGAAATCTTCCCCATTCTCATCTTCTAAAACCAGAAATAGGGTTTCATTTTTTTCAAAAAAATATACAGATTAGGGTTTCGATTAAAATCTAGTTCTATTTCTTTCATTTTGGGGTTTTAAAATCTATAGAAAGATTTCTTTTCATTTTGGGGTTTCTATTTTTGAAACAAAAAATACAGATTAGGGTTTTGATTTTAGAGTTTCATTAAAATTACCCCTAATCTGGCTTTGATTTATTAAGATTAGGGTTTGTTTTACATATTGGGGTTTTGTCTTGGAGTTTTAGGTTCATATTTAGCTTTGGATTTGGGATTTTTTTTTTTTTTTTTTGGGTTTCTGAAATCGAAGGGGTTTGGGTTCGTATTAGGCATTTGGGTCGGGAAAAAATGGGCTACCAGATACTGAAAAAGTCTGACAATCATGCTGGTTTTTTTCATTCTTTTCCTCTACTACCTGGCCCATGTATTTTTAGTTGCTTTTTATGTCAAGTCTATGTTGATTGCATGATTTATATCTTGGCAATTCTATCTTGGCAACTCTATATTTGTGACAATTTGATTGGCATTGTTATTGTTCAGCTTCTGTTTGTCATAGTTTTCTTATTTTGATTGACTTCAGAGGGTTGGACCCACTTATTTTAGACTAGTTTCTATGTTGACATCATTCTGCATGTTATTTTCTCACAGTTTCTATTTAACGGGTTTCTATTGAGTTTCCCCTGCAATGAAACGCATATTTCTATGGTTTCTGTTAGTTTCTGTGAGCTTTCTGTCAGGTTTATGTGAAACGAAACACTCATTTGACAGGTTTTCTGTCACGTTTCCTTTCCACCACGTCAGTTTCCTTCCCTTCACTTCCCTTTCCTTTCCTTTCCTTTCCTTTCCCAACGAGAGAACGGAACATTAAGAACGGAATATAGATAACCTGGGAAGGAAAGTAGGCTTCGAGTCAGTTCCACGAAAGGTTGGAATTCCAAAAGCCACCCTACTTATTAGATTTCCTTCTCACGCCTTTCCTCTCCAAAATCCCGTCGCTTCATATTCCAAGAGAAAGCTCATCTAAAGGGAAAAAAATATCTGAAAATTCATGTAAAAATACTCATATATATCCAGGATTTGTCAATTTCTTTTTTAAATTGTATGTGTCTGTTCCGATTCCCATATATGCAGAATTCATTGTGCCTAAAAATGTAAGTTCTGAAAAACTTTAGAAAGGACTTATTCAGTTCTTTCTTGTCTCTCCTAACCCTCTAATCCTTCTGAGGTAATATTATTATTTTCTTTATTTTTTGGTTTTGCTCCAGTCGAAATCAACATTTTTCTCTTTGTAGTTTGAATTTGTTGCACGAAGTTGATAAATTTTTATTCAATTGCTTTCTCTCTGTTTCTTTTCTATACCTAGGCGAATGAAAGCACTCTCTGTCCCTTGATTTTATTTCATGCTCTGTGTGGCTAATCTTTATTCTCTCATTTTTCAGAGAATCGTGTAAGAGGTAATTTGCAGAAGAAATGGCTATCGGGTAAGTAATCTCACATACCCATTTCGGATTATTTTTTTTTTCCTTTTAAGGGTTGCTCGATTGTCTAGCTGCTGAAATCGATGATCGAGATACATTTAAACTAATTAAAAAATTAGATTTTTATTTTTCTGGTTCTTCCAGTATGTGAATTGCTTCTGTTTGGTACACAAGAATTTCAGTTCTTTCAGTAATGATAATAGATGTTTGATGGTCATATGTTCCTTTACAGCCGTTGGAATTCATCGAGTATGTGCTGGTTTAGTATTAATTTCTAGAATCTTCCCCCTTTTCATGCATTCTTTTGGGCTTGCCTCATAGTATTTAAATTTTGTTTGATTAATCTCATTCTCATATTTTTCATGTATTTGTCACAAATTGATGTTTTTCTTCAGCTATCATTGGACTGCATTATGAGAGTGGGGTCTTGAGTTCATTGGTGGAAGAGCTTTTAATCTCTTTTCTTTTTCTTTTTCTTTTTTTGAAACTAAGCCTTTTCTTTTTTAAAATTTCTTTTTTGTGTGTTTCAGGATTTAGAGGAGGAAATAACTGTCATGTCTTATTGGCCCAAAAGAATTATGATATTCCTTCGTTTGATAGCTTTACCAATGATTTTATTAGATGTTTCATAGTTAGTACTAATATATTTGATAGTTGTGTGCTTGAGTATATGATCCAGGTCTCTTTGATTCGGTAGAGCATCAAAGAATGGAATGATTCAACAGTTACCCTTATCACGTATAGATCCAATCATATCAATGCTGATATACTTGATAGTTGTGTGCTTAAGTCATGTGTGCCAATTTGTTTGGTTGTTACCGTCAATCCGTCATTCCTTGAAGGTGTTTATTGTAATTCCTTAGAGAAATCCATCCATCTATTGTGTTAGCAAATGTGGGGGTGCTTTCATCATATTAAGTATTGTGAATGAGGTGGGATCCACAATTGGATGATCAGGATCAGATCAGGATCAAAGATCATATCATCCATACAGTTGTTATACTAAGAATAGGGGAAGAAGAGATATAGAATGCCTTACCATTCTATGCGTTCATTTAGATAGTATTGGAAGGAAAGATCAAGAGGTGGGTCTGTTCTGCAGCTTCTCGTAGCATTTTTTCGAATATCTGTTCATAGTGCTTAATTGAATATGGGATTATACATATTAATTGAACATGGAGTTTGGACTTAAATCTGATTTTTTTGCAAATAACAGTTATTATAGTTTTACAAACAATATAGTTATTGCCTTCCAAAAAGGATTTATTGTCCCATTTACAAATAAGAACTAATTTTGGTGGCAGCCAAAGAGGTCCATGGAGTATGTTCATCATCTTCTTGTGCCTGATTGGATGATCTTAACCATCCAATCAATTGCCTACGAATGAACAGTAATAGAAATTTGATAAGTTTTGATCCATATTCAACAACTCAAATGCATTTCATCAAATAGCTTGAATTTTCCATTATATGTGATTTTGGGGCCTTGGAGGATCAGAGACGTACTCTACCCGATGGGTGGTATGAAATGATCTACACTAGAGCTCGATATGCACTACATATGCACACCATTGTAACTTAATGAGGTTGCTGCTCAATCGATCTTTCCTCTTTAACCTTTAAACCTACAAAAACTCTTCTTACATATTAGTAAATGCATAGGAAAGGTCATGTTATTTAATATTCAAAAAAGAAGAAGGAAAAGAATAGGTTGATTCAAGGAAACGATTATGGATCACTATCACCGGCTCGAATTTTAGATCCAATCATATTTTCCCCATAATTCCATTTTTTATGATTATTTATGCGCGGTTATTTTCTTATTGTTCTATTAGGCTCAACATACAAAATTTCACATATGACAGTGAAAAGTAGTTGAAGCTGTGTGATCTTTTGTATAAGATTTTGAGGATGTTGCCCATTGACCCAACAAAGAGGAACTCTTTCCAGCGCTGCATATGCAATGGGGACCTGGTTCTCGTGTATGAGAGGCATGACATCATGAAGGCCATCAAAGTATGTGAAGGTTCAGAGCTCCAGAATCGATTTGGTGTCTTTAGGCATTCTGATTGGGTTGGGAGGCCTTTTGGATCCAAGGTGCTGAGCAATAAGGGGGGATTTGTTTAGCTGTTTCCTCCTACTCCTAGTTGTGGACTCTGGTTCTAAGCCATAGGACCCAGATTTTATATATTGCGGATATTAGCTTTGTGATTTCATACTTGGAAGTTATCCCTAGCTGTCTGGTTCTTGAGTCGGGCACTGGAAGTGGTTCTCTAACAACCTCTCTTGCAAGGGTTGTTGCTCCTGTTGGCCATATCTATACATTTGACTTTCACGAACAGAGGGCCGCCTTAGCCAGGTAAGCCATTGACTCCCTGGATGACATTGATAGAATAATGTTGCTGTCTTGTGAGACATTCGATATGCCAGTTTCTAATATGTATCTTTGTTTTTCTTATTCCCTGTTGGAAATATAAAGGATAGTCTTTGTTATTTATATAGTTATGATGTTTGTTCTTTTTTATTATTATTTATGATGTTTGTTCTTTTCTCGAAATAAATGTCAGATTATTTTGTTCCTATATAAAGTGAATGTCCATCTGGTTTACAAAGTATCTGACAGTTAATAAGAGTGGAAAATTAAAAGGAATGACAAAATACGGTTCTTGTAGTATTGTAATCTATATTATGATTGTTTCATACACAAATTCTATAACAGAATTTTTTATCATTGTATTTATCTTAGACAATGCTGGGTTTTGACATCTGGAAACTGATCTTTCGCACACGATTTGTTCTTATATATTTTGAATTGCATTTTTTTTTTTGAATAGTTAGATATTTCATTAAAAAGAAACAAAGACTGAGGTCTCTACTAGGAAGAAAGAAACAATTAAAATACAAAATAGATACAGAAAAGAAACAACCAATAAAAATGAGTCAGTCAAATGGGGTGGAAGTCGAACAACTCTTTTGAATTGCATTATCAAACCAATATTAAGTTCAATGTTTTTTTGAGGACCTTTAAAATAATCATTTTTAATCCATGATTAATAACTCTATCAATTTCTCCAAAAACTCCCCCGTGCAACTCTACTTGATCAAGACTCAAGCTGAGTTCGAGAGATAACTCAATTTTCTAAGAACTCAAAACTTGAAACACTTGGGTAAATGATGCAAGTGCCTGGAATTTTGATGTTGTACTTAAAAACTCAAGAGATAGGGTTTTGTCAAAAACCTTTTGAGCTCAAAATAATCATTGAAGTTAGTGTTTCAAAATGCAGATGCGGGTCAAAGCGTGCTCGAAGAAAATCATAGTCGACTTGGCGCAATGTGGTCGGGTACTCGGTTGACGCAGTCATAGCTCAGGAGAGTCAAAGGAATTTTTATTAACTCTAGATTGCAAAATGCGAAACACGGCCAAGGGAAAAGGAAGTCAACTTGGAGGAGTCCATGATGACGCGGGGGAGTTTTAAAACTATGGATGAAATACTTCACTTAATTTCTAGGTGGTTCATCCCCATGCCTTTCAAGTTTTAAAATCTTGATTGTAATATTTAAAATTCATCAAGTCCAACTTCTTGGGATGAGAGCATTAAGGTATCTGGTATTGAAGTTCACATGTTTACAAAAAAATAGGTTTGTAGATTGAATGGAACCTTTAAGCATAAAAAGATCGTGATTCACCAACTCCACTGCACTACTCATTCTGAAAATTTTCCAACGTTGGGATCTACTTAGAACGTTTGAGACACATCTTTGTTGATATTACACTTTTGCTAAATGCCCACATGCCAACTGCTCATGGTTGCACATTTGCACTTGTTGTTTACTCTATTGGTCAAATGCAGAAAATTGTTGAGGGCATGTCTCTTCTATGATTAACACTCTCTTCGTAAGCTGTTATTACAATTGAAAGCAGCTTTCTGTTCCAGTCTCATATGTGTCAATAAAATCCAACTCATCTTGATATATAAGAATAATTTGACAGTAACGTGTTTTGACTCTAAATTGGGTTTTTCCTCATTAGGGAGGATTTGGAAAGAATCGGATTGAGCAGCTTAGTTACAGTTGGTGTTAGAGATATTCAAGGTGAAGGATTTCCCGATGAATTTTGTGGGTCAGCTGATTCAGTGTTCCTTGACCTCCCTCAACCTTGGTTGGCCATTCCATCTGCCTGTAAAATGTTGAAGCCAGATGGAGTTCTATGCTCATTCTCACCTTGCATCGAGCAAGTGCAACGCTCGTGCGAGACACTAAAGTCAGATTTTACAGGTAAGCTTCTTCATAGTTATGACTTCTGTCTCAATGGATGATATTAATGTTTAAAATTTTGCTGGTCATACTAAAAACTCAGAAGTGTCTTGTTGGTTTAGCCTGGCTCCTGAGACTGGGGTCAGTTTCATAGATAACCAACCTTGAGTTGGCTGTTTTGGTTTATAAATTGAGCCAAATTTTCCTTGCTGCCTCCATGCTCAACTCTAACTGGTTACTTTTTTAGCCTTTTAGCATTGATCATCTCGAATTCTCAATTTCACTATAACTGACACATATTAGTAATCACTTTTCTGTAACTAATGCTTTCGTTCATGCATATATTAGGACATTTGAGGTTCTCCTCCGTGCATATGAAGTGCGAGAGCAGAGGATGGGTTATGGTGGAGGCAATGAAGATGGTTCTTTGGGGTCACTTCCTTGCAAGAGGAGGCAGTTTTCTTCTAGTGAAGCAAGCAATGGAAGTGAGGATTCGAGTTGCTCTGTTATGACTAGACCATCCAGTGAGACGAGAGGTCACACTGGTTATTTAACATTTGCAAGACTCAGGTGCCTTTGCGTAGCGGAGGAATCTTGTTCCTTGTTGCAACATAGGTTATGTTGAAAATTTAGGGTTTGATGCAAACTGCAAAGCTCACCCTTGTAACGGAACTTTACTGATTCAATCTTTGATTCCAAGGTTTGTTAGAAGAAGAGAATGGAAGAGAGATGCCTTTCCATTGTAGTGAGCGTCTGTGGTCCTGTTTGTCATTTACTGTCGGAAGGATTACCCAAGCTTCTCACATGAACCAAATTACTTCAGTTTCTTTGGGATTATGGCCAGGGTTTACCAATTCCTTTTGTAAGGATTTTGTTTTAAATGGCGTATTTTCTGGCTTTGTTCGAATCTAGATTTCAATTTGGCCTTCCATTTGATTTGTGTCCCTTTTGTTAAAGTGATGGTTTATCAGTAGTCCCTGTTTTTGGCTTCTACATCCATGAAAATCCATGTAGGGATGGATGGGGAGTATGATTGGAAAATAATTTGAGGGTAACATCCAGCTGTGTGCCCTGAAGACATACCCTTGCAGCATCTGTTGGAGAATTTTGGTGTAGTGGTTGCGAAAAAGATAAGATAAGAGATGCTTCAAGGCGCGTAAACGCTTTCCTTAAGACGATATTCGCCCCCACCAATAGTGTGCACATGGGACCACGAACTCGCTTCCAAGATACAATGAAGCCCGGTTTCCAAACCGATTGCTTGACGACGTTCTGCACTGAACGGAATCAAGCCTGAATCACCTTTGAATTTTGAAAGTATTTAAGACCCACTTGAAAAAACTACTAAAATAATAAAACAGTAACTTTGTAGGGGATAACAGTGTAAGAGAGTGAGATTGCTTCTGGAATAGATAGTTTGGGTATGCTAAATAGGAATTCGGAATTCATACTTGTATGGGTGTTTTCTACTGTTTTTGTAGAGTCTGAGGTGACTCTTTTGTATGGAAAACACCCATACAATGCACTTTTCCATTGTAGGTTCATTTCTGATAGTTAGATCGCATCCCATTGCGACCGGGGTAACTAATGGCTTGTGTTAAAAGCCCCTCCAACCCCGTAACCGCTTGATTGCCCATCCACGGTATAGATCGCACCTTATGGGCTTTTTGACCGTTGAGTAAATGGGACACCATCTAACGGTCATCTTCCAGTAGCCGTTACATTACGATCCGACAATTCGGAATCGCACCTACTGATGCATTATCCTTTGGAGCCCCTAGGCCCACTGGGTCAACCATTAGCCCCGAACTCAGGCCCAACCCGACCGAACCACTCTGCGTGAGAAATGCAAAGTGCGTCATTATGCGCCCATTGATCACGCGTGCGCGGACGGGTCAACAACAAAGAATAAAAAAGAGTAAAACTTTATAAGCCCAATTCTTTCTTTTTTAGGAGTCGATACGGGACTATCTTTTTTCAATCACTTCTAGACTCTCAACCATAAAGCAACTTTTTCAAAAGAAAGGTTTTTCTTTTCCAAAACATTACTTAGAAAATATTTTCTAAATGCTAGTTTTGACCAAAAAACCATGATTTTGAAAATCAAAATCTAACAGCATCGTGCTAGCAGCCCTCTATAACATGGGATTTGCTAAGCATTGACGAGGTGGCTGGTCTGACGTGCGACAGACCAGCCTCTTTGCGATGGACGCTAGCATTTCCCCTATAACATTATAATATAAACTAGTAAATACTAAAAGAGAAAAAGAGTTCCTACTCCACCGACTTATCTACTTAAATACAGTGCGGGGCGACATTATCCAGGGTATTCATTTGATGGCCCTCACAAAAATAAGGTGTGCCTAAAAAATCTTCTCCATAAGACCGTCCCACTGCTTTGATTTGTGGAGGAAAAAAATAGCTGGGTATAAACCTTCACACAAATTTGTTCATTTTTTGTCCCCGCAAATCGAAGGGCTAGGATGATGATGTGTTTTTTCTGGGCTCACCCGGTCTATGTGAGGGTCCATCAAATCGAAGGGTTGGGTGGAGCTTTCATAATGGTACGCGTTTTTCTGAGATCTTGTTCCAAGGCTTCCTTCAACCGTCCGATTGTCTCTATGTCGTCAGCATGCCAAGCTGACCTGTCCCCCTGTGGGACCCACAGCTGATGATGTGGCACAAGATTTTTGTGTTGCTCAGCGTGTTGTCTCGCGAGAGGCCATGCCATGTGAAGGTGACAACCTTCAGTTGCACGTGTTATTGCCAGCTCAAGATGACGTGGCACGTTGGAGGCCAAGCATTCGATCAGCTTCCGGTCACGGACAAATAGCGTGGCGCGTTCTTTGCCTTTTACTTCAAACTGTTACCGAAAGAATAAAATAACAAAGGGCAGCAACGTAGAACTATGCCACTGATAATGGGTTAATTTACCATAAAACCTATCTATTTAATCATCTCGTAAAATGATCTTAGAGCCTTCATTTATTACTAGACTCTAATCAAGGAGATGAAATTAAAAAAAAAAGGTAAGAAACAATAAAGGAATGCTAAACTGAAGAGCGCCCCTGCAAAAACCAACAGCAAGGGATTGGATCCGCGTCATCAGAGAGCATTTTATAATAGCACTGAAAAATATAAAAGTAAAGGAATGAAAAATGTTATTTGATGAGGTGGATCCAATGGGGTTGGTTTTTTTGGCTGAGTTTTGCAATGGCGTCATTCAGTTTAACATTCTTCTTAACAAAAATTAAAAGTTGGATCCCTTCAAATGAAGTTCGATTCATGATGACATTATGGGTGGACCAAAGGCAAGTTTCTCATGTGCTACTTCTTTGTTGTTTGGAAAATTATTGGTAATATTGCCCTTGAATTATTGTTTTCATGAAACCTCTGCTCTGTTTGGTTGCCGGGTTTTTTTTTGGTTCCTGGGATTTATGTGGGAGAGAAAAATCCAACGAGATTGGTGGGGAAAAAAATGTCCTGGAAGTATCTCGGTAAAATAAAGATTCCATGTTTGGTTGACCGGACTATGATGGGAAAAAAAAACTTTTTTTGGTTGCTCGAACTGTTGGGAAGAAAAAAAATTCTTCTCAAGCTTATTTTTGGTTCCTGGGATTATTTTGGGATGTGATGAAAAGGCAATCATTATAAGAGTGGGATTAAAAAAATTCACCACACAAGCAATCATTACAAGAGTGGTATTAAAAAAATTCTAGTGCTAAAAGGCAACCAAACATGGGATGGGACCAAAGTTTTACTAAGACTTCCTAGGACAAAATTTTTATTGGCAACCAAACGGAGCAGCTTTTGGAATGCAAGAATAGAAAATTGGAATCGGCATCCTTTTTTGAATCTTATTATTATTCCCTTGTAAATGGAATGAAAAAATACCTACTAAAAAAATGGAATGAAAAAATCAAATAAAAATTTTAAATAAAAATTTCAATAAAAAATTTATTTCAATCGGGACGGAATCCGAATACCACTTTTTTGTTGCGAAAAAACAAATTCTAACATTTTTTTTCTCCTTTAGTTATGCCATTGTATCAATTAATTCCACCCCTAACCAAATGCCACATCGAGTGGAATCAGGATAGGATTTCGATTCCAGCGACTAATTCTGGTAATCGAAAGGCACCCTAAGTGCTCACTAATCTTTAGAGGTAATCTTGTTCGCCTCAGGGTGTAGTAGTCATATTGCAATAATGCTTATATAAGTTTCATTAGTATAAGAGGGATGCTAAACTCACAGGGGCCCTTGTAGAAAAGTGCTACAAGGGACGGCTCCATTGGATCCACGTCATTTCCCCTTCAACCGATATCAGTGCCATCACAAATGCACTCAGGACGACACTAAATTCTATATCGGGACAACTAACAAAAGCCCATGGGACAATCATAAATCTGAATTTACTATACTATTTGATGAAAATATATTATAATTTTTTATAACTTTAAGTATCATTTTAGTGGTATTTTAGTTAAAAAAAGGCATATGCATTTTTTTGAGCGATTTCTACTTTCAATATTTGTCATTCATATCCCTTAATTAAGCCTTGAGTCACACCCTCTTCAATTCCTTCTACAACCATTGATTCTATGGTGATATCTGGCAGCCATGATTTTTTTTCATGATAAATAGTTGTCTCCAAGTGGTGAGAGAGGGGAGTAGGACACTGGGAGAAGGACAGTGATTTGAGACGGCATGGTTGAGGCTAGGGTGAGAAAGGGTTAAAAATCAGGAAAAACTCAATCCTATTTTGAGCAGAGTTTTTTGTTTCCTAATTTTTAGCCACTTCTCACTACTTTGAGTCAATCCTATAGAGTTTTTTGTTTCCTATTTTTAGACTCTTCTCACCACTTGGAGACACTGGTTTTCATATTTGCTCACACTCGACGTCATCCTTATCTGAGAATTTTAACTATGCAAAATGTAAGTAGGACCTACTTGGACACTCCTATGGACTATACAATTTGAAATGGACAAGGCCACGACACACGGAGAGTGGCATCCAGAGAACACTTTGAATCCGATCCGATAGGTATCTAAACTGATTGTGACTTAGACATAGGTGGATTCATTAAAGTGGTTATGTCGGCACCCCTAGTTAATATAAGCAAGGTTTTAAATTTCGATTTCAATTTGAGTTTCCGTCAGTTCGAAAACAGAAAACATTTGAGCTTCCAAATCTTGCAAAAAAAAAAAAAAAATCGTATGAGAAGAAATTTTAAGATGAAACTTTAGAAAATAATGTTACAATAAGCACGTATACAATCCTCATTTCAAGACGGTGTCATTTACGTAAATAATTTCAATGACGAGTGCTCTTTTTCATCAATCCTCACGTAACTCCGAGTCTGTAAAAAAAATATCTGCTTTTCGCTTTTCCCAAACTACAGTGTTTCCGCAACCTATCGAAAAAAAGCGAGACACGTCTGCAAGAAAATGCTTTTAAAATAGATAAATAAAATAATGATTAAAAAGCGATATTTTTAGTTTATATTCATTTTCCTCCTTTCGTTCTCGTTTTCTCAAGTTTCTAAATCCATTTTAGAAGGAAGAAAAAAAAGAAGAAGAAAAACGTTGCGAGATTTTCACATATAAAATAAAATAAAATCTGAAGACATGATTATATGTTTTGGGATTCTACTTACCTTTCGGCTTTGTTTCTTCACCAGAAAAGCGTTAGAGGGCAAAGCAAGGAAAAGAGAGAGTTTTCAATTCT
The DNA here is from genome assembly GCF_043159265.1 of Tasmannia lanceolata. Classification (NCBI taxonomy): domain Eukaryota; kingdom Viridiplantae; phylum Streptophyta; class Magnoliopsida; order Canellales; family Winteraceae; genus Tasmannia; species Tasmannia lanceolata. The sequence goes on from NW_027518692.1 coordinate 46,186,383, forward strand.
GGTAAATTCGTAAAGCTCCCGCTTTTTACTTATTTTAGGTTGTTAGGGTTTTCTATTGTTCTTTTTTTTTTTTTTTTTGGTTTGCTTTTTAGGGTTTTCTAAATTCGTAAACATCGGTAGCTCTGTGATCGTTTGAATTTCTCTCTGGTACTTCCGATTTTGGTCCAATCTTTTGAACAGATTACTGATTATTAGATTATTCTTGCCTTTTTTTTTTATTTATTGTTCTTAGTTTTGCGTTTTTTTTAATCTTAAAAATGCTGTTGATTTCTGTCTTCTGGTAGTCAGATTTTAGGTTTTCGTTGCTGTTTTTGGTTTCTTTTCATTGATTGTCACGAATTCTTGGATTATTTGTGTCTTTCTTTTTTCTATTGATCTTAGTTTTGCTTTAAAAAAAAAAAAATTCCGAGAAATGCTGTTGATTTATGTCCTCTGGTAGTCAGATTTAAGGTTTTCATTGCTATTTTTGGTTTCTTTTCCTTGATTGTCGACCAAGTTTTGAGTTTTATAGAGAGATGGTTTCTTTCAGTGAATTTGCTTATTGGGCCTTCTCTTTTGATGAAATTTCTTATCATTGGAATTCTGGTTGAATTTTTTTGACAGAATGGGTCTGAGTTTATCACATTAAAGAGACGTTTCGACATGATTGTGTTTATTGAGTAATGATCAAGAACAGAAGGCCTGGAAATGATAGTGGAAATTTGTTTTTGAAGGTCTTAATTGTGGCATTTTGAATTATGTTTCTAGGATTGAATGAAATTTTGCAAACTCCAAATGCTTATTTTGCCCTTCGAAGTTAGAACTTCCAAAGTGCTGGAGTAAGGTCTGAGGTTGCTTCTGAAGCAAATAAAAATACAAGGAAAATTATCTGGCATTTCAATCTAGATGAATATATATGTCTGCTTTCTGGTTTTGGGCTTCTTTTTGTTGTTGTTGAGAAATAAAGAAATCTTCTGCCAATCCTGATTTCTGACTCAGCCCGTTGATTTACCCATAGTTTTAAAACTCCCCCGCGTCATCGCGGACTCCTCTGAGTCGCCGCTCCGCGTTCGTGTCTGAGTCTGGTTTTTTGTCGCGTTTTACAACTCCTTTGACTCTCCCGAGTAATAACCGCACCCACTGAGCACTCATCTGTGTAAACCGAGTAATCGAGTGCGCCGTGCTGTGTCGACTAGTATTTGCTTTGGCTGCCTTTTGACCCACATCTGCGTTTTGAAACATTGGATTTACCTAGCATGGCCATCGGAACGATTGAGTGAAGTCCATTGGATGCCATGGAAGAGACAGGAGATGTAAGTGGGAATGTGGAGAATTCAGTAGGGGCTCCACACCTCAAAATGAAAGAGAGTGATTGTTCCTTACAACCAGATAGCTGTAATGTATTGGAATCATCTTCCATGCTTATCTCTCCAGGGAATGATTGGCATGAACAGCAATCTTCACTGAGATCGCCTGAAGATTTCACTGAAACTTTAGAGGGTCGAATTCTCATGGGATGCACCAGTCCTAAAGATGGTTTTGAAAGGCCACAATCTAGCCCTTGCACTATAAATGATGGTGGTTTAATGGTTGAAGAGTTGACATTCAAAAATTACAAGACTTCGAACTTCTCCACAACTGGATGCTCAAATAGCAGAGAAGAAATTTTGCCTAGGAAAGGCCAATGGCAACATCTCTTTCAGCTGGCAGGTCGCTCTAGGAATGAGGACTCATTTGGTAATGTGATGTCTAAGGAGCCGACTATGTCGGGTGGTGGAGAAGATATGGGAAATGTGATTCTTCCCAAATCTTTGGTTAGCAAGCCTCTGCCATCTAAGCATCTGGATGAAGACCGTGGAGAGATCTCCAATCATTTAATTAACAGTGGGAACTGCACTGTCTCGAGCAATACATACATGAGACTTCCAAGAGGGGCCCGAACAAAGGTTCTACCAACGTCAGGGTTTCCTCAGTTTTTTATTAAGAACAGATTGAAGGGAAAGGGGGCTGCAAATAGACATTCGGCGACTCATGAAGGATCTGATGGTGTGAGCTGGAGTCAGAATAATGAGAAGGGAAATTATAATACTGGGATAGCTTCTGATACTCCACAGGGTTCTTCCGTGAAAGCCAATGACTTGTCCCTCTGTAGTGGCGCTGTGGCTAGTGCTGGTTCATTTAATGATGGGATCAGCCTAAGAGAATGGCTTAAGCCTGGCTTTCGTAAAGTAAATAAAATTGAGAGCCTGCGTATATTTAAGCAGATCTTGGACCTGGTGGATCTTTCACACTCCCAAGGAGTTGCCCTGCAAGATATACGGCCATCGTCTTTCATGGTATTGTCATCGGAAAAGGTTAAGTATGTTGGCCCTTGGGACCCTCAAATACAGACGGAGATGCCACAGAGTGTAATGAATGAAGAGGCCCACCACTTGGAGCATCACACAACAAGGAAAAGGTACTTGGAACATGGTATAAACCCACCTACTATTTCATCGTTGAAGCATCAGAAACTCAATGAGCACATGCAATTTTCTGGCCAACATTTCGGATTTTCCGCTAAATGCAGCTCAAAATATGAAACAGTTAAAGATGATAATAGCAACCGTTTCAAAGCACAAAACTTTGGTTGCGATTTCATGAAACAGCACAACATGGTTAAAGGACCTAAGGCGCGAAATATGTCTGGGTCTCCAAGTGTGTATAACCCCTTAAACCAGCAGATGAGTTCTGAAAGCATGCAGTTGGAGGAGAGATGGTATACTAGCCCAGAGGAGCTCAATGGCAGGGTCCGTACACTTTCATCAAACATTTACAGTCTTGGGTTTCTTCTATTTGAGGTGTGGATAGGTCTCTACTAGTCTATTTACATATTTTATTTGGAACGTGGGTGAATCTTTTTGGAAGTGCTGTATTTTGCTACTTGATGGCCTGATATTTGACAAACTATTTTTTTGGCTTGGTGATACACAATTGCATGAGTTCCTTTATGTTCCTATTTTATAATATCCTGCCTGCAGAGTTAAATAGTCTGCAACTGACCGACATGTCCTTACTACTATATTGTCCATATGATCTTATTGCATGAATTGTAGCTTATTATTGTTCTAGATCGTTCCTGTTGTGTTGAAGTCTCAAATAGCAGAATGCTGTAGCCTAATTAATAAAACATTTAGGCATATGTCATTATTTTCTCTGATATTTCTTGCCTTTATTATGTACAGTAATCTTATCATCTTTCACTTTTTGTGGTGCTCCTGATATGTAAATGATAGTTTTGTTAAAGCATTCTTATGCAAATTACAGTATTGAGGATGGATATCTCTCTCTCACACACACACACACACACACACACACACACACACACACACACACAGAGAGAGAGAGAGAGAGAGAGAGAGAGAGAGAGTTTTAGATTGTTCATATGTGGATTCAAAATTTAAGCTCAAGTTTCCGTTATCTTCAGTGCAACATAGCTATCCAAAATAACTTAACAAGTATTTCAATAGGGGTTGAATCATAAGATTCATTCATATATATATATATAAAATCAGAAAACAATACTCAACTCAACTCAACTCAACTCAACTAAGCCTTTGTCCCAAACTAGTTGGGGTCGGCTAATGAATCCTTCAGAAAATTTTCATGAAGAAGGTGAAAGGATCTACCCGGCTCAAATTAACTAAGTCTAATCCTGACACTAGTTGGGAAATCAGAAAGCAATAAAATAACTAATTATTCATTTTCACTATTAAAAAAACTAATTATTCAGTTTCATCCAAATCCATTTATTTAAGTAGAAACTACCATGATTGGTTATTCAATATCATAATATGAATTATTTGCTAACAAATTTGTCACATGCTAATCATCAATTTCTCATCTAAACCCATGTTTGGATAATAATCATAGAAGTAATAAAAGACATGATAATATTAATTCCCAAGGTTTCAAAATCATTTTTTTTTTTTTTTGAAAGATAACTATTTTTATTGATAAATAAGATAAGTGACAAGATGTACCCATCATGAAACAGTACAAGCCTTTACATGAGGAAGGACCAGGAGCTTAAAATCCTAAATTGGTCCCGGAATGTTAGAACATATTACATTAGTGGACAGCAAATCTACTCCTTCTTTAGCTAAAACATCCGCTCTAGCGTTTGCCGATCTTCTCCAGTGCGCAACTTGAGGGTGGATAGTGCGAACAATGTCACGAATCTCATCAATAATATGAAAGAGTTGCGATGGACCTCCACTAAGGTTTAAAGCCCAAGCAATGAGATTGGCAGAGTCCCCCTCCACAATCAGTGTGCCGATATTATGTGTAGCGCACCACTTCAGTCCGAAAAGAAGGCCCCTTGCTTCAGCTTCATTGGCGTCGCTGACACCCGCGGGACCCGAATATGACATGATTGTGCATCCATTATGGTCACGAATCACACCCCCATAGCCTGCCCTCCCTGGATTGCCTCGTGAACTCCCATCGAAGTTCAGTTTGAACCAACCTTCTGCCGGCGGGCACTAATGCGGTTGAGATTTCTTCCCGTCCTTTCCTTTTTCCCAAACCACTGTCGTCAAGTTCCTGAGAATGGCTCCAGTTAAATAAGTTAGATATCCGGTGGCTTTGGACCAGGCTATGATTGCTGGTTTTATCTTAAGTACAATGTGATTCCAGTACTTTTCTTTGCCAGCGAAGACCCTGTTGTTTCTTTCCAAACAAATAAACTAGATAATAGCGTACGGAATTGCTCGCCACATTGTTTCCCCCAACCTCCCTGTTAAATGCTCCATCCCAGTTCAGGATCACCTTTTTAATTGAGCCTTGGTTTACCCATATAATCCCGAAGAAACGGAGAATGCTCATCCATATCCAGTGGGAGTAATTGCAACGTATAAATAGATAGTCTAGAGTCTCCTCAGCCGATCGACATACGCACCAAGAGGCAAGTCTAAGTGATCTTTTCTTTAGTCGTTCGTCCGTGTTTATGCACCGATGTGAAACAGTCCATGCAAAAGCCACTTAACGCCATATGCGAGCTCGTCGAGAAGGTGTTCCATTGTCATTATTCAGTTTAAGAAAAAAGGATCTAACTGAGAATTCCCCCTGTGTATCCGATATCCATATGCAGCAGTCTGGTTCGTTATTGGACAAATAGCACTCTGATAGAATGTGGAGAAGGTTCGCGAACATGGTAATCTCGTGGTCCTTTAGGTCCCTACGTAAACGAATGTTCCAAACCATGCTCCCAAGATTCTCGCCTCTCTCCAAATAATCAGCCACAAGTGCTTCCGGTTCCGTCACCAAGCGAAATAATTCCGGAAAGCCTATACATAAGCATGATTCCCTCACCCATAGGTCCATCCAAAACCGCACATTATCTCCCCGCCCTACCCCGAATCTTACCAAAGGCAGGAACTGAGATCGAACGGAGTTTATCGACCTCCATGCCCCAATCCCTTGCCACTTGGTAGCTCCTGGATCGTCCAATCTCCCCAACCCCTCCCATATTTACCTCCTATTATATTGTGCCATAGAGCAAATTTCTCCTTGCCGTATCTCCATAGCCATTTACCCAAAATCGATTTTTTACGTAGTCGTAGCTGCCCAATCCCAAGCCCTCCCTTCTTTTTAGCCTTACATACCTTGCTCCACTTAAATAGGTGTTTATGTTTTTTACCCTCCTCCACCCCTTCCCACAGGAAATCTCTTTGAATGCTCTCAATTCGTTTTGCAACCAAAACTGGGATTTTGTAGCTGGACATGAAGTATACCAGCATGTTGGACAACAGCCTTGATCAAGGTTATCCTTCCTCCAAATGATAGATATTTCTTCTTCCAAGATGCCAGCTTCCTTTCCACCCGTTCCACCACTGGGTCCCATAGTGCTTTTGTAGGAATCCCAAAACCCAGGGTGAGGCCGAGATTGTGATGGGAAACTTGGCTGGACTGCACCCCAGAGCACCAGCGTAACAGATTATAGAGTGGTCATCGAGGTTGATCCCAGTTAAGGCACTCTAATAAAAGTAGATCTTTAGCCCGGTCGATAACTCAAACCACCTAAACAATCTTCATAAATTAGTGACCTGTGACTCCCCCTCTTTCAAGAGGACTAACGTGTCATCAACAAATTGTAGATGTGAGTCAGGTATAGAGTTTCCTGACACCTTCAAACCAGATATATATCCCCAGTCTGTTCTGCTTTAGAAAACATACTGCTCAACGCTTCTACCACCATGATGAATAGATAAGGAGAAAGGGGATCGCCTTGACGAAGTCCTTGTGTAGATAGATCGAAAGAATCCTTCCGGGGATCCGTTGATGAGAATGGAGAAAGATGGGGAAGAAATACAGGCTTGCATCCATCCATGCCATTTCGCACCGAATCCCATCCTTTCTTGTATGTGATTTAGTACACTCCAATCAACATGATCATATGCCTTTTCCAAATCCACCTTAGCGATTATGCCACTTTCACCGTTACGTTGGAGAGTGTCAATGATCTCATTTGCAATTAGTATCCCTTCCAGTATCTGATCATTCATGAATGCGCCCTAGAACTTGGAAATTATGTCACCCATCACCGAGCCTTCTGGCGAGAACTTTGGCAAGGTTTCAAAAACAAATGACAAATATCAATTATAAAAAGCTGGTAAATCATCGATGTTGTCCTTATTATAGTCGTCTCTCTCCTCGATGTAAGTAATGCCCTCAAGGACATGCATTGCACTTGACTGGTTCAAACTGGTTTCATTTGATTCATTCGAGCTCCCTCCTCCTTTGTCTTCTTCCTTCTCATGAAAGGGTTTTCAAAGGATTCTTCTACTGTGGAAGGAAATCGGGTCTTTCCAAAGAAAATAGTCTTTAAAAAAAATAATTAGGGTAAATCACATGAAGAGGTGGCTTTGATACGTTACTCACAATCGTATGAATCATGCAATTTACAATCGAACCATAATATTCAATAAAAAATTGCAAGACTCATACTCATACAAATTAAGACTTAATCATGGGATTCAATCATTCAAATCATAATCCATAAGATTTAATTTGAACCGGAAGAATTGAATCGTAAATCGTAAGATTTTCAAAATAATAAATACTGAATACAAGTACAATGATTGATGTGAAATGAAGTAGTCTACAATTGATGGAGAATTTAAGTATCATTTTGTCCAGCAAATAAATGCTTTATGTTCATCGAAAGATAAATCCACTAGGCTATATTTTCATTCATTGCACGGTAGCGATCAAGGTGTGATTGACAACTTTTAAGTGCTTTGGTTTATCATTGGTTATCTTGGTGAGTTGTTGTTAGTCTAGATCTTTTGGTTGGGGAAGAGGACCGCTCGAGATAGCAAAGGTACAATTCTCTGGAGAGTTACTCCTTTTGCAATTTTATGGGGAGTGTGGAACAAATGAAATAATAAAATTTCGATGCCAAGATGCCCAAGACCATGCTTATTGAATTTAGGCTTTGAACATTACACTATCAAAACGAAGTGGGCTTTATAAAGGAATTTTTGGAGTCCTGAGTATATATTTTTGTCCTAAAATGAAAAATATTTGGAGCTAAACAGAAAAGATAGTTCCTTAATTGTCAATTTTTTTTTGAATGGTAGTTCCCTAATTGTCAATTCCGTTCAATTTCATACGAAATGCCCACAATGTTTCCTTCGAGTTAAGGAAACCAAAACTGAGTCAACCAAATTCAGAGAGACCTATGTTGTGGCATGAGCTTGAGGTGGTTAGAGGGTGATGGTCTTATCCTTGGTGTATCAAGGGGATTTAACACCATTCGATTCATCAGCGAATGTGTTGGATGTAAACGAATCTCGGCTAGTATGAGGGCATTCTCCGTCTTTGTTTGCAGGAATAGCTTAGTTGACCTTTCCTTGTCATGGTATCACTTCACGTGAGTCTTGAACCAAAGCAGAAGTAGATTGGATCAGTTTCTCATTAGCCCGGTATGGATGGATCGATTCCCTCACCTTTTCCAATTTGTTAAACTGGTTTTAGATCACTCTCCTATACTCTAGACTCAAGAATGGAATCTTGGGGTCTGTCCCATTCTGGTTCAAGCTTGTTTGGTTGGAGGAGCCTATGATGATGGAGAGACTTTCTGGGCGATGGAGAGAAGCTGAGGCTTTTGGCATGACAGATGTGAGGATAGGACAAAAGATAAGATTTGTGAAAGATAAACTTCAAAGATGGAGTCGTGAAAATAGTGTAAGGGATAGTCAGAAGAGAGATGAGATGCTAAGGAATCTCAAGGAGTTGGAGTTAGAGGAAGTGAGGACCTTGTCAAAAAAAGAAGAAGTGATATCCCAGAAATCAATGGCTGAGAATACAATAGGTTGATATTGCAGGAAGAACTCAATTGGAAACAGAGATCTAGGGCAAACTGGTTAAAAAAAGGGCGATAAGAACACTGCGTACTTCCGTGGCATTGCTAGTGCCAGAAGGAAAAGTAATAGAATTGAGTCCTTGATGATCAACGGAGAAATATGCAATGAAAATGCAGAAGATAATTTTAGAAATTGTGGTTTTCTATCAGAAGCTATATTCATTGGAGGACAGAAGATTCCCCTCCCAGGAAGAGATTACCTTCAACTAGCTTGATCAAATGGACATCGATAGTTTGGAAGCAGCTTTTTCAGAAGAAGAAATCAGAACTGGCCTATTCTCATTTGAGCGAGATCGCGCCTGCAGGCCAGATGGTTTCTTTTAAGATTTCTTCCAGGTTTGTTGGAATATTGTGAAAAAAAAAACTAGTTGAACCTGTTCGAGGAATTCCATGGAGGTCTTCATCTTGCCAATGGAATGGACGTTACATTTATTGTGATCATCCCCCAGAAAGATGGTTCAGATGGATTAATGGATTTCTAGACTATTAGTCTAGTGGGATGTGTGTACAAGTTGTTATACAAAGTATTGGCCGACAAGTTAAAGAAATTATTGCGAAAAGTTCTATCCTCTAATCAAAGTGCCTTTATTCAAGAAAGACAGATTCTGGATGGGGTTGTGATCTCCAATGAGGCCATATAATTCTATTCCCGCAGTCAGATCGAAAGGGCGGTGTGCAAAATTCATATGGAGAAAGCTTATGATAGAGTAGAATTGAGGTGTCTGGATCTTCTGATGAACATGCAAAATTCATATGGATTTATAGATGCATTTCTTCAGCATGGTTCTTGATCATGATTAATGGTTCACCCTATGGCTTCTTCAAATCCTCCAGAGGACTGCGTCAAGGTGATCTCCTTTTCGCGTTTCCTGTTCACAATTGTAGTATATACTTTAAGCAGAATGATTAGTAAAGTAAAAAGAAACGGGCTGGTTGAGGGCTTCAGAATGGGACACTTAGGGGCGGAGGTGACACACCTCCAATATGCAGACAACACATTGATTTTCAGTAGTGTGGAGTATTGCAAAATTAAGAATCTGAAGGGGTGCTTCAGCATTATGAGGCGGTGATGGGTTAGAGAGCTAACTTTAATAAACCCATTCTTATGGGTATAGTATACATTTAAGAGGTGAAGATTAGGAGAGACTCGCCAAAATCCTCGGATGTAGACCTAGAAAGTTACCTAACATTTATTTGGGGCCCCCATCTGCTGAGAAAGACCTCTGTGGTCTCTTTGGTGCCTAGTCATAGAGAAGGTCCGGAAACGTATGCAGGTCTAGAAGAAAAAAATTGCTTTCTTTGGGGTTAGGATCACTTTGATCAAATTAGTCTAGGCTAATTAACAGATTTACTACCTGTCCATCTTTAAATGCCCTATTAGTGTAACTTAGTGATTGGAGTGGCTTAAAAGAAATTTTCTTTGGAATGATTATGGGGACAAAAAGAGATTTCATCTGGTCAAGTGGAAGGATGTGGGTTTAGGTTTCATGCTAACTAGTTGCAGTCCCGTGCGATGCACGGGGAGGCCCAAAAAAGAAAGCTTTATAATTTTTTTTAGAATGTTAATTTATATAGAAAAAAACAGAAAATTGAAAAAGATGTGAAGCTAGACGTGCTTGAATTACTATTCTTCCATATATATATATAATTAATTAATAAGAAAATCAGTAAAAGGAAAGATAAGATGCATTTACTTGCAACTAACACAAAAAATAAATATTTGAGGTTTTACGTTCTTGTGTAATCCAAAACATCTCCTCTTGTGCAATTCGAACATTTATTGGATCTGGATGCGATTGCAAAAAAAAAGAAAAGGCCTCCACAGTAGGATGGCTTAGTCGGAGTAACATTGTTAAAAAAAAAGTAGGATAGATTAGTTAGGTACAGATGATGGTGCTTCAACATGTTTTTTATTTGATAGAGCACAATTAGGGATGAGGTGGTTAAATGAAAAGTATCAATCAGCAGGCTTATTATAGCTCTCACTTCTTGATCAAAGGGAGTAGTGGCAATTGGAACAGATGATTTGATTCCAATTATGAAAATGCAACTATCAAGTTATGAATGAAGAAACCGAAGTTGATAAACAATGTCCCAAATAGCTTGGCAAAGCAACTGCCAATGTATCTCACCAAAGACAGAGCAGGGGATAGTTTTTTTTTTTTTTTTTTTTTTCTTTTGAAAGTTTTGCAATAGCAGAAGCACCTCACCGACAAAGGTAGTCAATAAGCCAATAAGTAAGATGCACACCCACTAATGATTAGTTAGCCCATAAAAGAAGAATACATCTTCAACTATTCATTTCGTTATAAAGCAAGGTATGGTTGGTAAAGAAAGATTGATATATACAAGAAAATGAATCTCGAATTAGGATTAGATTGGGGGAAGAATGGAGTGGGATACAAATGAGGGAGTTTTTTTTTGATCTCCAACAACTATTGGAACCCGCATCTTCTCCTTGCAAGACCTGAAATGAAGCCCCCAAATTAAAGAGTTAAGGCGAGAAGATGGAAAAAGGACAAATATCTAATCCTGAAATGTATGATCTAAAATAAATCATACAATGTGATTCTACAAATCCCAATAATGTGGAATAAATATGATATTATATCAGACAGATTCAGAAAATGTAGAATATACATGATCCTGGAATCTTTGTAATTTACTAAGCTTGTAGATATAAGGAAGATATCATATATCCATCATATATATGAAGTTATTAAAAATCCCAAAATACATGAATTGAGCATGGAATCTCTCTCTCTCTCTCTCTCTCTCAAGGAATATGCCAATGTCTCTTTACAACATTAGAATCATGGAGCTATACTTCATCAGAGTGTATGTTAAGAAAGAAAATAAATATGGTATAAGAAGTTTTGAGCACAAATCATCTGATTCTAAATACACAACAAATGAAAAAATGTTGATCCAGTCATGCCATCCTAAAATGTAGTGTTAGTAATTGTCAAAGACACCAATTCCAATCTCCAGGAAAACCACACAACAAACCCATTTTCAATGTATATAATCATATAGATAATTCACACAACATAACGAAGTAGAACCCCCCCTGTACGCAAATAAGGCAGTAATGCTAAAGGAATAATATGTTATATAACCTATTAATAAAAATAAAGAAATTCACTGAACTATTGTGGGTCGTAAATACCTAAAAATATTGATGGAGATATGCCTAGAGATTACATTGATGTCATTTAATTTCTGTCAGGCATTAGAACGAACAGTTGGCGGGCCATGATCAATCGACACCTAGAAAAACTTAACATGGACAGAATTGAGAGCACTGAAGATGATAACTATGGATCATAGTCATATTAGAAGAAAATAAAAAGAAAACAAAAAACAAAAAAACTCATCGAACCACTATGGTTAGCTAATACCAAAAAATATTTATGGAGATATGCCAACAGATTACATACCTAGTTATCATCTGTCAGGCATCCCATCTAACAGTTGGCGGGCATGATCCATGGACAACACCCATAAATACTTCAGATAAACAGAAATGTATGTATTAGGGATTCCATTCCTCAATTAACAACAACACAATGTATTTGATGTCTTACCGCCCTGACCATGAAGTGAAGTTTCAATGACCAAATAGCTAGAATTGAAGCTTGGATGATAAGGATGTGAAAATAATCAAGAGGACCTCCCTTCAATCGAAATAAAACATAATCCAGCAAAATCAGACGCCTTGGGGGAAAGAGGAGATAGGGCTGTAGAGAGAGATAGAGAGAGGGGTTTCAGAGAGGTTGTAAGGTTTTGATTTGGATGGAAAAGATGGAACCTCCGTGATCTAGGAAATTTTACCCAAAAAAATAAAAAGGAAAAGTTCTTGGGATATCAACAGAGAGGGAGAGAGGCTCGAGAGAGATGGAGGGTTGGAGAGAGAGATGTCAAAAGCTTGGATAAGCTTGGCTATTGCCAAAAATTCATGCGAAAATCCACGCTTCCTTTCAGAAAGATGGAAACAAATCACGTGAAAATCCTTCTTTGAGATTCCATGATAGGAAACATTGCGTGAGGGAAAAGACTCTTTTTGCAAATAAAAACGTGATATAGAGAAATTGACACGCGTCTTATGCGTTTGGAATCCTTTTATGGGACGAATTCTTTGATGTTTGGAATTCTTCTCTTGCGCGATATCTATGGAGATTATTTATTTCCTCATTTAGGGAAGAGATGTGATTATATATAATTAATAAAATCGGAATGCAGAGGGGGTGCCACGTGGCAGCAACACGTTGTGTGAAAATAAATTTGGAATAGGAAATGAAAATTGAGGAGCTGATGCCACGTGGCAGCAACACGTTGTGTGAAAATAAATTTGGAATAGGAAATGAAAATTGAGGAGCTGATTTAGAGAACAGATAACTTTACTCGACAAATGGTTGTGATGTGAGGACAAAGCACTTTTATGGAGGATGGTGATAAAAAAGAAATATGCTGTTAGCTTTGGCTGATGGAACCCATAAGATTGTTATTGAAACACGAGTGTTACTATTTGGCAGGATATTATGTAGGGCTTTCCGAACATCCTTAAAGGAATTCGCTTCAAAGTTTACAAAGGGGACATGGTTAAGTTTTGGATAGATCGTTGGACTAGCAAAAAGGGCTTTAAAAGAGGGGTTCTCAAACTTGAACTTGGTGGCATCAGAGACGGAGTGGATGACCAGAGAAGCAATAATTAGAGCAGATGGCAAAGTCAGTCAGAGGATTCCCTTTCGCAGAAACTTCTTCGATAGAGAGTTATAGTAGGTCTCACTACTAATGGAGATCCTAGACTCGACTTTCATCAAGGGCAAAGGAGAAGACCTGAGAGTATGGGTCTAGGACCGGTTGGGAGAATTCTCTGTTCGTTCTTTCTACAAGTGGATGACCCTTGATATGTCTTCCTCCCCAGCTAGCAGAACTTAGAGGTTTCCGACCCCAGCTAGAGTTTGTGCATTCGCCTGGATGATATGTCTAAATAAGATCCTAACTGTTGATAACCTTTTTAATTGGAAGATGTTTATTATAGATCATTGCGCCCCTGTGCTTAGCCGCTACCTGTAAGTGAATCAGTAGACCATCAGGTTCGCCAGAGAAATATGGACTAATGTGCTTTGCCTTTTCGAGGTGCTATGGGTCTTTCCTCAACACACAACAGATGTGATATAAGAATGGGCGTATGCCTCGTAGACTAAAAGAGTAAAGATCCTATAACACTTGGCATTAGGAGCGGTCATTTGGACTTTGTTGTAGGAAAGGAAAATGCGCATATTCTAAAGATCATCCAGAAGTGCTCATACAATCAAGCGACATATTTTCTCCACAATCATGAGACGGGCAAGGGTTCTACCTATATTTCAAGGTATATCAGAGTCCTTTATCCGTAGATTGTGGGCAGAGATTAGAAATATCAAGGTTTCTTCCGGTAAGCCCTCTCTAGATGGACTCCACCTCACCTGGTAAAATGTAACTAAAATTTGACGGATCCAGTCCAAGGAATCTCGGCCTAGTGGGTATGGGGGCATTGTAAGAAAAGGCGGATGGTGCCACCATGCTTGCATTCTCTAGTCCGTTGTGTATAAATGACTCAAAATAAGTGAAATTCAAGGCTTTATTGACCGAGTGCCACTTGGTAAAGGTAGATGACTTGGATTCATTGATTGTGGAAGGAGATTTCTTAATGTCATACGATGGATGAAGCTGTGTTCTAGGCTTCTAGCTTTCTTTGGAGGTTCATTGACGTGATTGAGGAGATCCACAATTGAGCAGAGGGTCATCCAGTTACATTCCAACATCCCTAGCACTTCACAAATAGCTATGCATGCCGGCTTGTTAGAACTTAGAACCAAAGTAGACAAAACTGGATTAGAGACTTTTGATTCTCTTACCCCTTAACTTAGTTGCTTTCTCTGTGTATCGTTTGGTCGTTCTTTTTTCACATTTATGTACTTTGATCACCTCCGTCTCCAGGCTCCGCCCTTTCACTTTTTTTTATAGATAGCTTCTTTGTCATTCAACAAAAAAAAAAGGAAAAAAGAAAAGAAAAATTGCATCGGAATGTGTCGGCTTGTGTTTGGTCAGTTCCGAATAATCTGGGCTGTCCTGGTCATTCTGATTCCCATTTGTTTCAACTTTCAGTCTACTCCGATTAGTTTTTTGTTTCTGTTTCTGTTTTACCATATTTTCCTAGAGAAGTTATATTCCTTTTAGTTGAAAAACCATCCCTAGGGGTGTTGTATTTTTTTTAGTGGGGAGGGGGGAAGAGGGTGGGGGTGGTGGTTATGTTTTGCCTTTTGCGTTGTTCGTGTACTTTGTTCTAATTCTAAAACTTTTAGCTTCATCATGTCTATCTCGAAATGGAACACCGAAAGGGGCAGAATGCCGAAACCTTCCATTCCAAAAGAAAAACAGTGCCCATTGAAACAGAATTTTCAATTATGGGTAATATCTAAATGGTTTCCTCCTTCGACGAACTTGGTTAAGTTGAATTATGATGGGAACTTTCAAGTGACCTGGACCTGAAACATTGATGGTGTTTCTAGAAATGATTTGGAGGAGATAAAATGTTTCTAGGTCCATTCAAATGGTGGATCCTTGAAATGTAAGTTTCTCCACTTTTGTTAAGCCTTTGAATTTTTGGAGATAAGTTTTGGGTTCTCTTTTGGGTGGAAGTTGATTTCCCGAGTTTAATTTGTTTGGCATCGTGATTGAGCCTGGTCCGTGGGGGACTAGTCGATTTCATATCGGAGATTCTTGATTTGAGTAAGTATCTCAATTTACACACATCCAGCGAAGCACTAACGATGTAGCGAACTCCTTAGGAAGGGTGTTGAGAGGAATGTACTGCCGCTGCTTTACATAATGATATTGGGGTTGCATTACCTCTAAAATAGATCTTTAGTTTCTTATTTTTTATTTTCTATTTTTTTTGGGGTCATCTTGTACATCCACTCTTTTGTTTTTTCTGTTCTTTTTAATAAACCTTCTATTGCTATCTCTAAAAATAATCACTTTGGTATCATTTCAACTTGGTGTTTACTGTTTACTAATTTGATGAGCAAACTTTCTTGTGATGCTGTCTGTTTTGTTCTTTCATTTTTTTGTTTCACCTTAGAACAACTGTCTATTTTCTGTAATATTTAGGGTAATCGATCTCCAACTTATAGCATTCTTTTAAACATGTATACTGTTGCTTGCTGATCAACTTTCGTACGTAGAATGCATGGTTGTTGGTCTAACTCTGTCTGTTCTCCATCAGCTGTTTTGCTGTTTTGAAACATTGGAGGCGCATGCTGGAGCAATGTTTGATCTAGGTCATCGTATTTTTCCTCCAAAATTTCTATCAGAACATCCCAAGGCGGCTGGTTTCTGTCTGTTGCTGCTTCATCCAGAGCCTTCTTTTCGTCCTAAGACAAGGTATTAGACGTTGTATCTTACTGAATGCATACATTTGTTTGGGTGAAAATTGTCCCTTTTTTAGGAGGGAAATTTGTTTGGGTGAATTCGATTTATTCAGGATCGTAGATGTGCGCACTCTTAGAACCTTCTCATTCCACCTAGAGATGAATTATCTTAATATTTTTTACCTCTCGTGAATAAACTGTAGATGAAATATAGAATTAGTGATGGATCTACTGACATCGAGCTCAAAATAGATTTTGTTCATTTTTATTTGTTTTGCACTTTATTTGTCTACTTGGCTCAACTTTTTGTTTGTCTCTTATGTGATTATGTGAATGCAGACAACTTGGGCAAGTTCCACTTCAAACTAATATTTTGAAAATGAATCACATAAAGACAGGAGCGAGTGAGATCTTTGCAATTAAAATATAAGAGTAGTTTCCAACTCAACACATGCGTGAAAGTGGGGCAAAATTGAAATTTCATTTAGGGGCCGTTTGGATACGCGGATTTTTATAAACCAGGTTTTTAGTTTGAAATCAGTGTAAAAGAGGGTTCATGATCAGGCTGCTGTGTGCTGTTTTGGCAGCGTTTCTTGGATTTTAAGCAAGAAAATCAGGTTTTAAAAATCTCTCCTGCAACCTGAGATTTCTAAAACCAGGAAAATGGGAGGATCTTCTACTCTCTTGCTGATGGAAAGAAGGGAGACAAGTAAAAAATGAGTAAAAAACGACGGCTGATCCGCTTCTTCTCGTCTCTAACCCTCTTTTACACTGTTTTCAAACTAAAAACCTGTTTCTAAAATCCGCGTATCCAAACGGCCCCTTAGTCTAGTTTTTTATGGTTCAAGTGCTGAATTTTCACAGTGGAAGCCTAGTACATGAGTTCTAAATTTATTAAATTTATGACTGACTGTATCACATGAGAGAAGTAGGGGTGCAACTTGGGCGGGCTCAACCCAAACCAGATGGGTTCAACCTGGGAAAAAGTCGGGTTGGGTTGAGTTCAGGTCGGGTTCGGGTTGGGTTTTCTCAACCCGAGTTGAGGGCTTGGGCAACCCGACCCGAGTGAACCCGACTTTTTTAATAATTTTTTTAATTTTTTAAGCTAAAAATCTCGGGTTTGGTCGTGTTGGGTCGGGCTGAAGTCGGGTTGGGTTTGGGTTCAGGTTGGCAAAAAGGGTTCCTCGGGTCGGGTAAGGTTGAACCTTGTCGGGTTGGAACTCGGGTCGGGTTCGGGTTGACCAAATGGTTGCTCGGGTTGGCCTCAATCCGACCCAACCCGACCCGAGTTGCACCCCTAGAGAGAAGCCTTCAGTCTGTGGTTCTTTGCTAGATGGAATGGAACCTGTTTTCCTATAGACTTTGAACCTCATTTCTTGATAATATCATTTCTGGAGATGCATGTGCATGATCTTTCTCGATTACCAGGAATAGCAAATCTTGTGATTGGAAGACATTTGTGATTGCAATTGGTCTTTTCTTTCGATAGAATATTGCAATGAATTTAATAGCTATATTATACAGGACTTTGATTTGCAATTTTGGATTTATAACTGTGAAAACTCTGGTATAAACTATAAAGAAGCTTCCTATTTGGTTTCCTTTGTCAAAAAATGCAAGCGTTGTAGATGTTTTTTCTCCTTCAAACCAAGATATCGTCGTTACACAATGCTTTAAGGGTCAAGGTAACAGGAAATTTTTCCGAGTTAATACTACTCAGTCATGATGACCATTGTAAAAGAAAAAGGGTGATTGTTCTACAGAAGTGTTATCTTTTCTTCTTTCAATTTTTTTCCATTTTTTTGGTCGGGCTGGGACTTGACCGTCATGATTCATTACAAATTTTCTCTATTATTATTGGTATTGTTTTTTTATTTTAAATGGAATCCCTTGATTCTAGTCAACTCAGACTAACTAGAGACTCAAAATCAAAAGAATAGAGATAACATTAGTAAATGGTATATTAAAACCGAATCACCGATTCAACAGGATCCAGGAGTTCAGGACTTTTTCAACAGAGATAGGTTGAAGAAGTTGCATAAACTTGAAATCAAGAGAATTGCCACTGATAATTATCAACTCAGACTAACTAGCGTTAATGTGTTTCTTAGGCAAAAAGATGTCATTTCTTAGGTTTAGTAATTCTGTGCTGCTATATTTTTAATTATGTGACAAACCCATATACTTTGTAAGGAAATCTGATATCCATTCTGTGAATTTTGTGTATGACAGGGAAATCCTACAATCTGAACTAATTCTTGAAGCTCAAAACTTATCCTTTGGAGATCAGTTATCAATATCCGTGGATGAAGAAGATGCCGAATCAGAGCTGTTATTGCATTTCCTCGAATCCTTGAAAGAGCAAAAGCAGAAGGAGGCTTCTAGGTTAGTTGAAAACCTCGGATGCCTAAATTCTGACATTGAAGAAGTTGAGAAAAGGCACTCATTGAGAACTGAATCTCTTTCTAAGAGAAATAAGGGCTTCAATAATATCTCAGATGAATACCTTCGTAAAGACCCTTTGCACTCAGAGGTAGTCTCTCGACCATCCATGTCACGGATGAATGAGGCAAGGTTGATGAGGAATATCAATCAACTTGAAAATGCGTACTTTTCCATGAGGTCCAAGATTCAGCTGCCTGAAAGTGACCCCACACCACGCTCAGATAAAACCGTCCTAAAGAACCAAGATAGATTGTCTCCAATACAAAATGACGTTGAGGAGTGCTCTACTGATCGCCTTGGATCCTTTTTTGATGGTATATGCAAGTATGCTAGGTGTAGTAAATTTGAAGTGCGTGGTACTCTAAGGAATGGAGATCTTCTCAACTCTGCAAATGTTATTTGCTCTTTGAGTTTTGACCGGGATGAGGACTACTTTGCTGCTGCCGGGGTATCAAAGAAAATTAAAATATTTGAGTTCGGTTCACTACTAAATGACACGGTTAATATTCATTATCCAGTGATTGAGATGTCAAACAAATCTAAGCTCAGCTGTGTTTGCTGGAATAGCTATATCAAGAACTATTTAGCTTCAACTGATTATGATGGTGTGGTTCAGGTTTGTATTTGTTGTGCGTTAAACTTTGCTTACTGAAAACATCCACTATATGTCTGCTGTGGTTATATTTTTTGGTGATTCTAGCTTATGCTATGGTATAGCTAGGCTTGGAGTTGTTCGATTTTTTGCGTCCATGATATCTGTCTTTCTTTGTTCTTTTTAATTGTTCTCTGATCGTATATCTCATCTCTTTTACTTTCGGGGAGACTTCCTTGGTCATCTTTTTTGGGAATGAAATTTGCTCAACTCAACTCAACTCAACAAAGCCTTTGTCCCAAACTAGTTGGGGTCGGCGGGAATGAATTTTGCTACCATTCAAAGAGAGAGAGAGAGAGAGAGAGAGAGAGAGAGAGAGAGAGAGAGAGAGAGAGAGAGAGAGGAGCTTATGCTATGGTATATCAAGCTATTGTAGGATACTCTTTCTCATAAAGAAATGTTCTTATTCTGATTTGTTCAAAAGTGTATCCTCTGGAAAATTAATGTACTATCTTCACATATGAGGAATAGGATGAAAATTCAAATTCCCAATCATACATAATTGTAGACTACTTTCATACAGGTATACACACGTGCAAAGATCAACCTCTGTTATGTATTCTGGACACTGGCCTGTGGTAGTTTTGCTCTATGTTTCAGTTTAGTCACAATACTCAAAACTCTTTTTTATTATCCTTGACATTACTGCGAGTGATTCCTCAAAACTCAAATGATGTAAGCAGGTATCTGAGTTTATATTTAATCATTGTTCAAATATTCGGACTTGGGAGCCTGCTTGCTGGTTGCCAATCCCAGTCTGACTTGGCTGACAAGCAAGCCACTTATGTTTCTTTATAGAACAAGAGCTTTGGTTGTAGGTGACTCGGCCCGTGAGCCTCTTACTTGTGTTATTGGACTTGCCATTTTCTAGCCCATGAGCTCATATTTGAAACTGCAATATCCAATAAAATAGTTTACTTCATGCAAATTCAGAGCCTAGATAATATTGAGAATTGTTATGTAGACTTTTGCATCGGGAAGGGAGGATCGCTAGAGGGTACTAGACCTTGCATCGGGAAGGGCAAAGATATCGGATTTTGGGAGTACCATTGGATCGATGACAACCTGCTGTTTATTCACCATCGAAACTGATGCAGAATTGCAACAAACCAGATCTCGCTGGAGGTACTAGACCTTGCATCGGGAAGGGCAAAGATATCGGATTTTGGGAGTACCATTGGATCGATGACAACCTGCCGTGTATTCACCATCCAAACTGATGCAGAATTGCAACCAACCAGAAACCCCGGGTAGCATAAGTCATTAGGTGGGTGAATTCCAAAGTTACCGTAGATTTTTTAAAGCCTAGAAAGACACTTGTTTTCTTAAACTGGTGAAATGGTTAGATCAGATCTATACATCCCCATCTCTGCTCAATCACAAATGTTGGATATGCGAATCGAATGGAACTTTCTCCTCCAAGTCGTTCTTTCAGAACTTTTCTGGATCCGACACTACCAAAGAGATTGATTGTCTTGGTGGGGCCCTAGCCCTCCTTGTGTGGTGGCTTTCGCTTGAACCACTATTTCTGAAAACATTAACACCATTGATATGCTGAAAAGAAAAGGATTTGGATTGGCCAACCGATGTGTCATGTGCAAATCTGAGAAGGAAAGTTCTAATCATCTCCTTATTCACTGTCAAATTGCTCATGGCCCATGGACTTGCATTCTAGATAGTTTTCAAGTGAACAGGGTTCTCTTAGCAATCTTATTAAAAGTTGGATCATTGGCCGTCGGCCTAGGCAGGGAGGTTGTTTCTCCCTCTCGTCTTCCTCTCTCTCGTCCCCTCTCTCTCCCACATCTTCCTCTCTCTCGTCTCGCTCTCCCTCCTTTTCTCTCTCGTTCTCCCTCTCTCCCTCTCTCTCCCCATTGCTAACCCTCTTTTTACCGTCTCTCCCATGGTTGGCAAAAGATAGTAGTGAGGCCGAATTGGGAACCGTGGAGGCCAGATTTGGAACATGGCTTTTCCGTGGTGGCTAGATCTAGGGCCGTGGAGGCTGGATTGGGGGCCGTGGAGGCCGGATCTGAAGACATGGATCCGGAGCGGGGGAAAACCGTGAAGGTTGCCGGTGGGGTACTAGACCTGGAGGTGTGGAAGGCCAACTATAGGCGGTGCGAGGCCGTAGAGGCTGTGGATTATCGGATCCGGGGGTCATGGAAAGCCGGGCGCCATATATAGGGCGGAATGGCCGGAGCTGGGCTCGAGAAGGCCAGATTTAATGGTGAATGGGCTGGATCTAGTTAGGGTTGATGGAGAAAATGGATGGGGGAGTTGTTGGAGGCTGTTGAAGGGGCCGATGTAAGGAAAAGGGTGTTCAGATTCAGAGGAAAAGGAGGTTGGATATGGAAGTGAGAGAGGTTGGGGATAGTGGCAATGAACCTTGTAAGGTTAAGGTTTGAAGGAGGAAGAGGAGAGTTTTAGGGGCCGTTTGGATACGCGAATTTTAGAAACCAGGTTTTTAGTTTGAAATCAGTGTAAAAGAGGGTTCATGATCAGGCTGCTGTGTGCTGTCCTGGCAGCGTTTCTTGGATTTTAAGCAAGAAAATCAGGTTTTAAAAATCTCTCCTGCAACCTGAGATTTCTAAAACCAGGAAATGGGAGGATCTTCTACTCTCTTGCTGATGGAAAGAAGGGAGAGAAGTAAAAAATGAGTCAAAAAACGGCGGCTGGTCCGCTTCTTCTCGTCTCTAACCCTCTTTTACACTGTTTTCAAACTAAAAACCTGGTTTCTAAAATCTGCGTATCCAAACAGCCCCTTAGGGTTGTTAGGGTTAGGTTTAGGGTTGATTGGGGAAGGAGGTGGGGGAGTAATATAGTCTATATGATTACAGTTTATGGTTAGGGCTAGGAGTATACTTTTGGATGGGATGATTTTGGGTTAGTGGAAGTAGGTTTTAGAGAAGATGGTGGAAGAATTTGATATATTTTTAATGGGGAGCCGTCCGTGTTTGGTGGTGGTTCGAGGTGGAGGCCGCCGGAGATCGGATGATGATGTTGGGTGGCTATCGTGCACGCTTAGGGGCGCACAATAGCTCTGGGCCTTCGAGTGGGATTTTTGAAAATCGAATTTGCAGCAGATTGCAGTGGAGAAATCGGTGTGACGTGGCAGGTCACGATCTTGACTTGGGGGTCCCACAAATTTAGCACTTTTTGCGGGATTCGATTAAATTGAGGCTATTGGGTAATGTAAGGGGTAATGGGTTTTTCTTTTGGGCCAAGGAGAATGCTCATGGGTAATTCATACTATGTAAATCTAGTGGGACTACTGGTCCCCATTGTAATTTTGCTGGTACAAATATATTTGTCAATTAAAAAAAAAAAAAGTTGGATCATTGGCGCATTCGGAAAAAGTGGCAAGCTAATGTGATTCATCACCTCATTTGCCATAATTTGGGCAATAAGGAAAGAACGTAACCAATTGGTATTTGACATCAAAAGCCAGCTCTTTAAGGGACTCTCATTGTTTGAGATTCTTATACTATAATCAGATCTCCTGGTATTTTATTCTCTCTCTCTCTCTCTCTCTCTCTCTCTCTCTCTCTCTTTTCTGTTGTACTTCTGGTGGTGAATGGGTAACCTAAGCCTTTTATCTTTCTATAAAGAAAGAGATGCACACACACACACACACATGAAAAACCCATCTTTATTTTGAACTTCATCATGATCTATTGTCGTTCTTGGAGCTTGAAGGCAGATTGTGCAGTCCCAATGTTGTCCCCATCTCCAGTTGTGGAGAATCCCGTTAGCATGATTATGAGCAGCTTCCTGGGGCATTGTCTATTTTGCCAATTAATTTCTGGACCAGCTCCCCCAAAGTGTGTGTGATGTCTTGGAGAAAGGTGGTGGGCATATGATGCAATGGAGGGGATAGTATATCTGGGTGAAGGTTTCCTCATTCAATGGTCCCTTAGACGAAGAAAGGGGGTAATTAAAAAAAGAAAACTAAGAGAATGGTAAGAGTGTGATTCGTGTTGAGAATGGGTAACAAGGGTGTATTGGGGCTGTTCTCCATGGGGATAGAAATCCTTGGATCAGCTGCCCTGCTTGTATAGTATACCCTAACCGTTGGGGCTGTTCTGGATGTAAAGGAGGATAACAAGCGTATCCAAGAATAAAATAAATCCGGTTATCCTCACGGAGAACATCCCCATTAGGATTTGGAATTTCACGGTTCCATTATATTGATGTGCTTGTAAAGCATTCTTGAGGGCCTCCCACCCAATCTGGAGAGAGTCCTTAAATAACATAGTGCAATTCCATGGCAATGTGGCTGGTGGTAGTCTCAATCATCAACATTGACTTGATGGTGACCTTTGATTCTGGGGATGCTCGTATCTCTTGATGCCATTACTGGCAAATCATAATCTGAGCTAGCTGGTTCAGGAGGCAATCAAAGCCTGAGTACTTCAGGAAATCCGAGATGCTGGCTAGGTGCAGGCATAGGTTGGAGCTGGCTACAATTCAAAGCTCCGACTTGGCACCACTTCTTCCACCATCAGCCAGGGTGTGCAGGATGATGACCTGATTTAAAGGCTCACGACTGCCATCATTCCTTTGGCTGCGGGTGAGCCATGTGGTTTACTCTAACTCCCTTCCCTTTCCTCTATTCCTCTTGCTTTTCTCTCTCTCTCTCTCTCTCTCTCTCTCTCTCTCTCTCTCTCTCTCTTCTTGGAGGATTTTCACGAGGAGAACAGAGTGCAAATTGTAGCATTTGACTAGGAAAACATAGGAATGGAATTGTAAATATTGTGTCAATGTTGCATCTGTGTAAAAGAATCTGGATTTATACAGAAAGGCGAAATTCCATCATGTAGTAAAACTGGACAATTTTTTAACCTGAAAAGTTAATGTAAAACCATACAGACCCTATACTTCTTTTCATCACCATGCGGACACAATATATATCTCCACATTCCAGAGCCGAGTTTTTTATACACGGAACCCATCATACAACCATCAATCTGCATGGGATGTTTGTTTCGGAGCGAATGCTCAAGGTGCTAGATGAATTAAGTTTGACATAGAACACTAGGTCTTGTTGGTATGATTGCATATTCTGCAACATATGATGCCACAAAAACTGATGCTTTGGACCAGCATTGGTCTATTTGGTTTCTTATTTTTTATCTAACCACTTTGACTTTTGTCCTTCGGTTTTGATAATTACTTAGAGAACCTGCGATTCTTTTCTTTTTCTTGACTGATTTTCCTTGCATGGCTATCTGATTTGATTGGCTTGTATGGCATGCAGTTATGGGATGCAAGCACCGGCCAAGGCTTTTCACAGTACATAGAGCACCAAAAGAGAGCTTGGTCTGTTGATTTCTCTCAAGTCGATCCAACGAAGTTAGCCAGTGGCAGTGATGATTGTTCAGTTAAACTTTGGAGCATTAACGAGGCAAGCTCTCCTAATCACATATTTACACTTTCCTCCTGCACGAAATTCAGTACTCCACAAATTTGTATTTTTGAAAAAAAAAATAACTAAAAGAACTGATTCTTCTTTAAAAGAGGAAGATATCTGATTTTCCAAATAAAAGGGTTGTGAGACTGTCATCTAAACCCGGGTGTGGCTCTTTGTCTTAAAGTCATGGGTATGCTCCCCATTGACACGAGCTCGAATCCCCCCCGGGCTTACCCAATGCGCGTGGTTTAAGGGTGATTGCGTGCATCCATAGGGAATATTCCCGCCCTAAAAATTGGGGTGGGGATATCCTGTCATAAAAAAAAACACCAAATCGTCTGGAGAATATCCTAAATGTTAATGCAATAGTTTCTATGCATGAAAAATGTTGTTTGATCTGCAATATGTAATTTATTCTCAACTCAACTCAACTCAACTCAACAAAGCCTTTGTCCCAAACTAGTTGGGGTCGGCTAAATGAATCCTTTAGAAAAATTTCATGAAGAAGGTGAAAGGAATCTACCTTGCTCTAATCATAGCTCTAGTTGGGTTCTTCTACATGGATCATTTTCTTCCATTCTATCCTATCAAAGTTCATGTTCTCTGTTATGTTCCTAGCTATCAAGTCTTTCCTCACTGTTTCTACCCAAGTTGTTTTCGGTCTGCCCCTACCTCTTTTTACTCCATCAATTTGGCACGAATCGCCTCTTCTCACCGGAGCATCCAATGGCCTACGTTGGATATGTCCTAGCAATATGTAATTTATTATGTCCTTAATTTAAAAAGCTGGTGTTTATTCATTCCATTGAGGTTTCTCAGTCTGACCAAAATATCTTGTTTCCAAAGATTGTTTCATGAGACCAGAAAAATAACCAAAAAAAAAAAGAAAAGAAAAGAAAAAAAATCAATATATGGACTGACATTTGAATTTTCATGAAGCCTAACAGTTTAGGCTTTGGTTTAGTGGGAATTTTTATGTATTTTTCATCATTGAGAAATTGGGCCATGGATTGTGTTGACATTAGAACCTTCATCCGCGTAAATTGAAAAGAGGAAGAGAGAAAGGGGGATGAAAGAAAAGAAGGGAATGAGAGAGAAAGGGGTGAAGAAGGAATTCATGTGGGTGGTAAAAGAACGACTTTGCAAAAATGCCTGCAAGTAGGTGTATTCTGAGAACTATACGAGATCTTTTGGCAGAAAATACAGTTTCCACCCCCACGAATTCTTCATGTTTATAGTGCACCACTTAATGCCATTAGGGCTATCAGGGATGGGCCTCATGAAATAAAAGAACAGAAACTTGAGTCTAATGTCTCTAACTTCAAATAGTGGGCCCTCTCTTGAACAGTCTCCCTCAAGTTGGTACATAGATATCTTGAACAGTCTCCCACGTTGGAGCAAATAGTTCTAAATCAACTGCGTGCAAGTGCCTTTGTAAATGTCTCCCATTTGATCTTTGGATTTTACATCTGATGCATATATCACTTTATCGATGACCTTTTGGCAGACAATGAGAATCAATTTCAATATGTTTGGTCCTTTCATGATTGCTGACAATGTATATAGTTACTTGATTGTTGTGGTGCATCAACGTAGGTTGAGGAACCACAGATCCCATTCCTTCCATCACTGTATTTAACCATTTTAAGTCATAGGTTGTGTGAGCCATCACATAATACTTTTCTTTCTCATTGGATTGCACAAGTACGTTTTATTTCTTGTTGCCCAAGTAAATAGATTTCCTGCAATGAATGTATAGTAACCAATAATTGGTCGTTTGCCCAAAGGTGATCCTTCCCAGTCTGCATCTGAAAAGCTTTCAACTTTTTAATGGTTCTTCTCTTGAGCAAGTCCTTTTCATGGTGTTTTGTTGAGGTACCTTAGAATGAGTCGAACACCTTTCCAATGATCAACAATGGGACATTGCATAAATTGGCTCACTACACTGTGTAGTCAGCCAATTTATGCAAACAATGCTCCCCTTAGTGTAGAATGCGATTGAAGAAGTTGCACGAGAAAAAGACAAGAAATAGGTAGTCTTCAAGCTTGGGTTAAGGTTTTAGGGGAATTTTGGATTTCTCAAAAGAGTGAAATGAGGGGATTTGATGGGTTTTAACAACCCCCCCCCTCCCCCCCCCCCGCCCCATGGCCCCCAAATGCCTAGAAAACCATCACTAGAAAGAGGACAAAAAGGAAACCCAAAAAATACTGCGAAACCAAGTTTTTGGAAAATTTCAGTATTTTTTGCACAGCTTCATTGAGAACATTCTGTTTCATCTGGAATGACTTGAACAGAACAAAATTTTGGGCAAAGAATTCCGTTTTGCTCTTTGTTCTTTTTTGCAATTCCAGAACAAAATGTTCCGCCATTCCAGACGAAACTGAATGGATTTGATAACAATTGTCGAGATAGTAGTGACCTTCTGAATCAACCCCTCCACCAGTCATCCTCCTCGTCTTAACCAAGATAAAAAAAAAACCAAGATACTTTTTCAACATACTATCATACAATTAATTTAAAGAAATTTAGGTACATGTAAAACAAACTTTAAGGAAAGGGACTTTGTGGTGCACATACTGCCTTGACTGGCAATGGGTGCGAGGGAGACATCAACAAGAGTGACAGAAGAGTGATAACTTGACTGATTAAGGGAATGAGTAGCAAACGACTCACTAGTCAGTAGTCATATGGTTAGAAACGGGTGGATCAATTGTCCTAGAGGAATAAAACTGAGAGACAAGGAGAGGAACATTACCCATGCGATAGATGATTGAGAAATCCTTAGCAGCGTTTCATAATCTTCCAGAGAGAATATGACAGAATTACGAGCGGGGGTGTCAGTGGTTGAGTCTCAGTGGATCCGTGTTGGAAATTATCATCTCCATCGATTGAATATTAGCCTAGTCAGGCTTCCCAAATTTGTCTCAAAATTTATCAGACGAGTGATTCATTCTTCCACAATGAGCACACTTTCTATCACCATGTCCACATCCACCAGTTCTTCCTCCCTAAGTCCCGACCTTAACCATGATCATAGATACTGTGACAATGACCATGCCCCGTCCACAGTAGTTGAGGATGTCATGGTAGATTCCTTACTTAAAGATGATTTGAAAGAGGAAGAGGAAAGGCCAACCCATTGGTGGCGGGAGTAGAAACTATTCAAGCAAGGAAGTTCGTTGCTAGCCAAGATTTGCCCATGGACAGAACTGATTTCAGGACCAAATCCAGAGAGGAATTTTGCAGCCTTGCATTCCTCTTGCTTCGATTTCAAGCTCAGCTCTCACTGGTTGATAGACGTTCAATTCTTCCGGCATACCACACAGACCACTGTAATATTCATTGATGCTTTTGTTCCCTTGTTGAAACTAGAAGATATTTTCAAAGAGTTCGTACGCACGGAATCATTTTAGCTTTATCTACGTACATGACATTAGAAGCCATTAAAAAAAAAGAAACGAAAAGAAAAGAAAAAAAAGAACATGACATTAGTACTGATTTTTGGTTCCATAACATTCTACAACAATGCCATGATTTGATATTCTCACAGAGTCACTCATCATACTTAGGTGGTCCAACACCACTTTTTTTTTTCTTTTTTTGAACGTTGTGGTCCGACATCATTTAGTGACTTTTTTTCTTCTTGTGAAATTGAGTTAACATTGACTGACTGTGCCAACTGTAGGTAATTTGTCCCATTTAACCTTATGGAAGTGAGTTGTATGGTGGGAAGATCCATGCAAGAAGGTTTACTGTGAGCCACGGAAGTAAGGCACGATAACAACTCACTATGCAAGGATTGTGGACCGCAAGAATATAGGCAGAGTGCAAATGGGACAACACAATTCCAGCAGTAGGATTTTAACGAACTAACAGTCTTCACAGGGTAAAAATGATGTATCACAAACCACTTAATTGGGAAGAGAAAAGCATCCGATGCCAATAAAAAACAGCACATTCGCAGAAGGAGCACAAATGGCATCAGCATGAAGAAGACGGAACTGCTGTCCGCACAAACAGTCCACTAACGGTCATCAGCTGGCCTCTTACGCCCATTGTTTTAAATTTTGGCTGAAATCCGAAGGTCCGAAATCATTCAAATTTCGGATTTCGGTTTCAATTTCGGCCGAAATGACCGAAAATTTGGAAAAAAAAATCGGTTTCGTTCCCCACCGAAACCGAAATTTAAATCCATGTTTACAGCTCAACATTACTACAGAACACTAGGGCACAACAGTCAATTAACAGTCCATAAAGAATCCATTGTGGCACAAGAGTCAAGTAACAGTCTAATCCTTATCCACGGCACGACAGTTCATTAACAGTCCACTTTGGCACAGTGCAACAAGCCGTTCATTTGCCTAATGGTCCATAACAAGGATACAGCTCATTACTCTTGAATGAGTTAATAATCAGGTCACACCATCATCGGTTTGATTTGTTAATTATAATTAAATTGGAGTGAAAAGAAACTTCCTTGAAGTAGCACGAAGGAGTATAACTTATGTGGTTATTTTAAACACCATGGATTACCACGAGACCCACGAGGGATTGGGTCCACAAGTAATGGAAGGGGAATTACTGTATTGGGGATCGAGGATGGGGGTTGTAGGGTTTCGAAATGGTGAGGAGAAAGAGTTGGGTTTGGGGATGGGGGATCTAGGCTAGACCAAGGCATGAGAAGGGTAGATCTATGATATCTAGGGTTAGGAGGAATGGGATTAGATCTAGAGTAGATTTATGGGTAGATGAGATAGATCTAGTTATGGTGTGGATCTAGGGCATGGTGACGGCTCAAGGGTTTCAAATTGGCGAGAAGATAGATCTAGGTCTTGAAGGGTAGGAGGGAGATCAAGAGTTTCAAAGGCAGATCTAGGGTTTCAAAATATGTAGGAGGGGGATCAAGAGTTTTGAAGTCAGTAGAAGGTAGATCTAGGGTTTTGATGTGTAGGTTATCAGATTTTTAGTCCAGATCTAGGATTGCAATCCCCAATAATGGTGAATGCACAATCAGATCTTAGTCTTCAAAGAAAAAGACATAATAAAATAAAGTTGTGATCCCAGTAAGGTGGAAAGCAAGATCTAATCTAATGGCTCTTCTTGGATGCTATCCCCAATGAAGGTGGATGCCAAAGAAGAAACGGAAAAAAAAAAAGACGAAGAACCCAAGATCAGATCTATGGCTATGATACCATGCTGACGTTAAGAACATTAATCCATGCAAATTTAAAAGAGGAAGAGAAAAAGTAGAAGGAAGATGAAGGGAAGGGAGAAAAGGAGATGAAAGAATTCGTGTGGGTTAAAGCTCCCACCCCACGAATTCATCACATTTATAATGTATCACTCAAGTATGTCCCTATCAAATAAATAAAAGAAATTTTATTCTAATGACTAAATTCGTATAGTAGGCTCTATCTTCAACAGCTTTAAAGGTAGGTCTCATCCTTTCATGCAAGTGTTCTATGAATAAAATTATAAGCAACGTACTGATTGTGATTCTCTAATAATTGGCAGGAAAACTGCATCAACACGATAAGAAATGTTGCCAATGTCTGTTGCGTTCAGTTCTCCCCTCACTCCTCCCATTTGTTGGCTTTTGGAACCGCTGATTACAAAATCTACTGCTATGATCTTCGGCATACTAGAGTCCCTTGGTGTACCTTGGTGGGGCATGGAAAAGCTGTTAGCTATGTGAAATTCTTAGATGCAGATACACTTGTTTCCGCATCCACCGACAATACGCTTAAGCTTTGGGATCTGAACAAGACCACTTCTAGTGGGTTATCCACCACTGCTTGCAGCTCAACCTTGAGTGGTCATACAAATTTGCAGGTTTGCTGTCTACTAACTGGATGCTTTGTTATACATGCTTTTCATTCGGAGCATTTCTTTTATTGTTCTGGTTATGTATTAACTTTTCCCTTTTGGTTCTTCAGAATTTTGTGGGTTTATCTGTTTCTGATGGGTATATAGCATGCGGCTCAGAGACAAATGAGGTATATTTCAACTTTAAATTATGACAAATAATTCCTATGTTGCTTGGTCAGATCTATGGTGCGGGGATACATGCCTTTCATACCCACGTATAAATAAACAATTTTATGATCTTGTTTCTAATTGAGAGAAAAATATCTTGTCTGCAATGTACATGCTTGTTCTTGCTGCCCTTGTTTACGAAATAGGGTCTGGTTTTGTAATGCTTTTTTGTATTTTTTTTTCAGGTTTACTCTTACTATAGATCTCTCCCTATGCCAATAACCTCTCACAAGTTTGGCTCCATTGATCCTATTAGTGGGCAAGAGACAGGTGATGATAATGGACAGTTCGTTTCAAGTGTCTGCTGGAGAGGGAAGTCTAACACGGTTGTTGCTGCGAACTCTACTGGCAGTATAAAATTGCTGCAAATGGTGTGAGGGAGGGAAGTGCGAAACTAAAGTGAATTCTTCCTCCTGTCTTAATTATCCTTTTGAAGATAGGATTAGAAAGGGGATCTCAGTAACAAGCAATGCAAAAATTAGTTTAAAACCTTCAAAGCCAAAAGCCCTACCATGGTACCCAGAGAGTATAGTGCCAAATTTCATTTGGAGTGAGTGCCTATAACTTGGATGATGATAACTTCCATGCCCATTCATAGAAAATCTATACCGAGCTGTCATTGCAAGTCATATAATGAAAGTGTAGAAAGCACAGGATGGTTGCTAGACAAGAAAAGTCCTCTGAGACAGTAAAGCCTTGTCTTTAGAAAAAAGCTTGGTGATCCTATCAATTTAGATGAGCAGGTCAGAAGTGAGGGTTTATGAAGCCTGTTGGATCTTTCAATGCTTGAAGGATTGAGAGGCATCAGAACAGTTTGTCCTTGAGGTTGTAAATTTTTGGCTATCAGTGGGAACTCTTCCATACCATTTAGAAAAAGAAAAAGCAAGATGTACAAATTTGTTTTCGCTGGTCCTCGGGTGAATTCTGACGAGCTAGGCATCCCTTCATATATTCGTGGAAGGAAATGTGTTTTAACATCCCAAGTTTGTTAACAGAATTGGATCATAGCATCTAGAAGAGTACACCATTGTATATATTGGCGAAAATTTGTTTTGTAAGTAAAGCCTACATGAGTTGTCCAATATCCAGAACTTAATTAGTCTTTGTTGAAGAAAAGTTGTTTTGTAGGTGAAGCTGATATGAGTTATCCAATATCTAGAAATTGATTCCTCATCCAAATGTTGGAGGGAGCAGTGCGACTAGATGATGTTCTGTTCAAATATATATTGAAATCTATTTCATTCTTGTGTAACCATTGTGCAAAGATCTGTTATTGTTGGATGCAAAAACTGTGGCTGTAATTGTAATCTGTAGTTCTTAGGAGAACCCCCGGGGTGGGGTTGTTGGAACTTTCCTCTTTACCAGGCGAGGATACCGTTTCTCTTCCTGACCAGCCTTTTTCTTAAGAGGGAGTTTGTCGAGTTCTATTTTAGAGGAGACTGCTTGTGGGAAGTTGGGACTTTCCTCTTTTGCAGGTATCCAAAAGACTATTCATTCTCGATTTCTTTCGACTTTCTTTGACAGCTTGGCAGTATTACCCATTAACAGGCCTCCCTACGCAGGTGATCTTTGGGATTTACAATTCATCAGCTATTCCATTTTCTTTTAGACAAGTTAGCCTGTTAATCAACTTCTTACTATCTAACTACAAGCAAATTCTAATAATTGCAGAACATTGCACAAAAAATGCTGTTTATTTAGAATGAATATCATATGTCATTGATGAATTCACAGGACCAACTGTAAGGAATCTGGGGAGATAATAAGTCACAAACCCAACCATTCTAAGAGGAATGATAGAATGAAGGGCGCCCTTGCAAAAATCAGCTTCAAGGGAGCTCGTATTCCCTATTGGTTGATTTCTGCAAAGTCAACACGGTTTCCACTTTTTAAGGCGCCACCATAAATGCACCTTGCAGAAAATCAACCAATAGGGGTGTCCTTGAAGGTGGTTTTTGCAAGGGCGCCCTTCATCGTGTCATTGCTCAAAATTGAATAACAATAATAAAAGTAAATAAGTCGCCGCAAACCCAGAGACCAGTTGCCTGCAATCTCAAATTTCCATGGCATTGCAAATGGTTGCTCAAATCCTTTTCTCAGGCTAACATACGCATTTTATTAGGAGGCTAAACAACATTTAGGCCCCGTTTATTTTGGATTTTCGGAACTGATTGCGAGTCCCAAACTGATTATTGGACGAATGGTTCTCAAAATCCAAAACAAACAGGGCCTTACGCTTGAAAGTGAAAGTTCCATACATTTCCAATCAATTCTCTGCTAGTAGAGATTTTCTTTCTTGAATTGGAAAAAAAGAGAGAGAAAGATTAAGTGGTAGTTTTTAGGGCTGGCAATTTCACCCGAAAAAGCGGGGATCCGCCCCGCCCCGCCCCGTTTGGGGAGGGGATTCCCCGATTTGAAAGGGGAAGGGGAAGGGGATGGAGTTGTCCCCGCCCCACCCCGCCCCGCCCCGCTACGCCCCGCTAATCAATGCCATTTTTTGTAAATTTTTAAGTGTTTTTTTTAAGGAAAACTACTAGAAACTCTGCGGATCGGCTACAAGATTCTCCCAAACATAAACTTAGCTTGTCTTTTCCTTTTAATTAGCTTCTGAGAGCATTTTGGGAACTATAATAACATTTTCACAGATGTTGAAATAATAAAGACAAGCTGAGAGCCTGAGACGCTGAGTGTATGCAATTATCAAAAAATCGTAGTGCCAACAAAATTTTAGGGTTGGATTGCAGGTTTTAATTTTCAACAAGAAAAATTTAGCTACTAGAAATTTGTTTCATGTCAGCACTAGACTGAATTGCAGTTAAAGAAATAAGTCATTTGTTGATTTTGTTCTCTTCTCCATTCTCATTTCTCATGCTCATCTGGGGGTTAACATGCTATACAGAATGAACTAATGAACATTATTTTGCGTGTGTGAGCGCCCACTTATGGACTTTTAAAGTTCATTGTGACTACTGAAATAGTTACTTTTTGCACATTGGCTGTCTGTTAATGAAGGTAATCCTGGTGCTCATTTCCTATTTATCATTCCATAATTTATGCAGAAAATTGCTGAAAGATGAGGTCCTGTTGTTATTTATGTTTGTTGTCTCATCCATGCATTTCTGATTTTGTCCATCTGTTTGTTGATCACATGAATAGAATCATAGCATTCATCACAATATTGTCTGTAATGGACGTAGAAGAAAGAAGCTCTGTTTGCTGGTTTGATTGGGTTCCAAAGAGGGGACGGGGCGAGGATTTTGTCCCCGAAGGATGCGGGGAGGGGAAGGGGAAGGGGATTAGATATTCCCCGCTGGGAGGGGAGGGGGATTCCCCACCATCCCCGCAGAGGGGAAGGGGAAGGGGACCCCAACATCCGGCCCCGACCCGCCCCGTTGCCACCCCTAGTAGTTTTGCTTAAATGTTGGTATTCTTGGGTTTGATTAGAAATGAAAGAAGTAACTTAAACCACAACAGTTCAGAGGGTAGTCAATTTAAATAAGCCATAATTTCCCTCCAAATTGAGGAGACGAGAAATATTTTAGGTAATTGATATTAGCACTACCAGTTTTTATAATTGCACGAACTCATCTTGTCCTTTATTATATAAACAGCTAGTTCGAATGTTATTACAGGTGCCAAAAAGCTCTCAGAAGTTAATTAAAAAAGAAAAGACAAGATGAATTTGTGCAATTAATAAAATATTTATTGTCGTTCGGGTTAGAAATATCACATATAAACGCGCCATTCGGAAACATTATGCTTCTGTCCATAGATCATTAGATCGGAGTCATTTTTTTCCCTCTCCTTTTAAAAAAAGAAGCAAAACCCTAGCTCTCTCGATATCTCTAAAATGCCTAGAGAGATCATCACACTTCAAGTTGGACAATGTGGGAATCAGATCGGAATGGAGTTCTGGAAGCAGCTCTGTCTCGAGCACGGCATCAGCAAAGATGGGATTCTCGAAGATTTCGCTACACAGGTTAGGGTTTTTCTTCTCACTCTATTTCCTTCTTCTTCTTTTTTTGTAAGATCGTTTGATTCTCTATTTCTCACCTTCATTTATTGTTTTAATCAATTCATTTCCGTGTAATTGTTAGGTTAGAATTAGATTGCCAAAATCAGTATGTTAACATGCAATTGCTGAGCAATGTAAAGGATTGAAATCAGTTTTATGAAAATTTCTTCTTAGCTAAATCAGCATTCCTGCACACAATTTCTGAGAAATGTAATGGGATCCAAGTCATTTTGACTGAAGTTTCTTGATAGACAATAAATGTGTTACTTTGTTTACTGTGGCATGCTGACCTGATTCACAAAAAACAAATCTGAACCACATGTTAATCTACAAATGCATATATGAAGATACCTTGTGGCACAACACAATCATGACCCGTGGTACCTGTGGAATCAACTGTATGCGTTTGGGACAAGATTAAATAGCTAAGTCACCATATCTATCAATTGATCGATGAATGTGATGTCTCAAATACGGACTGGCACTTTGTAAATTGTTGGCATTATCAAAGAGCTTTATGATGCAGGATGATCTATAGAAGGGGAATCTTTCAAATTTTAGGCCAAGATTTTAGTCGAGTAGGGTGCCGAATAAGGTATGGGGAAAGAAATAGACTCTGCAGCCTATAGAGATTTGGATTTACTGGCATAAGTAGACTGTTGTACTAGGGAATAACAGTAAAGAGAAAAAGTGGAGATTAGGATTTTGGATCCTAAAATATGTGATTAGATTGAAAAAATATCTCTACTATGTGTAGATAGGTTTGGAAGGGTGCAGACGTATGCCAGGAGAGTGCAGACGTATGTTAGGGATTTTCTCATGATTAGATTGAAAAAATATCTCTACTATATTTACCGCTTTGATGAGCCTGATTTTCTCATGAAATATTATGTAGCTTTCTGTAATTATAACCATTGATTTTTTTTTTTTTGAAAATTGACAATTTTATTGAGACTATGGAAATTACGTTGGGGACCAGGGGTCCCAACTTGCAATACATAGAATCTACTCCTAGACCAGCTAAAACCGAAGGAGAAAATCTACTAGTTCATCCATTCCGGTGAGGACCATACTTCCATGGGCTGCCATCAAGTCGAGAAACTATTTTACTTGCCTGCCAAACCTAAATGACTATCTAAATGGTGATGATAAGTCGGGAAACTAAATGACTATATAAATGGTGATGACAAGTCTCTTTTGAGGAAAGCCTTGCATGAGAGACTCCCAAATATGGCACTTTTTGTGGGATTCGATTCAATTGAGGCCGTGGGATAATGCTATGGAATGAAGGGGGAGTGGTGAAGGCACCCTAGGCTGTGATACTAGATGGTTAATTATAACCATTGATTTTGAATACATGGAATTAAGAGTATTGGCTAAACCTAGGTTGACCGAGTGGTGAAGGCCATGATCAGATACTCTTTTCTAGTGCCTTCCATTAATCTTTTCATTTCACCAACAAAGATACAATTCCTTGTGATTTATCTATAACTCGTTAAGTATTTTATCTTGTGGCAAAAATCATAGTTGCAAAAATGAGAAGAGAAGCAAGAAGTGAAAACGGGAAGCGAGAGGTTTAGAAAAGAGAAAATACAGGAAGCGAAAAGTTATACAGATTGTTAAGAGGAATTGTGTGGGAAACAATCATTGAAAGTCAACATGAAGCATGTAATAAGCGTCATTGGAAGCGAGCAAGAAGTACATAGAAAGAGTAGGATTGTAGTAGGTTTGGGAGGAAGGGATAATATAAGTAAGAATTTCAAGTACGAAATAAGGCTTCGCAACTAATTAGAATTACATGTTTTAAGAATTTGCAGTTTCACTTGTTTTATTCATGTATATTTAATGTTAGATGTTATTTTTTTTTGGAAAAAGATCTACTTAATTTTCTTTTGAAACTTAAAATGAGTTTTCAAAATTTAAATGTACTATTTTTTATTTTAAAATACACTCCAACGTTATCAAAAGGAGAAAATATTCTTTAAGGAAGATATAGTCACCTAAATAGGAAGCATACTCTTAATTAAAGGAAGCGCCCTCCACCCAAATTTGGGAAGCAAGCAGAACATAGCTTTCAAAGCGAGTTTCCAGGGAAGTGAGCTTCCCAACACACTAGGAAGTTTCCGGTAACTATGGCAAAAATATCAACAGTTACATAAATTATATTTTTGAATTTAATGATAATACATTGGTCTTTGTTCGGAGACATAGTTTCATGAATGATTCCCAGTTTCTCTTTCTCTTGGTCCCTCAATTTATTCACAAATTGGAACTGTGGATGCTGTTACAATTTTGTTTTTGGTAGGTAAGCTGGGATTGAACCTCCGACCTCAAGGTTGAAGAGGAAAGCCTTGACCATTGAGCCAGGGGCTCAATCCCTGTTGTTGTAATTATAACACAGCAGTGACGC
Source organism: Tasmannia lanceolata (assembly GCF_043159265.1). Taxonomy (NCBI): domain Eukaryota; kingdom Viridiplantae; phylum Streptophyta; class Magnoliopsida; order Canellales; family Winteraceae; genus Tasmannia; species Tasmannia lanceolata. Next base: position 46,223,153 of record NW_027518692.1, read on the forward strand.
CTAATGCTCTACACTTTGTTCAACGTGTAAAGATTAGTAATGCTGGCTGGATACCCACCTTTCTGTCCCCAAAGCAAGCCGGGAGTTTATTGGAAAAAGTAAAAATTCCTTTTCTCTTGACCCACCCACTTCTAGTTCATTTTATTATGACTACCAGGCTACCACTTCTGATGTGGTAACAATAACCTTGTGGAAGGAATAGCTTTCTGATTCCCTGTTGGTAGTAGACCCATCCCAGAAAAGTTCCCTGTAGGCTGTAGAGTATGTACGCAGCCTCTAGTGTTTTTCAACAAGTGATAATTTTGATTTACGTGATAAATATTTATTTTAGCCCCAACATTTATCTAATACATCTAGAGGATACTTTCTTTGAGTCATAACTATGCCCTCGTCAAATATGTCTTTCTCTCTCTCTCTCTCTCTCTCTCTCTCTCTCTCTCTCTCTCTCTCGATAAATGAGAACCTCTAAAAGAAAAAATATCAGTTATATCAAGGGCCCAATGGATGACTATCGCCCTAACCCAATCTTGCCACTCCAGTGCCTTGGTTTTCAAAATTTTCATTGTTGTTAATTTCAAATGTGTCCAGGAAACGAGGTTTATAAGCTAATTGTACTTATATCCATAAATAGTATGGGGAGTATTGACCTTTTAACCTAATCTAATATGTAAAAAGAAGTCTCTAACAATATTCTAAACTAACAAATTCTATACCTTCTTCATTCGTGAAAGCACACTTGAGGTTATGTTGGTTTGGATATCATGTATAATACATGAAATGCTTGCTCATATGTGTTGGGAATTGGTTTTCCTCATAGAAGCACCATTATGTGAGTCTTGCAGGGTAGACTTAAAGAGCCACTCAACCTTTCCCCCCCAAAAAAAAAGAAAACTTAAGGCACTCCTCGATATATGTTGTGCCTCAAAAAAGAGTTAACCATCAAGGCTGTAAAATTTCCTTTGCACAGGTTGTATCCTGAGCATATGGGCTTAGTGGGTTCCATCCTGCATATGAAAAGTTGGGAATGCAAAGAAATCCTATGAGCGTTGTGATCAAACATTGGTTGCTGTCTGTGGTGTAAGTTTTGATACGTTTATTCCATTTGTTCTTGAAGCCAATGCATGTAGTGATTGTTAAAGTGTAATGGCACAAGGCTTTTCTCACATGACAATTTACTTGTTGGTTTTCTCTTTCGCCATATTTGTCATTACAGATACTTCTAACAAATTAGTTATTGAAGCAAGTTTCCAAATATTTTTCTTCCCTGTGCAACTTCTAATGGTTAACTTTGTTGACAGTACGATGCTTATCTGCAATTTCTGTTTCGTTTCTTTCTTTTGTTGATCATTTTTAAGCTCCATGAACTATTCTATGTATGTTACAAAGAACTTTACATTTCATTGTATCTAATATGTGATCTTGTGCTTTGTAAGCTTCATGAACAGCTTTATTTATTAATACAAATACATGACTTTATGTTTGGTTAGTATCTAATATAAGATGAGATTCTGCAGGGAGGTGATAGAAAAGATGTGTTTTTCTATCAAGCTGATGATCAACACTACATTCCAAGAGCGCTTCTGATAGACTTGGAGCCCAGAGTTATTAATGGCATTCAAAATAGTGAATATCGGAATCTATACAATCATGAAAACATATTTGTCTCAGACCATGGTGGTGGTGCTGGTAATAATTGGGCTAGTGGGTATCACCAGGTTTGTCATTTACCATTTAAATATATAATTTTTTTTTTATGTACTCATACATCAATTACTTGTCGTATTTGATTTCAAAAAATATTCAGTGGTGAAAACTTTATGGTAAGTTGTTTCATATGCAGTGTTGCTAATAGCTTAAAGTGTTGCCTTAAACCTATTATTTATTTTATCAGGGAGAGGAGGTTCAAGAGGATATAATGGACATGGTTGATAGAGAAGCAGATGGAAGTGATAGCCTTGAGGGGTTTGTTCTATGCCATTCGATAGCTGGAGGGACGGGCTCAGGTTTTCCCTTCCTAATGTTTCTTTAACTCCCTGTCTTTGCCTTCTGATCTTTGAGCTTTTATAGTCTTGGATGTCATATACCTCTGTATTACTTGACAACCTTTTTGGTTCACATGGTATATTGTATCTCCATGGTTGCTTATAGCTAAATTATTCTCATTGCATGTTTTTACACATCATATTTGGAGACAGTGTTGCTATCATGGCATTTGAACCTCTTAACGTATTCTCATTGCATGTTTTTACACATCATATTTGGAGAAAGTGTTGCTATCATGGGGTTTGAGCCTCCTGCTCAGTTGGTCAAGGCTTTCTTCTACAATCTTAGGTTCGGAGGTTCTGTCCCAGCTTATCTACCAAAAAAAAGTGTTTCTATCATGGATACAATCTCTTGTTAGGTATATAAAGAGTATTGTCTATGGTTTATGCTAATTTTATTCTATTCTTTAGTGTTGCCCTCATTAAGGGTATTTTACATAAGCTATATATGCTAATATAAGGAAAAGGAGGTGCTTTCTCACCTTATGCAATTTCATCCATCTTTCTCTTCTACTTTGTCTCCTTTTCTTCTCCTCTTTCGTTCTTCTTCCTTTCTCACCTCCATCAATCCTAGCTCGTACAAACCATCATCATGGTATCAAAGCCTCTCCTAGACTAATTTGTTTTTTTCTTTCTTTCTCATCTTTTCCGCTTTATCTCAATGCTAATGTCAACCTTATGATTGGGTGATTTTGCCCTATTTTTTCTTGAGGATTTAGAAAGGATTTTTTTTTTTTGGGAAAAGTAACAGAGATTTTATTCAGAGGGCGAGCCTTGGCACAACGGTAAGTTTGCTCCATTGTGACCTGGTGGTCACGGGTTTGAGTCACGGAAACAGCCTCTCTGCAAAGCAGGGTTAAGGCTGCGTACATCTAGCCCTCCCCAGACCCCGCAATGGCGGGAGCCTCGTGCACTGGGCTGCCTTTTTTTTAACAGAGATTTTATTTCATTACAAAAACCATTACAAATCAGGGACAAGTGGTCCCCCAAATGAACAGTTGCCTAAATTACATATTACACCCACAGTAAAAATAAAAAAGAGGCACCAGTCAGTCCAGTAGTGATAAGTCGATGGCTTGGGTAAAATAATACGAGTAATTGGGATGTCCACCCCATTCTTCGCCAGTTGATCGGCCGACCGCCGCCTATGTAAATTTGAGGATGAATGGCCCGAATGAAGTCTCAGATCGCATCAAGAACATTATGCATTTTCCATCATCCACAGCACCGAATCGATGCCCACGCAATGGCGTTTGCAGAATCTCCTTCAACAATCAACGGACCCAGGGTTAGAAAGGATTTCTTTTCTATTGGGGTCATTTTTCCATGCTGATTCCATACCTGCAATTAGTTTCCTGATCCGAAGTTTCTTTAACAAGTTTTCAGTTTTTTGAGGTTGCCCACTCGCACCACCAATTTACTCTTTTCTGGCATTCAATCTTTGCTTCGAAAGGTTTGATCAAGGGCTGTTTACTCCTTTTGGGTCGTTTTGACTCATAGCTGCTGGAATCCTTCTTTTGAGAAACAAAGATGAATCCAAGGTATTGCGACAATCTAACATAAAAAATAGGGTTGTTTGCTTCTTTCTTGGATATTTTTCATTGTCTTTTTAGACTGTTATCAGTCTTTAACTCTTTATCAGCAGGACTGTTTTGTTCTTGCTGTTAAGTTTTTTGGTTGTGGAAGATTGTTATCAATATTTGGTTAGTTTCTTGGTGTGTTTCCGATCATGGATATTAACCCCATTGATCGTTATAAATCGGCAGGAATATAAAATAATCCCACTAAAACCACTACCACTAAGCTCACCTCATCAAATTATTTGCAACGAGCTCATGCTATCACCCTTTATGTGCAAGGCCACATGAAGATGAGGCTTCTTACTGTGACTACGTCACGACATGCCTATAATTCTATTGTCTATGTAACTTTATGGATCCTTCTATTGCCCCCATGTATATGTTTTATGATTCCGGTTCGAAACTATGAAATAAGTTGGCTACACTCCCTGGTGAACATGATAACCGTGTTGATCAACTTACTCAAGCCACAACATCACGTAAGCCAGGGAATTGACTTATAGGGGAGAATTTTAACATACTGGGAAGTATGTGGGAAGAGCTCAGTCATTATGAGCCACTATCTAGCTTTGGCTTTAGGAAAGAAGTAACTAAGCTTGCCAAATGCGAGGGGAAACATCAAATCTACATGCTTCTTGGTGGTCTTCATTCAAAGTTTGGAAAAAAAAACCAAGACTCTTATCCTTGCTACTTGACCTCTTCCTCCTCTTAGCACTGTTTATGCTATTCCTTTTGTCGAGGATGAATGTCGGTCATATGTCTAGCACTCTTGTGGTTCATCAGTATCATGTTGCTTTTGTGACAGATTCTCGTCTCCCTCCAGCTGATCTAGGTAGGGGGCCAGATCGAGGCCGTGGAGGTCGTAGACGTGGCTGTTCTTTTCTTGTTCTTATTATGGGATCATTGAACATGAGCGTGTTGATGTGAACGCATGAAAACCATGAGAAAAAGAGAGAAATAATAGATAATCAAGATAAAAAAGAAGGATAATAGGGGTAGAAAGAGGATGCGATTTATGGACCCAATCGAAAAGGGTGAAGAAGGAAAGAGGGAAAAGAAGGGAAAAAGAGAAGGAGAAACTGAAGAAAGAGAGGAGAAAATAAGAAAGTGAAAGAAGAATTTAGGGATAAAAAACTGACCTGATATGAAGGTCGAATCTTTATTCATTCGATCATTGCATAGCATCCAAGAAAGTGCCCTGATGCTACATATCTATAAGAAAATAAAAAGAACTAGAAAGTTCTAAAACCCTAAAGAAAAACCTCACTTTTGGACTAAAAAACACTTTAATAACTTAATGCCTTGAAATTTTCGTAATACATGTATGGAGCCTATTTAAAACACTCATAACTCAAAGAACTTTAGTGATTTTGATAGGAAAAGACTGTGGTACCCCTCTCATAGTTCAAAGAATGCACTTTAATAACTTAATGACGATGATGATATTGCATATCCATATGACACAGAAACAGATGGACAAAGGATGGAGCATAGACGGGCCATGAGAGAGTCCATGGCTTCTGGGCATGACAGAATGCAGACGAGGAGGCTTAACTCCTCAAGGCCATATTTTGTCTCGTCCATACACGAGCGGTTTTGGATTGTTTGAAGCAAGCTGAGGGTAGTTTAAGGCCATGTGGGGATAGTTCGAGGCCCGGTGAAGGGAGTATGGGAGGAAATATGAGGCATCCACTAGCACAACTGGGGTTGACACGTGGGAGGAGTCTAAGGGAGCCCACTCTTCAACCCAACAACATACATAGAGGGAAAGCAAAAGAAACCCCAAATATATTTATTAAGAGGCATTTTAATGTGCTAAATGCATAATTCTATTTCTTCTTCCTCATCTCCCAGGGGATGGTGGGACCGTGGGATATGAGAACTGTGCATAGGAACTGTATGCTTCTGAAGTTGGTTAGCAATTTGCAGGCATTCATGGCTGGTATATCCAAATTGACATGTCCTCTTGTGTTAATGCTTCAAATTGTTGAACTTGTTAGGATTGGCAGAATAGTACAGTATTTCAGAAATATCCTGTGGAGTTTATGTTTCAACAATTATGCATGTTACCAGATATTCATAGTTTTGATGTTGTTGTTATCATTTCAAACAGTAATTAAAATCATTAACAATGATAAAGAATGAGTCACAGTTCTATTGTTTAGGTGCTGAAAAACTTGTTAATATACATGTTATCTCTTTTGTTTTGTAGTTTGCTAAAACTACCTGTTCCACATCGATCAGGGATTTTACCATGCAATTTGCCTTTCCTTCCAAATTGATCTCTTCTACTATTTTCTTGTTGTCTACTCAGCACTTTTTTCCTTCATAAAAATGATCCCATGCTTTGTTGCAGGAATGGGTTCATATCTGTTGGAGACCCTGAATGACCGTTACAGTAAAAAGCTTGTTCAGACATATAGTGTATTTCCCAATCAGATGGAGACGAGTGATGTTGTGGTCCAGCCATACAACTCACTTTTGACTCTTAAGAGGCTGACGCTAAATGCTGACTGTGTTGTTGTTCTTGACAACACTGCACTAAATAGGATTGCTGTGGAGCGCCTTCATCTAACTAATCCTACCTTTGCGCAAACAAATTCACTGGTTTCTACCGTCATGTCCGCGAGCACAACCACACTGCGCTATCCAGGATACATGAACAATGACTTGGTCGGCCTTCTTGCCTCTTTGATTCCAACTCCAAGATGTCATTTTCTAATGACAGGGTATACACCCCTCACTGTGGAGCGTCAGGTTTGACTTTGATTATGTAACATTTCTTGTGTCATCATTAATTAATTGTGTAAAATCAGTCACAAATAGAAGTATAAAATTTTAAGAACCCATTTTGACTTCTTTGGTTCATACGGGTGTTCCATCTATTTAATTATATAGCTTGGTTTTAACGTGCCATGTGTCACATATTTTTACTTTCTTGAAGTCAAACGTTAGAAAGCAGGTTCTACTCGAAGTTAATATTTTGGCATGGAAAATAATTATATAGCATGTTGCACTGGAAGGTGTAGACAAAAACAAAATGCTGCAATATATGCTATCTTAAACACATATCATCATTAACCTTGCTATCTTCTATATGCTCTTATTTCTTATTCATATGTTCTCCTTAACCTTACTGGCTTCTATATGCTCTTATTTCTTGTATTTCTATACTGATGTAGGACCATCTTGGTCCCTTTATCTATCAATGAAAAGATATGACCATTCAAAAAACGCAAATCATCATTGCCTACATGCTTGTCTTGAATCAATTGGATAGTAGGATCAATGTTTAAACACTCGATCTCAATTGAAGTCTCGCTAAATTGAGTCTGCTCGGGTGAGTTAATGATTGATCTGACTAGATTTTTATTGACGTCAGGCAAGTTGAATGAGTTTCTATTGGCTTGGTAGGGCTAGATATGGGTAAACTTGGGCGAGCCAATTACTGACCAGACAAAATTTCAAACAATGAATAGGACCCTGGTCCATTACTTACTATTTTTGCATTGAATTCAGTCCTATAGGAGTAATTTCCAAACATGTGTAAAAGGGTCAGACGATTTAACCAGTTTGGAGTGCGTAGACATAAGGCTGCAAAATTGCATTCGAAGTCTTTGTTATTATAAAGTTAATAATTTGGATTAAATTTTAAAACAACTTTAGAAAAAAGCCCTCGACTGATAATTTTAACGAACAACAAAAAGATGAAACGAAAATAGTTCTAGCTGGAGAATGTTCTGTGGTGAGGCATATGTCTAGAGTATGGCCAAATAGGAGTGCCAAGAAACGGTAGGTTTTATGCATATTATACACTTTCCAAGAAGAAAGCTGTATAATGGTGCATATATGGGTGGCTCAGATTGCCTCTCCTTAGACTGTACTTTTCTGGACGGAGACTTGTAATTCTATTGGTTGTCATGCCACCATGTATTTGAAAACTGCCCATACTTGCTTCATTTTTTCAAGTGCATTATGACGTCTTCTTAAATAAGTGATCTTATGAGATCTCGATATTGAAATTTATTTAAAGAGGGAACATGGAAAGCTCTCTGGTTCATATATCTCATCGTTGACATGCCTTGTAAATCGACTGGTTTGGAGCATGATAATTGATTTAGCCTCCGTGGGTTTCTGAAAAAAAAGAGAGTCCTTGCTTTGAGTCTGAGCATTCCATACATTCTATGTTAACCATTTCGTGATGTGGGTTGGTCATTTAATAATAGGCACTCTTAAAGGCTGACTGGTTAATATTTGGAACTTGCTAATGTTTGACTTCAAGTGGAACCTTCTGAGGTGGCATTTTATCTGTTATTACTCTATTTGATACTGCTTTAACCTTTACAAATTATACCAATTTACCTGCTTTCAAATTTGAATTGACCAAACATGGTTCTGTATATTTTGATAGTTCTTATAACCATCCTTTTGTAATGAGCTGATTGATTGGTTAAGGTGAACTACATTCCATCTGAATGTGGATACTTCTTGGATCCAAGCTGCCATCATGTTGCTAACGAGTTCCTAATTGGATCAAAGCTGCCATCATGTTGCTAGCGAGTTCCTTAAGTAGTGTTACTGACTTTAATTTCATTGGAAGAGGCATGCCGTAGTTCTTAGTAACTGACATGGTTTTAAATTTCGGCTGAAATCCAAAATTTCGCTAAATATTTCAGCCGAATTTTGTATAATTGTTTTTTTAAATATAGTATTATTTCGGTAATTTCGGCCGGAAATTTGGAATTAATAAATAAATAATACTTTTTTATTATTGGATTTCAGCCAAAATTTCGGTGCCGAAACTGAAATTTAAATCCATGGTAACAGATAAGTTTATGTATCTGATGTCGAGCCTTCTGTTGTGAGCAGGCTAATGTGATTCGCAAAACAACTGTACTAGACGTTATGAGAAGACTTCTACAGGCAAGATCACTGTGTTTTGAAGTGTTTCTGGAATGCTCTTGCATTCTTTGACTGTTTGGTGTTTTGCAGACGAAGAATATCATGGTCTCTTCCTATGCTCGAACTAAAGAAGCTAGTCAAGCAAAATATATATCAATATTAAACATCATCCAAGGAGAAGTTGATCCTACTCAGGTAAGTCCAAATGACTAATTTCCCCTTCTCTGAGAATATCTTTTTTATTTACCTCATACAAAGGATTCTTAATTTCCTTTTATAGTAAGTGTGGATTCCTACAACAAATCCATTTGGAATAAATAAAAGAACCCATTATGCTTTGTCTATTTTATGAATAGTCTAGGGAATCTATACTTACATTCCATTGTTTTGAATTTTATAATAGTACGCCTCACTTTGTTAAATAGTTATCTGATTAGCTGTTGACAGCTTTATAGAAAGCTGAAAAATAAAGAGGCAGTGTCATTTCAGATATTTTTTCCTGTCTGAAGACTATTGTTCCCTTGCATGCTCTGGAGGTTCCAGACCCTAGTATTCGCTGTTATATGCGATTTTTCTTGTTTAGTTCTAGCAGAGCAGGAAGTTTGTAATTGTAAGAGTTGCTTTCAGCGGAAACCATTTAATCGGTTCCATTCGTAGTTATAAATTCCGTTTCGCTTCTCCCGAAACGGACGGAATTTTTCGTTCCGGACCGAACTCCAGAACAGAACGGGTATAGTACTAGAGTTACCGTTTCGTTCCGGATTTCGTGTCGTTTCGTCTATTTTGGACGAAATCCAGACAAAACTCCGAATTTATGACTAAACGGGACGAAATGCGCCGTTTCGTCTGAAGTGCACATTTTTTTTTGTTTTTCTTCTCTTCTTGCCTCATCTAAGTTTTCTTATCTCCTTCTTTCCTCTTCTTATTATTTAAATATAAAGTCATTTAAGTTGCATTAACTTAAGATTTACATGTAACTAGGGGAATAACACCCCCCACCCCCACCCACACCCTTTTGGATTTATTAAAAATAGTTTCAAGACCCAATTCTAAAAAGATAAAAGTCAACTTTTCAGTTTTAGTACAAAATTCGAAAAAATTGGGCCGGGATAAAAATTCATAAATTCTATCATGTCTAAAACATTATTAAATCCCAAAAGTTTGGTAAAAAATCTCATAATTTGGTGTATAAAAAATTTTCATCTTGTCAGGCAGTGGTCAACACACGGGTCAACACAGGCATTTTAGTAGAACAAGTGAACATATTTTGTCAGCTGAGATTTTTGAAAATTGCAATTTAATCTGGAAATTGTAATTTTCAAGATTTCTCAAGACCAGAATTTTGAAAATTACATATTTGATCTCTCTCTCTCTCTCTCTCTCTCTCTCTCTCTCTCTCTCTCTCTCTCTCTCTCTCTCACACACACACACACACACACACACACACACGCACGCACGCACGCACGCACACGCACAGTTTCTTCGATCAGCCCCCTTTGCCCTCCGTCCTTGTCACAACTTCACCTTGGAGACATACCATCTCTTTCAATCTCCTCACCCAACCATCGTAGTTCCGTCTCCTTCGCCCAGGAAATGGGCAGCAATGAATTTGCAAGGTCCAGAATCAGTACTTAATCAATCCTCTTCGGTTCACATGTTCAAGCTGCCTCATAATCTTCTTTGGCTATTACTACCACTGAGGCCTAGAGACTTGGCACATCAAGAATTTCCTCATCACTATCCCTTCTTTATACCCATATCAGACCCATGCTTACTCTGCAGGGACCACCACCTCGCCTTTGTGGTGTTCCTCACAGTCATCCCACCAGCAGTGGACCTGTGGTCATTGTTGATGACATGGAAGCATTTTGAGACAAATGAGGGGAGAGAGAGGTGGTTTATGGGATTAGGGTATGAGGCGATGCACATTCAAGGGAGGGGATACGGTGGTGTGATTAAGACCAACTGGCCAAGTTCAATACCCAAGATTCTGCTCATTCCTTGTTAAATGACAGGCAATATTCTGAAATTATTCGTGGGTGCTTTATGGTGTATACCATGATGGGTTAGTTCAACCACTCGACGACCAGAACTTGCCATTGAAAAACCAATTGTAGTGGTGAGAATATCAAAGTCCGACTATTGTTTATGGGGTTTCTGAGATATTTCTGAACTTTGATGCGAAACCCAATTTTGGCATGATTTAATAGGCCTCACCATATATGTAAAATGGAGTGAGCGGCATCTTTACTGCAGGAGCTTCTTTGATATGCAGGTTTTAGGAGTTGTGATCTGAAGAAGTGACTGATGGTTTTTAGCATTTGAATTGTGTGTAACAATTTGTCTGAACTGAATTTATTTGGTACTTTTTTTTCATTGGCTCGATGTATTTGCGTGGAAGAATTACAGGTAGGGTGTAGAGAAGTGTTTAAATATTTTGAGATCATGAACATAAAGAACCTTACCACATTCATAATGTTTTCAAACAGATGGGATTGCAAGTAATCTGCAACATAATGACCCAAATGTCCATCAAATTTTCCACATAAACCCAACTCAAAGTCAGTACTTTCTTGAATTTCCCTACTACATAATCTTCTACCGCAGTATTTGATTTTTCCTTTGACAAAAGGGAATCCATGTGTGATGTGTTTGACAATTTGTCCTTGCCTTGTGTTATTTATGCGTCTTGTATTTCAAATTTACTAGCATCCATTTTTTCTGGTGGACATGTGTACATTAATGTAACCTGTTCATGATGCATGAAAACATTACTAAAATGCTTGGTGACTAAAATGGGGTAATACTTATGTTAAATAAGAATTGTACTAAATTATCATGCTTGGGCTTGCTGATTTGGTTGGCCACCAATAATTTGGCCCATTGCCTCTACTTCAACAATAAGCAAATGATCCCAAGCCACTGATCAATGCCTTTATTAAAAAATAATAATTTTGAATTTTAAATATTCCTTTATTTATTTGATAAATATGTTATCATTGGCTTAGGATAATCTGGTCATGGTTTGATTAGAGGCATTGGCTGGACTTATACTGGTCCAGCAGATCAACATGGCTGATCACCCCAAAAATTATATCCTTGGTCCTTTCTAGCTTAGATCTTTTTTTTATTTTCCTCAAATTGCAGATTTGAAGAACATTCAAACAGGTGCAAAAGTTAAAAATTAAATGGTTTTGCAATTTAATCGGTCAATCAATACAGTAACACAGTTTTCTAAAACTACACATTTTATGGTTGGCTGCAGATGGTTATTTGCAGTTAAATATTTTAGTTTTATATAATTTTACATCCAAACCCACCCTAAAATGGTCTATAAACATACTATTGACTGAGAAAATCAACGAAGTACTGAAAGCTGTTACCAGGTGCAATTTTTTTACTGTTAGCAATTACAGTTCAAGTTGCCAGCTTAAAACAGAAGGTTCCTTCTTTTTTTTTTGGAATTTGAATTGTTTCATGGTTACTGAGATATCCACATTGAACACGATTCAGTAGACATAATTCTCCATGTATTCATTTCTTATCTACTCCATCGGGTTTAGCTTGTTCAGGCAAACTGGAATGTGGAAGTTGAATCTTTTTTCAAAAAAAAAAAAAGGGATTTTAATATGGGAATTCAAGATTGATTTTATCCACTGAAGTAGATGTCCTTGAGCTTTTCTAAATTCAGAAAAAGACCTTCACCACAACAACCATGCTTATCCATTTTGGATCCTGTGGTTAAATTCTCAACTATTTAATACTTCTAATGGTGTTAATCTTCCATATTTTTTTGAACCAGGTGCATGAAAGCTTGCAGAGAATACGTGAAAGAAAGCTTGTTAATTTCATTGAATGGGGCCCTGCGAGCATTCAGGTTTGTTACCAATATAATTGTGCCCATTCAATCCCATTTTCTTCACGGAGTAATATCATTCTTTTGCAGGTTGCCTTGTCTAGAAAGTCTCCATATGTTCAAACTGCTCATAGAGTAAGATTTTGAGTTAATTTTCTATTTCTGTCACCATATGCATTTAGTTCTTGTTTCCTTTCAACTATTTTAAATCAATTTGGAAGTTTTTGCCCTGTCATTGAATTTGATTTTGAAATATCAATTGGTTATTGCTGGGTCCCCTTTAATAATAGGTTAGTGGCCTGATGTTAGCGAGTCATACTAGTATACGGCATCTCTTCAGCAAGTGTTTGAGCCAGTATGAAAAGTTGAGAAAGAAACAGGCTTTCCTCGACAATTATCGGAAGTTCCCTATGTTTGAAGTAAGTTACTTGCCACTTCCATAATTATACCTAAGTTGAATATACTTTTAGTTGTCTTAATTTGCTGCAGAGTTATTTCATCATGATCTGTCTATTATTTATCGATCTTGTTGACCAAATCTGGTTGTAGATCACATAACATAGAGCCGTATTTTTGAATCATGTTAGCTTTCTACCAAAGCTAATTAAATAACAATTGATATTAAACAGTTTGTAATACTTGAGTTTTTGAGTTCCGTTTTGTGAATTCCTGCACAGTTATTCATTACTATTTTGATCTGATTCTCCTACTCTTCTGTCATTTCTATTCTCGTATTTGAAGTGTCAAAATAATGCATGCTTAAAGGTTTTTTTATTTTCGATTTCCTTACATTGTTAGCTTGAGTGTTCTGTTTGTTAGATTTTGTGGTTTTGACTTCACCACAGTTAGTAAGAAAAACTGTTTTCTTTTGAAAGAGGGAATTCATGTGTTTTTGGGAACTATTTATCACTATGTACTTCGAATATATCATTTAAGAAAAACATTATTGACCGGAAACACTGTTATTACACCCTTTTCTCTTTTCATTTTTTTACAAATAAGTTGAAGTGGAATGCTCCCACCACTTTTTTGGCTCCAAGGTAATCCTTCAGGATTATTTCTCTTTAACGGTTCATAGAATAGAGTTTTCAGTTTTGGGTTGCCCATGAGGCTAACTTAGGATTGATGGGGATATGCCCATCTAGTCTCTTGTGGAATTGTGGAAGTAATCCAGACAACTCTACACTGCTCTTGTTTTCACTATTTGGCTAAGATTGAACTAATGAATATTTGGTTACTCTGAGCAATTTTTTTTTCCCATCAGGATAATGATCTTTCTGAATTTGACGAATCTCGAGAGATTATAGAGAGCTTGGTTGATGAATACAAAGCATGTGAGTCACCAGATTATATCAAGTGGGGAATGGAGGTATGTTTCCGTGGAACTGACTTTCCATCTTACCAAGTTCAATTTTTCTTTTTTTTATATCTTAACTTCACAGGGTTGCACTTTATTCAGGACCCAGATCGAACTCTGACTGGCGAAGGGAGTGCCACAGGAACTGTTGATCCAAAATTAGCACTGTAAAGATCAAGTAAGCTACACGCATCTAGTCCTAACAAAAGGATCTTGGTAATATTGATATTCTGAAATAGCTGAAATTCTGTTTATTTAAAGTAGCATGTCTTAATGAATGGGCTACTGAATGTTTCTCTACTTGGTTTGAAACCACCACTCTTCAGTGCAGTATTCGTCTTTCCCAGCTTGTTATGTACAGATCGATGTTTTGGATCTCTGGAAATTTTTTTCAAACTGTGTTTTTTTGTTTTTTCTGTATGATTGTATGTGAATCTGCAATAAAACTGCATTTTTATCTCAATTGGCATTCATAACTGCAATTCAGAAAAATGGTTTCTTTATTTCGACAGTTGGTGAATGGTGTCTTGATCTTTCAAGCAACTCTTGTCGAAAATATTTTCTTTTGAAGTGCTAAATGATGGGCATGCCTCCCAATTTAATAGTTTTTTTAAACATCCATTCGGGCGTCTTTTCTCATTATTTTCTTATTCAGTGGCAGTTTCGAACCGGATGATCTTATCCTTGCACTTCACACAAATGTGCCTGTTAATTGGGCAAATTTTTTTATGGAAATTCATTTCCCCTTGATTTTGTGTGATTTTTCTTAGAAAAACCACAGCTGTAGTAAATTTGAGTCCAATAATCAGTTGTGGACTCACAATCCAAAACAAACATGGCCTAAGATAATGTCTTTACAATGATTTTTTTTATAGTAAAATCATAAACTTTAGCTCTTTATTATTAGCCATAAAAACTTGGTCATAAAAGTATGGGATCTGCTATGCAATTTCGCAAAAAGCCATTTTGGGGCTCACACTTTTTCAGGGGAGAACAGCCACATCAGATGAATTAACATGAATACGACATAATCTGCTGCTAGGTGGCTGTTCTCTCCTGAAAAAGTGAGCCGTGAAATGGTTTTTTGCAAAATTGGGCTGCATATCAAAGTACATAGGTTTTGCATGATTTATGTTACCTCACAGTGCATGCTGTTTTCTTGTACTTATAGTAACAAAACATGGGTGGCCCTGGGTTATTTAAAATCTTATAAATATAAACTTTCTTATAGCAAATACTTCATAGATTTAAAAAAATTATGGTAATTAAATATCTTATAAATATAGATTTCTCTATAATTATCAAACATTAAACTTCATTAAAGAAAGGAAAACACTTTTAAAATGGAGTTTCATATTGATAAATAGGACAATAAAATGAAAAAAAAAACTATGGTATTAATGGGTTAAATTTTCAAACATATACCATAATTTCTGAAGCCATCATCGCCACCGGATGTTACGATCCTAATCGGAATCTCTTCACTTGGTCAATATGGCATCAAGGTAACCTCTAGAGATCGGAGGCCTAGGATTATCCTATGGAAATGATTTGTGGGGAACAACCTATTTACGTTGTGGTCCATCTTTTGGACGGTTTGGATCATCCTATGATGTGGTCTGTGGTCCGTACAGTACTTTTTGAAAAACAAGGGACTATAAGGGCTTAAACTGTATTTAGGGAAATGATTTCAGCACTCCAATGTTTTGATAAACATGCGAGGCTGGTCCCTCTTTTAGTAAGACTCCGCTATGAATGAAGAAATGAATGCCGGGCTCTTTCTTTCACTGCTAACCTCAAGAAGATACGACAGCCCTTTAAATACTACACGACAAAAGTTGGAGCGCATGTTTATCAAAACCTTGGAGCGCGTTATCAGCTTTGGTGGATGGACAGACCAACTTTTGCTGGCTTAGATTGTGATTTACTACTAGAATGGGGCCATTTTCTTCTTTTTACTGGATGATCGCGGCAAAAACAAGCATAATTGCCATGTCTTCTTGTGCAGTGTCACAATTGAATGGGTCCAATTTTTTATTTTTTTTGTGAAGAAAATGGGATGTTTTCCTCGCTGGTCTCTTAAAGAATTGAAAACATTATTATAATATAATTCAAATAGATACAAAAACTCTACACATGATTTGGAAATTTTTGAACAGAAGATAAGTCAGGTATATAAAAAGAAAAATGTGAAACCTGAGTATCAACTAAGCTTTATAAAGAGAAGAATGTGGAACTCGACTATCAACTTACCTATATAAAAAAGAAAAATGTCGAACCTTATTCTCTCATTGTCTAAATCCAAGAATTTTTTTCTCACGTACGAAAACAAAAAAGAATAAAGAAATGTGTCACATGTACCTAATCGAATCAGTAAAATTGGTGTCCAACCATAAGTCGGGCCCGCGAAATCAACGGTCTTGATCTCAATTGCGCACCATGAGAGACCCAGGTTGGTCATTTGGATTCATATCATAAGAATGAGAGTTTAGATAATGATGTTGCTTATTTTTTTACCAGGATTTTGCTAGTAAATTTTGTGAAAATCCATTTCGTGGCTCACTTTTGCAGGAGAGAACTGCCATAGAGGCTCAGTTTTTTTGACTGATTTTTCCTTAATCCGTCTGATGTGGCTGCTCTCTCCTGCAAAAGTGAGCCGCGAAATGGTTTTCGCCCGGCCAATCCCATTTTCACCTTATAAAAATTACAGTAATGAGGAGGAGATTGCTAAGATGTTCTTAAAGTAGATTTTGGATAGTTCCATGGGACGAGATGACCAATGACTCAATGAGTTCAAAGTATTACAAGGTTATTTTGCTAATCTATCTGTAATATACACTAACGGTGTTTCTTTCTATTGTCATACGTTTTCTTTCCAAGAAAAAAATTAATTGGAAAACCATTTCTTTTAAGCTCATGTTATTTTTTATACGGGGAATGCACATGTAGATCCGGGGTACCTCCCTTCATATTTGATCCAACATCAGCCACCTTTTAAGATGTTGCTGCTGATCAAATATAGAGGGTGGTACTTGTGCCTAAGACCAATACTGACCTACATATAATTTCTCCTTTTTTAATAGGGCGGGGCCCAACATTTTATACTCGGGGATAGGGGCCATGATTTTACACTTTGATCGATGTGGCTACCTATACGGCTCATGGTTTAAAATTTCGGTTTCGGTACTGGTTTCGGATCCTGAAATTTTTAAATTTCGATCGAAATCCGGTACTAGAACGAAAAGACTATTTTATTCAATATTTAATTTGGGTTGAAATTTCGGTATAATATTTAAAAAAAAAAAAAAAAAAAAAAAAAAAACTGGTATTTTGTTGGAAATTTTGGACAAAACGAAATTTCGACTGAAATTCCAAATTTTCAAATTTCGGCCGAAATAATGTACTGTTTCGGAAAAGTGACATTTCGGTGTCGGTCTCCACCGAAATCCGAAATTTAAAACCATGATTTCGGCTATACCTATGCATATGGTGGGTCCAACATTTTTGCACCTGATGCCATGATGGATGGGACCCACCATTTTACAATGTGGCGGGGCCACCATCTCCAACAAAACCCATGCAGTAGGTGGGCCCCACCATTTTACACCTGATATTTTGATGGTGTGGGGCTCACTATTTTACCGGGCCCCGAATACTAGTCCAGAAATATACCTCTATAATTTATCATTGAGCCAGCTGGGAGCAGGCGAGAATGGCTAGACCCATAATGCTGACCGGCTTAGCCGGTTTCCTCGCCCGGTTCCCGTAAACGAGTATAAAGAAGAGTCTCGCTTTGTTGCCCTCTGGAGAGATTGTTTCGCTTTCTGTTGGGGTTTGTGATTGATTGAAAGCTTTTCTCTTGTTTTTCCCGATTTCATTTACGAGAGAGAGAGAGAGAGATCGAGAGAGATCCAGGGCTTTATTAGGGTTTCGTTTAGGAGGAAATGGAGGTTTGTAGGGTTTCTTTTGGTCCGATCATTGCTCTCATTCTTGGCATCGTATTGCCCATGGTTGAGGCACAGAGCTTTGCACCCGCTCCCTCTCCCACAAGTGACGGTGGGTTTCCTCTTCTTATGTTCTCCATTTGCCCACGGTTCAGGCACAGAGATTTACAGATCTGCATTGTTCATTGTTTTTCTCTTCTTATCTTCGTCTTTAGGATTACTTTGCTGAGAATATGCCATTCTTTTCAGTCTCATTTACGTTTTCTTTTCTCTTCTTTCTATTTTCCTGTCTTACATTAGGGATTTATGGTCATTCATTTATCCGCGACTGAAATTTGATTTTTTGTTTATTTGGATGCTCATTTATCCTTTCACTCAGAGGCGATATCGGTTGCGTGAATTGGTTCCTTGTGAATTTTCACAAGAGAAAAGGTCCTTTTTCTGTTTTTATGTATGGGAACTTGTTGCCGTGTTGTTTGTGATTGCCCTGTTATAAGATAGTTGCCCCATATAGCTCCTTGGACGGGTGGGAAACCTGTTTCCCCTAAAATGTGTTTCTCGCGGGTGGAAAACTCGCGGAAAACACGTTTCGGAAACGTTTCCGAAACATGATATACAAAATTGGAGAAATGTTTCCAAAACGCATGGAAACATATGAGAAACTTATGTAAATCATGTGTCAACGCGTGATAAACGTATGCAACTTATGTGAAACGTGTAGGAAACATGTGTGGAACTTACGGAAATCATTTTGAAAAAAACACATAAAAAATTGTGGAATAGATATTCAATTAGAAAACAATAGGATATATTGTAATAAAAATAAAAATAAGAAAAATCAAACAGAAATTTGGAATTAACAAAATTTGAATATACAAAACTACATATTTTGTGATTTTCTTGTGTTTCATTTGTGTTTTTCTATCGTTTCCGAAACACTTCTAATGCGTTTCCTAAGACGTCTCTCATACGATTTTCTATTGTTTTGTCGTTTCTCGTATCCCCTGTATGTTTTCATGCGTCTCCTGTTTCCGTTTTATATTTCGTTTCCCGAATTCATTTCCCACCCAGGTAACTATGAGTTGCCCATCCATTGTAAACTGTATTTCTTTTGCTTGAAGTTCTAATTTATTTAAGTTTGATTTGTTTGCATCTGTCAGGGACATCGATTGACCAAGGAATTGCCTATGTGCTGATGCTGGTAGCCCTCATTCTCACATATCTCATCCACCCCATGGATGCATCCTCTTCTTACAAGCTCTTTTGATATGATGAGTGATGGGGATTATGGAGAAAAGCGCGGGAAAGAGTAAGAGTGGGAGATTGATATGTTATGTGTCTTGGCATTTATATTTGGTCGCTGATGGTTTGAGATTTGTGACTCTCTTTTTCTTTCTTTTCTTCTTTAATCTCTGTTCTCAGGGATTCAATTTACCTGTTCTGCTTGCTTTGTTAGATATGAAATTCCTTTTTGTTTTCCTCTTCTTACTCTCTCTCTCTCTCTCACTATTAAAAATCAGCTGGGGTTCAGCCTGTAGTTCAATGGTTGAGGCTTTGTTTCTCAACCATGAGGTCACAGGTTCGATCCATAGCTTGCCTTCAAAAAAAAAAAAAAAAACCACTCAGTTTAGGTGTGCAATCTAAACAGATTTTGGGTGCAATTTCTCTATAAAATCTCAATCCAGTTGTATTTTTTCCATATAGTTTGCTCCCCGAAAACTGGCTTTAAATTTGTGAATAAAGTTGCCGAGTGATCCTTGAGCATGCAATTAAGCGATTTGCGTGTGAATGGTAAAAAGTGCTGGGATGAATCAGTGTAGGCATTTTTTTAACATTTTGTTTGGGGACACGATAATATTCGGGAGCATTGTGATAATGTTTCTGTTGGGTTGGGGTTTACGCTAGGAAAAGGATGATGTTTCTTTCTACAGACAGGCTTTTTTCCTATTATTTTGCAGGCTGTCTACTCACTTGTAATGATATTCCTCGCCCCAACGCAAACGGTTTCTGTGATAATGGTTCACTGTTTGAGGATAAATTCACCCCCATTATAAAACTTAACGAAGAACGTTAAGAGAAGGGGGGATACTTACACTGCTGAATTTGGGAGTGTCTGTAAGCAAGTGCTAAATTTTAGGGCATATTTGACAACCATGAACATTTTTCCTAAAAAGTGTTCTGTCTTACGCAATCCCATTGCATATTTCTCTCTTAGTCTCTCTTCCCTTTCACTCTCTTCCACTATCTATTTTGGTAATGACACCCCTATTGTCCACGCCTCTTATGGATGTTTGACGCGCAACCAAACATCCTTTCCCTATTCTCCTCTAGACAACTCTACACATCTTCCATGATTGGCACCTTCCTTTTGACTTTCCACTGCTCTCCCACCAAACCAAACAGGGCCTAAAGAGTTCTTTTACCTCGGAGAGTAGTGGTATAAGTAGTCAACATGGAGGAGACAAACATTTGACTTACTTGGAGCTTACTTGGGAGAACAGTGGTATGTAGTGTTTGGTAGTCAACCTTGAGAGTGGTGTTTACTTAGAGAGAGAGGGAAGAGAGAAGAAGAGGGAAAGAGAGAAAAAAACATCATTCCCAGGTAAATTCAAGCAAAATTCAACCTTGTTTTTTTGGCTTGAATTTCATAGGGAGTGGACAAGGGTGACATGTCATCAACCATGAAAAATCCCAGGAGATTGGTGGGGAAAAAAAAGTCCTGGAAGTATCTTGGTAAAATAAAAATCCCATGTTTGGCTGACAGGATTATGGTGGGAAATACCTTTGTTTGGTTGCTTGAACTGTTGGGTAGAAAAAAATTCTTCTCAAGCTTATTTTTGGTTCCTGAGTTTATTTTTGTTCCTAGGGTTATTTTGGGATGGGATGAAAAGGCAATCATTACAAAAGTGGGATTAAAAAATTCACCACACAAGCAATCATTACAAGAGTGGGATTAAAAAAAACCTAGTGCTAAAAGGCAACCAAACATGGGATGGGACAAAATTTTTACTAAATCTTTCTGGGACAAAAATTTAACTGGCAACCAAACGGAGCAGTTCCCTCGCTTTTGAGTAACCAAACACACTTATGAGGTGGTGATAGAGTTTCTCATTGGAAAAAACAGAGATTTGGACGGTGTGTTGCCATAAAGTCCAGCATTTTTTAAAAGTACCGTACGACTCACTTCATAGGATGATCTAAACCGTTAATTTTTTAGGCCACAATGTGAATAGGTTGAGCCCAAAAATAATTTTCATAGGATGATCCTAACCCTCTTATCTATAGAGGTTTCCATTTATGTGCTGTCCCTCAATAGATCGGAGGCTCAAGATCATCCTCTGGACATAATTGGGGGCAAACCCTATTTGTGCTGTGGCCCAACCCAACAAATGAACTGGTTGAATCATCCTGTCAAACTGGCGGTACAGTTTTTTTAAATATTGGCCTATACGGCCACACACCATATAGAATCTCATATCAGTGAATCTCATTTCAGTGATTATTTGAGCATCATGCAATATCTCTTTTTTTGATGACATAGGATGTCCCCACCCCCTTCGGGAGTAGGACTAGTCCCATGTATCAGGTAAGTCGGGGTGGGATTCAAACACTCGTCAAAAGGGAGCAAACCAATGACTTTATGCCGAAGAGCCAACGCCTCGGTGGGTTATGCCAAGAAGTCCGGGGCGGGATTCATGCAATATCTCACGCCAAGAAGATTTTGCAAAGTTAATTGTGCAAAGGGAGAGATATTTTCACCCCCCGCATTACGTGCACACCCCCCTTATGACCTGATTTGACGTGATAAGTGGGCAACTTTATGTCAAATCACATTGTAAGGGGGGTGTGCAAGTACTGCAAGGGGGTGAAAATATCATCACCCTTGTGCAAAATGTTAAACACATTGTGGTCATGGCTGACGTCGGCCACATTTGAACTTCGTTACTAATCTCAGCCTTTTCATATGAAGTGAAAGACTCCAATCTAAACCATACAAATTAGCCCAACAGGAAAAAGTACACTATGGCCCCCATAAAATTGGATGATCTAGACCATTCATCGATTGGGCCCAGCAAAGATAGAAACATTAGATGGAAAAACTTTTGGGCCACGGGGCCGTATAAAAAAACACCTATATATAAACTGAGATTTTATATGGTGTGAGACCTTATAGTCCTGTATTTTTCTGAAAGTGCTGTACGGCCTGCACCATAGGATGATCCAAACCGTCCATTTAATGGGCCATGATGTAAAGAGGGTGTGCCGAAAAATTATTTCCATAGGATGACCATAGCCCTTCGATCTGTAGAAAAAATGCATATTATTGGAACCTCTATAGATGGAAGGGTTCAAATCATCATAAATAAATAAAATTTTGAGCACAACCTATTTACATTGTGGCCCATTAAATGGGTGGTTTGGATCATTCTATGGTGCAGGTCTTACTGTACTTTTGAAAAAATACGGGACTATAAGGGCTTACGACAATAAGGCCTTTGTACGGTGGAACTACCATCCTTATATCTGATCCAACAGCAGCTCCTCAAAAAGTGAGCTGCTGTTGGATCAAATATCAAGGGCCGTACCTCTACCTCATTGTTGTAAGCCCTTGCACCATATAAAATCTCTTAGGAAGGAGTCATTAGGAATTATACTAACGGCAGTTTGAAACCTTTGTAGCTTATTCTCAATTTCTCACGTTGTAGAAAGTGTATTCACAACTAGCATCCTTCTCCCCTACCACTCCTGTAGGCCCTGTCTGTTTTGGATATTGAGAATTGATTTTGAGTCCACAGCTGATTATTGGACTCAAAATCAATTTTCAAAATCCTAAAAAACTGCTTCTTATTTTAGGGAAGTGATATATCCGCCCCTTTTGATTACTAGGGGACAACCAACAGAGTGTATCACTGACAAAAGAGGGGCTGATTGCTAAGTACACTGATTCTAGGTGTTCCAAGTAAAAAAAGGGCCAATTTATCATTTCCCTCAGGGCCCGTTTGGTTACCTCATATTTTGTATTTGGATTTGAAATTGAGTTTTGAGTACAAAATGAATAGATCTACCAACTCATGTTGAGGGAGAGAGAGAGGGAAGGGGGTACTTCCTAGTTCCTACTGCAGGAGAGAGGTTGAGGAGCCAAGAGGGTGAAGGAAACTGCCAGATCTGTGGATTTTCAATTACTTATTTCCACAGCTTATTTGGAAATCTGATTTTTTTCACTGTCAGTGCTGAATTGGAAATTCAAGGATTTAATCCGGATCCAAATGTCAACATAAAAAGGGCTGCAAATGTGAGAATTCCAAATCAAAATCTTCTCGGCATCCAAACAGGCCCTTATTTTACTACGCTACAATACAAGTGGCAGTTGAGTGTGGTATTTGCGCAGTCTTATAAGTTATTTTTTTTTATGGTGATCTAAACCATTCATATGTTGGCCCCACTGGAGATAGGTTGTGCTCTGGGAAATTTCCCCTAACCCTCCGAACTATTGAGGTTTTAGGATCTATTGAAGTTTTAAACCTCCATAGATCGGGGGGTTAGGATCATCCGGTGAAAAGGATTTGGGGGGCAGAGACTATGTACAAATCTCAAAACCTTTTTCATGCTATAGAGAAAGAGGTGCGAGGCTTTAGTGCTTTACCCTAGTTCATTTATCAAATGGTTCTCATTTCACTGATTATTTGCGCATCATGCAATATCTCACGCCAAGGAGATTGCGCGAAGTTAATTGTGCAATATGTTAAACACATTGTGGTCAAACACATTGGTCATGGCTGATGTCAGCCACATTTGAACTTTGTTCCTAATCTCAGCCTCTCATATGAAGAATGAAGTGAAAGACTCCTCCAATCTAAACCATACAAATAGCCCAACAGGCAAAAGTACAATTGGGCCCACATAAAATTGAATAATCTAGACCATTCATTGATTGGGCCCCAGGAAAGGTAGAAACATTAGATGGAAATTTTTTTGGGTCACGTGGGCCTTATAAAAACACCTATATAGAGCCCTTATAGCCCGTATTTTTCTAAAAGTATTGTACGGCCTGCACCATATGATGATCCAAACCGTCCATCTAATGGGCCACAATGTAAAGAGGTTTTGCCCAAAACAAATATTACCATGGGATAACCATAGCTCTTCGATCTATAGAGGAAATGCATATTGTGGACACCTCTACAGATGGAAGGGTTGAAATCATCATACAAATTTTTTTTTGGGCACAACCTAATTACATTGTGGCCCATTAGATGGACGGTTTGGATCGTTCTATGGTGTAGGCCGTACGGTACTTTTAGAAAAATGGGGACTATAAGGGCTTACACCATATGATTTCTCATAAAAACCAATACATTAACACATGGACCTCGTCATAAATCAAGCGATGTTACGTGCAAACGTTGCAAACATTCCCACGAAAATGGGCCCCACTGGAGACATACGGTCTGCATTTGTTGCAGCATGCATGTGCTCGCGCACAGCGCTTTTGTTTTTGGTGTCTACTAAAAACAAAAAAGAGGAGCTTTAAAGAAAAGGAGTCGTTAGGAATTATAGTAACGGTTGTTTGAAACCTTTGTAGCTATTCTCAATTTCTCAAATTGTAGAAAGTTTAGTCGCACAACTACCGTCCTTCCCCCTACCATTCCTTTATGCCCTCGCTGTTTTGGATACTGAGAATTGATTTTGAGTCCACAAATAATTATTCATTTGTTCGCCCCGATGTACATAGGTCGTGCTGTGAAAATCTTCCCCTAAGCCCCTCCCTCAATAGATTGGAGGGTTAGGATCATCCGGTGAAAAGGATTTTGGGGGCAGGCCCTATGTACAAATCTCAAAACCTTTTTCATGCTATGGGGCTTACAACGTGTATATAATCTTGTAGCGATTAAGGCCCGTTCATTTAGGATTTTGGGTCCAAAACTGATTATCGGATCCAAAATTAAGCACAATTTTTGAATGTAATAATTAGTTTTCAACTCAAATTCATTTCTAAAAGGAAAATGATATGGAGACCTAGGGGATCTGCAATGAAAACTTACCATGTGTTAAAGAAAAATTTACTTTTTGATGATTTTCCTAAACTTAAGGGATTGCTCACGCCACTACTGATGTTGTGGCGTGAAACAATTTGTTCGGTCCCATTTTCAGGTCCTGCTCTCGCTTTCCCAGCATTACTCTTTCTAAAACCCCAAAACGAAGAGTGATTAAAAGTCAAAAGCCATTGATTAAATGCGTCTAATTTTCCAAGCTGTAGGGCCCACACTGACAAGGTCAGATAGATACGGATAGATGTATCGGACCTTTCTAACCTTGCGAAGAGTTCATCGTATAAAAACTCTAATTTAAGAAATACTCTGGCGTGATATCAGATCAAGACAATCTATGAAGGACAAATGATCATATTTAGCAGGTAACGGGGAACGTCCATCACAAAGAGGGATAGAATGTTGACCATTGATAAGGAGGCCTTAACTGGGCCCACATAAGAGCTGACCCAACTAATTCCACTAATTCGCAAAGCTGGGATTGAACCTAAAATTGGTATTTCCACTGTTCCACACTACCCGTTCAAAGAAGAAGAGGAATGCTAGACTGAAGGGAGCCTAGGAAAAATGGGATGAAAGGGCTCTCCTGTTGGCTGCACATGACCAAAGTGCATTTAAAACTAGTTGACTTTTACATTTTAAAGTGAGGTGCAGCCAATGGGGAGCCCTTTCATCTCATTTTTTGCAAGGGATCCCTTCACTCTAGCATTCGTCTCCTAAAAATAGCGTTATTTTCATTTTTTTCAGAAAAAGACATACAGAGGGGTGGAATTGCCGGAAAAGTGAGTCGATTCTCACAGCAGATACAGACAAGCACGAGCCAGATAGATAATTAGGAGGGAGAAATTGAACTTCAAATTCTCGGGATGAGACGAGATAATTCAAGAAAAAGAGAAATACGGGGTCACTTTCTCAAATTATCAGTTATTAGCCAGTGGTATTATAGAAAATAACTTCACATTGAATGGGGTATTATTACTACGAAAATTCCAAACATTCCAAACTGGAGTAGAAAGCGCGTCTTGGTTGTCTTTGATTGTCATTGATGCCCTAATACAAACATTTTAATTGAATAAAAAAGGAAAACATCCCATTTTTCCTCATTCCTCTCTCTCTCGCTCTCTCTCTCTGTCTCTATCCCTCTCTCTCCATTTTTCCTTCGAAATCTCTCGTCACGTCGCTTGATTTGATCAGATTAAGTTCTGCTTCTGAGAAATTCGGGATTTGATTTCTTACGCAGCTGTTTGAGTAACAGTTCTTTCAATTCTGCGAAAAAAGTGAAGAATCTGAGGTATTTTTTTTTCTGATTGTTGAGCTTTTTTCTTCTCTGCAAATCTTACTTTCTTTACTGAAACAGACTCCTTTGCTCTGCTTTGCTTGTAATTTCGGAGCTTTTTTTCTTTCTTTTGTTTAAAGAGAAAAAAGAGGGGAAGAAAAAGAATCGAAGCGATTTCTTTGTTATTTAGATATGTTCTTCTTTCTTCGTCTCTGATAATCTTGTCTTTTCATTAAATTAGAAGAAAGCACAGAAAAAAAAAAAAACACAGGTGATTTGGTCTGTAGCTGTTTTTCTGTAACCGGACGCTCGGTGCCAGCTAATAAATGTTTGCAAAATGCGCACGTTAGCTAAGGGCCTCTTTTGATGCCATAAAAAGAGAATTTATATGAGGGGTGGGCGTGAAAACACGTGAAGTCTAAGAAAGTAGGTACGGCCCACTCAATATGATGATCCAAACCGTTCATCTGTTTGGGCACAACGTAAATAGGTTGTGCCACAAAAATCATTTCCATAGGATGATCTAACCCTCCGATCTGTAGAAGATTTTATAAATGATTTTTAGGTCGGTTTTTCAAAGAAGATCTATTTCGATTAATCCTTTTTTTTTTTTTTGACTGATTCTATTTCGATTAATCTTATCTGCAAATAGGCTTCTCCTTGGAAACCATTCATTTTAGATGATTTTTTTTTATTTTTTATTTTTTATTGTTTATATAATCATTATTTACAAATGATTATATGCAACTTTAAAATCATTTGCATATAAAATTGAATAATGATATGGAGACGGATTTGGGGACCCAGTGTGGAACCGAGCTGATAATAGCCTCTCCTTGATTTTTGTTTTGGCTTTTACTCCCTTAAATGGCAAAACTACCCTCGCATGCCATGTGGCATGTAGGGATTTGTTGGGTTCCACCCTAGGTCCCTAAATCGGGCAATCTGTAAAATTAGCAGGGATATGCGAGGGACCATCACAGAAGGCATTTCGTGGACTGACTGATGCATGTGAGAGCAGCCACATAGACTCAGATTTTGTCTTTATTTATTTATTCGTCTGAGGCCGCTGCTCTCTCATGCAACAGGCAGTCAGTGAAATTCCCTTTTCAACAGTCCCTAGCAAAACCCAAATTAGGAAATGATATTTTTTTTCCCTTTTGGACTTCTAAGCATTTTCCCTTTTTGTTTGTCTTTTTCCTAGAGAATAACTGCATTTTTTCCAGCTCCTTTTGTCTGTCTTATCCTGAAATTAAACTCATTTTGGGAGGCGGTGTTGGGAAATGCTGAGATAGGGGTGGACATATCATTTCTATCTGATTCTAGGCAAATAAAATTTAGAGGAATCCAAATAATTTTGAGAATTTATATGCCCTTATCTTGCGCCATAGTTTTTGTTCTTCTGGGAAGGCCGTTAATTGAAAGCAAACTCTTGAAGTTGAGGAGTTCCTTGTACACTGTATAGATAGGTTAATGGGCGTTGGTCTTTGTCTTGTTTCCTAGATTGACAAGTTAGAAGGTTCGGATGGTTTCCTAAGTAGGGTAGGAAAGGGGCTTCGGTTTAGGTTTTGGAAGATAGTTAAATCGTTCTAAAGATTGTTTAGATTGATTGGTGTGTGAAAAGAGAGTTTTTTGCTTGTCTTTTTTGAGTTTTCTACAATTGTGTGTGGCGACCAAAACTTTACCGAGAGTCGTTTATAAGTGTAAAGCGATCTAAGATGGTTGCAAAGAGCTCAACCTCAAAGTTAGAGATTGATAAATTTGATGGAAGAGAGAGAAGAGTGAAGGACATTCTAGTTCAACAAGGCTGTTACGAACCCGAATCGGTTCGAAACTGATTTGATCTTCTTAGAGGGAAGATCAACCTCTTGACCCACTTCGAGGGAAGGGTCGTTCCTCCTTCTGTGCAAAAGCACAATTTGGGGATAAATTTCTACGTACCTCAATAAAGTACGTACAAGTTATTTGTAGAAAATCCCTAATCTAGATAATCCTTTTCTTTAAGACTCCTACACATCACAAACAACTACAAAGCAAATCCTACCAACTAATTTATTCCAGCCCAAGTGGGACCCATAGAACCACGAAACAAAGGCTTGGCTAAGGCATTGAAAATAAATAATCGAATGTTGGGGAAGATGCATGATGTCGAGTGGGAGAACATCGACTGTGTAACGGGTTCAACATTATGTTGGAAAAATCAGTGTCAAAATTACAAAAAAAAGTTCAAGAAACTCTACTGGTTAGTTCCCTGTGTAATCAGAAAAAAAAAAAAAAAAAAAAAACCCTCTACCGGTTAGTTATATGGGCTAAAGTTGCAGAAAGATAGGAATGTTTTGGAACACATGATGTGTTTAATGGGCTTGTGGATCAATCCCACAAGGTTGATGAAAAGATGAAATAAGAAGACAATGCCTTATTGCTTCTTATTCCTATTCATAATTCTTAAGACAATATGATGCCTATACTTGGGGAAAGAAGCGCTGAACTGAAAGAAGTCACGATGTCACTCGTATCAAATGAGATTAGGAGAAAGCCCACTCTTCATGGTAATGAATATCATGTATTAATTGTTCGTGAGAAGAATCAAAGATGAAGGTTGTCTAACAGGAGATCTGAGAAAGATAGGTTGAAATTCAGGGTCTGCAGAAAAGACAAGCAATGTTATCGTTGCAATGAATTTGGCCACTTAAAGAGGAATTGACCAAAATGTACTCACAAAAAACAACGATAACAGTTCTGAAAATACTGTGGTAGTAGTGCTGGGTGATTAGAACGAGATGGCTAAAGTTGTTCTCACTGTTTCCACAGGAAAACACACTTCTCCTCGTAATGAGTGGATTCTAGACTCATGCTATTATGTTCATGTATGCCCTAGGAGAGATTATTTTGATACGTTTCAAGAGAGAATGACAAGTCTAGTTTCCTTCGGTGACGTGTCTATTTGTGACGTCACAAGAGTTGCGGCGGTAATGATTAACATATTAAATGGAGTTGTTTGTACTTTGGGTAATGGCATATATCTCAAAGACATGGAGGAATATACTATCTCTTGGCAGGTTAGACTCCATGGATTGAATGCACTCATTTGTAGGTGGGGCCATGAAATTCATACACGGATGTATTGTTTTGATGAAAAGATTAGAAGTGCAACATATTATGTCATCTTGTGGGGAATACAGTGGCTAGTAACCTCGACGGATGATTCAAAAAAGGGTACATAGAATTGCAAGGCCTTTTGTAGGGTTTCTTTTGCAATTGGAGTAGAGAGAGCAATAATAGTTTCTAGGGTGTACACAGTGGTGAGATGTTAGTTCTTGTATTGGAGGAAGAAGGGTCAAGGCCCCTCTCCAAAGTTGAATAGATGAGTTGGCTTGGTACCTGCACATGTACGTTGGCTGTGTTGACCTAATCAGGTGGAGTCAAAACCAGGATGATTTGATGTGTCTATATCTGATATAGCCAATGGTGGTTTACGGCGACAATAGACAAGTGTATAGGCCAACAAGAAAATCTTCAAGGTGGGTGCAGAAACAAACGAATGTGGAGATTGTTGGGTTTTTGTCTTGTACCCTAGTTTGACTACGGTTTTGTAAGTAGACTGGGAAAGGGGCGTAGGGTTAGGTTTTTGTAGAAACCTTATCTATATGGTATCTAAAAGAAGTGAAATAAGTGATAAG
Organism: Tasmannia lanceolata; assembly: GCF_043159265.1. Lineage (NCBI taxonomy): Eukaryota > Viridiplantae > Streptophyta > Magnoliopsida > Canellales > Winteraceae > Tasmannia > Tasmannia lanceolata. The sequence goes on from NW_027518692.1 coordinate 46,252,839, forward strand.
CCATGTTTATGTATAGCATATGGTTATGCTAGTGATGTTTCGGTAGCCATGTTTACATTTTTGAGTTCATATATCGTAACCTATTTTCAGTTTGGTGTCAAGCTCCTTTACATGTTACCGAAATTTGAGCATGAATTCATGGGTTTCATATTAAAGTTCAGTTTGTTTCAAAGTCCCTCACACACCTCCAGGTGAATCAGTGACTGATAGATTTTATTTATTTATTTAGTTATGATAAGTATAAAATCTAACACCAATGTTAGAAAAGTTTCAACAAGCAATTTATTTTGTATTTATTCAAATCAAGAGGGATTTTATTGGCTCAGAAAATTGAAGAGCATCTGTGTCATGTCAATAAATTTCAAAACCAATGTATGTGTTTTTAATGCATGACTCTTGGAAATGCCAAATACAATTATTTTCGCAGATTTAGATAAGCTTTTTCATACTTTCAGACTGAGAGTACACTGTCTTGGAAATTGAAAAAACTCCCCTTCTGTGCAGGTCTTCTTGTTTTTCATCTCAAAAGCAAGCATGCTAAGAGGGGTTTTTCAGTCAATGCAAAAGCGCCAGAGATGAAGAAACACAATGTCAGGAGGCTGTTTTCATCCTTCTTTGGGAGTCACCTCAGCCATGAGAACACTGAATGGCGGGAAGAGGCCAAGAAAGGTGATTTTCTCACACTGAATATTTTCTTATAACACCCTTCACGTGTCATTTTTCAACGGAAATGAGGTTAAGTGATCATTGGAAAATGTGAGAATGGCAGGTTTTTATCTTTCATCAGCCTAACAAAGGCTGAAGAATTTTTTCTTGGAAGATGGTGTAATTGGAATTCCTACATGTTTCTCTTAAGACTCAAGACTTAAGTAGAAACCACCCGAAGTTCAAAAGATGGACCTAAAAGTCGCTTTGTGGATTCACCATTAATTCAACTCATACGTCATGGTTTCATTAAATCCTTTCTATAACCAATTTCAGCTTTTTCCATTGCGCATTTGATCATCTTTTTATTTCCTTTTTTCTTTTGGTAATTTAGATCATTTTGCCACACTTTGGCATCAAATATTTGAGTCACGTCAAAATTTAAGTTTTCTTGGTCTTGTTGAACTTCAATTCTTGCTTTTCTTCTCATCAAAATAAAAGAGTACATGTTTCCACTTGCCACAGACATCGAGAAGAAGGTGAAGAAGATACTGGATCTGATCAATGAAGAAAAAGAGGAGGATTCCGTAGGGAATTCAGATGAGGGGTCAGAATTGGTTGCGCTTGTGGAGGATTTCTATGAACATTACAAATCCCTCCACGAACGTTATGATCAGCTGACAGAGGAGCTAAGGAAAAAAGCTCATGATAGTGGAGGAAAAGATAGCAGCTCTTCATCCGGTTCCAGTTCTGACTCAGAATCAGAACATGCTTCTAAAGATGAGAAAAGAGATAAATCCAATAAAGGAAAAGTTGATGAAGGGAAGATTTTTGTGTCAGAATATGAAACTCTGCAGGAGCAGCTAAGAATTGTGGCAGGAAATTGTAATTCCCTGCAAGCCGAGAACAGCAGTTTAAAGGAGGAACTTGAAGCTGCAACAGGAAATTGTAATTCCCTGCAAGCCGAGAACAGCAGTTTAAAGGAGGAACTTGAAGCTGCAACAGGAAATTGTAATTCCCTGCAAGCCGAGAACAGCAGTTTAAAGGAGGAACTTGAAGCTGCAACTCAAAAAGAAGCAGATATGAGCCAGAGATTAATAGCCATCAATGAAGAGAAGGATGCTTTGATTTCACAAAATTTGGAGGCTTCTAACAAGATACAGCTGGCAGAGAAGACAGTAGACAAATTCAAAATTGAAGCTGAACAGTTAAGAGATGAGAATTCAAAATTTGATGCTGACAATGGAGGTTTGAAGCTTGAACTGGAAAGTACAATTCAACAAGTAGCTGATTTGAATGAGAGATTGATTTTAGCAAATGTAGAGAAGGATGCTTTGGGCTTGGAAAATCTCACAGCTCTAGTCAAGATACAACAGGCTGAAAAAGCAGTAGATGATCTCAGGACTGAAGCTGAACTTTTGAAAGATGAGAAATCAAAATTGTTGGGAGAGAATGAAGGCCTTAAGTTTGAACTGGAAACTGCAATTCAACAAGTAGCTGATTTGAACGAGAGATTGATTTTAGCAAATGTAGAGAAGGATGCTTTGGGCTTGGAAAATCTCACATCTCTAGTCAAGATACAACAGGCTGAAAAAGCAGTAGATGATCTCAGGACTGAAGCTGAACTTTTGAAAGATGAGAAATCAAAATTGGTGGGAGAGAATGAAGGCCTTAAGCTTGAACTGGAAACTGCAATTCAACAAGTAGCTGATTTGAACGAGAGATTGATTTCAGCAAATGTAGAGAAGGATGCTTTGGGCTTGGAAAATCTCACAGCTCTAGTCAAGATACAACAGGCTGAAAAAGCAGTAGATGATCTCAGGACTGAAGCTGAACTTTTGAAAGATGAGAAATCAAAATTGTTGGGAGAGAATGAAGGCCTTAAGCTTGAACTGGAAACTGCAATTCAACAAGTAGCTGATTTGAACAAGAGATTGATTTTAGCAAATGTAGAGAAGGATGCTTTGGGCTTGGAAAATCTCACTGCTCTAGTCAAGATACAACAGGCTGAAAAAGCAGTAGATGATCTCAGGACTGAAGCTGAACTTTTGAAAGATGAGAAATCAAAATTGGTGGGAGATAATGAAGGCCTTAAGCTTGAACTGGAAACTGCAATTCAACAAGTAGCTGATTTGAACGAGAGATTGATTTTAGCAAATGTAGAGAAGGATGCTTTGGGCTTGGAAAATCTCACAGCTCTAGTCAAGATACAACAGGCTGAAAAAGCAGTAGATGATCTCAGGACTGAAGGTGAACTTTTGAAAGATGAGAAATCAAAATTGTTGGGAGAGAATGAAGGCCTTAAGCTGGAACTGCAAACTGCAATTCAACAAGTAGCTGATTTGAACAAGAGATTGATTTTAGCAAATGTAGAGAAGGATGCTTTGGGCTTGGAAAATCTCACTGCTCTAGTCAAGATACAACAGGCTGAAAAAGCAGTAGATGATCTCAGGACTGAAGCTGAACTTTTGAAAGATGAGAAATCAAAATTGGTGGGAGATAATGAAGGCCTTAAGCTTGAACTGGAAACTGCAATTCAACAAGTAGCTGATTTGAACGAGAGATTGATTTCAGCAAATGTAGAGAAGGATGCTTTGGGCTTGGAAAATCTCAGAGCTCTAGTCAAGATACAACAGGCTGAAAAAGCAGTAGATGATCTCAGGACTGAAGCTGAACTTTTGAAAGATGAGAAATCAAAATTGTTGGGAGAGAATGAAGGCCTTAAGCTTGAACTGGAAACTGCAATTCAACAAGTAGCTGATTTGAACGAGAGACTGATTTTAGCAAATGTAGAGAAGGATGCTTTGGGCTTGGAAAATCTCACAGCTCTAGTCAAGATACAACAGGCTGAAAAAGCAATTGAAGATCTCAGGACTGAAGCTGAACTTTTGAGAGATGAGAAATCAAAATTGTTGGGAGAGAATGAAGGCCTTAAGCTTGAACTGGGTGCTGCAAATGGGGAAGTAGCTGATCTGAAACAGAGATTAGTAGCTACAACCCAAGAGAAGGATTCAGTGGCATCTGAAAATTCGGAGGTTTTGAGCAAAATGCAGAAGGCTATTAAAACCTTAGAAGAATCTGGAACTGAAATAAAACTGTTAAAATATGAGAATTCGGAATTGCTGGTTGAGAAGACCAATCTGAAGGTGGAGTTCGAAGCTGCAAGTCAAGAAGTGTCCAATATGAAGGTGGAGCTCGAAGCTGCTAATCAAGAAGTGCTCAATCTGAAGGTGGAGCTGGATGCTGCAATTAATGAAGTGGCCAATTTGAAACAGACATTGATGTCTACACAGGGTGAGGTGGACACTTTAGCCTCTGAAAATCTGGCAGTCTTGAGCAAGGTTAAACAGGTGGAAAAATTCAATGAGGAATACAAAACCGAAGCTGAACAGTTAAAAGGTGATGTGTACAAATTGCAAGCCGAGAACAAAGATTTGAAGAATGAACTGGAAGCTGTGAAGCGGCAAGTGACTGATATAAACATGATACTGCAGGTGACAGAGGAGGAGAAGGGAAGATTGACCTCAGAAAATTTAATAGCGGTGAATAGAATACAGGAGGTGGGGGAAAATATTCAGAACTCGGAAAATGAAACTAAACGGTTGGTGGAAGAAAATTCCATGCTGCTGCTAAACGGGTCCAACTTGCAAGATCAGGTTTTGAATTTGGAGAGGAGATTGGAAGAGAGTGGGGGTGAAGTTTCGGCTCTTATGAGGAAGCTCGAAGACTCGAAAAATGAAGCATCTGACCTAACAATACAAGTAAATGATCTGCAACTCAACCTGGACACATTACGTACCCAAAAAAGTGAACTTGAAGACGAAATCGGAAGAAAAACCAATGAAGTTTTGGAAAACAAGACTCAGATGGAAAAATTGAGACATGAATTAACAAGCAAGATCGTGGATCAGCAAAGAATGCTTACAGAATTGGAAGAGGAGATCCAGAAGAAAACAGCCCAGGTAAATGATCTGCGTCAAGAGCTGGAGTCGTTACGCACACAGAAAAATGATTTGGAAGAGCAGATTGATAGTAAAAACAATGAAGCTTCAGAAAACCAGATTCAGATGGAGAAATTGAAGGATGATTTATCTAGCAAGATTTCGGATCACACGAGTATGCTTAAAAAGCATGAAGACTCTTACTGTGAGTTGCAATCAGAGTATAAACAAGTTAAGGATCAGTTCCAGGAGTCATGTGAGAAGCTTATGATTGCAGAAAAGAAGATCAAAGAAATTGCTGAAGAGAGCCAGAGGAAAATTGAATCTAAAGACGAGATGGTTCAAAAGTTACAAATGTTGAACGAAGAGCAGAAGAAAGCAATAGAAACTGCAGGGGCTGAGATCAGTATGTTGACACTGGAGGTAAGTAAATTAAAGATGAATCAAGAAGAACTCCAAGGAATGCTTAATGCTGCTAAAGAGAAGGAGGATCAGAAAGACGACACAATTGGAATTCTGCAGAAAACTGCAGCAGAGCAAAAAGAGGAGATTTCAAAGTTGAATGATTATGTTCGTCTGTCACGACGTCAGCTTAAAACTACAGAAGATGAACTCAAGGAGAGAGAAGAAAACTATCAGAGGATGGAAGATAAATTACAGGGAGAACACAGAGTACTTAAAGAACAGATCGTTAAGTTATCTGAAAAGACAGGTATTAAAGATAAGGAGCTCAAAGAAATCAAAGAAGTAGCCAAGTTTGCAATGGAAAATCTAGGTATTGAACTTGGTAAGTTGGAACTTTTGGTACATAAGTTTGAGGAAGAACACGGGTCTGCCCAAATCCGGTTATCAGAATTCACGAAGGAGACTCAAAGTGCAAAGAAGTGGATCATAGCAAGTATTTATGAGAAAAAGAAGCTGAAGACTGAGTTACATGATCTATCAGGAAGACTGAAAGATATGGAACTGAAGGTTAGCGAGAGGGAGAGAGAAAAGAGAAGGTTAATGGAAAGAGTGGCTGAATTTGAGAAGACAAAGGGTGAATTGGAGAACAGAGTGAAGGAGAAGGATGAAGAGATGTTGGGTAGGAATGAAGAGAAAAGAGAGGCCATAAGGCAGCTATGTTTGTTAATCGATTACCACCGCGAAAACTACAATCACCTCAGGCAGTTGCTCTCAACAACGCGCAGAAGGAATCCATAGTCTGAATTGAGGTTATCTCTCTCCCATTTTCCTGTTTGTTGCATCCCTTTTATTGGATTGTCAGTAAATCATGTTCTATTTTTTCAATTTTTTCGACAAGGCAGCTAGGCTTGTTGATTGAACATTCCTTGCTCAGATTAAACATGATATATAGGTTGAAATCTGGACCCTCCACCATGGATGGGCTAGTTCAAATATTGCAGAGATTGGGGATGATCATAAGCATCTGATTACAATATTTTTGCCTGTTAAATGTGGCCCAATTTTTGTTATTGGCAATACATCTGCAAGTCACAGATCGGAGGATCAGGGCAAATTTTCTGCTATGACTCCCCTTGTTGGGATATACTACTGACTTTTGTTAAAGCCTTCTTCTCTTGCACGTCAGAGGACTTTTGAGTCTCTTGTTCCTGTCTGGATTGCAGGAAAACATTTCTTGCAGAATTTTTTCCCTTGTTATTTTTGTGTCACGACTTCGAGGAAAATTTTAAAATTAAGTGATATCATTATAAATTTAAGGTCCCTCTAAACAAAGCCTCAACTGCAGTGGTTCAACTTATTTTTTTCATGTGTAACCAAACAATGGAAAAGTAAGAAATTCTGGAATTTTTTTTCCTTTTCTAACTTTTCCAGAAAATTCCTGCAATCCAAACTGGGCTGGATTGCAGAAATTTTGTAGAAATTTTTTTAAGGAAAAACATTTCTAAAAAGTTCCGACTTATTTTACACACAAAAAAATATAACATGAAACCAACCCTATTTAAATTTTAAATCACAGGGACCTTTAATTTATGATAATACCTTTCTAAATAGACCATAATCATATTAATTCCCTCTAAATCGTGGAAACCCCCCCACCCAAACGCGTGCACGCGCCCGCGCACACACACACAATTTTTTCTGTCAGAAATATTTTTCTTGCAATCCAAACAAGGCTTTAGCATGAAATTCTGTTTAATTTAATTTTGAGATAAACTGGTAAGATGTTCTCATCTTGATAAAGGAAAACAACCATGATCCAATGGTTATGGGATAAATTCTGGGATTTTTTATATATATTTTTTTGGATTTTGAGTACAAAAATTATTATTAATGGACTCAAAATTGCATTTAATCTCTGCTAATTTTGAATTTTGAGTCCAAAAGTGATTATTATTGGACTCAAAATTGCTTCTAATTTTGGGTCCAATAATCAGTTTTGGGCAAAATATCAATTCTCAAAATCCAAAACCAACAGAACCTAATTTAATAATGACAAAGCAGGTTGTACTAAATGTGAGATTCAAGGAGCACCATGCTCCCAATATTTTAATGCATTGTGTTGGGAGGAAGATACTAGAAAGAAATGATAGGGCCAAAAATAAGGTGGCTTTCAGGCCTCTGAATTGTCCTGTACACAATAGATTCAATAGTTTATTGATCTCTTTCAGGACGAAATACCCCAAATAGTTTTGTTCTGCCGCTTTTCATCTTACATGGAAAAACAAGATGAAGTTCCATGGAAAAAACGAAGAAGAAAATAGCTCCTCTCATGGAGCAAGCAAAAGCAGCATAGAGAGGGAGTCAATGTACATTGTAAATCATTAAAGACAATCTTAATTAAACAGCCATTATAAGAATTAGAAACAGGGATTTAAGAAAGCTTATCAAATTAGCCCTGCTGCCCCTCCTTGAAAATGCATATTGACTGCATATGAATGATGTGAAAAAACCAACAGGGTGTTCAGCCCTAGAGACTGGAAAGACTGCATCAAATATCAACATGGGTTTCCATTTTTCTGATTTATTTACCTATTTCTACTGCCTGATTTACCTTTGCTTCAGTCCGATATTCTCATCTCCACTCCAAGAACATCCTTCACCACTTCATACGTCACAAATGCAATCGCAATGGATGGAACCACCTGAATAAAGCAGAGCATCATTCTACATCTTTTTTTGTGAAACACAAGGAAATCAGCAAGGGCGTCAAAAGAAGAATTTCACCACAAATTGTTCAAATTTTTTCAGTGAGTTTTCATACAAAATTATAAACACTCAGCTTTTTATGTTCAGGATGGAACCAATTTTCAGTGTGGAAAACCTTTAGTTGTTTGGAATTTCACCCAATTTGGTAAATTTAAGTTTATCCTGATAATTTTTGCAGTGCTGATGTGAAGAGAATAAAAATAATGGTGACTGACCTTTACTGAATTGGGAACCAAACCCTTGTACAGTGCTCCAAACCCTTCGTGACGAACTGTTTTTCTGAAAGCATCAATCATGCCAGAATATTCGAGTGGCGTTTTGCCCCTCCCATCACCGGTCACAATAGAAGAAGCATCCTTCCATCCTACCATCTGCATTCTTCTGCGAATGACGTCAAGGGGGTAAGCAACTGTCTGTCCAACAGTTCCTGCAGCGGCCCCACATGCAAGCCTCGTTGTCACACCCAGCTCATTGTCTTCAACCAATCCCAACGGTCTGGTTTTGATTAACCAGTCCTTTAGAGATTCATACACGGCAAAGTTGAGGCCCACATAAGGAATCTGTAGTATCAAACAAAATTTAATATTCATGAAATGTAATAATATGTAATGATAAGGAGCATACTCATGCTAACAAAAGAAGCGGTAGCTGGTTCAAAGACTTGTAGACCAATTATGAAGTCAATGAGGTGGGGTGGTAGAAAGACTATAAGCAGAAAACCTTACTGGCGATGGCTTCCAATTTGACACAGGGACTGCTAACATGCAGAATAGAGGTCTATACATAGAATTATTATTCAACGGCTGCTTTTGAATCATTCAAAAAGAAAATGCAGTGAAACAAAACAAAAGGAAGAAAGGTGAAGCTAGCACAGGTCATTAAGGACACAAAAAAGAAAGACAGCAGAAATTCCTCCTTGACACACCAAGGTTAGCCCGCCCATTGGCAACCAAGTTGGCCTTAATAAATCGTGAAACCAAACTGACCATCATACACGTTCAAATAATATTGTTTGTTTCCTAGGGTTAATTAGATATTTGGAATGACTTCTACCATTCAAGAGAATATAATCGAGAGAAAAGGGAGGTAGCATGTGATGTTCTGAGTCGGAACAAGCACTCCCACTCCAACCTATCGGGGGATGTAAGACGCGACCTTGTGAAATGACAGAGGAACCCCCCATGTTTAGTATAGGTCCAATAGAGCACACCGTTTAGAATGGATGCTTGTTCCAGAATCAGAACAAGCTCATACTGCCGCAAGACCATCTACATTTTACTTAATCAAGATATGGAAGGTAGTTAAATAATCATGGATAGTGAAGATTCCACTCACAACTCCAATGACAGAAGGTAGCCAGCCTTTGTAAAGAGCCCGTGGGCCTTCTTCCCGGAGGACAGTTGACAATGCATGAAACATCCCTCTATACTGGTACGGGGACTTCTCTGTCTGCATGAATTAGGAAAAGTGGAAAACAAAGTAACATTAAAAACCATAAACTGCACAATCAGAAACCGCAAAACCAGGAGAAAACCATGGGAAAAAAATTCATCAGGAGAATCAACACAATACCTGGACAGTTAGCCTGCCTCGTACCATGTCCAAAGGATAGGTTGATGACATGGCAATGATGCCAGCACATGCACCAGCTCCAAGGCGTAAAAGAGGTGTGAGCTGAGCATTCTCTGCAAAAAGTTATGGGTAAAAATCAGCACTGGTTGCATTGGGACATTAAGGTATACATCAGAGGATATGGAAGCAATTTGAAAAGTCAGCTATGGCATTAGTGTCTTGATATAATTGTCATGCAATTCCAAAAGAATTTTCGTGAGACTAAGGGCTCAATTAATGGGTTAATTAGAGGAAAGAAAGAAATCACTGGAGAGTCAGGATCAGATTTAGCATCCTGCATCCAGCACAAAACTAACATATGTAAAACTCCACATGTGAATGGGCACACTTGTCTATCAAAACATCTATTTGGATAAAGTGCCTGCATGGCTTGACTCGCATGAACTTAGTGAGGCAAATTAGATGCTACCAACTGCAGGAATAACAAAGTTCCCTTGGAAGATGTTGATTATCAACCTTTGTCAGCGTTTGAGCTAAGATGGATAAAGTTACTATTAGGTGCGTTGGTTTTATTCGAGGATGACGGTATAGTAATGCATTGCAATAATTAAGTAGTACTGCATCACCGTTAATCTAGTCTTCCATGACATAGGCAAAAGCATCAAGACATTCAATTCGAGCAAGAGCATAACTAGAGAGATAATTACAAGATATATCTGAAGTGAAACTCGGAGAAAATCTGATCTGGCTTCCTAGTTGGCAAATTGGGAATGTTAGACCCATTATAGAGAGGCAGAGTTTTTCTTCTTCTTTTTTCTGGATCCTTAGAGAAACAATATGTGACGTGGCATCGATGCGGACCACCTTTTACAAACGAAACCAATTCCCCAAGAAATAGCAAGAGCAAGACACTTGTATATAAACATATTTTTCATGTTTGGAAACCAGTATCCTCATCGGCTAGACTTATCTAACAGTCAAGTTACATACCTAGTGTTTTTTTAAATGGGATACCTAGTGCTGTTCAATAGAATTGAAAGACTAGAATATGGCACTCTATTTATATTACTAATTTAATGTTGTCATGTTGGAGTAGGCAGCTGAAGAAGACTTCAGTCAAAATTTTGAGACAAACTCATCTATAACATTACAATGGCTAGGGTTTCAATTTTGTAAGATTGTGTTATTTAGTCGTCGAAGAGTAAAGTAGCTATCTAATATCAATGTGATTTCATATAAGATTTGGATAATCTAAAATGTGATTTAATATATAATTCTGATAATTTAATATGTGATTTAATATATAATTCTGATAATCTAATATGTGATTTCATATAAAATTTGGTTGTCACTGAAATTTACATATGCTCTACATGTATTTGCTTTATCTTTTATTAATAATTCCACCATTTCAAGAGACTTTTCCATGTCAACTCACTCTAGTTACTTTTGTTTGTAAGTAGTGGGAGATAACAAAAATAGGGAAAATGATATAGGGAGAACAAAAATAGGGCACAACCTACAACTAAGACACGTGGGTAGAAAACAGGAAAAAGGCTGAGGATTTGAACTTTTAAGTCCTATATATGTAGCTATATATATATCTTAAGCACACCCAAATAACAAATAGAAATGGATGTCAGTGCTTCCTTGTACTATTAGTATGTACTTGTAAAGACAACAACGGATGTTAGTTTGACCATCATCATCATCATCATCATTTAATGCTATATCCTTTATTATCACTACAGTAACTTCGAGATACCACTTATACTGGTTCTCAAAATGCATATCCTTAGATGTTATGTTCTCATTAATATAAGTAGAAAATATTTTAACATAATACAAAATTCATAGAAAGATTAACAGACTAAACAAAATTGCAAGTTTTGAGGAAAAAACTATGAAAATAAAAAATATACCGTTTCCAGGTTGTTGTCGACGGAGCAATAAGATTCCCCTGTTAGCAAATCAATTGACAATCATCAAAACTAGAAAAATGATTTCATGGATGAATCCTAACTTTAAGACATGAAAACATTACACAATGTTTTTGTTCTCAATGAATGGAAATTGTAGTGGAAACACAAAAAAATGCTTAAACTAAGTTTCCCATGTTCAACATTTCAGGTCAACAGCAAAATGAACTTAGAAGAAAAGAAGTAAGAATAAAACCCTATAGAATTTATCAATATTGTATAAATTAACAAGCTGTAATAGTTTATGCATATATCATGCACTAGTGCAATAAATAAGGAGGAACTGTTAGTATCCATTAAATGATTATGACCATAATATACAATGAAATAAAACGTGTCCGCCTCTATCAGTGCAAGATAAAGGTTAGATGAAAAGAAATTGTACCTTGATGCTTGCTCATAGCTAAAGAACTTGACGGCTGAATTCGGAACGATGCGTGCACAATTGGTACCATTGCCTTTAAAGAGCCCTCGAAAACCCTCAGTTCTCCAAATATATTTCAGGCCTTGAATTGTTCCACTGTACTTGATACTGTGAGGATTTTGAACCTGTATTTGCAAAGCCAAGGAACATACCTTGCTTTAGAATGCAAAGAGTGACAAGAAAATAAAAATAAAGTTGGGATGAAGATGCCAGATATTGGAAAAGCACAGGTTCTTCAATATTTTTATCAACAAAAAAGGAATGAGCTATGAAAGAGATCAAGCATATGCTTCACAATGATGTGCTTAAAACATAATCCCCCATAAGTCTAGCTTTCTTCTCTAAATTGCAAAACTAACTTTTCCACTCCTGAAGCCATATTGTCAGTATTCCTTGATGTGTTATAACCATAATGCCCTCTACAGTCCACAGTTCCTTTCAGCAAAAGACTGAAGGAAGATCACATATAGTTATTAGAAGGTATAGTCAAAGGCCAATGAATAGGAAACCAAACGTTTTGGTCTATTTTAGACTTCTGCAAAAGCTTCTAAAAATGTTTTCTCAACATTGTTGTATATTTTCATTTTTAGCTCTCTTTAGAAATAGTTTTATAGTCATTTGAGGGGCAATTGATATTTTTTCAATCCTACCAAATGAATGGGAGGGTTCAAAACACATCAAAACCCCTCATTTTCATACTTTTGCAGAGCCCATTTCTTTGAATTTTTTAACTATTGAAAAAAAAAATTACACTGATTATAGCGTCTTCCCGGAACAAAACACCGAAATGGACGAAACATCATAACATTTCATTCTAATGAGCAAAATGAAACATCCACCCATACGAAATTAATAACTAAGACTACAACTAAAAAAGGTGAGTATACTACCCAAAAACATCACAACCCATTATAGGAACATGCAACGACTTGCAATAATATCTCATTAAAATTTCAATCATTTGCTGACCTTAGAAATTTTTGTGGGAAGTTGGGAAAAGGCAAAGAAGATAGAAATAATGATACAAAGATTTCGTGGCTGAAAGCAGTTTAAAGAGTTAAAACAAAATCTACCTGCAGCAATATTTTTAACCGCTCCAAAGGAGCAACAGCAGTGCGTGATCTGCAATAGAAATACACAACATAGATCAGCGCAAAGACAAATACTACAATAGAAGATGCATATTACATGAGTGCAACCTAAATTCTTATGTTACCATTGTACAATTCATTAGCTTACTGTTCCACATTGTCATACAATTTACTCAAAAGGAATCACATGGCATTTTTTTTATGATTATCAATTATCTTAAAATAAGTTACACACTATAGATTGGAGTAGTAAAATGGAATAACTGGTGATATCCAGGGACTGACTTCTTTCACATTTATAATTGGTTTTTGTGCTCTTCGTTTTTCTTTTGTGCCTGGGTGCCCTATGTAGTTCATCACTTGTAAGAAACTATGGAATTTCAATTATTGGAATGCAGTTACCGTTTTTAAAAAAATGTAGTTTATTAAGTAAATCCTTATTTCCCATAATTTAACTAATTTCTGTAGTTATATTGGTTTTGTGCCGAAGCGTAAGAAAACGTACGATTTGATCTGGCACTCTAATGGTTTTAAGGCCTGATTATACTTCCAATTGACCAACAAACAAATCCCAAAATTAGAAGAAAAAAGCATTGCCTTTAGAGCTCTAGATCATTAGTTTCCCAAGCCAGTAAGTCTGTAACCAGTCATCTTAAAATCCCCTGCTTCACTCTAGAGGTTAAGGAAACAAAACTGAACCAGAAAATCATGACATTTATAATAAGCACCAACATAAAGCAAAAAATTACCAAAACCCTAGCGTAGGGTTTAAAGAAGCAGGAACGACTCAAAATTGAAAAAAAAACTAACGGATTACAAAGGAAATAAGAACAAAATCGGCAACGGATTTGCAGTAGTAACTAAAAAACATAGTAAATCAATGAAAAGAAGAAAAAAAAAAGTAAATCAGAGAAAATAACAAAGCTCCAAACCTAATTAGTGTTCAAGAAAAAAACGAAAACGAAAGAAGAGACCAAAACTTAAACGTCCTTGAGTTGAAATGTCACAAAAAGAATCAAACAATAAAATTGTAGAAAAAGAGGAAGAAATGAGAAAAGATAGAAACAGACACTCCTCCCGCAACACCTCCGGCGAAGAGAGATTTAGAGATGGTGAGGATGGCGTGGCTGGGCCCCGCCTTTACTCCTTCGCTCGCTATCTTCGCCTCCTCCGCCAGATTCACCATACTTTCCGACGCCATTAGGAATCAAGAAAAAGAAAATCTCGCCCCCCGCGGAGGAGGAGGAGGAGCTGATCAGAAGGTTTTTAGCGTTCGATAAAATGAAAATTAGTAATGTGGAGGGAGAGAGAGGGGGTTTTTATTTTCTCGTCTGTTGGGTTTTTGAGGAGACGGAAACCTAGATCTTCCGACGGCCGTTGAGCCGAGCCGGCCACGCCTTCCCGGCTATCTGGAAAGATGAGTCTCCGGGCAAATGGTCGGGTATCAATGTCAAAAGTACTAAAACCCCCCTATCCTTCAATAGATGGACAATAGCAACCACCAATCTCTCTATCAACTGACGGTATTATTACCCTTTACATTCCACTTTTTTTTGCTAGGGACCATTGCACAAGGCATTTCACATATAAACTGTTGCATGAGAGCAGCCGATTAATTAAATAAGACAAAATTTGTTGAAAAGTGAGCCTATGTGGCTGCTCTCTCTCATGCATGCAATTGTCCCTAGCAAATCCCTTTTTTCATTCATTTGATTTTGTGCTTCCACTCCAACAACATTGGAGGGATTGTTTAGAGTCGGAAATTAGCTGATATCATCAAAACCCGGATATCACGCAATGATCAAAATTTGGGAATTGACCGGGTAACCACTCACGATGACTGAAAAGCCCCTTCACAAAATGACTTATATTCGGAGTAAAAACCATTTTGTGAAAGGGCTTTTTAGTCAATATATGAAAGGGTGCTGGCATTCCCACTCATAAAATACAGTCAGGGGGGATCACAGTATATCATATACGACAAACTAACAAGGGTGGAAGTGGAATTGGACAGTCTAAATTAATTTGAACGGCTTAGCTACGCCCCAAAAAGCTAAGCCGTTGATTTTGTAGTCCTTAATCTCTGTCCACATGGGACCCAGACCGTATACCTCTCCTCATGCTGATCTACTAGATTATACATGCATATACGTCCCAAAAACTGATTGTTAGGATTGATCTCAACGGTGAGATTGTCCACCAAGTGGAGGGACGGGAAAGAACATATTCTCCCTTGCTTCCCAAGAAATACACAAAAGGTTTGTGGAATACAATGCCATTTTCATTAGAATATTACAAAAGTGCCACTAAACTAGCTACGTCCCCCCCTCCCCTTTACTCTCACATGTAAGTTGGGAGTGTGCATGGGCCGGGCTAGAACAGGCCTACACTTACATTTTTGGACTCACAATGGGTTCTCAAAATTCAAAACAAATAGGGCCTAAATGGGCCCAAAACATTTATATTTCCGTGGCAGTTTAGCCTTCCGAGCTCAGCCCGTGGTCTACACTTACTGATTCGTATCCCTGCTTGTAATAAAAGGTAGGAAAATAATTTGAAGATGCCAAGGGATGACAAGTGATAATTCACCCTCTTTTCTTCCCCTGGCCACTCCCCGCAACTCTAGAGAAACCCGTTTTGCAACACAGCAGGAAACCGAACAAATCGGTTATTGCCATGACATCACAAGTGACATACAACTATTCCTTTGTTTGTTTTAGGCAACTCATAAGTAAGGTTACTTTCTGTACACATGGCACATTGTGATTTTTGGTTCCTCAGATCAGTCTTATTCTCAGTTACCATATCATTTTCCATACTTTCCCCCTTTTACTTGGGACAGCCCCCTCTATCTTAAAAGAGTAGTGATGGCATAAATACACTAGAGACTAGAGAGGGCTGTCCCAAGTAAAAACAATGGGCAAATATATCACTTCCCATATGATTACTCTTTTAATACTATACGAGGGAGTGATTCCGAGAAGAACAAGAGGTGAATCGTCTTTGTCGGCTGGCCGCCACAAAATAGATCTAAAGACTGAGCCGGACGGCGAGAACCTAGTCGGTGTTTATCGCCGACAGTTGCTGGTGATAGCTAAGTTATATATGACTTTATAAGCTAAAACCTGGATTGTACATTTCCAGGATTGTAAAATCTGGGTTTTTTATTATATAATCCAAGTTTTAGGATATAAAATCCAGTCTTTTACAATCCTAGAGTATAAAATCCATGTATCCAAACGGCCCCAAGAAGTCAATCTTGATTGACATAAACAAATTTAAACCACATTTTTTTTAATTTGAAAAAAAAAAACATGTTTTTATTGGTTTACCGTCTAAAACTTTTCCAATAAAAATGCTTGAGGAAAAACACATTTAAAATGTGTTTTTAATATTTTAAATGCCTTTTGGCCAACTTTACCCCCACCATATAACAAAATTTTATACGCAATTTTGTGTTTTTCCATTTTTTTATCTTTACCCAAAACCATATTAAACTTGAATTTTTCCCGTCCCGTCCCAAATCATTTGCTAATTATGATTGTCTTATATTGTATACTAGTTGCAGACCCGTGCGATGCACAGGGCGAGGAAAAAAAAAATGCTTAAAAGCTACTTTCATTCTAATTATGGGAATATTATTTATTAGTTTTAAAAAGTGAATCCAAAGACAGGTATATATATTTCCATGATTTGGGGTATAACCTGGGTTAAATTTCAAATTATGAGAAATCAAAGAAAATCAGGTTAACAAAACCAAATAATCCAAAAGGGCAAATTGCTTTTGGATTGAAATAGAGAGGGAAAAAGGGTTAAATTTGCCTTTGAAGAGAAGGTGTGAAGGCATTCAAGTCATTTAAAAGTGAAATTTAATCATTTTAATCAAATAATAACAGCCTGATAGTTTTATATAGGGAAACACATATCACAGTAACGGAGGACAAACAAACCAAATAATTTTTCAAAGCAGAACGCCAGAACCATATAACCCGAAACTAGAACAATAAATTATGCAAAGGAAGAAAGATTAATGTTTTATGTATTTTTTTTATAGTTTGATTACATGCTTACAACGCAGTGGTGTTAGTTGGTTTTTTGTTGTAGTTGATGTTCGTATTCGAGATAGAAACAGAGTGATGTGACCTAATCCGACTCAAAATCATCGAGGCCTAGCCGATCTGAAACAAAATAATCAGAATTTCTTTTAGAAAAAAAAAGAAACAAATTACGCATAGGGGTAAATTAATTAATAACTATAAAAAAGGAAAAAAAATCCCCAACCTCCTTTACCCAAAATAGTAGATACTGATTGTGTAAAAAAAGGGAAAGAAAAAACCCCATCGACATAATAAAAAAGAGCCGACCCCCTTTACCCAAAATAGATGATATTGAAAAAGTTTTTTAAAAAAAAAGGAAAAATATCCCTAACACCATTACCGAAAGAAATGAAGATATCACAAAAGAAGGGAAAAAAACACAGGTATGAAAATGTTAGATAGAATAAAAAACACAGAAGAATAATAATAAAATGAAAATAACAATACAAACATAAACCTACTGAAATCCAGAGATTTGCAAAGGATGATTGGGGCAACAACATGATAAAAAGAAAGCAGAGTTCCAACAAACATATCGCAGCCCATGTATATGGATGTAGCCCATCACCACCACCATAAAAAAACACTCTTATGAAGAATTCCTCTTCAAATTTGAAAGACAATCGTTAGAATGATATATTTAGTTGGCAACTCCAATCAGTCAAACCCATTCACCTAAATCTCAAAATTCAAGAAGAAAATGATCAAAAGAATCTCAAAATCCAAAATTCACACTGAACTTTGTGAACTATTAGATAGCCTAGACCATCATTGGAAACAGTATAAAACTTAATCCAAAGAATTTAAAAAATATGAACAGAAAGAAGCAAACAAAAGGCTTACATCTAGAGTAAAACCAATATAGATTAGAGTAATAGCCTGCTCTTGGTGACATACCATCTATGATGATATCGCCCTGACTGCTTTTGGGATGTCTCGAGCATCGACGATATGCCTGAACAATGGTAATATCTCGTTCAAGCATTTGATGCGCGTCAAATAAAATCATACTCATATATATATGAACAAAATCATGTTTATTTCAGAAATGCTTTTTTCTTGTCTCTTCTAATCCCAATCGAAGCTTCTCTTTGTGGAAATCATGATTAGAACAAAAGTAGTATAATGAAAAACTTGAAACACATGAATCGAAGACTTTGATTCAAGCACCTATAGATGAACTACTAATAGATATGAAAAACTATGAACAAACATAAACTAATAGAAAGGAATAAAGAATAATAAAAGTAAAATCTCTTCGCGCCAAGCGAACGAAGGTGAAAAACAAAGCTGGTAATAACATCCTTTCAGATAAGTCTCCCTTTCTAATAACAAAGCTTTCTATTAACGCTTCTCATGAAAAGACAAATTTTAATGGCGTCCAACACCGGTGTCACAACAGAAACTGCACCATATATTCTTCCTCAGTATTCTTCTTGAATGGAGGGCACACCACCGAATCATATGAAAAAAATGGCTGAGGTTGAATGAGCTCGTAAGAAAAGAAATCTTCATTTAAAAATGTTTGTATGCGTTAGGAAATGAATCGAAAATACGGAATACCAAAGGAATTCTTTTTATTTGCAGACGGTTCCAATAGGACGAAGGGGCGACTTTTCCAACTTCAACAGAAACCAAAACGTGTGTGTGTGTGTGTGTGTGTGTGTGTGTGTGTGTGTGTGTGTGTGTATATATATATATATATATATAATGAGAAGAAGAAAATGAAATAGATGAAAGCAGTGGATGGAAACCCAATTACTCTCACACCTTGAAACAAACATGCAGACCAAAAGAAGAACATAGACAATTCACTTTTCTTGATTGGGACCCAGTGGGTAACAGGCATTCCTAACATAGATTTTGCATTTTCATCTTTGAGTCACAATTCAAGAGGTAGGAAAAAAAAATGCAAATGCTCGCCTACTTGCAAATTGGGATAAACTACTACTTGCATCATCAAAACATCAACACAGATCAGAAGCCCTCTTTAGCAAAAAAAAAAAAGATGATTGGATTCGAGATGAACATCACATCTCAATAAGCAGAAAAAAAGAAGTTAGAACAAAGTTAGCTTTCCGCCATTAAAAAAAAAGTTAGCTTTCTCATTGCATAGACAACCAGGGAAAAGAAGGGGAAAAAATAGATACTACAAAACAGATATATTTGAGAGAAATTAAAAGGCAATAAAATAAAGGCGCAGCCCATTTCCAAGGGAAAAAAACCAGAATCCAATTCATCTACCTTATATCCAAGTTCAGCACTCATTATGAAGCATAAAGATCAGACTAGTAGCTTCCTGTTTTTGACGGACCATCGATGATTATTCTCCCTGACAGCTTTGGGGACGTCTCTAATATCGACAATACGGCTGAACATAGGTAATAACTCGTTGATGCATTCCATCAAACACCTGGTGTGCATAAAATAAAATCATATTCAGATACATAAAATATGAGAAGTAGAAAAGGAAATTGAAGAAAGAAATGGTTGAAAACCATTAGACGAAAAAAGGTTAACCCCCAAGAAATTCACAGATGCACAGAAATGATACGGGTAAAAAGATCTATGACAAAGATGCCCAGACACATGCACATCTATAAATAAACATAGAAGCATTGTTTTTTTTTCCTCTATACAAATAGCACAGTTAAGTTTAAAGACGATTTCCTTTTAAGGCATTTCATCGAGCAAATTGTGTGCACATGAACCATGTATATGAAGTAGGAGAAAGCCTCCATCATCTGTTGGTGTCGCTTTTAATGGGACACCATCTTCTGGTTCTTCTTGTAAATCATCAACATGTTATTTGCCATACACCAAATGAATTGATGTTCTCACCAATGTCTGCGCCAGAAACAAAATCATGAGCTAAAATGACAACCATAACTCCAGAATAGTTGCATCAACACAATTTCTATGAGACCATGCTTTAGTATAGAATATACACCAATATTAAACCCACCAACAAAATTAAATGAAATTATATATATATATATATATATATATACATACATACTTGATGAGATAAATATGAAAGAAACAACAAAGGTAGAGCCAAACTATAACCAAAATAACCCTTCAGAAGAACAGAAGAAAGGAGAAATATCTCAAAATTGGAAGAACCGGGTTCCACCATACTACTATAACCTTTACAAAGTTGTAGAAAGTCACGAATCGTATCATGGGCCTGTAATAGAGGATTGGATTGCGGTGATGGAGAGAGGAAGAAGAGGCAGGTAGAGGCCATGGCAGCCATTGATTCTCAGAGAAGGGGATTAATGTTTGGGGAATGTGGAAAGTAATGGGCTAGCCATAAATCACGCACTATGCAGTCATGAAATGGTGAAACTGGCGTTACGGGAATAGCAGGAGACGGACCGTTTGGAATGGAAAGGTTGTATGCGTTTGGAGCTTCCCCTATGAGGAAGCGTTATGCATTAGGCGAAGAGGCAATCGGCAAAACACATTAATATAAAGCGGGGAAATATCTAGAAAATGGTAAGGGGAGACGTTTGGAGATACCAAAGGGCTCTTGTAATTCCAACTTTTGCGTAAAAATTACTCTCTATTAAAATCGGAACTTTAGATTTCCCTAAATTTCAGCCACAATGAGGAGATACGTTATTTATCTAAACTTTTGCATAGAGGAGTGACACATGGCATCACCATGGCTTAGAGGATTCCGCTTTACTTATACTAGTAAAAAAACCCGTGCGATGCACGGGGCGATGAAAATATAGAGGTTGGCTGGCAGACTGCTGTGCAAAAAACAATCATAATTAAAATCTTCTTAAAAATTAAATTTTACATGGAAACAATAAATAAGGTGATGACCTTTTCTAGAAAGTAATCATCATCAACAGTCACTAATATGGACTAAATTCAACCAAAGTAAATAGCGGAAAAAAGTAATTTATAAAATCAATGACCCTAAAATGGGCTCAATTTAACCAAAGAAATAAAAAAAAAGTAGGGAGTTTTGGCTAAAAACAGTAACCTACTATGCACTAAAAACAGTAACCTACTTTCCACATTTTATTTTAAATTTAAAAATGACAAATTTACCCTTTATATAAGAATTTTAGGGGTGGGATTATGATATTCCCACACCCATTATTTTTAGAGTTTTTATATGGTGTAAGCTTGCAGCTCAGTATTTTTCAAAAAGTATTGTATTGAACACCATAGGATGATCGAAACCATCCATTTGATAGGACACAATATAAATAGGTTGCGCCCCACAAATCAATTCCATAAGATGATCCTAGCCTTTCGATCTAAAAAGGAACTGGGTGTTATGGAAACCACTATAGAAAGGATGGTTAGGATCATCCTATGGAGGATCATTTGATGGTCCAAATGTAAATAGGTTGTGCCCCAAGAATTTTAGGGGTAGGATTATGATACTCCCAAACCCCCCTTATTTTAATTTAGAGCTTTTATCTGGTGTAACCTTACATAGTTCAGTATTTTTCAAAAAGTACTATACGGCAAACCATAGGATGATCCAAACCATCCATTTGATGGGCCACAACGGTTGTGCCCCAAAAATCATTTCCATAAGATGATCCCTTTCTTGAAAGTAATTATCCTCAACAGTCCCTAAGATGGACAAAATTAAAGCAAAGAAAACAAAGAAAAAGTAATTTGTAAAATCAATTTGTCCCTAAAATGGGCAAAGTAATTTAACCAAACAAATAAAAAAATTAATTTGTAAAAAATGACAAAGAAAAAAGAAAGAAAGTAATGGATCAAAGCATGAATAAATTTGCTATAATAATTGAATCCGGTGTACCAATATCTTTTTTGAGGCATTCCATCAAATAGGTGGCGTGCATCTAATAAATCCATACTAAAATGTATAATGACCAATCTGCACTTTTTTGTCAAAGAAGCAGATGCTAAAGCCTGAGCATTTTTCTTGATATCCAAGAAGAAGCATCAACGACCCAACAAACTTATAAAATGCAAGCAAATCCATAACTGGACTTTGTATAAGTGGTTCATAATCCATGGATCTCTTTGTTATACACAGAGCAAAGATAAAAGCAGCAGAGATAAATCCACACAGGTGAAATTAAAATGTCTATACTCAAAATACAACTGAAATGTAAAATCAAATCCACAAAATAGAAATATAAATAATTCACATATTAATCCAAAAACTCATAAAAGAAGAAAGTGCCTAGAAAATAGTACCGACCAAATTTTGGTTGGCTAGATGGGTAAGATCAATAAAACCAGAGTAGCATCAGTATTGCAACTCGAATCAGTCCCGATGCTCCCATTCTCCAAGAAATTGCTTGCCATAAGTGCCAGGTCAACAGATTTTTGGAAATTACAATTGTGAGTGATAGCACAACCAAAACGTCTCTTCGCAGGAAATGGAGAAGAAGCTGATGATATATTGTTATCCGTTGAAAAGAAGAACAAATGCAAGAAATTAGTCAGATAGACGACTTGAAATCCCTCCAAAAGCCAAGCAAATAAAGGATTAATCTCTAGTCTAGTCACAAAAAAGTGAAAAAACTTAATTCTAAACAAAAAAAAAAAAACTATTGAGCAAGACAGAGAGCTCGTAAATTGAACAGAGAAAAGGAAAAAGAATATAGCATAGTATTTTTCATTCATCAAGGAAGTAAATGAATGAAAGGAAAACATGATTTCTATTTCTAAACCCTTTACATGGTTTAGAAGTCATCCTCAGAGCTCAAGTACTGGCCATGATCTCTTGGCCAGTATATATTGGTTTCTTCTCTCAAAACTCTATTAGCTATGAATATCGATGTGTCTAAAAAAATAGGGAAAACAATTTGGCTTTCCTCTTCTGGCTGAAAGCCTGAAAGTAAGGACAGTGGGGATATTAGGGTTCTTGGGGACATATGGAAGAGAGAAAAGGACACGTGTTGGGTTAAGCACAGAAGTTGCTGAGGAGAAAATATCTCTGACTTTCTAGAGAGAGAGAAACGGAGGACACATATTAAAGAGAGTGGAGGTACGATTTTACCCTTCTATATAGCCATCGAGAGAGGAGAAATCAAGGCCTCTTTCTTATCTTGTGTTAATAGAGACAAAAAAAATGAAAAATATCTCTAGAATGACTTGACACGTTGAATAGAAAAGGAAAAATATCTCTGCAACAACCTTGACGTGTTAAATTAGATACATTCAGTATTTTTCTCCTTTCAAGATAAGGCTACTGAAAGGGCAAAACTACCCCCACGAAATGGCTGGATAGATACACGGGAAGAGCATTAAAACGGTAAAAATCAGCCACCTTAACGTGTTAAATGCACAGAGTTTTCAAATAAATGAAAAAATTCATCATTTTCTCTTCTGCTATAGAAGCGTTCAAAAAATCCCACAAAAATATCTCCCATGCCAAAAACACTCGTGGTAAAGAAGGAAATTAGAATTTGTTGGAGGGTTCAACCGGAAAGAAGTACAAAAAAAGAGGCTGGGGGAGTAAGGGACGACGACACGTGGCGGGGAACAGTAAAAAATCCTTCTGGCTTATTATAGTAGATAATATATATAAGATGTATTTACATCTTTACAAATAAGACAAAAGGAAGGCTAAACTAAAGGGCGCCTTTACAGAAAAGGGCCACAAGGGCACCCTCATTGTATCCCCATTACCAAAATGCATTTATAAAGCACTACAAAATGTAAAACTATAGAAACAATTAATGCACTCTTGTGGCGTGGATCCAATGGAGGCACCCTTGTGGCAGGATTTTGCAAGGACGCCCTTAAGTTTAGCATTTCTCACAAGACAAACTCATTTTGACTCATCTACCTAATTTTTTTGGTGACATACTTATAGCTACATATGCACCCTAAACATGTGCACACGTCTTCCCAATTTCTATTTTAAGTGTTTTAGGTGCTTACGAAGGCCTTGCTTTCTTAGGTAGATGATCATCTCATGGATGCCTCAAAAGCATCTCCAAATCATCGTAGAACATAAAGAACAGGCCAAAGCCCAGATGAATGAAGAAGAGTTGAGAAAAGATGAAGAGGTTGTAAGTCCTTGGGATTGTGGAAGCCCATTGTATGATTCCTTTGAGTTGGTCTCTTTTTCTCATATCCTTGATCGGAACCTGATGGCCCTGCCCTTTTTGGGCGGATCCCGGAGGTTGAGCTACCGGTTCTCTGATGCTTCTGATGGGAATCGGCCGAGTTGCAAGATGCTGTCCGCTGCGAGAAATAAAGGGTTCTGTAAGGTGGCTTTGTTCAATGGAATAATGAAGAAGTTGAAGGTTTGGGGACAAAGGAGGAAGGATAAGCTAAAGAAGATGAAGACTTAATTTTCATGGATTTTGTAATCCTCTTTTATCATGGAGGCAATCGAGTCACTTCCATGGCTTGTGATCTCTTGATTTCATGGATCTTGTTGCCCTTTACCCCTTGCCTGTATGCTTAATTTCTAGAGAAATAGAGAAATAGTCATTGCTGAAGAAATAAGAGTCTCTCTTGTATCTAGTCTCCTAATGAGAGAGAGAGAGAGAGAGAGAGAGAGAGAGAGCTTGAACGTATGGAAAGGGAATTTAGGTTTGCTTGAACATTGGGTGCTGTAGAGTTTCGATCTTCCAGTTGTGAGTGTTTCATGTGTAATGATTTTAAGAAATTGGTTATTATCCTTTTTAATCTTTCTAAGAATCATGGTATTAATCGGTGATACGGGTATTCATGATATACTATAAGATTTGTTTTTTGAAGGGTGACTTGACCAATTAAAATTAGATCAGTTAAGAAGTTTGGAAACTAAATTGCAAAAATACTAATAATATGTTTTATTGGACGATATTCATCATATTGGATGAGATTATTCTATGGTCAATATTCCAAGCCTCATAATCTTGCATAGTTTCCTTCACAGTTTAATGGAATCTAGAAAGAAAATAGGAACAAAATAAGCCTCTCTAGAGTCCTCTTGAACCTCATTGGTTAAAGTTAAACTTCGATGGCTCCAGCATGGGAAATTCATGGCCGACAGGTTTTGGAGGGGTTCTTAGAGATGAAAACTGTGTCACCAAATGGGCATTCTCTGGACCAATTGGTAACAAGGATTCAAATGAGGCTGAAGTCAAAACAGCTGGCCATCGAGACAGTACTAACTTCCTTAACCAACTAAAAAGCTCATTAGATTGATGGAGGTAGAGATTTAGATCATATTATTGTGTGTGTGTGTGTGGGGGGGGGGGGGGGGGGGGGGGCGGGCGGGGAGACTCCCTTATTATTGTCAGATGGCTAGATGGAAGGTCTCCCCAGCCATGGAGATTTTCTCAATTTATGGGTGAGATCTTCGGCCGTGTGGTGGGTCACTCAGTTCATTACGGTACCAGCACGTCAGAAGATCTGCGAATGGAGAGGCGAACCGGCTAGCCCGAGCTGTAGTTTCGAGATCGGCAATAGAGATTTTCTATTTCCTCCCCCTTGATTTCTACTGTTATTGTAGAGTTTTTGTCTTCTTTGTACACTTTGATCCCATGACTGTCTCCGCGTTGTCTTCTCTTTTTATTTGAATTTTTTTATTTCAACAAAAAAAAAAAAATCCTCTTATTGTATGCATCATCCACATACAAATATAAAGCTTAATCAAATCCAACTACCTTATCTAGCACCTATCCAAGGATGAGATCTAGTGAGATCACATATGCTCCAACACGGACATTCTATGGGTAACATAGAGAACTAAAAAAATCAAGAGTTTATCTTTTGTTGGTGTAATGCTAAAATAAGGTTGATGGATGAAGGACCTAGGATCCTCGACAAAGACTTGGAGTGGCACAAATGGGGCCCAAAAAGTGTCTATAAGGACCGAGCCCAACACCCAACGTCACTAAAATAATGATAATTTCTGGTCGGGAAGTAATATATTCACCCTCCTTTCTTCCTTGGGCCAGCCCACCCTAGTGTATTTATGACTACCCATTAACACTAAAAGGGTAGAGCCTGGAAGAAAAGGATGCGAATATATCATTTCCCTTTCTCGTCTGTTGCTCTTTCACCTTCAATTCTCTTCCTCATAAGCCAACGCTAATTAATTCGCAACCTCCTTCAACCACCGTTGATCGATCAACGTAGCTTCCATAAAATCTCTCTCTCTCTCTCTCACACACACACACACACACTCACACTACGACCGAAAGCTCTAGAGAATCGACAAGCTTTGTGAAGTAGGTAAAGTAGTTGGGTCATATGCATTAAAATATGATAGGCATACGAAATGCCAAATGCTTGAAACATTTGTCCATGAAATGATTTTATATTTCCATCCCAGCCAAAAACAACGACAAAGCTCGACACAACACGTGGCATCTCAAGAAAGAGCCAAAATATGTGTTGGTGGGTGTGTCAGGGGCACAAATATATCCAAATGTGAAAAATAAAGAACTTCAACTATGCAACTTCAATACATTTGTAAGTAGGAGAGAAAAACAAAAATGAAAAAGATAAGACAAATATAAGAGCAAAAGAAAGCGACAGGTGAGAAATACATGGTGTCGGTATTATTCAGTAGTAACGGGGGTACAATAAAACTGCCTTAAAACCATTGAGGATGACCAGTCCATAACTGCACAGCTACCATGTCTAGAACTTAGAATTGTCTAACGGTCACTTTCTTTGAGTGGGAAGTGATATATTAGCCCCCTTTACTTCCCCGTACACCCTCCTCTAGTGTATTTATGAATTATGACTACTCTTTCTACACTACTACTACTAGGAGGTGGGAAGTGAAGAAAGGGTAACGAATATATCATTTCCCTTTTTGAATTCTAATTTTTGTGCAGAGATTAAAGAACAAAATAGGAAGGTTACAACTCAGAACAACTAATGGGTTGTTATCCTAGAATTAAAAGAAACACTAAATACCGAACCAAGAAAAGCAAAAGAGTTATTATATGAACAGAATAAAATATAGATATTCTCACTTAATCATCTGACCGTTCGCTGGTTTCTCTATTTTTAAAGGGAAGTGATATATTTGTCCCCTTTTCTTACTATGGACATCCCCTTCTATTTTATTTATTTATTTATTGTAACGAAGGGTGTCCCCACCCCCTTCCGGGGTAGGACTATTTCCCTACGGATGTGTGCAATCACCCGGAAACCACGTGCATCGGGTAAGCAAGAGGGGATTCGAACGCTCTGGGGAGCAAACCTCCCCACTGACTACTCTTTGACACTAGAGGGGGGCTGTCCCAATTGAGAAAAAGGGGCAAATATATCATTTCCATTTTTTAAATGGCAGAATCTCTACCAAAACAGGCAAATGCTCGTACGGGTACCACAAAAACACCTCCAAATCTGCCATACAAATCTTGAAATCAAGAACAGGCCGAATCCCAGATGAAGAAACAAGAGGAGAAAGAAAGTGGCAAGGTTTTTGGTCCTTGGGACTGTGGGAGCCCTTTGTATGATTCCTTTGAGTTGGTCTCTGTTTCTCATATTCTCGACCGGAATCTGATGGCCTTGCCGTTTTCCGGCGGATCCGCGAGGTTTAGGAGCCTGTTTTCTGATGCTTCTGATGGGATTCCGGCGAGATGCAAGATGGGGTCTACCACAAAAAACAAAGGGTTCTTTATGGTAGATCTGTTCAATGGATTTGTGAAGAAGTTGAAGGTTGATAGACGGAGAAGGAAAGATAAGCTGAAGAAGAGATGAGGACTGATGTTCATGGATTTTGTAGTCCTCGTTTATCTTGGAGAAAATCGAATCACTAGTAAAGAAAATAATGAAATGTGTATGAATTTAAACATGGGTATGTTCTCTATATCTCTCTCTATTATTTTTCCATGAACACTACTATTGGAATTTTTTGTTTCACACCTTTTAACTGCCTTCGCCAATCAATCTCTTGATTTCGTGAATCTTGTTGTCTTCTTTATTGAGAAAACACAGACATTGATGAAGGAATGGGAGCATAACAAAGCATACTTAAATACTGCTTCAATGCATAACTTTTTTTTTTTCAGGTGAATTATTTGTTTTTCGAAAAATTTAACGTGGGTTATCTTCAATCCACTCTCTAGATTTCATGGATTTGGGGGTATTAATATATGGATGAACAAAGTAACGAAATTGAAAGGGAAATGATAAATGCGCCCTTTCTCATCACTTTGAGCACCAGCGGCATTATACGTGGCAATCAGGTCACTTCATTCCTTCAGATGTGAAGTACACCAACACCTTTAATTTGCAGTCCTAGATACAGTCATAGATACGCTCCAGCTGGGTGTCCCAAGTAATGAAAAGGGGTGCATTTATCATTTCCCAATTGAAATTGGGACAACAAAATACTAGAATTGCCAACGGGGGACACACTTTTGAAAAATTGTTAAAGAGAGTTGATAACCCCTTTTGAGAGTTTGACAACCCCATTTAGAGGGTTGACAACCCCCATTTCGTCGCTCTCTAACAATTTTTCAAAAGTGCGTCCCCTGTTGGCAATTCACGTATTTTGATGTCCCCCATCGGCAATTTTTCCATTGTATTATTAGTACCAACCATGCTTCTTTCCACTGTCTATCTTTAAGGGGCGGCCCGGTGCATGAGGCTCCCGACATTGCGGGTTCTGGGGAGGGTTCGATGTGCACAGCCTCCGCTGCTTTGCAAAGAGGCTGTTTCCGTGAGTTGAACCCGTGACCATTAGGTCACATTAATGGAGCAACATTGCCGTTGAGCCAAGGCTTGCCCACTGTCGTTCATCTTTATTCTAGGAAAATGTTTTTTAGGAAAACTTTTTCACCCAGGGGCAAGTTTGGCTAACATGATTTTTTTTTTAAATCATTAATCGGTATACTCCAAGTGGAGATGAGGGTGACATGGCAAAAAATTAGAAAAAAATCCCAAAAAATTGCTCTCCGGAGACACTAGTTTCCAACAGTGCCTGTTTGTCAAGCTTTCTTCCCTCCCCCCAAATGGATTTTGCAAGTCTTATTCCCCGCCACCCTCCAGTAGAGGGAAAGTCATGTGCTGGGTACCACCTTTTCTACCGACACATAACATGGGTGAGAGTGTGAGACCCACCAATGTACACATCATATTTTTGTGGCGTGGAGCCCACCTTTTTACACTTTAGAGTTTGATAGGGTAGGGCCCACCATCTCTATGCATTTTACACTTTAGAGTTTGATAGGGTAGGGCCCACCATCTCTATGCATCCCGACTCACATGGTAGGGCACCATTTTACACCTTATGGATAGCTAGAGTGTGGCCCACCATTTTACAGTTTCATGTTTTGATGGGGTGGGTCCCACCATCTTACACCTCATGTTTTGATGGCATGGCCCTACCATCTTCATCCAAAGCTGTAGGGAATTTAACCGGGCAGAAGACACTCCTAAAAGCTAGCCCTTAGATGGAGGGTGCCATTCCCTTATAACTCATCCACATCCACTCGTTTTTTTCAATGTGAGATGATTTGCTTTTGCGTGGAACCCCACCACTCTCTCCTCCTCCACGTGGAAGAAATGTGGACAATCTTGCCTCTCCATGGGGCGGCAATGTGGGAACCACGAGATACTACACTGGGGTTTTTGAGATCTTCCCCGAGGCATATTTCAGCCCTCAGCCATGAGCTCTCAAACCATTTGTAGGGAATTTAACGGGATAGGACTCACGCCTAAAAGCTAGCAGTTAGCTGAAGGGTGTCCATTCCCCCATCAACTCGTTCTTTCTAGATGATTTGCTTTTGCGTGGAACCCCGAAAAAAACCTTGCATGATATGCCCACAATTTTACACCTTATTTTTTATGAGGTAGGGACTGCCATTTTACACCCTAGGATTTGAGAAATGATAAGAACCCTAACTCGAATTCTGGAGTAAACAGATACTCTCGGGGAACATTGAGGGAGCATTAAAGAAGCCGAGGAACTCATGAGGAGGAAATACATACCAGATAACAACAATAAGAGCAAAAAGAAATAAATCACAATCAACCATAAGAAAATCTTCACAGTGGGACTACATGCGGACACGAACAAGGCATCACAAAATATACTATTTAGAACAAAAGTAGGACAATGTTACCTCACAACAGTAAAAGCCATCGAAAAACCCAAATCTACAAGTATGAGGAAAAACCCATAAAATCCTCCAACACAATGCTTGCCTTCCAAAAAGAAAACCCAAAGAGGAAGAATACAACTTTGCTTTTGCTTCACCACAGAAGCACTCCAAAAGCCTCAAGAGAAAACCCCTCTCTTTGGCCTTTTCACCTCAAGTGGGACCCACAAAACAAGAAAACAAAAGAACCATGATTTTGCATCACTAGTTCAACAGTCAGGAAAAAAAACAGAGATGGCAGCCTTGAACATGATCAACGGTCGCGAACAGAGGGAGGTGTTCGATCGTCTTCCTGCTTGGAGCTGATAGGGTTTGAGCCCTTGATGAACCATCCTAAAGCAAATAAGGAGACACCAGCGAGAATCGCAGCTCCCCAAGCCTTGGAATACGATTTGCTGAACCGACGGATCGCGAATTGCCATTGCTCTCCAAGGGTTGCAGCGTCTGGAATCTCCGTTTCCCTCGGGTTCGGGAATTTGGGCTTCTTCCCCTCAAAAGGGCTGTCACTACCAATTTTGCTATTAACAACCCTAGAAGAAGAAGGAGGAGGAGGAGATACTTTTTCTTCCGAGTTGTGCTTTTGCAGTTTTTCCATGTTCCTCTCTCTCTCTCTCTCTCTCTCTCTCACGTAGAGTCCGAAGAAGAGAACATAGAGAAAGAGTTTATCTCAGTTATGAAATGACTAAAACATCTTTTTATGTTATCCATTTTTTTCGTTCCAGCTGTGTCACTCTAACTCGGACGCGTCATATTGCATATTGGCATGCAAACCTGAGTCATAGTATCAGACACGTCAAATATTTTCACTAGCTAGATCAACTGTGTAAAATGGGCCGTGTGTCAAAGTCAAAATGTCAGGATGACGTCCTTTTTAACAAACACGCCAGGTATCAGTGATGTTCGTGCCACGTAGTACGTACAGCCACGTTCCCTTTTTTATCGTAAAATTTTTTTAAAAAAAAAGGTGCGCAGAGAAAAAATTTTATTGGCAATATTTCCACGTAAAATTTTTATTGAAAATATTTTCTTATAAAAAATTGTAATTACAAATAATTTCATAGAGGATAAAATCTTTAGTGATTTGTAAACTCATTTTCAATGGAAATCATGTACCCAAAATTGAAAATTTTATCCTATGGTCAGAATTGTGGATTTTATCCTAGTATTTGATTGAGATTTTGTGACCCCTTTAAATTTAATGTTGTAAGCATGGTTTTAAATTTCGACTTCGGATTTCGGTGGGGACTGAAACCGAAATTTCCCGAAATTTGATATTTCGCGAAATACCAAATTTCGGCTCAAAATTTAGAGAAAATTGCATTTAAAAAAAAAATCTTACAAAATTTCGGTCCCAAATCTCGAAGCTTAATACTAAAGTTCGGATTTCGGTGGGGTCCGAAATAGGTACTGAAACCGAAATTTAAAACCTTGGTTGTAAGTACTATTTTGATGTTTGTTAAGATTTTTTTTTCTTTTACTAGGAATATAGTGAGGCTTCATCTCTTTCGATGCAGTAAAACAACATATACACCCATTTTACTACTTTAAAATGCATTACAAGAAAAGTGACATTTACCGATAATAGGCAATTGATATCCCCATCATAAGGACTAGCCCAAATAAAGTTCTCATTTATAGAGAATCAACTCAACTCAACAAAGCCTTTGTCCCAGACTAGTTGGTGTCGGCTAAATGAATCCTTTAGAAAAATTTCATGAAGAAAGGAATCTACCCGGCTCTAATCATGGCACTAGTTAGGCTCATCTACATGGACCATTTTCTTTCATTCTATCATATCCAAGGTCATGTTCTCTGTTATGTTCCTAGCCCTCAAGTCTTTCCTCATTGTTTCTACCCAAGTTGTTTTCAGTCTGCCGCTATTTCTTTTTACTCCATCAAGTTCTCATTTATAGGATTTTAAAGTGTTTAAAACACAAAGGGTCCATTTGGATACAAGGATTTTATAATTAATTCAAGATTGTAAAATCCAAATCCTAGATTTTACAAGGTAAAAATTAGCTTTTATAAGCTAAAACCTAGATTTTATGGTCCTGAAAATTATACAATCCATGTTTTAGCTTATAAAATCTAGGTTTTAGCTTATAAAATCAAAGGTTTAGAATCTTAGATTATAATTAGTTGCATCAATATGGACCAAGTGGAAAAATTCTAGAATAGTTGTCTCATAGGAGACAAAGTATGGAGCAAATTGCCACATTAATTCTCATGAGAATAATTTACATTAAGTATTTTTCTAAAAATAATTTAGTTATTATCCAATAAGTAGGTCTAATCTAATTAAGGTGGTGGCTAACACTAGGAGACAACCAATCCTATATCCTGTCTATTCTAACGGGATAAGAGAATCCAAAAAGTTAATCTATGGGGTCTCTGATCTAGCAAGAGAAAACTTGTGTATCAAGTAAAAGGATATACTTTCCTTTTCCTAGTATTGTTTAGTTGCCATTTATTTATTTATTGAAATGGGTGTTTAGTTGCCATTTATTATTCACATGATGTTCATTCTCTGTTATAAATCTCCCAAATGCAACCTATTTTCACTCAATTGACTTTTTTTGTCAGATCAAGAGTAGAGAAATGACAATATGTGTTTGGGGAGTTATAAATCGACTCCCCTATATCTTAAATCGACGCCCTATGTGTCTCTCTCTCTCTCATCTTTTTCTCTCTCTAAGCCAGAGGAGAGAGAAAGACACATAGGGGCCGATTTAAGATGTTTGGGAGTCGATTTATCACTGCCATATTGTGTTTTCCTGTCGATTTAAGATAATTGGGAGTCGATTTATCACGGCCCTATTGTTTTTTCCTTTTCTCTCCTGTACTACCTGCATCAACCAAATGGGACCCTTGAAAGGGAAAAAAGAAGAGTGGCAAAGACAAAAAGACATTGGTTTGATGAGTTAGGGAGAGAGAGATTACATCGATAGATTTTTTCCCGTGCATCAACCAAATGGGACCCTTTATCACACACGAAAAAAGGATATCTTGAACCTATCCTATTAAATTTGTACATTTAGGAAGGGCGCTGATATCCCCCCTCCCTCTTGACGGCTGGTTAACGTTTTCCCACCACTTGACCTCTCTCTCTCTCTCTTCACACACACAACACGAATAGTTGGTGGGCCCAACAAAAACTGTTGGTGGAATGGTGGGCCCATCTTTGAACAACGTAGGCCCCACCCATAGGATAATCCAAACCGTCCATTTGATGGGCCATAAACGTAAATAGGTTGCGTCCCAAAATATTATTTCCATAGGCTGATCCTAGCCCTCCGATCTAAATAGAAACTATATCTTATGCAACCTCTATAGCTTGTAGGGTTGTGATCATCCTACGGAAATGATTTTTGGGGCACAACCTATTTACATTGTGGCCCATCAAATGGACGGCTTGGATCATCCTATGGTGTGGACGGTACACTTCATTTTCAAAAATATGGGTGGGGCCTAAATTGGTACGAACCACACGATAGGATGATCCAAACCATGGACGGCTTGGATCATCCTATGTTGTGGACGGTACGCTTCAATTTGAAAAGTATCGGTGGGGCCTACGATTGGGCTTTAATGTTAGTGTACGACCAACTCCATAGGATTATCCAAACCATGGACGGCTTTGATCATCCTATGTTGTGGACGGGCCTTAATGTTACTGTACGACCACAGGATGATCCAAACCATTCATTTGATGGGCCAACCCTTTTGGGGGCACAACCCATTTACGTTATGGCCCATCAAATGGACGGCTCAGATCATCCTATGGTCTTGACGGTACACTTCATTTTCAAAAATATGTGTGGGGCCTAAATTAGGCCTTAATGTTACTGTACGAACCACACCATAGGATGATCCAAACCATGGACGGCTTGGATCATCCTATGTTGTGGACAGTACACTTCAATTTGAAAAAATATCGGTGGGGCCTACGATTGGGCCTTAATGTTACTGTACGACCAGCTCCATAGGATTACCCAAACCATGAACGGCTTGGATCGTCCTATGTTGTGGACGGGCCTTAATGTTACCTTACGACCAACTCCATAGAATGATCCAAACCATTCATTTGATGGGCCACAATGTAAATAGGTTGTGCCCCAAAAATCATTTCCATAGAATGATCACAACCCTACAATCTATAGAGGTTGCATAAGATGTAGTTTCTATTTAGATCGGAGGGCTAGGATCAGCCTATGGAAATGATATTTTGGGACGCAACCTATTTACGTTTATGGCCCATCAAATGGACGGTTTGGATTATCTATGGTGTGGTATGGGTGGGGCCTGCGTTGCTCAAAGATGGGCCCACGATTCCACCAACGGTTTCTGTTGGGCCCACCAGCTGTTCTTGTTTTGTGTGTGGAGAGAGAGAGAGAGAGAGAGAGAGAGAGAGAGAGAGAGAGGTCAAATGGTGAGAAAGTGACATATACATTAAATCCTAATGTTCAACGTTAGCCAGCCATCAAGGGGGGAAATATCAGCGCCCTAAATTTATGGTGATATCCGTCTAAATTAACCACAATCATATTGTTTACCTCAATCCAAACAGGAACAGAGGCATCACCTGAAATCGGCCCTTGGGTGCGAATTATCCTACAATGGGTGCGAATTATCATCTCCCTAAAAACGGGGAGTGACATATCCAACCATTTTCATTACTTGGACACCTAGCTGCAGTGTATCTATGACTGCAAAGAGGCTGTTTTACTTCAAATGGGAAGGATTCAACCGATTTGATTGCCACGTACTGTCCCAAGTAATGAAAAGAGGCCAATATCTCACTTCCCTAAAAAAATACCTAAAGTACCCACTAACATCAGTCTCAACCTTACTGTTCCTCAGAATTAAAGGGGTAGCATCTGAACAATCCTAAATTTTAATAGCCCATCTTGTCGGCCACTGTTCGATTGGCTAAGATCATCCAATAGCCATGATTTTGAGGTTAATCACTGAATCTTTGGTCCTCATCACTATACACAAGTGCCACACTGCAAGGTGTACAGTTTGATTCATTCTGGTCAGGTTCATCCAGTAGTTTCCAGAGTCTATCCGCACATTATATAAGGTATCTCAGTGTCAGTGAGTAACTCCTCCACGACCCAATTTTAGTACTGCAAATAAATGGGACAGCGTACATAGCCTAGCATGTGACAACGGAGCATCATCCAAATAAGGAAATTTCTTCCACTACAAAGAACAAGTGAAGAAATATACAGGCCTTATATAAACCCACTCACAACACAAAAACCAGAAAGCCAAACTAGGCAAACCATGGAAGAGATCCAACTCCCTCATATAGCGATTCTACCCAGTCCTGGAATGGGTCACCTCATTCCACTAGCCGAGTTAGCTCGGCAACTCGTCCTCCATCACAACTTCTCTGTCACATTCATCAACCTCTCCATGGATACCCATTCCCAAGCCCAAGATCACATCTTAAGCTCCCTTCCCAAAACTGTAAATACAGTGTCTCTTCCTCCAGTTTCCTCACATGACTTTCCCAATAGCATAGTAGCCCACATTTCCCTTACCATCACCCGCTCACTTTCTTCTCTCTCCAACCTTTTACAGTCCTTAAAATCGACTACCCGTCTCGTAGCCCTTGTAGTAGATCTCTTCGGCACCGAAACTTTCGATCTTGCCAGAGAAATTAAGGTTCCGCCATTTATCTTCTTCACTGCAAGTTCCATGGCGTTATGTCACATTCTTAATTTGCCAAAGCTCGACGTGAGAGATCTTCCTCAGCTTTTGAAATTTCCTGGCTGCATACCGATTCATACAAACGATTTACCGGACGCCATTAAACACCCACAAGGGGAGGATTATAAGTGGACTATACGCCACGGAAAACGCTACAAAGAAGCAACGGGTATTGTGAAACAACCAATTACTCCAAAAGCTTAAGTTGTTAAGAATTTGTGTTATTTGAGAAATTATATGGCGCCAGACCGCAAGTCACGTGAAGGTGGTACTTCAAAAGTACCACCCTTGATATTTGATCCAACAACAGAATCTTAAAAAGTGGGCTACTGTTTGGATCAAATATCAAGTGTTATCAAGTGTGGTACCGTTTTGACGGTACTTGACGGTCGGGAACCATATAAAAACTCGTGTTGTTTAATATTTATACTTCAACACACACTCATGTGTGACCCTTCGTTTTGGGATCTCAATACACATTTAATTTTTAATAGGGGGATGATTTTTTCGCCCTGTACACGCGGTAAATTGTGGGCAGACTTAAAATTAACTCTTTTTTATGTCAAATCATGTTAAAAGGATGGTGCAATAGTTCTCGCATCATACCATGTGAACAAACCAATTACTCCAAAAGCTTAAGCTGTTAGAGATGTGTTATTTAACAATTTATACTTCAACAGGTATTTTGATAAATAGCTTCCTTGAGTTGGAACCGGAGACAATAAAGGCTTTGAAGGAAGAACTGGACAATCCCACGATATACCCGGTTGGACCGGTGATACGGACCGGATCGACTGGTTGGGATAATGAATCAGAAGGTTTGAAATGGTTAAACGAGCAGCCACGGGATTCAGTACTTTTCATCTCGTTTGGGAGTGGTGGGACCCTCTCGTTAGAGCAATTGAATGAATTGGCTTTGGGATTGGAGATGAGCGAGCAAAGGTTCTTGTGGGTGGTGAGAAGCCCAGGAAAAGTGAAGAACGCAATGTTCTTGACTGCACAAAGCGTTGAAGACCCTTTCGAATATTTGCCAAAGGGGTTCTTAGATAGGACTAAGGGATTAGGCCTTGTGGTATCTTCATGGGCTCCTCAATTACAAGTGCTTAGCCATAACTCCACAGGTTGCAGCCCTGCTCAGCCATAACTCCAAAAGCTGTTAGAGTTGGTGTTATTTAATCATTTATCCTAGTAAAAAAAACTCCTCTAAGGAAAACGTGCTGCATTTTAAACATATTAAACTCATATTTTTTGTCAAACTTTCCAACTTTACCCCAATATATTTTGTAAAGGGATTTGCTAAGGAACACCCCAAAAGGCATTTCGACCGGCTGTTGCATGAGAGAGCAGCGACCTCAGATGAATTAAATGAATGACACAAAATCAGAACCTATGTGTCTGCCCTCTCAAGCAACAAACGGTCGGCAAAATGCCAGCTGCGATGGTCCCTGGCAAATCCCTTTTGTAAGAGACAAAATTTTAACCATATATTTTGCTCCTGTTTTTTTTTTTTTTTTGGGACTATTTTTTGATCCAATACCGTGTTAAACTCGAATTTTTCCAGTCCCACTTTTTTTGCCTAATCATGTTTTGCCAACTATGGCCGTGAGGCGAATAACTATATACCATGTGAAGCAACCAATTGTTCCAAGGTGTAAGCTCTTAATCATTTATACTTCTAACAGGTGGTTTCCTCTCTCATTGTGGCTGGAACTCCACCATCGAGAGCATCACACACGGGGTGCCATTGATAGCGTGGCCGCTCTACGCGGAGCAGAAGATGAATGCAGTGATGCTAGTGGAGGACATGAAGGTGGCAAAAAGGCCTAGAGCTAGCGAAACAGGAGTCGTGGGGAGGGAGGAGATTGCGCGACTCGTGAAGGGTCTCATAGAAGGAGAAGAAGGGAAGGAGTTGAGGAAGAAGGTGCAATCGTTTGGAAAATCCGCCGCTCGGGCTCTAGCTGAAGGTGGGTCTTCATACAAGTCTCTCTCTGAGGTGGTCTGCCAATGGAAGAGCCTTTAGGCTTGATATAAGCATGCTTTCTTAGAGGAGATTTCATATGGTGTGTAGCTTTATTTTTAAGAAAGTATTGTTGTGTGTGTAGGAGTTTTCATAATGTGCAATTTCTTTATAGATTGGAGGCGCAATTGAATTCCTCTATAGATCGGAGAGTTAGGATTCTCCTATGGAAATGCTTTTTGGGACATAATGAATGTACGGTTTGGATCATCCTCGGGAGTGGGCCGTATAGAATTTTTCGAAAAAATATTGAACTATGTACGGCCATAAACCATATAAAAACTCTTCATAGACATGTCGGTTCCAGAATAATCTGGTCTTTCCGTTGAGCATCTGGATATTTTATTTCGAGTAATAATGATTTTCTCGGAGTCTATGTTTGTTTGCTTTGGAATTTTGGATGAAGAAAACTTGGCTCTAGATCGGTCCGGAGGAACTTTCCTCCAACCCCTTGCTAATCCCCTTGGTATTAGCAAGGGGTGTGGAGATATCAATTTCTTCGAAAAATAAAAAGTAAACATGGAATTGATATCTCTACACCCCTTGCTATTTGAGGGGTTGAAGGAAGTTAATCCACACCAGTCTGGACTTTGGAGCCAAGTTTAGTTCCTGTTTGCATTGCTAGAAAACATTTATTGAGGATTTTTTTTTATTAGGATAGTTTCCAGCGCTTTGTAAACGTTTCTAAGTTTTTATTTTCCAAAATTAAAAATTTTCCATATTTTCAAGGAAATTTAGAAACCTGGTAAAGTTTGGATTTTATTTTTCATAGAATATATTTTTGGGAAAATGACCAAATAGAATAGGTTTCTACTGACTATGACATTTGAAGAGGGGTGTTTTGTAAATCACCAATCAAGAGTGCATATGACTAAAATGCCCTTGATTCTCTCTCTCTCTCTCTCTCTCTCTCTCTCTCTCTCTCTCTCTCTCTCTCTCTCCCTATCAAATCACCTTTTTGAAATGATTACATTTAGAATACAAATCCCAAAACTCACATTTTTCTCTCTTCTTCTTCTTCCTCCCACCTACGTACGTATGAAAAACTCAAAAACCTCCATTTTTGAAACCCAAAAACCTCCATTGTTAGATGCCAAAAGCTCAATTCTATTGCTGAAAACCTCATTTTTAGATGTCAAAGCCTCCCTAACCCTTCATTGCATTGGAAAACGCCTCCATTTACAACAACTATTGTAAAAAAATGTTATTAGATTCCGAAATCGCAAAAATCTTCAGTAGAAACTATCATTCCATTGCACAAAGCCTCCATTCAATGGAAATGTGTGTATTTCTAGCCCTCTCCCTTCTCTTTCAATTATAAGGCATGTTTATAAACTTGAATGAAAGTTTTCCATGTTAAGCTACTGTTTTTCACTTTATAATCATTGTTATTTTACTGTAAACCACTAATTTCTTAAGTTAAACTACTATTTCATTATGATAAACCACTACTGAAGTGGGTGTTAATAAGTGGTTTATGTAGCTTCTTTGGTTAAGAATCCTCAGTAGTAGTTTATAATCATAAGTAGTGGTTTATTAAGACTTACTAGTGGTTTAGAGTGTTTATAATTGGTTTATAAGGATTAACAATGGTTTAAAGTGTTTATAAGTGATTTATACAGGGTAAGCAGTAGTTTATAGTGTTTATAAGTGGTTTATACAGGCTTATCAGTGGTTTAGAGTGTTTATAACTGGTTTATATAGGGTAAACAGTGGTTTATGTAAGCCTATCAGTGATTTAGAGTGTTTATAAGTGGTTTATATAGGCTTATCAGTGGTTTAGAGTGTTTATACATGGTTTATACAGGGTAAGAAGTAGTTTATAGTGTTTATAAGTAGTTTATATAGGCTTATTAGTGGTTTAGAGTGTTTACAACTCGTTTATATAAGGTAAACAGTGATTTATCTAAGACTATCAGTGGTTTATAGTGTTTATAAGTGGTTTATATTAGCTTATTAGTGGTTTAGAGTGTTTATACATGGTTTATACAGGGTAAGAAGTAATTTATAGTGTTTATAAGAGGTTTATATAGGCTTATCAGTGGTTTAGAGTGTTTACAACTCGTTTATATAGGGTAAACAGTGGTTTATCTAAGCCTATCAGTGGTTTAGAGTGTTTATAAGTGGTTTATATAGGCTTATCAGTGGTTTAGAGTGTTTATACATGGTTTATACAGAGTAAACAGTGGTTTACAACGTTCATAAGTATTTTATATAATCGTAGCAATGGTTTAGAGGATTTATAAGTGTATAATATATGGTAAACAATGGTTTAGAGTGTTTATAAGTTGTTTATATAAGCCTAACAGTGGTTTAGATTGTTTATAACTAGTTTATATAGGCTTAACAGTGGTTTAGAGTGTTTATAAGTTATTTATACAGTATAAGCAGTGGTTTATATAGGGGTAAGCAGTAGTTTAGAGTATTTACAAGTGGTTTATATAAGGTAAACAATTGTTTAGAGTGTTTATAAGTTGTTTATACAGTGTAAGCACTGGGTTAGAGTGTTTATAAGTGGTTCATGTAAGCCTAGCAGCGGTTTAGAGTGTTTATAAGTTGTTTATATAAGCCTAACAATGGTTTATAGTGTTTATAAGTGGTTTATATAGGCTTAATAGTGGTTTAGAGTGTTTATAAGTTGTTTATACAGTGTAAGCAATAGTTTATAGTGCTTGTAAGTGGTTTATATAGGGGTAAGCAGTGGTTTAGAGTTTTTACAAGTGGTTCATATAGGGTAAACAGTGGTTTAGAGTGTTTATAAGTTGTTTATACAGTGTAAGCACTGGTTTATATAGGGGTAAGCAGTGGTTTAGAGTATTTACAAGTGATTTATATATGTTAAACAGTTGTTTAGAGTGTTTATAAGTTGTTTATACAGTGTAAGCAGTGGTTTAGAGGATACCGGAGAGAGGTGCACGAACCTGCGGGGCATTGTGACCCTCTAATGGACGGTTGGGATCATCCCATGAGAGAAAGAGGGCATTGTGGCCCTCTAATGGACGGTTGGGATCATCCCATGAGAGAGAGGGGGGCATTGTGGCCTTCTAATAGACGGTTGGGATCATTCCATGAGAGAGAGGGGGCATTGTGGCCCTTTAATGGACGGTTGGGATCATCCCATGAGAGAGAGGGGGGCATTGGGGCCCTCTAATGGACGGTTGGGATCATCCCACGAGAGAGAGAGAGAGAGGGGCATTGTGGCCCTCTAATGGACTGTTGGGATCATCCCATGAGAGAGAAAGAGAGAGGAATTGTGGCCCTCTAATTGATGGTTGGGATCATCCCATGAGAGAGAGGGGGCAATGGGGCCCTCTAATGGACGGTTGGGATCATCCCACGAGAGAGAGAGAGAGAGAGAGAGAGAGGGGGGGGGCATTGTGGCCCTCTAATTGATGGTTGGGATCATCCCATGAGAGAGAGGGGGCAATGGGGCCCTCTAATGGACGGTTGGGATCATCCCACGAGAGAGAGAGAGAGAGAGAGGGGGGGCATTGTGGCCCTCTAATTGATGGTTGGGATCATCCCATGAGAGAGAGAGAGAGAGAGAGGTGACGGTATTTTAAAAATAAGGGTATTTTTGTCCTAAACCCATGCAAACTAGTGACCATCACTGTATATTGGTTATTTCCAAGTCTCCCCTCTTCAAATGTCATAGTCAGTAGAAAGCCCTTTCATTTGGTCATTTTCCCTATATTTTTCATGAAAATTTTTATTTTCTGTATTTTTCTTTTGAGTGCT
Source organism: Tasmannia lanceolata (assembly GCF_043159265.1). Taxonomy (NCBI): domain Eukaryota; kingdom Viridiplantae; phylum Streptophyta; class Magnoliopsida; order Canellales; family Winteraceae; genus Tasmannia; species Tasmannia lanceolata. Next base: position 46,294,311 of record NW_027518692.1, read on the forward strand.
GCTAAGGAGATGAGCTGCCTGCCAAACCTGGAGTTGAACGGAGCAAATTTTAACATGCTACGGAGGGTAGTTTTGCCATTTTGGAAAAAAAAGGGCAAAAACCACTAGGTAGTTGTTGACGTGTGAAGAGGCTATTTGTTAGGTTCCGTTCTCGGTTCCAAACCCGGTTGGACTCCAAAGTTCATCTAGCTGCTACATGGATTGAAAGAGAAGAGAATCAATGCGGATAAAATATTAAAACTAGAGTAGGGGGGTAAAATGCCGGAATTTGTTTCTTGTCCCCATAGGCGGTATTCTGATTCTGGCCTGGATCGGAATGGAATTTTTGTTAGAATTTTTTGAATTTATTTTCTCATTCCCTTGTAATAGGAATAGGAATGATAATACGATTACGATTGATTCAGGCAATCAAAACTCGTTTACGATTTCACATTCCTTCATGTTTTTGTATAGGCTACGGGAATGAAGGTTTGATCATTAGAATTGTGGGTGGAAAGCCATGAACGTGGTTACTTATGCCCCAAGGTCTGGAGGACACGCCACACGGGTTAAAATTTCAAACGCCCGTGTGAGAACCACCCACGTGTCTTCCTTCTACAGGCGCCACGCAAGAAAACACCACATTTTCCCCACTCTATCTTGCCATGTCAGCACGTCCGTGATTTCATATTTAGGCGCGGAAGAAGGAGCACGTGTACCCATTCTATCCGTCCGATTGCTGAGATGTAATAAACCCGTACCCGTCAATCTTAAACAGGGCCCATCGAAATTCAGCATTGTATACAGATCCAAAAACTTGTTTCTTTAGATTCGTTTTGAACCTTCTCTTTCTCCATTTCAGCTTAGGGTTTCTCACAGAGGTATGATGAGATCTCTGTTATTTTCTGATGTTATTTTGCTTCAATTTCCATGTGAATTTTTTAACAATTTCTGCACTTGCATGCATTTCGTCTTGATGTTGAAATGGAAATTGGGATTTTTTTCAATTTCAATGGAGTTTATTGAATAGAAGGAAATAAATTGTGGTAATGAAAAAAAAAGAAGAGGAGGAGGAGCCCTAAAATGCGCCGGTTAGGGTGGCATTGCTGATCTTCTTTTGATGGTTGTGTGCTACCGGCGCATGTTAGTACCCAACCTGACATTGGAGCGTTCAGGGGGTTCGGTTTAGGTTCAAATTACGGAAAGGCCCCTGGACTTGAAAACTTTTGAGTCTTATCTCTCATTTTGGTGATCCTTAGAGCTGATGATCTTCTAAGCATTGTGCTTGGGGCCCGCATTAGCAAAAACCTCTTTGTGTCCGTTTGGATGGACACCTTAGAGAAGTAAAAAGAAGGGAAAATAGACTATAATGTAAATTGCATATGGCGACCAAACAAGGCTATGAGAAGGAAAGTACGTTATTTTACTTTGATTTTCCCAATTTTTATGTGCAACCAAATGGGACCCCCTTCCGATAATGAACACTGATTTACCATTGACCTAAAACAATCTTTTTAAAATTTCCCCATCTGGATTAGGAAGCTTATGTGAAGGTATCAAAGAAAAAAGAATTGATGATTAATGATCTAATAGAACTTTGCATCATATTATGATGCAACATCCATCCTGCCATATACGTTGGCCATGCCTTGATTTACTTTGGCAATGTAGATTGGGCTCACCATATGAACAGTCTACATATAAGATTGAACCCATCAATATGAGCAACGGCAGTTTTTTTTTTTTTTTTTTTTTTTGAATGGCAAGCAACAAATGGGCATTGCATCATATTGTAATAAATTAGTAATGCTTTGGAATTGGAGTTGTATTGAATTGTTCTTAAAAAAGTAATTATATATAGTTGACGGAACGATTCAATTCCATTTTTATATGTTGATATAGTTATGGAATAATCTGTCTGTAAACTATAAGCTGAAACTCACTGTATAAATACTGTATAAACATCTCTACATGCAGCTACTGCATATGTTTGTCATTGATTATCAAATCTCAAGCCACCTCTTGGATGACCCTCACCCATAAATTGTATTGGTCAACTGTTCCTTGCTACCATTTATATTGCTAATGGCCCACTGGTTAGATTGTTAAAGATTGTTTCTCGCTTCCATTTATTTCTTTCATGGCTAAATAAATTTTTAAAGTGCCATTTTTATAGGTTCATATAGTTATGGAATAATCTGTCTATAAACTATAAGCTGAAACTCACTGTATAAATAATGTATGAACCATCTACATGCAGCTACTACATATGTTTGTCATTGATTGCCAAATCCCAAGCCACCTCTTGGACGATCCTCACCCATAAATTGTATCGGTCAACTGTTCCTTGCTACCATTTATATTGCTAATGACCCATTGGTTAGATTGTTAAAGATTGTTTCCTGTTTCCATTTATATCTGTCACAGCTTTCTTCCCAATGACTTGTTTCTTGCTTCCATTTATATCTGTACAGGTTTTGGAACACTCAGGATAGCTTTCATTCCCCGCAGTATTCAGTGCTTAGACAACTTGGTATGGGTGTTATGACCGTTTCTAGTTCAGCTTCTCAGACTCCATTAGGTGCGAGTGCAAGATTCTCAACCCATCATTCAACACTAAGAAGACCCATCTTTTTGGCTTTCAAAACAGATAAAAGCAAGACTTCAGCTTTCGTTGCACCACAGGAAGCCATTCCTCTTCCTGTAGATACACCTAAAGAGCATAAAAAAAGCCCAAGGAGAGCCACCAAGTCTCCCAAAAGAGTAGAAACAGTTTTCATTGATGGAACTTCCCCTTGCACCATAGACCTAGACTATAATGAAGCCGCAGCCAAGCTCGAAAGTATTTATAAGCTCAGCCCAGCTGATATTTATAAGCTCATTCAGAAATGTTGTCAGATGAGGAAGAGAACAGGTCAAGAAAATGAGAAGGGTGAGAAGGAGACAACTGATATAGTTAAGAGCCGAAGCCGAAAGATGAAGCGTTTGAGTCTTGGCAAGAGGATATTTTTGAGAAAGATGAAAAACAAAGAGGCCATCAGTTCAAGTCACATGAGGGGAGATGTTAAGAGGACTTTTAGTGATTACTCATCAACAGATTTTGTTAGCTTGGATTGGAAAAAGATGAAGATACCAGCGGTCCTTCCTTCTTCTGAACATGCCAGGCTATTTCAGTTGATGCAACCCATGAAGGTAAGATTTTATTTCTTTCCTTACGAGTGTATATTAATTTGTGAACTTAGGACAGTGTGCTTTGTTTTAACTGATTGGGTCCATAAGATTTCAATTACATGAGGCTACAATGTATTTTTTCAGTATGATATGTATGTTACTTGTCTGTAATCTGTATTTCTCGGGTTGCTTTACCTATGCTGTTTGTTGTTGCATCATATGTGCAAATTCAATATTTTATCTTGAGATGCTTCCACAATTTTTTTAAAATAAATAACATCACCTATCATTAACTTAATAGTGTAGAATACCTTAACTGATTCAGCCAGTTTTATATATTTTACCTATTATTTTTAGCATCTGCAATTATCGTGAAACTCTGGATGCATTTGGCACCTTACATCCTTGTCCTTTGTTAAAATGCAATTATGGCTTTGTTGTCACTTTCAAACATGAAAAGAAAGGCCAATGTTTCTTCTCTTAATTTTCCATTGGCTTCTTTGTTTGATGTTTCGTTACTCACTTATGTTTCGTTAAATTTTAGGCACTCCTTGAGGTGAAGGAAAACATGCATAAAGGTTTGGGTAGGGAACCCACTGATGATGAACTGGCTACCGCAAATAATATGAATATAACACAAATGAGAAGACATATAGAGGTTGGCCGATCTGCAAGAAGCAAGCTAATCAAGGTGCTTCTCTCTCCATCTTTGTTCTTATATGCACATTTGAAGCAAGATGACTTGGCTGGTTATTTATAGGTATACCAATATCTTATGAAAAATCACAAGTATCTAATTGAGTTCTACACGGCATATACCATGTAAAACAGTCCCATATACACATAGAAAATAAGAATGATGCAAAGAAATGATTCTTCATGTGGAGAATAAATCTCTACGAGCAATGACTGCAATTCCTGGTCTATGTTTGTGAAAGTTTCTAATCCTTGCAAATCACCTCCTGCAATCTTTCAAAGCTTTTTTCAGATTGCAATCTTTCCAATCCGTTGTCTATTGGGTAACTTGCATGTTTATCATTAGTCTGAAATTGCAACTCTCATAACTTGGGGTCTGAGCAAGTCTCATCTTTAATGAACTTTCCAAACTCCTCCTCAGACTGGTGTGCAACTTTTGTGATTCCAACCTTGGCAGCTAGAAGAAAACTACAATTTTGACATTGAATTATTCATTCTTCACTTAATTGTTGGAGTTACTAGCTTGAACATAGTGACCCTGCATCATTGACTCCTAATCCTACTACACATGAATGTCTGATAGCAGCTGCAACCAGGACTCTTTTAGTCTAGCATATTAACATTTTCAATTGCAACCATGAAAATGCCTTTTCAATATTTTCTTGCATACAGATTCCCACCCACCATTGTACAATTATTGGATAAAGCCCTGTTTCGGCTTTGGTTATTTTTCACCTTGAGGCAGAAAGGGTTATACACTGCTAATTATTGGCTTGAACGCATGCATTATATCATTGTCAAAATGAAAAAAATAATATCAAAAGTAAAAGAGATATCAAATAACTCCTTTTCCGTAATCATTAATGGCTCGGCGGAGGGCTTCGTTAAAGCATCAAGAGGGATTCGACAGGGGGGTCCACTGGCACCTTATGTGTTTATTATGGTAGTAGAGTCTCTCAGTCTATTGTTGACAAGAGCCAGCAGAATGGGATTGATTGGGGGATTTCGAGTGGGACTGCAAGCTGAAGACATTACCCATCTCCAATTTGCAGATGACACTCTGGTATTTATTCAATATACTCCCCAGGCTATCTCTAATGTTATGACAATTCTCAGATGGTTTGAGGTCGCATCTGGTCTTAAAATTAATCTGGGTAAGAGCATGCTCCTGGGCATCAACATGGATCAATCAGAGGTGCATCGATTGGCAGAGTCTATCGGGTGTTCCGCGGGGTCCTTCCCGATTTCCTACCTGGGTTTGCCCTTAGGATTTGGTATCCCATCACCATCCCAATGGGATCCTATTGTTGAAAGGATTGAAAGAAAGTTGGCTACCTGGAAGAAAAAATATATCTCTTTTGGGGGAAGGACTACACTAATCAAAGCAGCTCTCTGTAACTTACCTGCATACTTCATGTCCTTATACAAAATCCCAGTTAAGGTGGCATTGAGAATTGAGAGGTTGCAAAGGAATTTTTTATGGGATGGAGATGGAACCTTGAAGAAAGTAAGGCATCTAATTTGCTGAGACAAAGTCACGCAGTAAAAGGCAAACGGGGGCCTGGGTATTGGTAAGATTAGACTACGTAACAAATCCTTGCTTGGCAAGTGGCTGTGGCGATATGGTAAAGAAAAATATGCTCTGTGGCACCGGGTTACAGGGTTGAAATATGGTTCTGAATGGGGAGATTGGAGCTTCAAGAAACGATCGGGAGGAAAAGGATCAGGAGCTTGGAAATACATCTACTCTGTTAAAGAGGACTTTGATCGATCCATCCGCTACAAAGTGGGAAAGGGTACCACGGTAAGATTTTGGCTGGACCTCTGGTGCGGACAAATTAAATTCTGTCTGGACTTTCCGGGGCTTTTTAGAATTGCATCGAATCCAGACGCGACTGTTGCTGATTACCTGGTGAGAGAGGGTCAGGGTGGAAGAGGGTTTTGGGATATTCGTCTGCGTCGAGATCTTAAGGATGATGAAATTTAAGAGTTCTAGAGACTACTTCTTTCCCTGGAATCGGCATACTGTTCTCAAGATAGGGAGGATGAAGGAATCTGGATCCCCTCTTCGAGTGGGGACTTTTCTGCTAAGTCCTTCACTTTGTTAATCGAGGGGCATCTTTCTCCGGTAAGGCGTATTTGGAAATCGCTAGCTCCACCAAGGGTAGTTGCTTTTGGATGGACATTGTTACACAAAAAGATCAATACATGTGATCGTCTTAAGAAAATACACTTCAGTATGGCTAGTATGTGTGTTCTTTGTCATCAAGGTGAAGAGACCCTGGACCATCTAATGTTGCATTGCCCTTTTGCTTATCATATTTGGACGAAAGCAATCGGTGCGTTTGGGGTCTCTTGGGTCTGCCCTCAGTCAATTTGCTCCCTCCTTATGGATGGTGATCAGGTCCTTTTGGAGAATTGGGAAGATATCTTTGGGCCACAGTTCCATATGCCATAACCTAGAATATTTGGAAAGAACGCAATAGACGCATCTTCCAGGAGAAAAGTAGAACTATGGCTCACGTTGCTTTGGATAGCAAAATCGAAATGATTTCATGGACAAAATGTCAAGAAGCAAACTCCATATGTAATGGGTGACCTCATAAGAAACTGGTGGTCAATAATTTGGGACAGAACTATTCGTTCCAAGCCTAAACCAAAATGGTTATGCCCGCCAGCAGGATGGTTGAAGCTCACTTTTGATGGCAGCTCTTTGGGCAATCCTGGAAGAGTGGGGATTGGAGGAGTCATTAGGAACTCTTCTGGCGACCTTGTTATGTCATATTCGGGACCGTGTGGGATATGTGACTCTAATGAGGCTGAAGTTAGAGCATTACTCTTTGGTCTACGATGGGCATCTGAGCACGATCAGCATCCTCTCATAGCAGAAGGTGATTCCTCAGATGTAGTGGCTTGGGCTTCTGAATCATCAAAGGGCCCTTGGAGATTGCAGGAGCTAGTAGCGGAAATATTGGATCTAATGCGAGTACTTAACCCACAACTTGAACATCAGAGGCGATCGGCAAATGAGATGGCCGACACTCTGGCTAAAGCAGGGAGCAATACGGGAGAAATTTGAAATATTCTCATACTTGTAATGAACGTCTTCCATTATGATAAGGATATTCTATCCTTTCTTCTGGAAGTAGGCTTTCGCTCTTTTGTAAACCATCGGATATGTCCGGTGTCTCTATATCTAATATTTGTAACAGCAGGCTGGGATTTCTGGTCCCGATTGCTCCTCAAATATTAATGAAATTTGTCATCTTTCAAAAAAAAAAAAGAGTCTTTGTAGACTCAAAACTAAAGAACCTTTGTAAAATCAACTTGTAAAAAGGCTGTCAAAGAAACCTTCATGGACTAGGAAACTTTAAAGAACCCAAAAACGATATATCCAAATTAGAAGAACCAATGTCTTTACAGTTCATTTGAGGTTGGAAAACCGTAATAGGTTTAAAGAGTCTTAGCCAAAGTTAATAAACATAATAAGCTTTGTAATCACACACACACACACACACACACACACACACACACACACACCTTTTTGTGGATTTTTTGAATGGTTTATACTGTTGAATAATGTATAAGGTTAGTTTAGACATTACTTGTATTAGTTAGAGGTATTGTAGTCATTGTATGTTGTTGCCCTAGTTTGTGCCTATATATACATCATATTCATGAGGAGCTCCCTAGTGGAGACCCTCCATACTTCACTCCTCTTCTTCTTCCTCTCTTCTAACCCTAATCTCATTTCTAACATGGTATCAGAGCCAGTGGGCTGATCCTTCAAGAAGGAAAGAAGAAGAGTATCTCCCTCCATGCCATCATCCATTTTTCTCGTATCTCTCTCATATCTCGTTTTCCTCTCTTTATCTCTCTATAGTTTCTCCCTCAATTCTTCTCGTCGCTCGTGTCCTTCCCTCCTCCTCCTCCTCCTCCTCCTCCCACTGCCCCTCTTCCCTTTCCCCTAACCCCTCCATTCCCTGCTATAGTACTGCTATAGTAACGTTATAGTACCACTACAATAAATCGCTACAGTGACCTGCTACAATACCCAAATAAAAAATAAATAAAACCATTTCTATACCCTAGAAATCTCACTCTTTCTCTTTCATTTCGTCAAACCCATTTCATTTTTAACCCATTTTCCCTCTATCGTATATCTCAAAACAAAACAAAAATCATGTTTGTATTACTTGTGTAAACCCATTTTGGGTTCTCCTCCACTCCAAAGCTCTCTTTATTTTCTCTTCTCTATAGCTTTTTTGGCCTATGGCCTTTGTCTTTCTCATCTCATCTTCAAGGTGCACCCCAAGTGTTTGATGAAATGTCTCAAAGGGATTTTGTGGCTTGAAAGTGTTCTTTTTGTTTCAAGTTGAAGGCCTTTGGCCTCAACTTGAGGGGGAGTGTTGTCTTGTATTGTTTCTTGTTGTTCTCTTGTGCTTGTCTTGTTGTCGTCTTCTTATCATCTCTTTCATCAAGGCGCGCACCAAGTATTTGATAAAATGTCTAAGAGAGGTGTGGTGCCTTGTTTGTCATCTTTCCTTTGTCTTCTTCTCTACGGCGCACGCCAAGTGTTTGATCAAATGTCCGAAAGCGGTGTAGTGCCTTATTTGTCTTCTTTTCGTTGCAAGTTGAAGGTATTTGACTTTCAACTTGAGGGGGAGTATTTTCATTTAGTTCTTTGTGTCTTTTCTTAAGAGTGTTGTCCACTTTGTTGTCTTTTCTTGAGGGAGAGTGTTGTTAGTGTTGTCTTGTTTTCATGTCTTGTTTTTTATGTCTCTTCATGTTGTTCAGTTTTTTGTCTTATCCCTTCATGTTATCTTCTTCCTCATTTTCCGGGCAATGGCTTCCATATCCATCGTTGGTCGGCTCTCTTACAGGCGACTGTCTTTTCCCGTCGACCTCTCCTTTCCGGGCGATGTTTTCCCCATCGTTGGTATGCTCTTTTCAGGCGACGATGTTCATGCCGTCGACCTTGTCTCCAGGCGATGATGTCTCCATCGTTGGTTGGTTATCTTCCTCTTCTTATCTTCAGGCGACGATGTTCATGCCGTCAACGTTGTCACCAGACGATGGTTTCCCCATCGCTGGTTGGTTATCCTCTTCCTATCTTCTTATCTTTTCAGGTGACGATGTTCATGCCGTTGACCTAGTCTCCAGATGATGGTTTCCCCATTGTTGATTGGTTATCCTCTTTCTCTCTATCCCTTCTCTCCAGGCAACAGTTTCTCCGTCGACCTTGTCTTCGATGGTTTCCTCATCAATTGCTATCCTCTTCACTTGGCGTTGTGCTGCTTCGCCAATGTTCGTTGTGCGCACCTTTAGTGTGCCTCTTTTGCTTGCTGAATTGTAGTTGTTCTTGCCATGGCACCTCCATTGCCCTCGATATGCGGATATGTTCGTTGTGCTCTCATTCAGGGAGAGGCCCTATTTGATCGCTCTCGTTGTTGTGCTAGGGGAGCTACTCTTTTGATGGACATTGATCTCGATGCTGTTCATGGTGGCCTTTGCTTTTTTGTTTATGTTTTTCATTATGTATGTACCACACCAGCTTGAGGATGAGTGTTATACCAAGCTGGATGTGCATGAGCTTCATGTACTTTTTTAGTTGTTGACGTAGTTCTTTGTAGCAAGCTGGAGCTTCATAGTATATACACTCCAGCTTGAGGGGGAATGTTGAATAATGTATTAGGTTAGTTTAGACATTACTTGTATTAGTTAGGGGTATTATAGTCATTGTATGTTGTTGCCCTAGTTTGGGCCTATATATATATATCATATTCATGAGGAGCTCCCTAGTGGAAACTCTCCATCCTTCACTCCTCTTCTTCTTCCTCTCTTCTAACCCTAATCTCATTTCTAACATATACCTCCCTCTCTGTGGATTCAAATGCACATGTAAAAAAATAAAGAAATAAATTACATAAAATTTAAGAAATAAAATCCACAAAATTCCATTAGTCTTCCTAAATGCAAGGAGATAAAGAAAAGAGATTAAAAACCTTTGGTAAGAAAAGAAGGGGTGGGAAACTTATGACAGACGTAGAGAAATGAAGTTCCATGGTGGAAGAAAAGTTTGTTAGTGAGCCTTGTCCTCACTCCAAATCATAGAACATCCATCAGATTATCACACCTTCAGTTTTACTGGTGATCACGCTGTGGATGTTCAATTTTCTACTTTGATCAATCTTTGGATTGTATCTGCATTGGATATTCAACTTATGGCAGCAATTGATCTCCATGTTTTCTCCTCCATGGATCTCAAGATCTTGAAAATAGATTAGCAACGACCTGTTGTCAGGGAAGGAGGTCAACAAAGAGTTTCTTTCCACAAGGACTCTTAAAAGAGATGTTAGAATTTCTTATAGGAATCAACATTCTATGATTCAAAGGAGTTCTTCTTAATAAAAGAAGAACTGATTTGTTAACATTATCTACAAGTCAATGGAATTCTTCTTTTGGGAGGGATATTTTACAGAACAAGAGTCAAAATTATATACATTCTCTACTATTCAAAGGAGTTCCACTCTCTTTAGAGTAATCTTTTACAAAATAAGCGTCAAATCATCAACATTCATTGCTAAATAAAAGGACTTCCTCTCCTGGGAAGACCTTGATAAAACAAGTGTTAAACCGTTAACATTCTCTACGACTCAAAAAAGTTCCTCTCTTGGGAGGATTCTTTGCCAAAAGAAGTCAAATTGTTAACATTTTCTAGGACTCAAGGGAGTTCCCCACCCGGGAAGAATTTTAAAGAAAAAGAGTCAAATTGGTAATATTCTCTACGAAGCAAAAGAGTTTTTATCTCTGGGATTCTTTCAAAATAGAAGTCAAATCAGTAGTATTCTTTACGACTCAAAGGAGTTCATTCAATAAAAATCCACAAGAATCTTACTCCTGAAAGGATTCGTGAGAGAACCTAGAAATATTGCATATAGTATAGGGCTACGTGATTTTTTTTAACATTAACATGATATTCATTTCAAAATGGTACACCACCACCCCCCCACCCCCCCCCACCCCCGCGGGTTCTCCGAACCCCAAAAAAAATAAAAATAAAGTGGCATTATATTCGTACAACGATACTTGTTTTGTTTTGGACACATCAGCTGCACAAGCATAATACAGTTCTTGGAAACGCAATTTTCTTGAAAAACTGATTTAATCAACAATCAGTCTCATTAATTCAACTCACTGTAGAAATTTGAAACTGATATTATTTCTTATGCTTTTTCTCCTCATGGTATCTTCCCTTTAATTCATTTGGAGTGCTTTTGTACAAGCAATGTGACAGGAAAATTAATACTGTGGAAATTTTTACAGCACAATCTTCGGCTCGTTTTATTCGTAATCAGCAAATATTATCAAGAGATAGCCAGGGGTCCAAAATTCCAAGATCTGTGCCAAGCAGGGGCAAATGGCCTCATCACTGCCATCCATAGGTTTGAACCAAAACGTGGCTTCCAACTTTCCTCCTATGGTTTGTTCTGGATTCGGCATGCTATAATGCGCTCCATGACACTGTCAAGCTTCACACACATTCCCTTTGGTGTTGAATCTGTATGTTTACTATCTCCACGAGTTCATTTCTTCTTAGATTTGATTTATTTTTTTAATACGCATGGTGCATAATATTAACCTATGCTTAGAAGCACAAATAATGTAGTTTGTTTGCCTCTACTGCTTTCCACTTTTCCTAAACACTTGCATAGAATTAGCTATAATTGGGTGGTTTGTTTAAACCAAAATACTAGGGTGTTTGTTCTCTAAAGAGTTTTGCATTGTTTACTATCCATACTCATGTATACATAATGACTTATGTGGCTAATTGTGCAGGTTAGAATGGAGATTCAAAGAGCCAAATTAGAGTTGTTGTTTGAGCTTGGGAGGTTACCAACAGAGGAAGAGTTAATCGCCAAAGTGGGAATTTCCACTGAGAGATATCATGATGTGATGAGGGCATCAAAGCCAGTTTTTTCACTCCATGCAAGGCATGTGACCACACAAGAAGAGTTCATCAAAGGGATTACCGATATTGATGGTGTTGGAGGTGACAAACGGAAGCAACATGAGCTTCTCCGGCTTGCTCTTGACGATGTGGTAATCACCTTTTCCAACTGAGCTCTACCACTTTGCCCATTTTGATGAAAATACTTGACTGTTTATAACGTCAAACATTGGTCAAGGTAATTATAATGGGCTGGTCCAGTCCTATTAGTGGAGTTCTGCATGATCTATAGTTTTTTTTTTATGGGCAAGCTGTGGTTAGGCAGACCCCGGCCAGATATATAAACAAAAAAAGAAGAAAGGATTACAAAGGAGGCCTAAATCGGCGCCAAGAAAGGAATGATACATCAAAGGAGTTCTGCGTAATCTATAGTTTGAAAAAAGGTTGGGGGTCTGCTTGGGACCATGGAAATTGTTGTCTGCCTATGCCGACTGTTAGAAACAATAGGAAACATATAAACTGCATGAGCCCCATGACTTCCACAAGTGCAAGAAGGTGAATCACTATGTCCCATCTATTTATATAAATGCTTATCCAAACCCATTTTATTCTGTGAATATCCAATCTAAATGTCCTCAGTTTTCATTGCAAAAATTGAAGAATGAAATGGTTTGTTACAGTGTAAGAAGATGTGTTTTGATAATCATTTCATTTCTTCTTGGGGAATGATACTATTAATAGGCACATGCATGAAACACTTGTGATATACCTTTTGATTGGACACACCCACATGCAGGGCAGTGCGACCGGGAATGTTCATCCTGTTAGTCCTCTCATAGAGATGCTAATGTGGAGGTTGCTCAAATATTTTTAACTGTTTATTTGCTGGCCACTCATTGGACATCAAGACTATCTGATGAGTGCAGGTTTTTTTTTAGAAATGGCATGTCCAAAGTAGGGTCCGCATCAGGATAGTCCACATTGTGCTGACATCACATTGATGGGGTCCACCATGTCTCACAGGTGCATTTCCTAGACTTGCCTGATTTTCTAAAACACTCATTGTAATTTGTAATTGCCACGTATGCAAAATCATGTTCATGATGATGTTAGAACTTAGAAGTGTCTAATTAAAAAAACACTCTTGAAAATCACTGTATTTTTACATTTTCACAACATTCAATAAAAAAATGGCATCGTTTACTTGGAACTGGATCAAACAAGAGAAAACCAATATATTTATCTAAATTAAGCTTCTTCTAAAACCATTGGTAATAGCAGAAGTCCAACTGGAGTTACAATCCATTTCACAAGATAGGAGTATCACAATGGTTACTCATATTTGGTCCTTTGGGAAGGTCTGCACATTTTTATTTTGTAACTTTCCTTTTCGCCTTTTTTCCTGACAAACTTTAAGTTTACTCATCAATATTGAAAATGATGGACATCACCATATTAATTTTACTGGTATCATTTTATCCAGGTTATCCCCATTACCCCATGAACTCACTTAAAAAAATATCACCTGTTGATTATTTTGGTGTTCCTAACCAGGCCTACTGTTATAACCCAACTATCATGTTCATGAACTATATAAGAATAATGTGAGCGGTTGACTAGAAACTCACTAAGAATTGCTTCATGAACTTTAAGTTTACAGCTTGATTCTCTGAAGCCCAAGGAGAGCTTGGTTATTAGACAGAGATATGGACTAGATGGGAAAGGTGACAGAACATTGGGAGAGATTGCAGGAAACTTAAATATCTCAAGAGAGATGGTCCGAAAGTATGAAGTGAAAGCATTTATGAAGCTCAAGCATCCAACCCGAGTTGATTATCTTCGCAGATATATTGTCTGACCTCCGCGGTATGATCTCTATTCAGCAAAGCTGTTTGAACGTAACCCTCCTTTTCCACACTATATTATTGCTCCATATGAAAGATTTGTAACAGTCCTTATAAATATATGAACAAAGTAATCCCATACAATTTGATTCATACAAGAAGTCTAAGACTCTATATGTACCTGTAATAGATATATTTTTTGAAGATGAAGTTTTTATACGGTTAGAAGATGAATTCTTGAGCTTCTGAATTAGGTGCGGCCCAGCAATGTATGTGAATTGTTTTGTTGTGGTCCACTCAAATAACTTTTAAAGGTTTGACAGCTCTATAAAGGGAAATGATATCAGCACAACCATGTTTTAATAATTGCAAAGTCCTAGATTATCTTATCTTTTCTTTTTTAAATGGCTTGTAAGTCTTGTGGGAACTATGATAACCTTTTGACAGCTCTTTAAATACTAGAAGACAAGACACAATAGTGCAAATAACAAAACATTGCTGTGCTGATATCATTTCCCTCTTTAAATACTAAAAGACAAGATGCCTTAGTGAAAATATCAAGACATGATTGTGCAGATATCATACTTTGTGAAACAACCAATTACTCCAAAAGCTTAAGCTGTCATTAAAAAAAAAACACTTTTTGATGAAATCTTCGATCGAGTTGAGGGCCATAAATAAACATGCGCTCCATATGTTTGTCGTGTGGTATTTAAAGGGTTTAAAGAGCTTTTTAAGAACCGTAATATCCTCTGAGATCCCTTTAAATACTACACGACAAACAAGTGGAGCACTTGTTTATCGAAACACCTTGACGCAGATATCATTTCCCTACTTTTATCAGTGTTTCTTGTCTTTAGCCATTATTCCTAAAAATTAGAAAAATTTCTCGAGCCCAATTTCTGACCAGGTTAATAATAATAATAATAATAATAGAACCTCAAAGGACGATCTTCTCATCATTTTTGTCTTTCTCTGTGTCTTTTTGCTTAACTCAACAAGGTAATATTCATGAACAGAGAATGTGGAATATGAAGCCTTGTAACTCAGGGACCGATGCACCTCCCGCCCACCTACCATAAACCATCCACTTATGTGGAAACAAGGGAGGTGATATATTGACCCCTTCTTCTTTTTTCGGACAGCCACCTCTCGTGTATTTATGACCACTCTTTTACGATGGCGGATGTCCCAATTAGAAAAAAGGGGGTGAATATATCATTTTCCCTATAAATAAATTATAATAGTGACCCTAGCATTCTTAACCCCCGCATCATTGAAATATGAGGTGTAAAATGGGGGGGTCCTACCTACCTACCCTATGGATGGTCTTGGGCGGAGATCGTGGAAGCAGTCCACGCCATTAAAACATGAGGTAAAATGGTGGGCCCTACTCTATGGATGTGTTTAAGTGGAGTTTGTGCGACCTACTCTATCAAAACATTGTTTAAAATGATGGATCCTTATATGCATGAATTTGGGTGGAGATGGTGGGCCTACTCATGGGTGTAAATGGTTGGCCCGTAGAATTGTGGGCCTGCCATATCAAGCATGAGGTGTAAAATAGTGGGTCCTAGCCGTGCAATGCAAGGGTGTAAAATGGTGGGTCTTAGTTTATCAAAACATGTGCCTCATTCATGCCCAATGCAGGCAAGTGTAAATTAAGTATCCACCACAGAAAAAAATTCAGTAAAAATTTTCCATCGCAAGAAAACAATTGAAAAAAGAAAGAGACGCATTTAGCCATTTAGTATATTATAGTGTAGACAGGAGGAATGCTAAACTCAAGGGTGCCTTGCAAACAGGGGGCCGGCCCCCCAATGACTTGAAAAATCCCTTTGAAGGTGTAGTTTAGTGGCCATGAACCCCCCCCCCCCCCCCCCCCCCCCCGCGATGACCAATGCAGGCAAGTGTAAATTCTTGGCTCCTCCCCTGCTTGCAAACATCAAAAGAAATGGCACCCCATTGGATGCACGCCCCCAAAGTGCATTTAAAAACGTCACCAAAGTGCATTTAATATTCATTCACTTTCACATTCTTTAAATGCACTATGGTGACGTTAATCCAATGGAGGCTTGAAACTATCACTTGTAGTATGGTTTCTCCTTGAAGCACCCGTATTATAGGATAGAGTTCAACAACCAGAACTATTTAGTAAGTAGTCTATCAGATCAACGGCTCAGATTTAACACACATGTACCATTGGGAACCTAATGTTGATCATCAGGATTCAACCCTTATGATGATGATGTGATGAAGGTTGTCTTTGAGATTGACGGCTGAGATCATCTGATGGAGCATAAATTGTCAACTTAGTGGGCCCGGATCAAAAGCCAAACGGAAATTAACCCCAGAAAGATTAAAATGTTGTCTTTTCATCGCAATTGATCAACGGCTAAGATCCTCTGATGAGGGTGGGACATGGATGATAGGCTGATTTTATATATGGCAGACGGCCGTGCTTAAATGTGTAGTCCAAAAAATAACAGTGGGGCTTATATAGTTTGGGTGATCTAAACCGTTCATTTGTTGGGCCGATGTAGATGGGGTGTGCTCAGAAAATCTTCTCCATAGGATGAACCTAACCCACTGATCCATTAAGGTTTTCATATTGTGCCTGCCGTCCCTTCTAAACCTCCACAAATCGAAGGGTTAGGAACTTCATATGGAGAAGATTTTCTGGGCATATCCTATCTACATAAGGGCCCCATAAATGAATGGTTTGGATCACCCAAAAAATAGTGGGCCACAGTGTATTTGCACGTGCATTCACGGCCCTCCACCATATAATTTCTCGAATTTGTGATTGGCCCACAAGATTCACGAATCCCAACACTTTACATGAAAGAAACCGTTCACAAAATACATTAAAATAGAAAAGTAACTACTCGTCAACTCTCTACTTTTCATGTTCCCTTTTTTTGTACGTGAGTTTGTGACTTCGTTCGGTACCACCTATCATTCCATATGTCCCAACCGTTTATCTTTATAGACTCTTTTTGCAAGTTTGGAAACTGTTAAATATCCCCTTCTCTTTCCAAAATTTACCCATTTTTCTGAATTCTTCCCAAACATTTCCTCTCCCATTAACGCAATCAATGGATAAACGTAGAAAGAAACAGGCGAAAACCACGAAAGAAGACTCAGAAGGTTGGTTTTTCTTTGCTTATCTTTGCTTGAATGTTGGTTTTTGTGTGACTTATTCTGATTAAAGCTCTTTTGGGTTTTGCTTTTCACTTTGATATTTTCAGAAGTTAGCAGCATTGAATGGGACTTCATTAAGATGACTGAACAAGAAGAAGATCTCATTTGTAGGATGCATAAGCTCGTTGGGGATAGGTAAAGCTCAATCATCTGATAAATCTCTTTTGTTTTCTTTGTATAAATTACTAA
Source organism: Tasmannia lanceolata (assembly GCF_043159265.1). Classification (NCBI taxonomy): domain Eukaryota; kingdom Viridiplantae; phylum Streptophyta; class Magnoliopsida; order Canellales; family Winteraceae; genus Tasmannia; species Tasmannia lanceolata. The sequence goes on from NW_027518692.1 coordinate 46,311,345, forward strand.
TTGATTTTGGAATAGAGTTCCTCTTCAATAAATTCATGCTTACCCAGCAAAAATAAAATAAAATCAAAAAGATTTTGGAGTAAGCTTGATGGCTATTGAAGGATTTAGATGTATCTTTTTAACTTCTTGTATTTATTAATATAAGGTCATCTTCTTCATGAAAATTTTCTAAAGGATTCATTAGCCGGCCCTAACTAGTTTGGGACAAAGGCTTAGTTGAGTTAGAGTATTTATTAATATAAGGTGGGTTTTCAGGTGGGAGCTAATAGCTGGCCGGATTCCTGGCCGGAAACCAGAGGAAATCGAGAGGTTTTGGATAATGAGACATAGGGAAGGCACTGTTGCAAAGGGGGCAGGGCGTGAAAGCTGAACGAAATGCTTCTACCTTCGATTTATCTGATGTTCGATGGAGGAACCCATTTTTTTTATTTTCATTTTTCAATGGATGTTCTGATCTTTTTTCGCACAATATTCTTGTCTGGGTACTTCTCTCTTTCCCTTGTATATCTCATTTGTTTTGAACTGTAGCAAAAGCACATGATCATAGGGGGACATGACCGGAGGTAGGTCCTCGGAGATCAGCTAGGTTTTTGGATGAAATTTCTACGAGATGATAGATTTATTTCTTTTGTCCATATTCCCAGGAGTGACAATGATCTTGCAAGATCGATTGGCCAGATCAGGGGCCTTGATGTTGGGCAATCTTTGCCCATGTAAGCTTTTCTTTTTTAATATAGTTATCTTTCGCTCAAACAATAGGCATACATACTCTCTCTCTCTCTCCTTTGTATGTGTGATGATCAAAAGAAGGCAGCATAAATCTATGGTCGGCATGAGAAATTGGCCATTAATGCAGATTCCGATGCCAAAGCCGCTTCAATAACCAGAGCTGATGTTTGGTAAGTGATATATTCACCTCCTTTTCTTCCTTGGGACAGCCCCATCTACTGTGTTATGACCACTCTGTCCCAGGGAAGAAAAAGAAGGTAATATATCATTTCCCCTAGGTGCCGTTCACTTGGTGCCGTTCACTTGGTTTCTGCAAAAAGGAAATGAAACTGACATGGCAAAATATTTTGTTAATTTGCTTCCAATGCCTGTTAGTTACATTAGTACAATTTTAAATTTAGGAACTGAAGAGGAATTGTGCTAAGCAAGACTCTAATAGGGTTGTCCATGTTTCTGCCCATTTTTTTTCCTCCACAAATGGTAGGATTAGGATGATCCTATAGGGCTGATTTTTGGTACACACCAAAAAATCTATCCTAGATCCAAATGGTGGGCACCAATGTAGGTAAATATTATTCACATTTTTGTTCACTTATGTCTATTCATGAGGGGTCTTGAGTTTTGGTGTCTTATACCACGTAAGAGGGGTGGTCCATTCTAATATGATTAGAAGTAGGACTGTCCATCCAATTGAGACTCCCCGTTTGGTTGCCATTAAAAATTTTGTCGTAGGAAGTTTTTAGTAAAAATTTTGTTCCATCCCATGTTTGGTTGCCTTTTAGTACTAGAATTTTTTTAATCCCACTCTTGTAATGATTGCTTCTATGGTGACATGGACTCCTTGTCTCATCTTTTTTCTTTTCTAGGGAATGATGTCCTCTCTCTTTCTCTCTCTTCCCTCTCTCTCATCACTTCCCATATTTGGTAATGACACTCCTAAATTTTGGCAGGAATTTTAGAAATTGTACGAAAAAAAAAAACCTAGCAAATCCCGTTTACTTCACTGTTTTGATTAAAAACTCCCTGGGATAAAAATTTTATTGGCAACCAAACGGGAGTAGAGGTGAGGAAAATCACACCACCCAGTTGTGTGTAATGAGGGGAAAGAAATTGAGAGGTGATCTCTTTTTATCCTTATGCTTTTGTATATGGTCTTGGTTGAAGTAGCAAGGGAAGGGTTGTGATTTGACATTTTGATGAAGTTGAATACCCCGAAATCGTTGACTAGAAGCTAAGGCAAAATAGGTAAAATAAAGAAGTAATGGGCCAAATTCTCTTCTTTATTTTATCCATTTTGCCTTCGCTGACGAAGAACCTCCGACCTTTTCAACTTTATCAGGTTTAGGGATAAAACTATTGAAATTCTATATTATTGCTTGCACATAAAACCTATAAGTATATTGGCAATTGTGACCCATACATCCTAACAGAAGATATATTTTATGTTAAATTGGTCTAGGGTTGTCTCTGGCCTAGTGCTAGTTATGTACAAATTACGTTGTTTGGATCCAAATTTGAACAGATCTTTTAAACCCTAACCCAACACTTCTTTACAAATTCGGGTTGAATTGTAGGCCGAAATTCTGGTTGAGTGGGTCAGTATATGCAGACATAAAAAAAGGCCTAAACAAACTCATAAATTACAATGTGATTGTGTAATAATTTAATACCCAATGACTTAAAAACTATAAAACAAAGAATTTAATGCTTCCTGCTCTAGAGATGAAATTTTTTACAAATTTGGTTATAATCGGATTGAAATTTGGGTCATTTGAATTTCTGGGCAGGTCAAGCTTAAGGCGAATCCAACCTAGCTTTTTATTGGTCTGAGAAATGTGAACCTAGACACCAACAGTATCACTTCTTAAGGTTACTCAACAGGCCCTCTTCCATTATTGATGCAGCTATTGGAGATCTCATTTAACTCACTTGTGGTGTTGTACACAGATCAAGGCAATGGTTATGAATTTTATTTTTTTCAACAGTGGATTCTTTTGGGAGTGTTTTGTGCATCGATCAAGGTTGTTAGAGACATGCAATTTTTGAAATGATTCCGGCGAGCAGTGACTGAATGTAGCCCACAAAAGAGGATGGATCTTTCACCCTCTGCTTTTCATTTTTTTTATTCTCTGTGCGGGAAAAAATGTGCAAAAGTGCTTCTGAGATTAGTTGAAGAACATAACCATACTGGGAAAATAAGTAATGTTCCTGAATTGTCAAATTGTGGCCTTTTGTGGCCTGCATCTCCGGTGCTTATCACTCAATAGGTGATCCTTCTAGTTGTGGCCTCAATAGATATTAGACAACAACAGTCTACATTCATTAGGAAATGTGCTTTGAACTATTGAAGCAAGACTGTAGGTGAGACTGTATTGTATATCATCATTTCTCAAAGATCGTTTCCATCATTGTATCTTGGTTAGGGTTCTCTCCTTTCAAATTCTACTACTCTAGTTCTGATTTTAACAGCTGCTGGGAGGAGATATGCTTTGAATCAGAGAGAGAGAGAGAGAGAGAGAGAGAGAGAGAGGAGTCTGTCTCTCCTAAATGGAATCCATCTGACCCGGGCTGGCTCAAGTTAAATTTCGATGGTTCTAGCCGTGTTAACCCTAGCTCAGCAGGGTTGGGAGGTTTACTTAGAGACAGAGAGATCGACGAGATGGACTTTTTCGGGCCTCATTGGGGTCAAGGGTTCTATTAAGGCAGAGGTGAGAATGGTTCTTCAAGGCATCAGAATTTTGAAGACAGTGCTTTAGACAAGCTAATGGTGGAGGATGATTCCTTAAATGCCATTAGATAAATGGATGGTAGCAGACCTCATCCGTGGAGACTTGCGAAGTTAATTGATGAGATGCATGACCGGGTTTCAACATGTCTATCACTTCGCTTATGGTGAGGCCGAGAGTCTCGAGATGTACGATTATCTCCCCCCTGTGAGCTTTAACAATTATTTCATCTTTATTTTTTATTTCTTCATTTGTACATATGACCTTCTCGGTCATGGAGTTCCCCCCATTTTCTAATATATTTTGCACCGGTTCAAAAAGAACAAAAAAAAGGAAGGCGGCTAAGAGAACCACTACAAAAAAGGAGTTTCAAATTCTAAAAACAAGTTTTCAAACTTAAGACTGGCGAGCTTCCCTAGGAAAATTCATTTGGAGTTGGTCTTATGCGTGATGAACCTATGTGCCCTTTAGTCATAACACAGAAAAAACTTCAGGTGCGTGTTCAACCATTTCATCCAGAAAATTATACCCTCAGATACAAGGGAAGTTAAAAGAGTGTACAATGCTCAAGCAGACAAGCTAGATATAACCTTCACTATACAAAAATATGTACACGAATGGCAATGTCAAGCAGCATATATTCACTGCCATAGTACAACACATTACAAAATTTGTAAACATTGTGATCTGAAATTCTCTCAGATGATTCAGCAGTATAATATCCAAGCAAAATCTAAATGGTACCTTACCCATGTAAATCTCATCTCAGTATAAATGAGGAGCAGCTCAAGACGGGAGAAGATAAGATCTCAAAATAAGTTGGCTTTGGTGTAGAGGTACCACCAATAGATTGAACCAGTTCCTCCACGGACAGGACCCGGAACTTGGGGGGTGAATTAAGGGCAATGTTGTCCACTCTGTGCTCGAAAATCTTGCCTTCCTTATCCAGCTTATAACTTGAAATCCCATCAAAGCGACCATGGCTCTCCCATGGCACTCGAGGGATGCCATGAACGGTCCAGCGAATCATTATGACATTCTCGAGAGGCTGCCAAACACTAACAATGTCTACTGATAAGGCCTTGAAGAATATCCTGCCGTTAAAGCGCAGTGCCCAGAAAATTGATTTGTAGTTTTCAATGCCGGCAAAAGTGTTGAGAGGATCTTTGAAGACAATATCGTCCCTGGATAAGTGAAAGAGAAAGATCTTAAAAAGGTACAAATTGATAGCGAGTAGAAAGTTTCATTTAAAGGGAGATTATTACAATTGGAGATTTGGAACTGACTAAATGGCATGAATGGAAGGTGAAGGGGAAAAATGAAAATCAAGAAAAGCATGACTATGGTATTAACAACATGATGTCAGTGGGTTGACAGTCCCTACACTAAAAATAACTGAAGATGTCAAAACAAAAGTTAGCAGATTTTACTTTTGGCATACAACCAAATGTACCCAGCATGGAATTTTTGGAAAGAGCATTTTCGTGGGGTTTGTATTGTGTTATTTCTTAAAGATTTGCAGCCCTAATAACTAGGTTATATAATCATGTATGTTGCATTAATAACAAAACTTCCATTTGTGAAGTAAGACAACAAAACATGTGAACGCACCATAGTCAAACCGTCTGATTTATTTGTTATTTCTAGCATTATGCACTCCCACTACACCTCAGTTATTGTCTAATACCCCTGATTTTGACCCTTGTCTCTTTTTTCTTGACTACTTCTGAAATGTGAACTTAATATTCTTTCCAGACTAGTGAGATTTAATCAAAGCAAAAAAGCATAGAGGGGTTGGCTAGAAAGAGGTAACACAGGAGCAAGACAACAGACAAAAAAGAGAAGAAAAAAATACAAGGCAAAAAAGCCAAAAAGAGGGTATAATGGCCCAGAGGCTTCTAAAACAAGCGTAATGTCGAAAATCCCTCTAAATAAGAGCATAAATCTCAAGGGAAGATCAAATTGATCCTCCTTCGGAAGCCGACACAGAGTGTTGAGGGAGTCTCTCCTTCAATCAACAGCTTAGAAATTCCAATCCAAGGAACCAACCTAACTCTATTTCAAACAGCGAAAATTTCAGCGTCTACTGTATCACAATTCCCATAAGGACCTACATAGTAGCACTCTGATCAATTTTTACTGCTACCATCAGAAATCATCTTCAAACATACTATGTGTGGGTAAATCTAGACCTCAGGAGTCCTAACAAGAGGAGAGCTCCATGAACTACGCACTAATCTGAATTCAATCGTTAATAATGTTTTAATTGGCAACATCGGTGAACCATTTTGCTTTGGAAGTAGTCTCAGAGACTTCAACTATTTTTCAGTTTATGACTTTACCATACAACCTATTGTTGTTATTAAAAATATGATCATTTATATCTTTTTACATTATCCATATGGCAGGCGAAGATAGAATTTTTCATAAACAATCAAGTCACCCTGGGGCATTAAATGAACGGATGAAAAGGGGGTTCTAAGGGGAAGCCACAAAACACATAACATGCCTATCGCAAACAATCCTCTTGACAACCTAATCCACTTTAAGAATTTTACCATGAAGGATACACAAAACAATGCAATATCTCAAGAAGAGGAAGAGGCTAGCAATTTTCAAATATTGGAATCTTAGACTCAAGGGATTAGCAATATACAAGGCATAAAAAGATTTAACAGTGAAATAGCAATTTTTCTGGACTCCAAACCATCCCATTTGCATAGTCAGCAACAACAAAAAAAATAGTGCTTGTTGATTGTCACAGACAAGTTCAAGAAGTCATTTGAGGTTTCAAGAGAACTTCCCCTCAGAATCGGAATAACTACCCACCTTAAATCAAGCCCATCAACATAGTTCTCAATTGAAGCAATAGGATTAACGGCGCTAGCGAAAAAGTAGAAGAACGACTTAGCCAAAGGCAGAATAACTCATATAAAAAGATGGAACTAACTTGCAAATTTGATAATTTATTTAAATACATAAATATAGATCCCCAATTTTTAAAGGATTAAACACATGAAAACGATATTTCATGGATTAATCAGTGCGCAAATGCATCTTAGTTGATGCATTTGCATGTTATTTCCATAAAGAATAACAAAACAAGAAAGCAAACACATAACTGGAGGTAGGATTCGAGATTTTTTACACCCTTCGATTGAAATGTCGGCTGCCGTTATAACATTTTGATCGACATAACCGAAACAACACCAACATGACTGATATATCAGTCAACATATTCTAATAAAATCACTTCTTGTGGATTTTGTGTTGGTGAGGACTGATGCAGAAATATATCTGCAGAAACTGACATATGTTGACCAACATTTGATACTGTGGATCAGAGATGAGGTGGCCAGCTAGACAGGATTCCAAACTTTAAGAAAGCCAGATTCTGCAGGTTAATATATAATGGAACTGGTGTTTTCCACCAGTGCGAGACCACCCCCCAATTATATACCCCATAAGAAGGGAAGCCTCCTCTAACAACAAAATGTAAATCATTTCAAAAACGAAAGAAACAAAATTTAAATACACATACACTTTCTCCCTTAATGTTTAACTACTAATATAATCACATGATTTTTCATAGAATGATTTGAACACCCATAAAGTTCTTAATGGGGAAAACATATGGGGATGCCCAAACTGCGCAGAAAATATCTCCATAAATTCAACAAAGAATGACTATATCAATGAATAAACTGACTAATGCTCTTTTAGATAACCAAAGTGCCTCATAGTCACCTCCCTCTCCTACATAAAAGCATTTCACCCTTCTGCACTTGAACACATTCCATAATATAAATAAATTGTAGCCCAGCCTCTTCTCTCTCTAGCTGGTCATGACATTATAGCACACGGCTCACACATCATATCATGCAATATGAACTGAAAAACTTGCATTTACATGAACATGAAAAAAAGTGATGTGGCAGTTTACCAGACAAGGTCCCTTAATCTTTCATATTCCATTGCCACTACTAGACAGGAAAAACTATGATCATCCTGACCATGCTCAATCCCAAAGAGGAGACTGAAGGAAATCAACTAACAGGTACGCGGCTCAGACCAAGGGCCCAGCATGAGCAACCAAAGTCCATGATAAGAAAGGTCAATGGAGCTAATGCTATAAGAAAACTTTCCTGAGCACAACACGATACCATGGATGCTAGTCATGCACTTCAAGTAATATCCTCAATTCCAAAGCAATAAAAAAATCGGTATTCACTGGCCCAATCTGAAATCAAATTGACTGTAACGAGGCCCATAACTTCGAGTTTCTTGATTATAAGCAACAAAAAAGAAACAAGTCACCTCTCTAATACCGATACCGCTGAGATGAGAACAGAAAAATAAAGCATACGAAGGAAAAAGATATGGCAGTTAGAAATGCTTACTGCATTCAGCCCCAACAAGAGAAATTACTCAAAATAGTGCAATGCGGAAAGTTCATAGAGGACAGCAACCTACAAGCAAAATGACATGCAAGATACTACCAATAAGCAGAAAATAAGAAACCATAAACTAGAGGAAAATAGTGTGTTGAAGCTGATGAAGAAACTCTTGTGATAGGCACAAAGGGTAACAACTAGCTCCAGCTCTCATGTCTCCTCTCAGCCCTTATAATAGGAGGGAGTAAAATACGCTGAAGGACCATCCGGTCATGAGACACCACTCATAGTAAACCCTTGCTGACACCAGAGAATCAGATGTCACAACTGAACATGCTCCTATTTGAATCTCCAAAGGGCAGCACCAAGAAATCCACACTCCTATTGGTTTCAAGAGCTAAGCATTAGAAATGTTCTTAAGTGTCCAAAGAGCTTGAAGCAAGTTCAGTCCCTTCCAATAGTTCCCTTTAAAGACACCAAACGAACTGCAGGAAACCCTAGAGTTTAAGTATGAGTATGACTAGTGCAAAATCCATGAGCAAGGTTTGAAAAATAATCAAATTAAGAGACTCTTTCATTTCTAAGTACAAGGAAAGTTTAAGCCAAAGTGAGACATAAGCAAGCTCATGAAGATCATAAAAAAATTTGTGCAGCATCCTAGAGTTCAGATGGATATCGATTAAATTGACAAGGTTTCTGCGTCTTCTTTGATCTTGAAAAGCATTGTTTGGAACTATTGGGGGCCTTAATAATCCATCGGCACTTCAAAATGGATAATTCAGGCTAGCAGAGTAAGTACTAAGTAGAGTCTATAAAATTGGAAGGTAGACCCAGATTCAAAACCCATTGCACCTGGTGTTGTGATCATAAAGAAAGCAGCTTAACTGATTTTTTTTTTAAAGGTAACGATTTTATTAATGTGTTATAATCGAATCACATTGACGGGACAAGATGCCCCACTGTTGTGATAGCAATTACAGTAACCCTGACAATTTTTTATCTTCCCCACCCACAATTTTCCTACATAAAAGCCTCCCCTAATTGTGAGGGAGGTCAAGGACTAAACTCTTAACCCTTCATCTGCTTCTTCTAACGTCCTCCTTTCCATTGATGTTCCTACATGAAAGCAGCTTACCTGAAGGTTTCCACCAAAGTTTGTTGGGGTTGTCCCTAGCTCAATTGAAAGGTGCTTTGCGTAGCAACCTCGAGGAATGACTTACATAATATAACTGTAGACACCCCATTTTGACCGTGCCCTGCACCGCCATGTTTTATGCTTAACCTCGTCAAATCAGTGAGTTGGGATCATAAATGAAACCCTGAGGCAGCTTGGGGTCCCACCAGGGTCCCTGTAAAATTTCGTAAGGATCCGAGCGTTTGCCTAGTGTACGAGCTAAGGCAGTGTCGTGGTGCAAGTTCGAGGGGGGGGTGAAATATGTCATTTCCCGCGTAAAAGAGGGCACTCTCGGCAATTTTATCTTGTTTCCTTTGCAAGCAATCGTTATGGGCCATTGGACCAAATCATAGGGTTAGGAGCATGCAGAGAGAAAATAATTTTATGCCCATTTCTTACCCGAGACGCCCCTGTAGTTAAAAAAAAAAGTAGTAATCAATACATTAAGGGGGCTGTCTCGGAAGAAAGGGGGTGTATAAAATAAAATTATTTTTCATTTTCCATTTAACCCATCGAACTAGGGTTTCATGGAAAGGGGGATTTTTCGTTCAAAGGGAGAGGGAGAACCCTAGCCGCATTGGAGTTGCAGATAGAGGAGAGGAAGAAGGGGATCTCCATTTTTCTTCGCATAGCAGAGGCAGAGAGAGGGAGAGAAAGCAGAAAAAGGGGAGGAGCCGCCATCTCCACCCATCCCATACCCGACCACCACCACCACTTCCTCGAACCGGCGACCACCACCAACACCCGCGGCCATTTTCTCCTCTTCCTCTGCCCATCATCACCACCTCCACCCTTCTTCTCCAATACCGCCGCCATCAAACCCACCTCCGGCTACCACTCCCTCTGCATCTCCGTCAACCCAACAACCCAAAACCCATCTCAACAGACCCTTCTCCTTTACTCCACCACCAACCGCCTATCATCTCCGGTAACCCCATCGGAAATCCCTCCACCATCCAACTCCTTTCGTTTGCAGAGAGAGGATTAAAAGAAGAAGAAGAAATTAGAAGAGGGTTTGGTGTCTTCATCCCCATTTGCGGCTTGCGGCTCCCAACAGGGAGAGCGGAAGGAAAAGAGAAAGAGAGGAGGTAGGGATCCGATCGAATCCTTCCCACCGGTTGACCCCACCACTGCCATCAGCCTCCATTTTCGTCCCTTTCATAAACCCAAACCCACCTCCATCTCCTCTGCAAAAAAAAAAAAAAAAAAAAAAAAAAAAAAAAAAAAAAAAATCAAAAAAAAAAAAAACCAAAACCCCCTTTCTCTGCAACTTAACCGGCCATCTCCATTCAAACCCACTCTCCCATCCTCTCTACTTGCCTCAATCTCAGCCATTGTTTCCACCTTCTACCTCCATCTCCACCGTAAGCCACCACCATCTCTATCAAACCCACTTCAAAATCCATCAAACCCACTTCGATTTTTCTCCCATTTACAGCCATCTCCCACCTCTGCAGATTTTCCTATTCCACCACCATCAAATCCTAGAGCCAAAGCCTCAGATCAAGCGATTTACGTTATCTGTGAGCGAATATCTTTGGGTTTTGTTGCATCCTTCTGCCTAAATTCCATCAGCAGGCTCAGGTAATCATTTTCGTCAAATATTTGTATTCATTCTCTTTGTGATTGCTCATCAGTTAGATTTTCGTTGATCTATTGCTAGATTGTTATATGGTGATGGAATTCACAGGTCGATCTCAGTATTTTATAAAAAAAAAGGAGAAGGGGCTGGTTTTCAATTTCATTGATCTTGTTGTATTACTGCTGCCCAATTTAATCTCATGCGCATGTTTCTGATGTACTTGCAAAGTAGATGGTCTCATTGCTTTGCCAATGTTGGATTTGAGCTCACGTTCTTGTTGTTGTTTTAAAATGCAATAGATCTTACTGTTTTGATGTCTGATTCAATTTCATTAATATTTGATTGATTTCGCTTAAGTTTCATTGATTATATCTTGAAATGTGATAGAGGGTCAGTAGGGGAATCCATGCTTTGAGCTTTTATCATTTAGAGGCAAAGAAATGTCAGCAACTAAGCATGATGATATCGGTATAATTTCCCGTCATCCTACCTCTGCAGGGTTTATTTTTACAATGCAAATTCTCAACAATGTGAAACTTTATCCCTTGTTTTCTGGAATGATGGTACTAGCCTGATTATGCCCTCAATCGCGTTAAAATTGTTGTTCTTTCTTTTTGTTTATATTAAAATCTGGAATGCAAAGGATGAGTGTGGTGTTTAAATTTGATTTGTGTTGAGGTTGCGGTTTTAGTTTCCGAGGAGAGTTTTGGGGCGATGAAGGCGCTAGCCTAAGCCCATCTTTAGGGGACTCGCTCAATCCAAGTAGCGCTCCCCTCTTTTGTTTAGTAGGTCTACCCAACCTTTTGGATTTCTTTTAACCATTTCCTTTTTTTTTTTAAAAAGAACCCTTCTCTGGGCAATGATAAGGTTATTTGGAGCCCGTCTTTATGTTTTATGGCTCACCGCTTCACACTTGGATCTGCACAAGTTGATGTCCTCTGTATGCACTGAAATTCTTAATAAATTGGAATTATCATAATCTTTTTGATATTTTTTTTTTTTTTTTTATATATATTCTTCTCTTGTACTAATCTTTGAGTTAGGTTTTGAAGATGATAATAAATGGACTGCTCAGGTGAGACTCTCTTGAGGTTCATAAACTTGTCTTTTATTTAAATAAATTGTTTTAGGAAAGAAGGAGATCAGATGACTACTCTATTCGATGTTATCGACATGAGTACTGTTTGATTTCAAGGCGGTTTGTAGGAATATTATCATGTGTATTATGATATCAGATGATTACTTTAGCATCATCTGATTTCATCCCCATATTGGGGTGGTGTTTGTGGTTGGGCATAGAAGTGTTTGATATTGTTTTCTTTTACTTTATTAGGCTATCCAGCGGCTGGTCTGGACTAATTAATGTTGTTTATCATTTTATGATTGCTATAGATTGTGTATTTCTTCTATTGAAAATTCTTCTTTGCTTAGCACTTGATTTATTTTTATAGGAATAAAATGGAATTTGCGATTATCTGGTAGCCTTTTCTTCTCTTTTTGATAGACTAACACAGTCTTATAGATTTCTGTTAAATTTCTTTAGATACTAGAATCCCCTCTCATTGCGAGGGCGATGAAGGCGCTAGCCCAAGCCCATCCTTAGGGGACTTGCTCAGTCCGAGTAGCATACTCCTCCTTTGTATATAGGAGACTTGCCCAGTCTCATTCTCTTGCTAAACCTCCTCTTTGTGCGTCGTTTGGTTTTGGGAGAACACCCTCCTCGGCTTGGCAGCATACCCCTACCCTTATGGGTATTGGGTTGCACATTTGTTGCACCCTAGGGCTAGGTAGCTGTCCGGCCCGGCTGGGTGTTTCACCTTTGCCAACTATGCACAGGGTCTTTTATTCCTTTTTACTTGTGAGCTTCTCCTTATTTGATAGTCCATTCGCATAGGAGTCAGCCCTGATTAGAGAGTCTTTGACTCATTCATCCTTTGTAGTGTTATTAGAGTCTCTGACTCATTTGTACTTCCTCCTTAGTGTTATTAGTTAGGAGTTTTTCCATTAGAGACTAACTCAGTCATATAGAGCCTTCCCTGCTTAGGATCTTAGATTGTTTTCTCTGTTCTTGGGGCACTATCTTTCTTGTTGTGGTTTGTCTCTTTGAGACGCCAGCTTCTTGTTGTGGATCGTCTCTTTGAGACCTTTGTTGCTTGTTTGGGGTTTCCCCTTTTTGGTTTAAGGCTTTGCCTTAGTTTATGGTATTACTTGCGTGTCCCCTTTAAGATTGCAAACATTTAAAGGCTTAGAGCATTGGAAAAGCTTTAAAATCCAAAAAACATTAGAAATTTAAAACTCAAAAACATTTGAAAACTTTAAAAATATCAAAAACATTTGAAAAACATAAAAAACCTTTAAAAATCTAAAGTGTTGAGTGTTTCTTTTAGAAGCGTATTAGGCGAGTTCGATTTTCGAACTACGTTGGCTTGATCCTCTTCCACGAGGTACGTAGTGCAGCTTGGGATCTTCATCCCAAGTCCAGCCAAACTTTGTAAATAAATGCTTTAACCTTTTTTTCTTCAAAACCTTGTTTTCAACAAGATCTTCCTCTAGAGTTAGGAGTTTGTCCTAGATAGAGAGTTTTAGAGTTAGGAGTTTGTCTTTTATTTGTTGTGTGCTTGTTTGTGTTGTTTTATAGTTAGGAATTCGTCTTTGATTTGTTGTGTGCTTGTTTGTGTTTTAGAGTTAGGGGTTTGTCCTAGCTAGGAGTGCCTCCGTCCGGTTAGTTGGCGATTCACATCGCCGATTGATGACTAGGTCTTGGATACGTTAGCAATCCTATTGTTTTCCTTAGGGCATACAGCCTAGTTACACGTAGGTTGTAGGAACCACTTGCATAAGCTTAAGGCTAACTTGCATTTAGTTAGGGCATATAGGGTGTCCTAAAATCTACAATTCACTGGAATTTAAATAACCGTTCAAGAAGCTTTAATAACTAGTCCGGTCTTTTAGATCGAGTCTAAGATAGAGGTCTAGGTTTCTCAGGCATCCTAGCTTAGAATAGACGCGGAGAACTACGTTGCCTTGATTCTCGTGGAGGCGGGGATACGTAGGCTTCTTTGGATGAATATCAGACCATCCGAGGACTCGGGCTAAATCGTTTTAGAGTCTTAGGATTTGTGGTGTTGTTGTATTGTATATTTTGTTGTGTTTTCTTACTTTCTTGTACTGATCTTATACCTTTAGTTATAGCTTGCATGTGTTTGCACATCAGAACTCAGACACCAGTTAGGTATGTCACTCAGAACCTAGTTATCATTAGGTGCCATTTATTTTGATTCTTTTGTGTGTGCTCATTTTCATCTCCGAGACATGCATGATTAGATAGACGTTTTCTCGGAGATGCGTGTTCCCATTTCATATGATTTTCTCTTGAAACTCTTCAAGGTTAATAGTAAATGGCATAAGAGACCAAGTGTTCGCACTCGGGCGAATTGGGGGCGCTCTTCGGACCTTCTCCATTCGTCATCAGGCACGGGCCTTCTGTATCTCTGGTTATCCATTGCAAACAGAGCATTTGTTTTGGTTCCATGGCGTGTCCATGGATGGCGACTCTGAGTTATTTTCGGATATATCTTGGTTTCGAGCCCTGGCTCCGGATCAGGATGTATCTCTTTCCTTTTATATCGCCACTCATGCTATGCTGTGAGGGTGGCATCCGTTTCGAGAGTTCCTTGGCAGAGCTCTCTTCCATTGTGGAGATCTTAGAGGATTGCAGGAGGGATCTCGCGTCCCTCGGCACCGTCCTCAGGATCGGGGTCCACAGGCTGGCGACTCTGCTGGGGATCTCTTGAAATATTGCCTAACTCTATAAAATGCCATTTTTACTAACTTTGGAGAAATTTGAGCTAAAATCATTTTAAATGGGAATTCTATCGTTAGAATCCAGGGGCACCAGATAGGTGCGTAATTAAAACAAGGGATTCACACACTGCACATCATGCATTTTCATATTTGTTATTTGTTTCATTGTTTTTATTATTTTTTATTATTGGCTCCACGGGATAGATATAATGCGTGCCTCATGGGATATCACTATCCAGATGGTGCTGTTGTATCTATTACCAAGCTATGCGCCGGTGCTGCAGCCGTAAACACTAGGTGTACTTGTGTTTACAGCAGCCGATGAGCAATGAAGCATACTATGTATAACACTAGGTGTACTTGTGTTATACATGTTAAGTATGTTTCATACGCATAGTACCCATTAGATTGAGTCCGGAGCCCTACTCTGTTTTATATATTATGTATATACTTACTGACCTAGTGAAATCCAATTAGGAGGTACCCGTGTTTATATAAGTATATTGCATTCATATGGGGTTGAACATGTGTTGCTCACACATGTGGAGCCTAGAGTTAGGAGCCTTGTCCCATTTGTAGACTAGGGTAGCTCACCTTGCGTGGCTACATCGCGGTCCTAGTACACTCACTGGTCTGTCGCGAGTCGAGACTTTCTCGACTCCGTTAAATAGATTAGGGCTGGTGCCCCTGGTTAGGGTGTATATATATGTATATATATGTGTGTATAGTGTATTATTCTTAGATCAGGGCTTATCCTTTCGAATAAGGTTTCCTTATCTATTTCAGTCATACCATCCTTTCAGACTCGGTCGATGACTCTTGCTCTTGCTTGGTCATCATCCAGATCGCGGTCTACCCTGTCATCTTTATCATATGATTATTCCTGTATCTTGGATTTATATCTGTTTTGTCAGCTGTATGATCGGGTCCTACTTTCTACAGAGATTTTCTGATCTATTATCGCCGATTAGAGTTTGTTCACTATTTCAGTCTTGGATCAGGCCGATGATTATTGTTCACCACCTGTTATGACCATGGTTCATTTCTTGATTCTTCGTTATCCATTCTTTTTGCTAGCTGTTAGACCAGGGCCTGTCTATCAATGAAGTTTTTCTGGTCTATCCATTAGCCACATTGTTTCATTCCCCAGCCTTCGGACCTGGTCAATAATTTTCCTCTATCGTTATTCTGACCATGGTCTGCCTCTTGTCTCTCGAGTGTACAGTTGTGTCATTCCTTTGTACATAACTTATTTGCTGAGTCGATTTGTAGTTACCTTCTTGTACCTACACCATTTGTTGAGCTGATTGTCTAGATTAGGACCCATTTTCAGTGGGTATTCCTGGTCTAATTCATCCTATCTACATTCTCTTGATTTGGTTGGTGGCATTTCCTTTGCCTTTGTTGAAACCATTATCTGTCTTCTCGTCATCGGATTGTACATATCTCTTGTTTGTATATGATTCTGTCGGTTGATTAGATTAGGACCCATTTCTAGTGGGGGATTCCTGGTTTAATCATTTGTATTCACATTCCTTCAGATTCACTTGACGGGTGGTCCGTACGTGTCACTCTCATGGCCACAGTCTACTTGCTGCCCTTTTGATTGTATATCTATTCTGTTGTTATGTCTTAGATCTGGTCGATGGCTTGTCTGATGTCTCTATATCTTTTGGTCCCAAATCCAACCCATGACCAAGCGTCGTCATTCATGGTCAGTCCTTCATGTGATTACATCTCCGTGGTGGCCATATTCTGCTTACTGATTGTGTGCTTATCTTGCCATCATTATTTGAGTGCAAGTATCCTTGCTGAGAGTCCTACATTACTGAGTTTCTATTCATTTACCCTTATGTTGAGTTGTGAGGATCACCCTGTATAGCCGTCATGCTGCCGAATTTTATATAAACACCTTGAGCGTGATCGCTATCTTTTCAGAGTTATCGATAAGCCATGAGTTTACTCTACCACGATCCTTTTAGGGCCGTCATGCTGCCGGATTTTACTCAACTCATTTCCAGTATGATTGTTATCCTTTGGGATTATTGATAAGTCATGTGCTTACCCTACCATGATCCTGCTTACAGTTCTGCTGTTAGTTTTATCCTAGGGAGAGATGTGTTTGTATTATCTCTTGTTTCAACTTGTGTATATCATTTTCATGAGATTGCCTCATACTAAAAGTCAGTGTCTGTCAATTCCATGACATGAGTCTGACCTAATTCACCTTACCCGTTGACAGCATCAGTTTTCCCTCCCTGCTCAGACAAAATGGCCATATCTGAAGATTTCCTAAAGAAAATGCAAGAATCGGTAATGAACCTATCTAGGGAGTTCTCTAATGTGAAGGAGGATTGGAACCAGCTGAAAAACCTAGGTAATGAGAAGTCTTTGACCGTTGAGGACTCTGTAGTCCAAAATCCTCCTCCTCTGATCTCTGTTCCTGTCCAGGCCATTGTAGAACCAATCAGTGGTTCTAAAGACAAGGAGCATGTTGACGAGAAGAATTTGCCACCTCCCACTGCCGTAAGAAAAGAGGAAGAACTTGCAAAAGAAGTTGAGAAATTACCTCCTATGGTCTCTGTTCCTATACCAGCCGCAGTAGCGTGTCTTGATGATTTTAAAGGTAAGCAACATGTTGAAAAGGAGTGTCTTCTAACTCCTACTTCAGAAGAAAAGGCGAAAGAACTTGTTAAAGAGCTTAAGAAGTTAACCTTTGATCAACAGAATGTGAAGAACCCAAAGAGCGATAACAAACCTGTTGTTTATTCCAAGAAGATCGGCGGTATTGAGTCATCTCATCAGGCATCTCAAATTGTCATGCATAAGTCTGATGAAGTAGAAGAGAAATCAGTAAAGAAACCTAAGAAGATATTCACTCAATTGCCGAGACCTCCAGCAGTCATTCTCCGAAAACTTGTTAAGGATGGGCAGTTGAAACTTATGGCTTCAAAGCCACCACCTAAGGTTCTCCCAAGGTTCTACAACAAGGATGAATATTGTGAATATCACCAAGGCCCTGGTCACATCACTAATCGTTGTCGCTCTCTCATATTTGCAATCCAAGACCTCGTAGATAGAGATCGTCCCATTTGGCCCGGGTTTAATGCTACACAGCATCCTTTGCCAAGACATGTTACAATTTCTTCAGCTGGTACTAAAGCTAACTCGATCATTGAGCCTTTTGAGGATCCTATTATCACCGCTCATCCCACCTTTGAGTTAGGGAGTTCTTCAGTTACAAATTTGGGAATGTCAGAGTTTGAGATGTCAGGAGGTGGTTATATGCCAGAAAGAATATCACCACTGCCAGTTATTGAAGATCAGCTTAAGCCGGATCGACAAGATCTGCGCCAGGGTTGAACCCCAAGTCATTGACGTCATGGAAGAAGGTGTACTACTCATATATTTTCAGTGCTAGTTCGTCATTATAAAAAAAAAAAAGTGTGTCATGTTTGTCAGTCGTGTTCATTCAGAGTCTGTCGTTTACGTCATTTGTCAAGTTTAATGTAGAGCCCATCGAGGTGCGTCCAAAAAAAAAAAAGAGAAAAAAAAAAAAGAGTTACTGATGTACTTAAGAGTCTTCAATTCAATAAAGTTGTTGGTTTCGAATCTTTGATGTTCTATGATTCACTCTTAGATCTAATGTTTAAATAACTAAAGACACCCTCTTGGATGAGATTGCAGACGAAATTCCCCTCAAGATCTGAAAAGGTCAAACGAGAGGAAGAGCGTCTAGCATAGCCACTTGAAGAAGAAATCGAAGCTATCGATAGTGGTATCGAAATCCGAAACTCGGAAAAGATGGATTGGCAAAACTTTATCTCCCGAGGAGCGCAAAGAATTGATAAACCTGTTTAGGGGGGTTTAAGGTAGTCTTGCTTGATCCTATAAGGATAAACCAGGGGAATGCCCAGTCGTTGCTCAAAGCAAGATTTCATTGGCTTTAGACATCCAGTTGAAAAGTGAAGATTTTAAAGAGCGAAACATCAGACATCCTTTGGAGCTGATGAAATATTGAGAGAAGAGTTTCTGGCAAGGAAGTATGATAAATTTGAGTCCTAAAAAAAAAAAAAAAAAAAAAAAAAAGACAAGGGGTTGTGAAACCTTAAGCATAAATTCAAGATCTTCGATGTGGGAATGGAGCACAGCGGTCGAAGTTTTGCCTGAAAAACCGCCAGACTCCTCAACAAAAAGATTCAATGCCTTTGAACCTTCTTCACTCAAAAGAGCTTGTACATCAAATATATCAGGAGGCCATCCTTGGGCGTTTGAACCTTTATAGCCAAGATCCCAACGTCGTAAAATCCATTTGTAAACCCTTTGGGCCAAAAGTCAAATCAAACCCTTTCTTTCTAGCCACAATATAAACCAGGGGCATTTTTTTTAAGAAGTTTGAACTACGTTATGACCTGATCCCCACCTCTTCAGGGGTACGTAGGCGTCTGATTAATTCAGATTCGGTCAACCTTGGGGATAAAAGCTGAATGATTCCCCTTTCAAAATTTTGAAGCTTAAAGCTAAACCATCCTTTGTTTAACCCATGGTGAACTACGCGGATCTGATCCTCCATCGTTTGAACTTTAAATATCCCACCCTTTTGAACCTAAGCCCACCTAGAAAGTCCTTCTGGTGAAACAAGCAAAGATTCAAGGCAAATGAAAGCAAAAACAGAAAAAAGAACGAGAGTCTGAAGACCCACTAGGTTGAAAACCCGAAAGGGCGGCCTAAATGAAATCATGTGCTTGCTAAGTCATTAACCAAAGAAGTTGGCTTATGCAAAGGCAAGGGTAGCGGTCTGCTGGATTGAAAATTGATGAGATACCGAAGGAGTTCTTCAGTTGTGCAGAATTTTCAAAGTTTGAGTTGTGACTTCTTTTGAAGAGAGAAATCAAGGAGATGGAGAAGCAACCACTACACAAGGCAGGATCCCAAAATCCGAGTAGTGTCGGCAAGACTTGCTTTGATACTTTTCTAAACTAGGGGCATTAAGACTGAGCAATCCGAAGGGGGTAATAACCATGACGAAAATCCCGATGACGGAAGGAAGTGCCTCTTGGCATAGTTTTCGAGATTACTGTAGGAGTGGCTAGCCATACCATAAAAAAATAACATATTTTATCTAAAGGTGAATCAAAATGTAGTCGAGTCCCTTAAATAATCTATACCTTCTTTGATAGAGTCCTTGGGAGTCTATTCCTCATTCATATTTGTTTTCTTTCAAGGTTAAAAAGTTGTATGGCACTGGAAGGAAGGGGTGTATACCTTTCAAAATGAAAGACCCTAGTTTAGGTATCCTGTTCGGACAGGCTGAATATGTCAAGTTTCAAGCAGTTGGTGTCGGAAAGAGCGAACCTCAAATAGTGGTCAATGAGAGGAGAAGTCTTTGAGCTTAGCCATTATCCCATCTTTATTCCAAAGAAAGAACCCATGCAAATCCAAAATTTCTTTATCTATCCTTGTTCTACTCTCCTTGAGACTCTTGTCATGGAAGTGCAATACACTAGGGGCATCTTTTATGACTTGCGTCATAAAAGATATCAAACATCAAAGGCAATCAGTGCTAGTGTTTACAGCAAGTTGAAGTAACAGAGATGCGAGCACGTCTTGAGCTAAATCTCCGAGCTCTTCAAATGAGCCCTCTTTCTTGAAAGAGTCAATTCCCAAAGAAAATCAATTTCCCCACCGGAGTTTAGAATTTGCTCCCGCAACCTTCAAACCTCAGCAGAATGCTTTTCACTTGTTAAAGAAGGGTAAACACCTGAAAGCCCCGTCAAGTACTTAAGTCTGATCCTCAGCAAGGAACTCATACTTCCAATTTTCTTGGCAAGAGAAAGCTAATTCCAGAAAAATCTAAAAAATCCAAAAATCAATTCTCCATTCAATAAATTAGTCCTCTATATTCATTCAAGGCTCTTCGTGGTCTACCATTTAGGAATACCATGGACCCTTGCTTCCCGAGTGGCTCTTCGTGATCTGATTTTCGAGTTATATCACGGACCCACTATCCATACTCATTCTATTCATCTCCATTGCTTGTCATTATCCTTGTTCATCCTTGGCTCTTCATGGTCTACCAGTCAGGTACACCATGAACCCTTGCTCCCTGAGTGGCTCTTCGTGATGTGTCCTCTCAGATATATCATGGACCCACTATTCATAGTCATTCCATTCATATCTTTTACATGTCATTGATCCTTTCCTTAATCATTGCTTCCTTGGCTCTTCATGGCTTATTACCATGGACCCTTGATTCCTTCTTTCTTGGCTCTTCACGGCTTATCACCGTGGACCCTTGATCCTTGCTTCCTTGGCTCTTCATGGCTTAATACCATGGACCCTTGATTCCTTCTTTCTTGGCTCTTCACGGCTTATCACCGTGGACCCTTGATCATTGCTTCCTTGGCTCTTCATGGCTTATTACCATGGACCCTTGATTCCTTCTTTCTTGGCTCTTCACGGCTTATCACCGTGGACCCTTGATCCTTACTTCCTTGGCTCTTCATGGCTTATTACCATGGACCCTTGATTCTTTCTTTCTTGGCTCTTCGCGGCTTATCACCGTGGACCCTTGATCCTTGCTTCCTTGGCTCTTCACGGCTTATCACCGTGGACCCTTGATCCTTGCTTCCTTGGCTCTTCGCGGTTTATCACCGTGGACCCTTGATCTTTGCTTCCTTGGCTCTTCATGGCTTATTACCATGAACCCTTGACTCTTTCTTTCTTGGCTCTTCACGGCTTATCACCGTGGACCCTTGATCCTTACTTCCTTGGCTCTTCACGGCTTATTACCGTGGACCCTTGATTCCTTCTTTCTTGGCTCTTCACGGCTTATTACCGTGGACCCTTGATTCCTTCTTTCTTGGCTCTTCACGGTTTCTCACCGTAGACCCTTGATTCCCGCTTTCAAGGCTCTTCGTGGCTTATCGCCATGGACCCTTAATCAAAATTTTTATTCAACTGTTGTTCTTTCTTGTCTAGTTTGGTAAAAAGTCGGACCACAACTCTATCTGGTTATTTTTGTTGTTCGTAATGAAAGCCTGAGTCATGTTTTACATGATTCGTTGTTCTGCAGTATACCGCTGCCAGCGTGTGGATTTAGGTAACCGCCGCCCCACGTGTGGATTTAGGTATGCCTGCGTTTGTTTCTTTGGTATGTTACTATGTTTTGTTTGGTGAGAGTTTCTCTCACCAATATATTTTGGTTGCCGAGTTATGTGTCCCGCGTTTTACCAAATTACTCATAAGTCATGTTGAATGTTGAAACTTCAAAACCAAAATCCATTTTACCCTTGTAAGTACCGTTTTAAAACCAGAAAACCCAAAAATTTCTTTGCTTTGTTTTCGGGTCGATCAAAATGTGTTGTCTGTTCAGCTTTGCCATTCGCGTGTTGTACACGCTCTGCCAAAGAGGGGCATCTGTAGACACCCCATTTTGACCGTGCCCTGCACCGCCATGTTTTATGCTTAACCTCGTCAAATCAGTGAGTTGGGATCATAAATGAAACCCTGAGGCAGCTTGGGGTCCCACCAGGGTCCCTGTAAAATTTCGTAAGGATCCGAGCGTTTGCCTAGTGTACGAGCTAAGGCAGTGTCGTGGTGCAAGTTCGAGGGGGGGGTGAAATATGTCATTTCCCGCGTAAAAGAGGGCACTCTCGGCAATTTTATCTTGTTTCCTTTGCAAGCAATCGTTATGGGCCATTGGACCAAATCATAGGGTTAGGAGCATGCAGAGAGAAAATAATTTTATGCCCATTTCTTACCCGAGACGCCCCTGTAGTTAAAAAAAAAAGTAGTAATCAATACATTAAGGGGGCTGTCTCGGAAGAAAGGGGGTGTAAAAAATAAAATTATTTTTCATTTTCCATTTAACCCATCGAACTAGGGTTTCATGGAAAGGGGGATTTTTCGTTCAAAGGGAGAGGGAGAACCCTAGCCGCATTGGAGTTGCAGATAGAGGAGAGGAAGAAGGGGATCTCCATTTTTCTTCGCATAGCAGAGGCAGAGAGAGGGAGAGAAAGCAGAAAAAGGGGAGGAGCCGCCATCTCCACCCATCCCATACCCGACCACCACCACCACTTCCTCGAACCGGCGACCACCACCAACACCCGCGGCCATTTTCTCCTCTTCCTCTGCCCATCATCACCACCTCCACCCTTCTTCTCCAATACCGCCGCCATCAAACCCACCTCCGGCTACCACTCCCTCTGCATCTCCGTCAACCCAACAACCCAAAACCCATCTCAACAGACCCTTCTCCTTTACTCCACCACCAACCGCCTATCATCTCCGGTAACCCCATCGGAAATCCCTCCACCATCCAACTCCTTTCGTTTGCAGAGAGAGGATTAAAAGAAGAAGAAGAAATTAGAAGAGGGTTTGGTGTCTTCATCCCCATTTGCGGCTTGCGGCTCCCAACAGGGAGAGCGGAAGGAAAAGAGAAAGAGAGGAGGTAGGGATCCGATCGAATCCTTCCCACCGGTTGACCCCACCACTGCCATCAGCCTCCATTTTCGTCCCTTTCATAAACCCAAACCCACCTCCATCTCCTCTGCAAAAAAAAAAAAAAAAAAAAAAAAAAAAAAAAAAAAAAATCAAAAAAAAAAAAAACCAAAACCCCCTTTCTCTGCAACTTAACCGGCCATCTCCATTCAAACCCACTCTCCCATCCTCTCTACTTGCCTCAATCTCAGCCATTGTTTCCACCTTCTACCTCCATCTCCACCGTAAGCCACCACCATCTCTATCAAACCCACTTCAAAATCCATCAAACCCACTTCGATTTTTCTCCCATTTACAGCCATCTCCCACCTCTGCAGATTTTCCTATTCCACCACCATCAAATCCTAGAGCCAAAGCCTCAGATCAAGCGATTTACGTTATCTGTGAGCGAATATCTTTGGGTTTTGTTGCATCCTTCTGCCTAAATTCCATCAGCAGGCTCAGGTAATCATTTTCGTCAAATATTTGTATTCATTCTCTTTGTGATTGCTCATCAGTTAGATTTTCGTTGATCTATTGCTAGATTGTTATATGGTGATGGAATTCACAGGTCGATCTCAGTATTTTATAAAAAAAAAGGAGAAGGGGCTGGTTTTCAATTTCATTGATCTTGTTGTATTACTGCTGCCCAATTTAATCTCATGCGCATGTTTCTGATGTACTTGCAAAGTAGATGGTCTCATTGCTTTGCCAATGTTGGATTTGAGCTCACGTTCTTGTTGTTGTTTTAAAATGCAATAGATCTTACTGTTTTGATGTCTGATTCAATTTCATTAATATTTGATTGATTTCGCTTAAGTTTCATTGATTATATCTTGAAATGTGATAGAGGGTCAGTAGGGGAATCCATGCTTTGAGCTTTTATCATTTAGAGGCAAAGAAATGTCAGCAACTAAGCATGATGATATCGGTATAATTTCCCGTCATCCTACCTCTGCAGGGTTTATTTTTACAATGCAAATTCTCAACAATGTGAAACTTTATCCCTTGTTTTCTGGAATGATGGTACTAGCCTGATTATGCCCTCAATCGCGTTAAAATTGTTGTTCTTTCTTTTTGTTTATATTAAAATCTGGAATGCAAAGGATGAGTGTGGTGTTTAAATTTGATTTGTGTTGAGGTTGCGGTTTTAGTTTCCGAGGAGAGTTTTGGGGCGATGAAGGCGCTAGCCTAAGCCCATCTTTAGGGGACTCGCTCAATCCAAGTAGCGCTCCCCTCTTTTGTTTAGTAGGTCTACCCAACCTTTTGGATTTCTTTTAACCATTTCCTTCTTTTTTTTAAAAAGAACCCTTCTCTGGGCAATGATAAGGTTACTTGGAGCCCGTCTTTATGTTTTATGGCTCACCGCTTCACACTTGGATCTGCACAAGTTGATGTCCTCTGTATGCACTGAAATTCTTAATAAATTGGAATTATCATAATCTTTTTGATATTTTTTTTTTTTTTTTTTTATATATATTCTTCTCTTGTACTAATCTTTGAGTTAGGTTTTGAAGATGATAATAAATGGACTGCTCAGGTGAGACTCTCTTGAGGTTCATAAACTTGTCTTTTATTTAAATAAATTGTTTTAGGAAAGAAGGAGATCAGATGACTACTCTATTCGATGTTATCGACATGAGTACTGTTTGATTTCAAGGCGGTTTGTAGGAATATTATCATGTGTATTATGATATCAGATGATTACTTTAGCATCATCTGATTTCATCCCCATATTGGGGTGGTGTTTGTGGTTGGGCATAGAAGTGTTTGATATTGTTTTCTTTTACTTTATTAGGCTATCCAGCGGCTGGTCTGGACTAATTAATGTTGTTTATCATTTTATGATTGCTATAGATTGTGTATTTCTTCTATTGAAAATTCTTCTTTGCTTAGCACTTGATTTATTTTTATAGGAATAAAATGGAATTTGCGATTATCTGGTAGCCTTTTCTTCTCTTTTTGATAGACTAACACAGTCTTATAGATTTCTGTTAAATTTCTTTAGATACTAGAATCCCCTCTCATTGCGAGGGCGATGAAGGCGCTAGCCCAAGCCCATCCTTAGGGGACTTGCTCAGTCCGAGTAGCATACTCCTCCTTTGTATATAGGAGACTTGCCCAGTCTCATTCTCTTGCTAAACCTCCTCTTTGTGCGTCGTTTGGTTTTGGGAGAACACCCTCCTCGGCTTGGCAGCATACCCCTACCCTTATGGGTATTGGGTTGCACATTTGTTGCACCCTAGGGCTAGGTAGCTGTCCGGCCCGGCTGGGTGTTTCACCTTTGCCAACTATGCACAGGGTCTTTTATTCCTTTTTACTTGTGAGCTTCTCCTTATTTGATAGTCCATTCGCATAGGAGTCAGCCCTGATTAGAGAGTCTTTGACTCATTCATCCTTTGTAGTGTTATTAGAGTCTCTGACTCATTTGTACTTCCTCCTTAGTGTTATTAGTTAGGAGTTTTTCCATTAGAGACTAACTCAGTCATATAGAGCCTTCCCTGCTTAGGATCTTAGATTGTTTTCTCTGTTCTTGGGGCACTATCTTTCTTGTTGTGGTTTGTCTCTTTGAGACGCCAGCTTCTTGTTGTGGATCGTCTCTTTGAGACCTTTGTTGCTTGTTTGGGGTTTCCCCTTTTTGGTTTAAGGCTTTGCCTTAGTTTATGGTATTACTTGCGTGTCCCCTTTAAGATTGCAAACATTTAAAGGCTTAGAGCATTGGAAAAGCTTTAAAATCCAAAAAACATTAGAAATTTAAAACTCAAAAACATTTGAAAACTTTAAAAATATCAAAAACATTTGAAAAACATAAAAAACCTTTAAAAATCTAAAGTGTTGAGTGTTTCTTTTAGAAGCGTATTAGGCGAGTTCGATTTTCGAACTACGTTGGCTTGATCCTCTTCCACGAGGTACGTAGTGCAGCTTGGGATCTTCATCCCAAGTCCAGCCAAACTTTGTAAATAAATGCTTTAACCTTTTTTTCTTCAAAACCTTGTTTTCAACAAGATCTTCCTCTAGAGTTAGGAGTTTGTCCTAGATAGAGAGTTTTAGAGTTAGGAGTTTGTCTTTTATTTGTTGTGTGCTTGTTTGTGTTGTTTTATAGTTAGGAATTCGTCTTTGATTTGTTGTGTGCTTGTTTGTGTTTTAGAGTTAGGGGTTTGTCCTAGCTAGGAGTGCCTCCGTCCGGTTAGTTGGCGATTCACATCGCCGATTGATGACTAGGTCTTGGATACGTTAGCAATCCTATTGTTTTCCTTAGGGCATACAGCCTAGTTACACGTAGGTTGTAGGAACCACTTGCATAAGCTTAAGGCTAACTTGCATTTAGTTAGGGCATATAGGGTGTCCTAAAATCTACAATTCACTGGAATTTAAATAACCGTTCAAGAAGCTTTAATAACTAGTCCGGTCTTTTAGATCGAGTCTAAGATAGAGGTCTAGGTTTCTCAGGCATCCTAGCTTAGAATAGACGCGAAGAACTACGTTGCCTTGATTCTCGTGGAGGCGGGGATACGTAGGCTTCTTTGGATGAATATCAGACCATCCGAGGACTCGGGCTAAATCGTTTTAGAGTCTTAGGATTTGTGGTGTTGTTGTATTGTATATTTTGTTGTGTTTTCTTACTTTCTTGTACTGATCTTATACCTTTAGTTATAGCTTGCATGTGTTTGCACATCAGAACTCAGACACCAGTTAGGTATGTCACTCAGAACCTAGTTATCATTAGGTGCCATTTATTTTGATTCTTTTGTGTGTGCTCATTTTCATCTCCGAGACATGCATGATTAGATAGACGTTTTCTCGGAGATGCGTGTTCCCATTTCATATGATTTTCTCTTGAAACTCTTCAAGGTTAATAGTAAATGGCATAAGAGACCAAGTGTCCGCACTCGGGCGAATTGGGGGCGCTCTTCGGACCTTCTCCATTCGTCATCAGGCACGGACCTTCTGTATCTCTGGTTATCCATTGCAAACAGAGCATTTGTTTTGGTTCCATGGCGTGTCCATGGATGGCGACTCTGAGTTATTTTCGGATATATCTTGGTTTCGAGCCCTGGCTCCGGATCAGGATGTATCTCTTTCCTTTTATATCGCCACTCATGCTATGCTGTGAGGGTGGCATCCGTTTCGAGAGTTCCTTGGCAGAGCTCTCTTCCATTGTGGAGATCTTAGAGGATTGCAGGAGGGATCTCGCGTCCCTCGGCACCGTCCTCAGGATCGGGGTCCACAATAACGTACACACACACATGTGTGTGTAAGGAGATCTTCAAGCTGTATTGATGAGGTGGGACATGGAGTGCTAAATGGGAAAGTTTCAAGGCTTGCAAGAAGTGCGCTATGAAGTTTGTCCCATGCTCAATATTCTGGAAAAAAGTTCACACAAATCATCTTGCAAACACAGACACACAATTGCATCCAACCAACAATAACATCTTACAAGCAACTATAACATGATACAATACCAACAAATGACAAAACCTTACCCAGCTTTCAAATGAAACAGAGGAAATCTTGGACAATCTAGGCTAAGACATTATTACTCAGTGGACTCACCATCTATAGCAACGAACCGGATACCTCCACATTAATGTGGATTTCATTTGTTTAAGTTGCAAGAAATATTACCACCTAAATCACAAAAATGAAGAAAACTTCCACAAAAATAGTGACAAAAACATATATATATATATATAAAGAGAGAGAGAGAGAGAGAGAGACCCCTTCAGAATTCTCAAACATCAATAGCTTCACAACAGAACCAGATGTGAAAAATGTCATGTGCCTAACTGGCCGTAACACAAATAAACAAAATAAAAAGACAGAAAAAGGAAGGGATGGTTGATTCGAGGCAACCGGACCTCGTAGAGGTTCAATTCGAGAGGAACCACGACTCTCCTAGAAACAAAGTTTCTGTTTTTTTGCTGTAATTTTCTCATATTCATTGTTATTGAAATATACTTACTTATATAGAAGTACAAAGTGCCACATCACAAACCTACTAACCCACTATCAAGACACACAATCAGTAACTTACACCTATAACCACATAGCAAGTAGCAACTTCATTGTAACTACCCACAATAACATGCAGGCATCAGAAAAGCACAAAAAGTGTTTAGAATATGTGAGATCTCAGGTAAGCTAAACTAATTAGGAAAGTAAAATTAGGAAGATTCTATCTTTATCTCTTTCTACAATTAGTCTTTATCTTTAGCGTGTTCAATATAAACACTCATCAAGCACTCTGTAATTTAGACAAAGAGGAAAATCAAATCACGAAACGAACCTATAGATATCAAAACTCGGTTCCCTGTTAAAGATGTAGGGCAATTCCTCTCTAAGTGTCCTAATGGAGTTCCCTATATTCACATAGTAATTCTGCTTATCTTCATCCTCACTTTGTTTCTGCTTCAAAGAAGAAGAAGAAGAAGAATTTCGCTGAACCGGAGCCGAAAAATACCGAGAAATCCTCACTACTGGTACAAGATTTGAATCCGAACCTATAATCTCCCAATCCGTGATGCTGGAACAAACCCTAGGACCCGAAATCATCAACTTTTGCTCTGAAAGGGCTCTGAAGCTGATTCTGTTGTTGTTTCTAGGGTTTATTTTGGAGGTATGCCGGAATCCGATCACGCCATGACCGATTCCCCAAAGGGAGGCGATCTCCGGCGAGGAGAAGAGAAGAGACATTGGAATCGGGATCCGGTACGGAAAGGGAATCAGAGGGAACGATATTCGATTTTGGAATGGGTGGGGAAATGCAATAATAGCTTCATTGGAACGAAATCGAAAATGGAGATGATTTTTTCACCCCACTGTCGGATTATGCACCCCCCTTGAACTCTTTTAGGCGTGATTTGACGTCAAAAAGCGTTAAAGTCTGCCCACAGTTCATGATATCAAGGGGGCGCATCATCCTATAGGGGGCGAAACATTCTTCTTCCAAGTTCGGACATTGGGCGATTCGACTGTCTCCACGTCAGCATTTAGGGCATGATGAAAATCGATGTGGATAAGCTAATATATATTGACATATTATCGAGGTGATTTGATTTAAGAAATAATATTTACACTCCCTGACACTTTTGGAAATAATAATAAAGGTGGAAGTATCATTTGTCTAACCTAAATACTGACAATCTATCGCAGAAAATTACGGGATGGGAAATATGTTTCGAGGAATTACGTATTTTGGGTGCCTTTTAAAACTAGCATCAAAACAGGTGATTATTCAAAATCGGGTGGTAAAAAGGCCCTGATATCCTTCTGACATCGAAAGAGTCCTCCTTTTTCATTACTGTCTGTTAAATTGGCACGCTTCACGAGGCTTCTTTTGGTTCGTTTGAATGTGTATTTGAACCGACAGAGCCTTGAGTTCGTTTCTAACTTGGCCGTCGGAAATAACTAAAGACGGATGGATGCTTGACACGTGTTGGAAAACTTTTTGGAATGCTGGTAACCCAAAGTAAATCATTATCTTTTCTCACTTCTTTTTTGGCTTAGAACGGTAACGTTATTAAATACGTCTCTTTTGGCTTAGAATCTTTTCACTTCTCTTTTGGTCCCCACTTCTCTTTGGCTTAGAACGGTAACGTTATTGAATATGTCCCTTTTGGATTAGAATTTTTTCTCACTTCTCTTTTGGCTTAGAACGGTAATGTTATTGAATACGTCTCTTTTGGCTTAGAATCTTTTCACTTCTCTTTTGGTCCTCACTTCTCTTTTGACTTATAACGGTAACATTATTAAATACGTCTCTTTTGGCTGAGAACGGCGACGTTATTGAATATTTTATTTTCTCACATCTCTTTTGGCTGAGAATGCCGCCTGATTCTAGAGTACACCACTGGAATAATAAGGGGTACGCCGGCAGAAATAGGGTGTAAGCAGGAATAAGGTGTACGCCGGCGAATTCTAGAGTATGCTGCCGGATTTCTGGGTTCAAACATGTGTTCCAAACGTATCGAGTACGCCGCCGGATTCTAGAGTATGCCACCGGATTAAGCAGTGTGCCGTCGGAATATCAAGGGGTACGCCGACGGAAATAGGGTGTAAGCGAAAATAATAGGTACGTGGACGGAATCTCATACAGAGGTGGTATTATTAGAAGACGCTAGCGTTACAAAAAAAATTTCAACACGTGTCAAGCATCCACCCATCTCTAGTTATTTCCGACGGCCAAAATAGAAACGAACCCAATGTTCTGTCGGTTCAAATACACATTCAGACGAACCAAAAGAAGCTTTGTGAAGCGCGCTAATTTAATATGCAGTAATGAAAAAGAAGATTTCTATTGATGAAAGAAGGGTATGAGGGTTTTTTTCCACCCGATTTTGAAGAATCACCCGTATTTGATGCTAGTTTTAAAAGGTACGCAAAATCTGAAATTCCTCGAAACTTATGCCCCCATTCCATACTTTTCTCTATCTATGGCATGCAGTGCATTGCACGTGTTTTTTTTAAAATATCATTAGATATAAAAAAAGTAAGGATATTGATGTTGCCACTACTAAGTTTTGATAATCGGACAAAGTCACTTGTCTTTTCTAGTTTAGGTTCCTTGGGAGAGCTTTTTTGGAACTGTAATAACATTTGGGTCACGTTTGGCTACCATGAATTTATTTTCATGATGGGAGGGCTAGGATCAAGGTTGGGTTAGCATTTCCTCAGGTTGGGTTGGATTAGGATTAGGGTCAAGGCCTTGGCAACCCGACCCGACCTCCATCCTCTAATTTTATCATGATATCTTAGGGGTATGTTTATTTTCTTGTATTATTTTGTTGGGTGCTAGGTGAACCCCAACCCAACCAACTTAACCTAATTTGGAGGTGACTTGGGTTAGGGGTTGACCATCCTCAGCCCGAGGCTAGGGTTGGCCTCAACCTGATCTAGCCCAACTTGAGATTTGCTAGGGACCATTGCATAAGGCATTCGGAGGTGGGGCTGTTGCATTTGAGAGCAGCCAGATAAGATAGGCTCAATTTTTGTCTTATTTATTTATTTCATATGACGTGGTTCGGTGGCTGCTCTCACATGCAACAGCCCATCAGCCCCCTGTAAGATTATGCGCCCCACTTGTAACATGATTTGACCTCAAAAGCGTTAGAGTCTGCCACAATTAAGTTAAAAGAGTAGGGGGGCATAATCCTACAGAGGGGGCGAAAAAATCATCTCCCAAATATAAATGTCTGGTTTTGTTCGGGTCGGGTTGCCCGAAACCTGATCCGGTTCGTTTTTCCCGACCCGAGTTGCACCCCCCTAAATTCTGCCAAGTAGGGCTGGCAATTTCACCCGGGAAAGCGGGGATCTGCCCCGCCCCGCTTGGGGAGGGGATTCCCCGATTTGAGCGGGGAAGGGGATTTAAAAAATTCCCCAGTGCGGGGAAGGGGAGGAGAAGGGGATGGAGTTGTCCCCGCCCCGCCCTCATTAATGCCATTTTTTTCTTGTATTTTTTTAAGTATTCTTTTTTTTGGGAAAACTCCTAGAAACCCCTTCGATCAAAACATATCTACAAGATTCCCCCAAAATTTTCATAATTTCCATTAGTACAGTTTTGTTCCTGAAATAGCTTATTATGTTTTCTTTTACCCATAATCCATTGGGCATTGTCCCTCATTATATTAGTATATTACCCTTAGAAATCCCCAAAATCTCTCTATCGAACCATCACTGCAAGGCAACATTAAATCCTTTGAAAATCTCCCTCCCCCAAATAAAGGCAACATCTCTCTGATGACTGATGAGTGATGAGATTTTATATGGTGTGCGCTCGTATAGTCCATTATTTTTTCAAAAAGTAATGTATGGGCTATGCCATAGGATGATCCAAACCGTCCATTTAATAGGCTATAATTTAAAAGTACTTTACAGGCCACATCATTAGGGGTGGCAACGGGGCGGGTCGGGGCCGGATGTTGGGGTCCCCTTCCCCTTCCCCTCTGCGGGGAATTTTCCCCCTCCCCTTCCCCTTCCCCTTCCCCTCTGCGGGGATGGTGGGGAATCCCCCTCCCCTCCCCGCGGGGAATATCTAATCCCCTTCCCCTTCCCCTTCCCCGCCCCACATCTTTCGGGGACAAAATCCCCGCCCCGCCCCCTCTTTGGAACCCAATCAAACCAGCAAACAGAGCTTCTTTCTTCTACGTCCATTACAGACAATATTGTGATGAATGCTATGATTCTATTCATGTGATCAACAAACAGATGGACAAAATCAGAAATGCATGGATGAGACAACAAACATAAATAACAACAGGACCTCATCTTTCAGCAATTTTCTGCATAAATTATGGAATGATAAATAGGAAATGAGCACCAGGATTACCTTCATTAACAGACAGCCAATGTGCAAAAAGTAACTATTTCAGTAGTCACAATGAACTTTAAAAGTCCATAAGTGGGCGCTCACACACGCAAAATAATGTTCATTAGTTCATTCTGTATAGCATGTTAACCCCCAGATGAGCATGAGAAATGAGAATGGAGAAGAGAACAAAATCAACAAATGACTTATTTCTTTAACTGCAATTCAGTCTAGTGCTGACATGAAACAAATTTCTAGTAGCTAAATTTTTCTTGTTGAAAATTAAAACCTGCAATCCAACCCTAAAATTTTGTTGGCACTACGATTTTTTGATAATTGCATACACTCAGCGTCTCAGGCTCTCAGCTTGTCTTTATTATTTCAACATCTGTGAAAAGGTTATTATAGTTCCCAAAATGCTCTCAGAAGCTAATTAAAAGGAAAAGACAAGCTAAGTTTATGTTTGGGGGAATCTTGTAGCCGATCCACAGAGTTTCTAGTAGTTTTCCTTAAAAAAAACACTTAAAAATTTACAAAAAAATGGCATTGATTAGCGGGGCGGGTCGGGGTGGGGCGGGGACAACTCCATCCCCTTCCCCTTCCCCTCCCCGCACCGGGGAATTTTTATAATCCCCTTCCCCTTCCCCTTTCAAATCGGGGAATCCCCTCCCCAAACGGGGCGGGGCGGGGCGGATCCCCGCTTTTTCGGGTGAAATTGCCAGCCCTACACATCATAGATATCCAAACCATCCACTTGTTGGGCTACAACGTAAATAGATTGCGGCCCAAAAATCATTTCCATAAGATTATTGCAACCCTCCGATCTATAGAAGGTACCATAATATGCAATTCCTCTACAGATAAGAGGGTTGGGATTATCCTATGGAAATGACTTTTGTGCCACAACCTATTTACATTGTGGCCCATCAAATGGACAGTTTGGATCATCCTACAATGTGCCCATCAAGTGGAAGGTTTGGATCATCTTATGCCTATGGTAGTATGGTGTGCCGATCAAATGGACGGTTTGGATCTTCCTATGGTGTGGCACGTACAATACTTTTTGGCAAGTGGGATTGGGAATTAGGGATTTGCTAGGGACTATCGATCAATTAAATGAATCTGAGAGCAACTACCTATGTCCCCAGGTTAATAAAGTGAATAAGACAAAATCTTAGCCTGTGTGGGTACTCTCACATGCAACAGCCAAGCCGCAACATGCCTGAAGTGATTGTCCCCGAAGGATGCGGGGCAGGGAAGGGGAGGGGATGGGGATGAGATATTCCCCGTGGGGAGGGGGATTCCCCATGATCCCCGCAGTGGGGGAGGGGAAGGGAAGGGGGGGAATTCCCCGCAGAGGGAAAGGGGTAGGGACCCCAACATCCGGCCCCGACCCGCCCCGTTAACAGCCCTACTGCCAAGTCGTTATCTAAAATTAATTTTATCCAGTCTTCTGATTTTACTCGTTTGTTCAATCCGAACCCTCTTTCCTTCTCTGTAATCTTATTAGCCCAACCCAAAACCAATCCCGCAGATTCAGTTCCCATCGGTATGATTTCGTTCTCCTCTTTGTTTTCGTCTCCTCTCTATAATTTTTTTTAATGTTTCCATCTATCCTTCAATCAGTAGTGCTACCTGCTTAGGGTTTACACCCCAAACCCTAATACACTTGCCTAGGGTTTCTTGGACTCTCTGTCCAAGACTATCCTTTTGTTACATGTTATTGCCAAATTGGAGGTTCTCATGATATATTTTTGTTATTGTTTATCTCAGAGAATCAGGGCTTTGTGGAAAAGTAATTTGAGAATATTTAAGGAAGAAGATATTCTGACTGATGTTCGTTACTAGAAGTCTAAAACAATGGCGGATTAGGGTTTTATTTCTCTGATGCAGAGGATTAAGATTTATCCCACCCGGATTCTCATTAATCCGGAACTCATCTCATGTCTAGCTCCTGCCATTGCCTACCTCTACATCCCTCTCTTAATTTGCCTTCAATTTCTAGGGTTAGGTTTTCAACACGTTCTCGAAGTTTCTTGCCCTTCAGTCGGAGCTCACACGGCATTAGAACTTCCTCAAGGGCTTCAAAGAAGGTAAGAATTAGTTGAAATTTTGAGTTTTCATTAAATTTTTTTTTGAGTTTTTATCTTTTTAATTGCACACGCAGTGGAGTATAATTAGGATTTTTATGTATAATTGTTGTAAAGAAATCTACCTTCTGATATTAATTGTTGGAAATCTCGGCTCAGAACCCAGTGCTGTTTGATTGTAAATCTCTCTGTCCCAAAAAAATATGAAACTGCTGATTACTTGTATTTTTCAATGGCATAGAAACGCCATAATAGACAACTAAAAGAAGATAGATTCAAAGCTGTGGAGATGATATGGCTCAACCTTGCACAACAAAGCCTCATAAAAAAAACTGCCTTTTTTTCCAACAATTTTTTCTTTTAATCTATCTGGATTTATTAATTTATATATATATATATATATATATATATATATATATATATATATATATATTATTTATTGATCCCAAGTATGTTTTTTCAATCAGACTAAAACCTGTTACAACATAACCGAATGGGACTACATCTCAGGACCTCACTAAGTAGAGAGATGTGCTTGTCTCTGAGCTACTGGGAGCTTTGAAAAACTAGGTAACTCTTTGAGAGTCAGTTTAGGTGGGAACCCAATCACATGGGAACCCAATCACATTTTGGGTGCAATTTGTGTGTAAAATCCTAAAATGCAATTCAAAAATCTGTTTAGTTATAAATTGGCTATACAATTAGATTGACCATAAATACAAAGCACAAACTGTACCTATACCTATTGTAAACAAAGTAAAATTCATGTGCTGCTATGCTACCAAGCAGTTGTACATGTATGGGAATTCTGGTTTAATTGTTATAACAGACTGTAACAGCCTCCCCTTAAACTAGTATTTCCGAGATAGTGATACGAAACATCTTCACTTCAATGGGTCTATCTTTTCTGCTCTCAATGTTCAATGGACCTTGGTTCATGATTTTACCATTAAGTTCCTTAGGCTCCCTTACCAACTAAAAACATCATTTTGACTTTTGAGAGTACCGCTGTCTCTCTCATGAGCGCTACTCTTTGGGACCTTCCACACACTTTAACCAACTCACGTTTCTTTATGATTTATGGTGAAGCAACTTCTGCCTGTTTCTGTCAGTCCTTATGATTTTAAGGTCGAGCGGAGTACTCAAATCGCTATGTGATAATTTTAAGCAAATCATGCTTTATTCCCCTTCCCTTTTCTCATAGAGAAAACAAACAGATCATGAATCACCAATATATAACTCTATCGTGCAACCTTGAAGGTACCAAGGTTTTGAATCTTGATCTTACACCATTTTTGACAAATTTATTGAACTCGTCAAGATAGTAGCCCAGAATTTACAGGGTTTTTTTGGGGTAGGTAAGCTAGGATCGAACCTGCGACCTCAAGGTTGAGAAACAAAGCCTCAACCATTGAGCTACAGGCCCAACCCCTGCAAATATAAGCCAGAGATATTTGAAAATGCTACTGAAGCATTACTTGTATCGTTCTTTTGAAAATGAAAAAAAAAAAAAAAAAAAAACTCACTAGTCATTGTATTGCTCTAATGATAGTAAGATATGCTCTGAAATTATCATATGGAATATTTGGGAAAGAGAGAAACAATCGGATTTTTGAGGAAAAGGAGAAGCGGGCACATCAAGTTACACTTGAAATCAAAATCGAATTGATTGCATGGACTAGAGAGAAGATGGGAAAAGAAGATAAAGGAAAAAATAAGTCCAAAGTGGAAGGCAACGCTGGAGGGATGGTTCAAGTTGAATTTTGACGGAAGCTCGATTGGCAACTTGGGTAAAGACAGGATTGGTGGCGTGATTCGGGATGCAAATGGGAAAGTGGTAATGTCTTATTCGGGCCCAGTGGGAATCTGTGATGCTATCGAAGTAAAGATGCTTCTCTTTGGACTTAGATGATATTTGAAATCCAACTTGGGCCCCTTATCGTTGAGGGCGACTCATTGAACACCACTGCTTGGGCCACCAATAAATCTAAGGGCCCTTGGAAGCTTGGAAATTCTATAGTGGAGATTCGGGATTTGGTACAGGCCATATGCCCTAGAATAGAACACGGGGAGAAGATCGTCAAATGAAATGGCGGGTCGACTGGCGAAAGATGGCTTGTTTGTGGAATCGATGATCATATCTACCACAACTCCCACAGATGGTCGATGATCATATCTACCTAACAGTGTTGGCACATTACTCCTGGTCTTTTGGATGTAATTCTGTTCGGTTGGTGACTGTAACACTTGGGGACACCTTGTCCTCTTGGATGTAATCTCTTTTTGATGGAATGAATTGTCACTCTTAAAAAAAAAAAGATATGCTCTGATTCATTGAAGGCTCGGACAAGGAATTCACGTTGCCCCAATCTCCCAATTCGCTCCTTTCTCTCGAAGAAACCTTCTTTGATCACTTTACTTGGCTACACCATCTACACGGCTACACCCTTGATAAACCCTTTTTCTCTGATCGCCCAATTTACGTCTTTCAACTTTGATAGCGTAGTTGAATCTGTTGTTGCAAAACTATGAATCCAACTACTTGGTTCACTTAGGCGCTGGTAAAATCACCTTGTGTTGGAAGGTGCAATCAAATTTTGATGCTATCATCCAACTAAAAATCAAAGACATTGTAATGATGTCACATACCAGATGATAATTCAAACTATGATTGGGATGAAAGAAGATGCCATCAAACTTGTGGAGATGCTACTGCCTGATGCGGTATAGTAAGGGTCTGAACAACCAAAAGCTCAATTAATAAAGTTTTTGTTATCATAAGTTCACTTTCTACAAGCTTTACAAGAGCACATGTACCAAGCTTGCATGTTTCCTCTCTGACACTAATTTACTTTGAGCCCTTAAGTTAAAAAATCTCTACACAATCAAAACACCAACTTTGTTTTCTCTTACCTCTTCTACACCGAGTAAAAGCCATTTATTGCCATACACATAAGTCAGTTTTGTTGCCCATATACAATCAAATAGGATTTTGAAAATGTTATTTTCTCTATTCCTATATTTTTCTTCCGTTTAAGATTTTACCTCTCTTTTAATGTGGCTATTCAGTATATTGATAATCAGAGAAGGTGATATGCAGTAGAATCCATGCTCTTTTTTTGTGGGGTGGGGGGGTTTGCATTGTTAACAAGACAGTGAACCGAGTTAGTGTTTCTAGCATATGTAATATGTATCAGCACAACCATATTTTGATATTTGCACAAACCCAGCTGTCTTTTCTTCTGTAATTGGCTCCTAAGAGCTTTTTTGGGAAATGTAATAACCTTTTGAGAGCTTTTTGGGAAATGTAATAACCTTGAGTAATCTTCATTGAGTTTAAGATGTAAGACTGGATTTTCCTCTTTCACCCTTCTTTTTTCATCTTAATACTTTTAAAATGATATATTGATTTCGCTAGTTGTTTTAATTTATTTTCTGATTTTGCCTTCTCTTTTCTTGCAGAAATGTAGATTCTCATGCTTTGTACCCCAAGAGTCATCTTCTGGAACCAACCAGTCTGATTTTATAGAAAATAAGCCACCTGATGAATTGGATAAGCCCGACTTAGATCAAACAAAAGCAGAAAATAACCTCTGGATTCCAAGTCTTCGAAAGGTAAACAATTCTTCTGTTCAGTTCCAATGCAGATTTTTTTTTTTGGGACTTTTTACCATTGATTTTAATTCATGTTCTACAATTGTAGTTAGGTTCAGGCGTCACAGATATGTTACTTTCTTACTTTACCATTGGTTTTAATTCATGTTCTACAATAGTAGGATCTCTCTCTCTCTCTCTCTCTCGTAGTGTTCTCTTGGAAGAACTATTCTTTTCACCTTTGAAAAAAATTATTCTCTTCCCCAAATGAATCTATCTTCACTTATGTTTTCTCAGCTTGCCACCTGTGATTTTATAATTGTTGATGGCTTTGTCTTCTTGGGTAAATCTAAGTTTCTAATATGAGATATGAAGGAGAAAGAAGAAGAAAAAGAGTGTAGTGGAAATTCCTGAGATTCTCTCCCAAGTGTGGGGACATCTCTCTTTTATTCCTGGCTTCCCTCGAGCTCGTGAATAGATGTTGCGCATTCCCAACTTGGATGAAAGAAACTAATGCTCATTCCTAGGAAGAGCTATACTCTAGATGTCGGCCAACTGATATCTAGAACGAATATAAGGAATAGAGACACCCCTGGACTCTATCTGCTCTCGTACAAAGTGGCAACCTACCTCAATATGCTGGGTTCTCATGGAATGTAGGATTAGTGGCTATATGTATAGCAACTTGAGGGTCACATAATATGAGCATAGTCTGTTTTACTCTCAATCCTAGATCACCAAGTAACCTTTTTCAACCATAGAAGTTCACAACTAGTCAAAATCATCCATGGGGACAGACCACTGATACTGGGAATAAGCAACAAAGATACACATAATGGAACGATTAGATAACTTGTCTATAGATGGGCTCAAGTTTTGAATGAAGCACACACACAACCGAATATTCTAACTCTCCATGAATCAAACGGGCAATTCATGAAGAACAGGAATCATCGTAGTGCAGTAATGAGCTGTTACTAGATTTCATAAAGCTTAGCAAATCCCCATGGCAATGTTCCTAATCACATACAATAGTAAGCAGCTGTGAGTTTATAAGAGAATTCTGCTCTTCAAATGAATTCACCCAAATTCAGTGGATCTGTTCGACATAAATGTCTTTTTTGAATTAAGCATGTAAACAAGATATGCCGGGCTTCATATTTGACATAGCTCAGTCCAAGAACAACTAATGGAGTCGTATTCAAAACACACATATATGAACTATCTCAAATCCATTCCCTTATTAAACCGAGCTTCCAAAAACCCCATAAAGTTAATTTGCATCTCCTGTATACGATGAAACTTCACATCTTCATAAAAGTCAATTCTCCTCACAACCCGTGCAAATTTGACAGTACTTCTGAAGAGATTTGTTACCCAGGGCAATATTGTGAAATCTTCTGGTATAGCTGATAAACCAGGGCAACATTATTTTGGTAGGATAGGAATATAACTCATGGGCAATGCCCAAGATCACGTTAGCTGTGAATTGGAAGTACGTACTCCATGCAACTTGTGCCTAGAGTTTAACAACCTTGAAATAAGCAGCAGGTTATTGGACTTCCAATCACTGTATTTTGGATCTTCTAACTTTGGGGGCTTGATAGATCCATTAATATAGCCCAACGTTTGTTTCCTCCAATAAATAACTTCGCTGCTCTAGACCGCAGAAAAGTGGTTCCATTCAACTGGATCATGGTTATATGTAATCCAGGATTTTCTGTATGATTGGAGCTTGAAAATCCCATGGCCGGGAATCAACCAATGGCGTTAGAGGACCATTCCTCAACCATTATATATCACAATATGCTTCCCACACTCTTCAATCATAGACTAGAAAGTATAATCAAGACATTGTGCTCTACAACAGACTAGGTACAAGGGTTTTAAAGTCAACCACATGACTTACTGCACTAGTCCTGTGTCTTTCCTGTCGCTTATGCCAGGGCCTTAAGAGTTAAGACTGTTGAAGATGGCCTTGCAGATGGCAGGTGGGAAATCAGTGTGTCCTTGCAATGTCATTTTATATACAAATATGTTGGATCTATATATACATGTTATATGAATGGAGTATGTGGGAATCTGCAAGTTTTATCCGTGGGTCAACTTGGAAGCATGGTTTAAAATTTCGGTTTCAGTACCGGTTTCGGACCCATGAAATTTCGAAATTTCTGGTCGAAACCCGGTGCAAAAAAAGACGCCTATTTTATTCAATATTAAATTTCGGTCGAAATATTAAAATAATAAAATAAAACAGGTTTTTTGGTTGAAATTTCGCCTGAAATTCTGAAATTCTGAAATTTCAGCTGAAATAAAATACTGTTTCGGAAAAGTGACATTTCGGTGTCGGTCTCCACCGAAATCTGAAATTTCGGATTTCGGTCGAAATTTAAAACCATGCTTGGAAGGCCACCAAGATTCACACCACCACCACCAAATGCGTCAAAACACACACACACACACACACACACCACACACACACACACACACACACACACACACAATAGTGAAAATGGGTAGTTTTTGTTCTTTTCCATGCCAGTTTTTTTCAGGTGTGGTCTGTTCTGAGAGAGAAGGAATTTCGGGGTTGATTTTTCTGGAGGCATTCTTATCCATCTTCAGGTGTTAAAGAATAGGCTTTGGTGCTAATTTTATATGATTCTCGTGCCACGGTGAAAGGGCGTTATCTCAGTTGGAGCTACTCTGGCCTAGCTCTTTTTTTTTCTCCTTTTGTCCTTCCCTTGGTCCATCTTTCTTTTTCTTTGCTTCATTACTTTTTCTTATTTCAAGTCAGTAGTATTAAAATGTTTTCTCCCCAAGCCTCTGTGATGTGCTTGAATGATAAGTTATGAGTTAGATTAACAGGTCTGATCTTGTTTCAGGGAGTAGATGCAATCTTTAAAGTACCCAGGGAACCTTGGATGGTACCATGGACAGCAGAAACCATTCTCCAGGTATGAGGTTCTCATGTAAATCCATTTTATGGTATGAGTTCGAGCCGTACACTGGTCGAATATATTAATATAATAAGCTACCTCATTACTGAAATTTATATGATTGATGAGGTCCAAATGTTCACATAAAATAACTATTTTGTTTTTCTGATTTTCACTACTGCCGGGTGCAGTTTACTTGGTATCTTTAAGTCACATGGTCAGGACTGGCATTTATCTCTCACCATAATATGGACACGTGATTTTTGGAGCCTTGTTTTAATAAGTTGACAAAATCTCTGCTGCATGGTTGCATCAATGAAAAAATTGCTATTTTTCCCTGGTATTTTTGGGACATCTTGTGGATTCCCCCTGTCCTTGCTGAAAATTTTTGGGATAAAATCATTTTCCTGGAAGTGTTCATTTTGCTATATTCCACTGATTTGCGCGCATGATTTTCAGAGCCACAATTTGTAGGATGGAAGCTCTATTGTGTCGCTACAATCTTCCTCCAGAATGTAACTTGCATGTTTTGTTTGTTTTTGAATTGTTAACAATATTACTCCCAAAATATGTAACTTGCATATTTGGCATCCATATTATGAATTTTCTTGACTTGCTCTTGACTAATAATTACATTGATGAATGCAAGACCTCAAAACCATGAAACCGATTAACTATATTAAAGCATGTTGAGAAGAAAATGCACCATGCTTTCATTCAGTACATCTCTTTCTGATTTCTTGTTTAAGTTGAGGCAAATTCAATGCCTGGGTTACTCAACCCTCTGGTGATCAAATTCCAGACCGGTCAATATCTCACTTTCTGTTGTTCTCTAGATTCCCAATGTTGTACTAAGGTATTTCACTTCATAATCTAAAAGGTATGGGCAACTTTCTTTCAGAATCTGGGCCTGGGCTGGTTGAGTCACACCATTTCAGAAGTTGATTCTAACCATGAAAAATCCTCTAAAGATCCAAACCATGAAAGTTCTCAGTCTTCCACAAGTGATTAACTAGATTGAGTATGTACATTAGATCTAATAGAGCATCTTTGCTACCAATCCGACCAGTTTTTTAATGAAATGTAAACCAACTGACTTACTACCAAAACCAGTCACAAATTTCTTCGATATTTTTAAAAGTATTTCGATATTTTGCTATTTTTTAACAAAACAAAAAATGCCGGAAATTTCCTGACATTCTGAACAAATATCGAGATATCGTCTTATTTTATTTTTTATAGAAAAATATCATGAAAATATCGCGATAAATTCACAATATTATTTGTTATCCTAATTCTGTTCTTAAATTTTATATTTTGTATATTCCATTTTTTTTCAAAATTTTCCTGATATAAACCATATAATAACAAAAAAATTAAAATATCCTGAGATGCACCATTCCCTAGAAATTACCGAGACAAATATTTGTGACCTACTAAAACTAGATGTTGATTTTAGCCTCTTGTTGTTATATTGAAAAATATGAATGCTGACTAATTTGTGTGATTTTTTGAGTTTCAAGGGAATTATGCCAAACCTTACACGAGGACACAACCAGTCATTTGTTATGAAGCAATTTTTGATAATTTGAAACTTCAACATGAAGAGCCCCAATCCTACCTGACTCAAAACTCGGTTGAGTATTCTATTGAGTTTTTATAGTAAAACAACAAACTTATTCTGCAGTTCGATTTTTTGAGTAGTCGATCAGTCGATTGAGTCATTTGGATCTCAGAACAACTGAGTAACCCCATCACTTGACAAGAATTTTGAGTACTCTGTCAGTCAATTGAGCAATTCAGATCTCAGAAGAATGTAACAACTCCTTATCTTGACAAAATCATGATTAAATTGATTCAAAGACTTTTTTGAGTATTTAGTCAAGTTTATAGGCACTGTCTGGAAGTGATTGTTGGTGAATCTCCGTAGTTCAGACGTGCGATATAAATTGTTCAGAAAATGAAAGCAATAAAAAATAAAGACCCTTATATCTTCTGGTGCTGCAGGTTATGCTCCTCTGGATTGCTTCCTTCTGGTTTGTTGGATCTTGGATAATCCCATTCTTAGCCCACGCAGCTGGTTTTGGTAAGGAAACTCTAACATATAGAGGGCAAGCTCTCTATAGCCTCTTGACAGATGTGGCAGAAGGCCTTGCAGGCATCGTGATCCTCCACCGCTGCCTCGCCAGATTCCGTCCTCTTCCGACCAACTGGTTTCGTTTCAGCTTGAAAGGGAAGTGGCAATTTGACGTCTTGTTAGGGTGCCTAATGTTCCCTTTGGTCAATCGGCTATCACAGATCAACATCGACCTTTTGCCACTGCTCCCAACTTCGCCTGTGGGTGCATCTAGTGTTGAGCAATCGATTGTGGCACGTGACCCTGTGGCTATGGCTCTGTATGCCGTGGTGGTGTCAGTGTGTGCACCTGTGTGGGAGGAGATTTTGTTCAGGGGCTTCCTTTTACCTTCCTTGACTAGATACATGCCTATGTGGGGCGCTATCTTTGTGAGCGCAGTGTCATTTGCCTTGGCACATTTCAATGCACAGAGGATGCTCCCACTCGTGTTCCTTGGAGTGGTGATGGGTGCTGTTTTTGCTCGGTCGAGGAACCTGTTGGCGTCGATGCTCTTGCATAGCCTTTGGAATGGGTTTGTGTTCTTAGATTTGATGAAATGAAAAAAAAAAAAAAAATTTATTTAGTATTGTTGTATCAGTGTAATAATGTTGGTAGAGCCTTTAGAGTCTATTCTTGTAGTGACACAAAGTTCATAATCAATAGTGCCGGTATGTTTCATACCATATTAAGGTTAATGCTTGGTAAAAATGGCTAATTCTGTCCTTGTGATGGTCAGTATAAGCGCTGGCTGTTGAAAATTAGAGGGTCATAACTGTTGTTGTGTATGTATTCAGCAGAAGTTGATAATAAGCGTCTAATCAGTTGTGTTTCTTATTAGCTTTTGTTTTGTGTA
The DNA here is from genome assembly GCF_043159265.1 of Tasmannia lanceolata. NCBI lineage: Eukaryota > Viridiplantae > Streptophyta > Magnoliopsida > Canellales > Winteraceae > Tasmannia > Tasmannia lanceolata. The sequence goes on from NW_027518692.1 coordinate 46,355,128, forward strand.
TCAAATAACATTCTGGATTGTCCTCTTAATGTCAAACATGCCCTACCTGTAGATCTTCTACTCGTGTGATTGTCTTAACCCCACTGGTTTGCTCCCTTGCCTTCATGCTGTAATAAAAAAAGGAAGAGTAGAGTATTGTATAACACTTTGATTGTGATGCTTAGAAGAATGGGTGCTGTAAACTGGCTTCATATTAATCAGTTGAATTGTGGTCTAAACGTTGCCTCGTAATTAAGAAAATACCTACATTTCCTATTTCTAGCTAGAGGAGACTACTTGGCTTGCCTCCTTCCTGTTGACTACTAGGTAACTACGTGCAACCAACTGACTCTGATCGGATCTGTTGATCCAACGGCCACAACAATTCTGGCCAAATGCAATTGAGAAGATCTTGACAATGTGAACTGATTGAATCCTTTGATCTAACGGCCACAATAAGTCCGTCCAAACGCCATTGAGAAGACCATGATCGAATGGTCCTAGGCCTTTGATGCATTAAGCATTGTTTCTGGTTCTGGAAAGAAAAATCTATAGCCCATCATATGCATGGATATCCATTCGTCATGGGACCAAGATCATGAGGGTTGTCACATGATTTCTTATAAAATCAACCGTGTAGATGTCCACGTCGGATCTTAAAAATATAAATAACTGACTAGTCGTTCTCTTCACTGAAACCAAAAATCTTTCCTAATAGTTACTTTGGGCCCCACGTGTCTCACACCGATATTATAACATGGTTTCAATTTTCGGTTTCAGAATGCGTTTCGGTCCTTGCTGAAACAAATTTTTTTTTTTTATCTCATACGGAATTTCGGGAAAATATTAAATTATGAAGAAAATCGAGACTTTTTGGGTGAAATTCCTTAAATTTTGGACGAATCGTAATTTCGGTTTCGGTCTCGACTGGAACCTGAAATTTTGGATTTCTGTCAAAATTTAAATCCATGTGTGATGAGGCCGTTGATCCAACAAGTGAACACAAGTCCTTCCGGCATCGCACCAAGACCATGCGGCTTTGCTCATGATGGCCCACCAGATCAAATGTCCCAATTATGCTCGCATGTCGTCTTGTAGGACCCATATTGATCCATCAGGATCAAATGTTAATGGCAATTGTTGACCTAGAAAAACTCGTTGCAAGTAGAACGCTCCTACATTTTCATTTGGTCTCTCTCTCTCTACTTCTCGTTACATTGTCACTTACATCGATTATAGGATCACAAAGAGCTTTCCTTCTTTCAATTTCAATTAGAGGATGGCTTTGGACTACAATACTCTCAACTGGGTGACCTGGATTAATCAGGGACAAACGCTTACAAATTATAACCTTTGCACTACATGATGCATAAGTCAGGATGGCCGAGTGGTCTAAGGCGCCAGACTCAAGTTCTGGTCCTCGTGAGAGGGCGTGGGTTCAAATCCCACTTCTGACATTTTTTATTTGGAATGCCTAAAAAATACTGCTGGCCAAAATGAATAGATGATCTAACTCTCACTTTTTTGGCCCACAGTACATAGATGGGGACACTATAGGATCATCCAAACCATTCAAATTGTGAGCCCCACCCATTTTTGGATCGTAGGTTACAGAAAAACTCGACAAATAGAAGGGTTAGATCATCCCATCTCCCTCATTTTTGGGTATGGCCTATCTTGGGGGATTAAAAAGTTAATGGTTTAGTTCATCTATTCATGTGGGTTCAGTTGTACTTTTTATGGTGCACACGAGCGCGGTATATAAAAACTCACGTATTAACCCTCCCTCCCTCTCTCTCTCTCTCTCTCTCTCTCTCTCTCTCTCTCTCTCTCATGTTTAGTAAATAATAAAAACTAACAAAGCCAAAAGGGTTTTTAATCCGTAGATCAAATAAATAAAGAGAAAAATAGGACAAATAGATCAAATAAATTGATAAAATATAGGGAAAATCAAAGTAAAAGGACATGTTTTTCTTTTCCTACTATTGTTTGGTTGTCATTTACTATTCACATGATACTCCATGTCGGCCGTAAATTTTCCAAATGCAAGCCTTCTTTTAATTGTTTGGATTTCCTCTCAAATCAAGAGGAAAAGTACACTAAAGAGATGAGAAAAATAGAACTCTCTTGACAAATCAAGTGGTCCAAGGAGAAATCACAGCTGTATTAGTAAAATAATTCCCATCAAGTGGTCCAATTAATTAACTTTATTTTTTTGACAAATCAAGTCTTACTCGCTCAACCGAGTTTGGAATCAACCCATGGAATTTTAGTAATACGCAAAGACAAAATCTGCCCTCAATGTTATCTCTGTACTACGAGGCATAAAATCATTCTGATAGTGACGTGCGGTTTTGCAATCTCATCCTACATAGGACGTATCTCAAGGAAATAAAACTCTTGTGAAGGCTGAGGGGCATGAATAGGGTGCAACTCGGGTCGGGTTGGATCATATATATCATTTCTACAACCCTAACCTGACCCAATTCGAGCTTCAGGTTGAACCAACCCGACTCTAAATCTGTCAACCCTAACCCAACCCATCTAACCCGGAACCGGGGGGTTGAGTCCTTTCTATCCTTCTCCCACCCACGCTCACCGATGGATACGCTAATATTCTAGGGAAAAAAATAAATAAATTCACGGTACCCAAACAAGCAAAAGAGGGTGGAGATAGATAGGGGATGATGAGTGTGGAGAGCATAGAATATTAGAATGGGATTGGAAAACAGGGAAAATAAAAATCTTATTTTAAACGGAGAATGTTTTTCTTCGTTTACCGGCCCAACCACATGCTTTCGTCTCTCACACCCTCAAATTCATGGTAAGTTCGGTAACCCAACATTTGTGACAAACAAAAACTTAAACACAAGTAACCTCCTCTACACGAGGCATATGGCCAAAGGAGATCCCACGTGTGCCATAGGGTACCTGGAAACAATTCCCAATAATACTATGATCTTAACCGTTCAATCAAAGGGCAACAATTAAAATAAGAATGTCATTTTTTCTAGCCACGTGTGTTGATTCTGTTTCACGTGGGAAACGAAATTGAGTTTCAAGGGCGCAAGGCAGGGGTGCGAGTATCAAAGTAAGAAGGCAAGATTATCATGTTCGTATATGAATTGCCAACTAGGAAGGAATGTCATTTTTTTTGAACTTTGAATCCTTATAATATTTTCTCTGTTGAAAAGGGCTCGCATTTTCATGCTCTGTTAAACGAGAAATGGCGTACAGAGCCGATGACGACTACGATTACCTCTTTAAGGTCGTTTTGATCGGCGATTCTGGTGTTGGAAAATCAAATCTCCTCTCCAGATTTACCAGAAACGAATTCAGCCTCGAATCAAAATCCACGATCGGAGTCGAATTCGCCACGAGGAGCATTCACGTAGACGATAAAGTCGTCAAGGCGCAGATTTGGGATACCGCAGGCCAAGAAAGGTTAGATCCGATTCGAATTCTAGGGTTTTTGTGCTCCATTTCGTATAAAATATCTGATTCATTGCAAATAGTTTGCGTAGATCTTGGATTATCTCCGATCTGGAACTCGATTTTCATTTGACATAGCGAATGTCAGGTGTTGGGGCTTTCAGATCGCGAGCATAAAGACGGATTTTTTATTTTTTTATTTTCTCCATTTCGTACAATTATCTTCATCTGTTGATTCAATGCAAATAGTTTACTCAGATCTTGAATTGTCTTCGATCTGGAACTCGATTTTCATCAGACATAGCGAATGGCATGTGTTAGGGTTTCAGATCACGAGCATAAAAATACGGAATTTTTATTCTTGTTATCATCAATTTAGTTTAGGGTTTATTATTCTTCATCGCATTTAGTTTATCAATTTAAAATGTGATGAGATCTCCTTCGCTCTTTTATTTTTAGTTTTGAATGTCTACAAATGGACAATGCTCTCGTTTTTATAATCACGTGGATGATTTTCTTGTTCTGCTTATTGTAATGTTCTATAAGATTTTGAAGCACAATGAATTTATGTACTTTTGTGTTGTTCTGAAGCCGCTGAGGTTTTCATTTTGCAATGTATCTTGTGAGAACCCAAGACACGATATCGAACGCTTGCAAATAGTTTGATTTTAGTCATATCTAATGAGATATTGGTCTAGGTATCTAATGAGATATAGGTCTAGATCTTAAACTTTCTTAAGTATTTTTGGAGAGAGAGAGATGCAAAAAACGTGAATGCACTTCACTCCTCGTCACTATCATTCATTCGAAGGAATTCTTCTCTCAGGACTATGATTACTTGAGGCTCCCTCTTGAACTTCCTTTCTTTTGATTTGATCCGGCCTTGGACTTATTTTTCTGATTCTTTCTTGAATTGGAATTGCGAGACTTCCTTCCTTGGCCAATGAAGAGAAATTCTCCGTTCTCTTTAGATCGTGGATCCAATCATCTGTTTGGCCAGACTTTCTTAATTAGCCAAGAAACTCTCCAGTTCAACTAGCTTTGGTTGAATTCCTTGGATTGCTGCGATGAATCCATTGTATTCGGGTCTCAATCCTTGGATTATTATCCTCAGCATCTTTGTCTCCGTAATGCTAGACTCTTTGTCGAGTTGCCATATTTCATGGCAGATCTTCTTCAGCTTCATGAAATACTTAGGAATCGTCAGGTTTCCTTGATGCATGGAGCTTTTAAATTAGATTCAAGAAAGAAAAAGTGTGTTGTCCTGAAACTGCTGCGGTTTTCTTTTTTGCAATATATCTTGTGAGAACATGAGACACGATATCTAACAGTTGCAAACAGTTTAATTTTATTAATATCTAATGAAATATAGGTATAGGTATCGAATGAGATTAGGTCCAGGTTTTAAACCACCTTTGGTGTTTTTAGAAGAGAGAGAGAGAGAGAGAGAGAGAGAGAGAGAGAGAGAGAGAGAGAGAGAGAGAGAGCACTTCCCTCCTTGTCGCTATCATTCTTTGATCTTTAGTTGTTGCCATGTTTCATTTCTCGTTCTTTTTCCGTAGTGCGCGATATTATCTATCAAAGTGGTCCAGCTTACCACAATTATTGCACGTCTATCTTGGTCCCAAGCTCCGAATTCGTTTCTCATCGCTCCCCCTTGCACTTCTTTTCTTTTAATTTGATCCAGCCTTGGACTTATTTTTCCGATTCTTTCTTGAATTGGAATTGTGAAACTTCCTTCCTGGGTTAATGAAGAGAACTTTTTCGTTCTCTTTGATCGTAGATCCAACCATCTGTTTGGCCAGACTTTCTTAATTAGCTAAGAAACTCTTCAGTTCAAGTAGCTTTGGTTGAGTTTCTTGGATTGCTGTGATGAATCCATTGTATTCGAGTCTCAATTCTCGGATTATTATCCTCTGCATCCGTGTCTCCATAATGCTAGACTCTTTGTCATTTTGCAATATTTCATGGCAAATCTTCTTCACCTTCATGAAATGTTGAAGAATCGCCATATTAACTTGATGCATGGAGCTTTTAAATTATATTTGAGAAATAAAAAATTTCTCTCATTAATTTTTTTTTCCTTCGAGTGATTTGCAATTTCGCCGATCATCATTATCATATTGAAAATGATGCTTTTTGATCTATTGTGTAAAGCTTGTCCTGATATCAATCTGCACTCATATTTGTATGTCATAATATTATAGGCGCATTTCTTGTATTCGTATGCTCATTTTTATGAGAATCCGATATCCTCCAATTGCTAGACCTGATGTGCCATTGGACAAGGGTGCTCATTCAGTAGATATAGGTTGATCTATAAATGGATAGTAGAAACTTAATGGAGCTATGGAAGCTCTAGGATCAAATCCTTCATGGATACTTATGGTGCTAGTAGAACTTTTGGCGTACTCAACTTTTAGTCAATTCACGGGAAATTTTTGACTTGTTGTCCTCAATCAATATCATTAAATGAAGGGCTCAAGACCACCATTGCATGGATCAAATAAACAAGTTATGTACCTATAGTGAGTATTTCTTGGTGGCATAAAAAACCATCCAATTCTGATATGGTTATAAAATTAGGAATGTTTGGCTGACACCTTTTGAACTTCATTATTAGAATGTCGGTCAGATCACCAGTGGTGGGTCTAGTGTGTGATAGATTACCTTTTAGGCTTACTTTATAGTCTAATGTCTGGATTCGGTTATATTATCATATGAGAACTTCAATATTCTTAGGGTGATAGATTATAGCAAGATGCATGATATAGTCTAGTATTGTATGTCTTGTTAATTTCTTACCATTTCTTATTAAGGTTATGGGATTAGCTCTTTAATAGAACCTCTAATATATTTAAAAGACCATCGATGTATTGTTGCAAAATTGGTTTCCACATGCCATCCATGGTCATGGTTTCTTGTGAAACTTTTAAATTTGGGTTGGGAGTAGCATCCAAAGTATTTTTACGATCTTCTGATTATTGGAAAATTTTATTCAAGTTTTTTACAACCAACTGTTCTCAAGAGACCTGAAGGGAAAGAGAGTGCATACTCTCAACACATTTATTGCACTTCCTGGCTCATATGGTTGTTTTACAATTGTCTTCTTCTATGTTGTTCACTGAGCACGAGGTAATGCAACTAGACTTTTACAGTTTTTTTATCCATGCAGAGCCTATGTTATATTTAATGCGACCTATACTTGGTAGGGTATGCGTAGTAAGGAGACTAGTGAAGATGCTATTCAATTTAAACTGCATTGAAGGTCACCAATCCTATTCTGTGCTTTATTTGATTGCAGCAGTTTTTCAGTTGTAGACATTGCATATGTTACACCTTTCAAGCTGTTTGATTTATATCATGTCCTTTGATAGCTAGGTTTTAGTTTTGCATCTTTGTGAAATTTATACTATTAGGCTATAGAAGTTGGCCTCATTAATGAAAATTATCTTCTAAAATGTTTCTACTCACTGTTTGGGTGAGTTGGGTCTTCCTGTTGCCTATTGAGGAGCTGATAGGCTCGTGACCCTATACACCATGGGTTCCGAGAGGCAGGTATTTGTGGCTTTTGGCTATGGATGCGACTCTTTGGATGGTATGGAAGGAAATGAATAGGAGAGTCTCTAACGGATGCTTGAGGCCGGCTCATTGCTCATGCTTTAGTCATGATGTCTTCTCCACCATGGTGAGATGGGCGGTCTCTTCCGCTTGCTTGGGATGTTATCCTGAATCCTGGATGAATTATTTTCCTTTGGACCGTCCGCCCCCTAGATGGTCTCCCCCTTCTATGGGTTTGCTTAAGCTTACTTTCGGGCAGTTGAGCATTGGCAACTTTGGTTTTGTTGGGATTGGTGAGACTCTGTGACATAGCACATTAGGACTCTAGTCTCATTAGGATTCTAGCCTCATAATTGATTTTATTTTGGCAGGAAGTTTTTGTTATTGCTAGGATTCTAGTATTTGTTTTTTATCAAATTGTTAACAATGTTTGGAGTGTATCAGGTTGTTAGGATTGCAGTCTTTAGTTTATATAAGGTTGTTAACAACGTTTAGAGGAGGTTTTTTTCATCAATATATCGAAGGATGTTTAGGTTGCTCCATTGTGACCTGGTAACCCGGAAACAGCCTCTCTGCAAAGCAGGGTAAGGCTGCGTACATCTAGCCCTCCCCAGACCCTTCAATGGCGGGAGCCTCGTGCACTGGGCCGCCCATATGGAAGGACGTTTCTCTTTTATTCCTGTACTAGTGAATTCTAGGGGTTATTTGCAGATTGTAGGCTTCGGTGACAATTGTTTTCCGTTTGATCCACTGTCACTCTACATGATCATGATAGCATGATTGGATGGGTCTTTTCTGAACCAATTTGGGTTGCTGACTACAATTTGGCAGAGTTGATTGCTCTCAGGGAGGGCATTTTATGTTGTGGTAGCAAAGTGCTCGCGGGCTTGAGCCTCTAGCTCAATTGGTAAAGACGGTGATTTTTAACCCCGAGTTCGGTGGTTCAATCCCAGCTTACGTGCCAAAAAAAACAAAGAGCTCAATAATTTGATCGTGGAAGTTATCTCGTGTAATTTTAGTTGATGGATGTCAAGAGAAAGCGTGTTATCATTAGAGGTTTTTGGTATGAGATTGAGGATATTATGGCCCATATTGAGGGAAAGGTTTCACATTCTCAGCACTTCATGCCATGTATGAGATCAATATGCATGTAAGTATCTAAGTTGTGTCGCTTAGAAGGAAATGTATGGCAATGCTGTAAAAACATTTTAACCGAAAGGTGCAACCAGTTCTGCATTTGTTTAGTATCTAGATTAGTCATATTTGCAATTTTGAATACCTGAGTTCCGCATTTGTTTCAAGCAATGAAGCCAACATATGTTGTTACTTGCATGGTTTGGATGATGAATGGGGTTCTTCTCCTTCAGAAGTAACTAAAACATGGAAATTATCTTAGAATTTTTTTTGGGAAAAATACAGATACACCCCCTCAACTTTCTGACTTTTTCGACTATAACCCTGACTTTTAAAAGTAACCAACTACACCCTCTGAGGTTTCAATTTGTATAAGGTAGACCCCCTTAGTTGACAGCTCGTCACAGATCAAAGGGTTAGGATGATCCTATGGAGCTGATTTTTTGGGCACACCCTATCTATGTCAGGTCCATCAAATGAACGCTTTGGATCATCCAAACAATGTGGGCCCACTGTGTTTTTGTAGTGTTTGGATTTGGTTATGGGGTTTGGAGGGGGGTATGGGGTCTTCATTAGCATTGATAGTGTTTCAAAAGAAGGGGTCTACCTTATACAAATTGAAACCTCGAGGGGTGTAGTTGGTGACTTTTAAAAGTCAAGGTTAGAGTTGAAAATGTCAGAAAGCTGAGGGGGTGTAACTGTATTTTTTTTTAAAATGGAAATTTTCTTACAAGTTAATACATCATATGGAAACTTCTGAGCATGGTATGAAATTTAGCTTAAATTTCAACAAGTTTGTGCTCATTGGAATGATCTCTTCTTGCTCTGTAGAATCATACATGAAGCATTACTAGAAAACCTAGTTAAAATGGGATGAAATAGTTTCATCGTGCCACAGGGTCAATAGGGAACGTGATGAAAATTCTGTAAGGATATGTGAGTTCAAAACTTAGTTTAACTGAGTCAAAAGACAGCAATTTCCTTGTTGCCCAAAATCTACTCGATTTTAGCTCTTCTAATATTGACTTCACATTGCCCACATCTAATGAAATAAACTTCTAAGTTTCATGTTGTGTTCAATTTGTAAGCCCCTCTGCAGTACTTTGGCATTGACTTTGTAATGTTAATATTTTGGCATTGGTTCACCGCAAAATTAGTTCTAAAATGTTTTAGAAGCTAAGGCAGGGCTGGAAATATGAAGAAAGGTTGTTCATGCATCAATGCATTGGTTAATGTATCATGTCACAGACTCACCAAAGATCTTAAGATGCTTGATCGAGCATATACTTTAACTGCTTTTAACGATTGTCAACTCTGATCTTGTGACTAATTTTGAGGAAACCTAGTACTTTAGAAACTCATAATATAGATAAGATAACTAGCAAATCCTCAAAAGAATGGCAAAAAATAAAAGACTAGTCAAAGAGAAGATATGACCAACTTTTAAAACTATCCACCCCTTTGTGGTGACTTACTAGGTGGTTTGCTATCGTACTTGCTTCCTGAGGATTTAGTTATATAATTGTTAAGATATACAATTTCAAATGAGTGAAAGTTACAATTTTGATTAGTTAACTTGTTATTTTTTTTGATTGAAAGTTGTTATTTTTCATTAGCATTATAATGAATGTCATTCAGCAAGTTAGGGGTGAACAAGCGTTGAGTGAGTTCAACTCGAACCCAACTAAGTGACCCTGGGCCCTGACCCAAATCCAACCTGAACGCATTGTGCTGCACCTGACCTTAGCCAACATTGATTTGCAGACACCAACCCAACCCCTAGAGCCAAGTTCGGGTTGAGTTGAGTACATGGACAGATGGACATACCCCAACCGTATATTCACCATGTCGATTTCAATGGTTCATGGTTGGCCATGACGTTCAGCGGCCTTGAAACTTGAAAGGGGGTTAAGGTCTGAAACTGAACCTCAACCCAATTCAGTATGCGCCGATATGGTTTGGCCTCTACACTTAGGCACTCTAACAGGGGAGGGTTGTGAGGCAAATAGTGGTGGATTGGAATCTGAAGCGTAGGCGAGGGTCCACTAATCCGTGTAGGCCTATGCAGTGCCACGGTTTCTCTGTGGTCTATATAGAGTCATGCATGCATATCAGATGCTAAAAATCTTATACATCAATAGTTTAAGAGAGGCCAACATGTCATTGGATTTATCATGAACAGGTGATACATTATATCTGGGTGGCTGATAGATGATTTATTGGAAATTTGATCGCCATTGCATGGAAATTCGACAAGTTTAAGAAACTTTTACGACCCATGCTTCATTGAAAATGGGATGATACCAAAAATTTTGATTGAGTATACCAATGCCGTTATCCCAGCCGCAGCATAATATAGTTAACATATTCAAATTAAACAACAGACTGTTGGAATTTGCACAAAAAATGAGTCCTATATTTCTGAGGCACTCATTGGCCCTAGTACATGGTGAGTGCAGTTTATGATTGGTTAACCTAGATAACTTGTTGCAGAGAATGTTATGAGCGTGGGTAGATATGGTTTGGGTTTCTATATTTATATACGGTGTTTTAGAATTTTAGTAAGTGCACAAATGAAGGAAGAAACCTGAATTACTCGTTACTCTTATTGAGGCTTTAAGAAGAAGAGAAACTACTATCTTGCTCTGCTATACAGTTTTCATATGTTGGCATGTAGCTCCTTGTATTTCTGTCTATGCTGCATGATTCGTCCGTTACATAATAGGAGGATAAGAAATTATAAGGTCCTTAATGTGGGTTTTACTTGGCCAAGTTTGATCTTTATAATGATTTCAACTTCTTCAGTATTTGCTAGTGTTATAGGTATCATCTTTCATGAAAATAATCTAGTGGGGCAACTAGCTCCTGAAATTTAGACTAAGTCAGCATTATTTTGGTAGTAGTTTTCTCTTATCTCTTGTCTGTAAGCAAATTAGGTATATTCCATAAGCATTGCTTCTTTTGTAGTATGAAGGTGGAGAGTTTGCTTTATTGCTCGTCAAAATGTTAATAGTTGCATCATATATATATATATATATATATATATATATATATATATTATTATTATATGAAAATAACTTTTGGTATCTTCCCATTTCTTTTACAAAGATACCGCGCAATTACAAGTGCATACTATAGGGGAGCTGTTGGTGCACTGCTTGTCTATGATGTAACCCGTCATGTGACATTTGAGAATGTAGAGAGATGGTTGAAGGAGCTTAGAGATCACACAGACTCCAACATTGTGATTATGCTTGTGGGTAATAAGGCAGACCTGCGCCACCTAAGAGCTGTTTCCACCGAAGATGCGAAAGCTTTTGCAGAGAGAGAAAACAACGTTTTCATGGAAACTTCGGCTCTAGAATCATCGAACGTGGAAAATGCCTTCACGGAAGTCCTGACTCAGATATATCGTGTTGTCAGTAGGAAGGCTCTTGACATCGGGGGTGATCCCGCAGCTCTGCCCAAGGGACAGACAATCAATGTGGGTAGCAAGGATGATGTATCGGCAGTGAAGAAGGTCGGATGTTGCTCGGCCTAGGTATGGAAATGAGAATTACATTTGGTTTTATGTTGCTTCTTTTCTTCGTCCACGGAATTCCTGTATTTAAGACGCCGGCGTGACACACATGTTTAGGATTTAGAATGGAATGTAATTTGTTATTCTCTTTCCTTTGATGCAGATCTTCTAGTATTATTTATTCTCAATATTTTATCTGTGTATTACTTACATGAACATAAAATTTGGTCACATTACTAAACTGAACTTATTTTCATGGGATTTGCTAGGGTATTTCGTGAAGGCATTTTGCTTCTGACTTTTGCATGAGATAACAGTCACAAATCCACACAGTTTCGCTTTTCAACAGATTTTGTCTTATTCATTTAATTCATCTGAGGTGGCTGTTCTCTCATGCAAAAGTCAGCTGCAAAATTCCCTACCAAATCCCCATCATATTATCCTCCATTGCTTTAACCACATCCTCTTTACCACCATCTTTGTGATGGTGACATTAATTCTGTTTTGACCAAATCCCCTGTTTGTTTTGGATTTTGAGTCCAGAACTAATGTTTTTGTCTCTAAAAAGTAATTTTGAGTCCAATAATCGGTTTTGGACTCACAATCAGTTCTCGAATTACAAAACACATAGGCCTTAAGTTCAAACATTAACGGTGGATATGAGCTTTGACTAGAGGAACTCCCAGTGACATTCCTAAACGTAAGCTAATTGGGAAGATTCGTGAGAACGTAAAGAATTTGGACAGTACATAAATCCTTCAAAAGTTGGACACTTCGGGCATGTTGGCAATCACGATTTTTTTTTTCTTGGAAAATGATCTTTTCCATGGTCTACTCTAACCTTTTCTCAGGTGAGAGTTGTTTCAGGAAAAACTAAAGTTTTTTAGCTGAAATAATTTTTGGGAAAAGGCAATGACAATGCTTGGAAAATCATTTTCCAAGGAAAAACTTTTCAGGTTGCCAAACAGGCGTGGAGTACAAAGATTGGTCATCATACGGTACAACCAATGAGTGGTTTGGATACCTTTTGTTTCATTGAAAGAACGATGTGAATGCCATGAAAAGCCTCTTTTTTTTTGCCTCAAAAAGTTCAGTGAATTTGTTTTCCTAGCAAGGAAAAAAAATCACAACTTGAGCAACTGTTGGTTTTTTTTTCCAAGGTTTTTTTATAGAAAAACTTTTAAAACGGTTTGCTAAACCTTGGAAAATTAGCTTTCAAAGAGAAAAAAAAATCAATGTTGCCAAACACGCGGAATTCAAATCTTGCGTATCAAAATAGAGATACGATTGTTATTTTATTAAAGAGATATGGATGACTTTTTCGCCCCCCCCCCTAGGATAATGCACCCCCCACAAAGGCTTACGTAAGGAATGAGGAGACCTTTTTCAAACGTCCTAGACTCGTTAGACTTTCTCTTCCTTTTGAAATACCTATAAAGCCCCGTACTCGTAAACCCTTATTTATCTCTCTCCTTCTTTTCGTCCCGTGTACAAAACTACTCTCCTTATTCTTCGTTTGTTCTTCATTGTTTCCAAAGATATTTCTTTGGTAAACAATTGCTAGATAGATTGAGAACAAAACCTTTGGTGGGTTTAGTTCAAGATGTCGATTAATAGGCCATCATGTTCCTCATGCAAACATCAGAGGAAGAAGTGTGAGTCGAATTGTCTATTGGCTCCATACTTCCCAGCAGATAAGAGCGAAGAATTCAAACAGGCGTACAAAGTATTCGGTGTGAGTAACATATCAAAGATGATCCAGAAAGTCGATAGAGAAGAGGCACGATCTAACGTGGTCGAGACGATTATGTGGGAGGCCGAATGGCGTGATCGGAACCCAGAATTTGGATGTTGGAGCGAACACAAGAAAATTCAAGACGAATACAAGAGATTGGTAGACGAAAGCATAAGACGGGATGAATACATGAGAGTTGTAGATGAAAATAGAAGACTTCGAGAAGAGCTCAACAGGAGGCAAGGGAAACAGCAAGAGTTAATACTATACAATTGCAGTGCCGTTCAAAACCTCTCTAATTGGAAAGGTAATAATAGTAGTGGTGCTCACAATAATACTCACATACATAGCAATGTGAACTCTTTGATGAACCCAAGAGCTCCTCAGTATCGTCCTCCATATGTACAACCAATTAATGTTCAGTATCCTCGTCACATGGAAGGGGGAAGAGAGACTCTTAGGAATGGTGGGCTGCCACAAAATAATCACTATTTTCCAGGTAAGTGAATAAACTAAATATTTTGATTAATATGTTTTCTTTTCTTATTTTTAATTCTGATTCAATTATAAAATTTTTGTAGAATTATTGTTTGAGTAGAATTTTCTTGTAGTGTAGATCAGTAAGAAGATGAGCCGAAGAAGGATATGTTAGGGAATTTTGTCAACAATTCTCAAGAAGAAGTGAACCAAAATATCAGAAGCAACTCATTCAATTCTTCTGAACGCAGAGTTTTTTTTTTTTTGCATTCTTTTTGGGGTCTTTATTTTTATTAGTAACTTTCCATATTCATGCTTCTTACTCTAATTTAGACTGAGAAAAGACAGAAATAAGCAGAAGAAAGGTTGTGTGATTGATTATGGTTTAATTTTGGCTGTAAACAGTGTTTAATTTTGATTTGCCAATGTGAAATCTTTTATGAATGAGCAATGTGCCATATTTAGCAGGAAATAGTCAATTATGGTGTTTAAGTTAATTTATTAATAAGTCATCTCTAAGTAAGAGAGTTGAAGTAGGAAACTAAGCTAATTTATTAATAATTCATCTCTAAGTAAGAGAGTTGAATTAGGAAACTAATATGTAAGTTTGAATTGGGGAAGTAAATAGGGTTTTATTAATTTGAGTTTATCTAGGAGTGTTAATCGATCTCTAGCAGGAGTTGTTGTAAGAGAGGGTTTCTTTTGCACGTGAGACGTAATTAAAGTAATTTTGAGTTTTTTGGACTGCACATTATAGGAATCTCTGTAGATGGGAGGGTGGGATCATCCTATGGAAATTATTTTTGGGGCATTAGTTGTGGCCCAACAAATGGACGGTTTGGATCATCTTATGGAGTTGGGCCGTACAGTAGCGTATAAAAACTCTCTTTTGGGTTATCTTATATAATTCGTGTTTTTATGTTCATTTTGCGTGGGATCCGTATTCACACACTTAGACATTTAATTTCCGATTTATTTTATTTACACAGAAAGAAGGTCTAGAATTAACTGATCAGAGGGACCAAAACACCCTTCATTCATGGTTAAATTTTCAAAAAAAATGCCACCTTAATTTAAGCTATCTCCGGGCTGCCTGCCCGGCCATTATGGCGTCAAAGGGTTCATTTGCTGTTTTACCCTCAAATGGAGGGTATTTTGGTCATTTTGTTGTCACACAGCTTAGTCGTGATAATTAAGACCTAATTTCTTGTCTTTACAAACGTATAGCAAAAATTGGAGTGGAGGCAACAGCAAGAGGGTCACAGAGGTGCAACTTGGGTCGGGGTCAACCCGAACCCGTTGGATTCAACCTGATTTTGCCTTGGGTCCGACCCGAACCCCGATGTCCGACCTTTAATTTTAGGGAGATGATATTTTCACTTCCCCTGCATTACATGCACACTCCCCTTGTAACCTGATTTGACGTGAAAAGTGGGCAACTTTATGTCAAATCACGTTATAAGGGGAGCGTGCAAGTAATGAAGGGGGAGTGAAAATATCATCACCCTAATTTTATTGTAATGTCTAAGGTTATGTCTGTTTTTGTATTTTTCTATTTTGCCCATGGCGAACCCAACCCGACTCAACCTGACAATATTTGGTTAGACAGGTTGGGTTAGGGTTTAGAGATTTAGAGGGTTGGGTTAGGGTTGACCATCCTCGACCAGAGGTTTGGGTCGGGCCGGGTCGGGTTAGGGTTGAGGGAATGCCATCTTGGGTTGGGCTAGGGTTTGCCTCAAACCCGATCCAACCTGACCCGAGTTGCACCCCTAAAGAGTGAGTGAGTCCTATTATCGGAATGCTAAACAATAGGATATCTTGATTCAAGTCAATTGGAAATTCGAACTTGTAGAAGAGAGTTGTTGGTTCTGCAACATCGCAAGGAGGGACGATGGCGAGGATGATGACTAGCCATTCAATGAACAATCATGTGTTTTGTTGCATTTGAAGATTGTGTTGTTCTTGAAAGCACAATTAGGCCAAGTATGGCAGCTAGGAATTTTTTTATTTTTTCATGATAAATTAGTGTCTCCGGGAGGTGAGAGAGGCGTATGAAGGATGGGAGGAGGAGAGACTTGAGAGGGCACAAATTAGTAGAGACTGAAAAGTGGCTAAAAAAATCAGGAAAAAGTCGATCATATTTTGAGTCGAGCTTTTCCTTTCCTGGTTTTTTAGGCTTTTAGGCTTTTCTTGTCCTCTCCTCTCCTCTCCTCTGGCTCCATCTCCTCCTACACCATAGGGTAAGCCAAACGTGCCCTTGGAGACCTTATTTTTGCCCACAATAACATAAAGGCTAATAGGAGCATGTCTTTTTCCATCAAAAGTACAGTGGGAGAATAAATTGCAATGCTTTCTTTTCTACATAGTAATGTGCACAAAACACCAACCAAATCTGGATGAAAGAAATAAGAAAGCTACAACTTTTGGATATTAAACAAAACGAAACCTCAGCAGCTGCTTGATTGGGAGTTCAATAAACACTGGACTTCCGATCCTTCACTTTCTTGATCTCCTTATGGCCCATACTTTTATAATATGTTCCTTTTTATGGAGCGGAAAAAGCACTTTTAAGTGAATATTCCTTTGGGAGTTGCCCTGCTAGGCTTTGCATTCTAATTCGTAGAAATTTTTACAAAAGGATTGGATAGTGAAGAGGCCTTAGTTATTCATTAGAAAGTAGAAACCATTTCTATAAATCCATGGTCAAGTAAGGTTTGCTAGCAGCGCTCTAAATTAAAATTAAGAAAATGGGAGATGATATTTTCACTCCCTCTGCATTACGCATGTGCTCCCCTTATGATGTGATTTGACGTGAAAAGTGGGCAACTTTAATGCTTTTTGACGTCAAATCATGTTATAAGGGGGGCGCATGCATAATGCAGGGGGTGAAAATTTCATTGCCCTAAGAAAATATTTTCAAAATAGGGCTCTGGTACGGAAATATATACGACAGTGGATAATAACTAAGACCCCCCCTACTCAGGGTTAAATTTTCAAACAAATGCTTTCCCAACGATCACACAACCAGTTACTCCAAAAGCTTAAGCTTTTGGTGGTCGTTATTTAATCTTTTATACTTAACATATGCCCCCCCTCTCCCTCTTATGGTTGGCCTACATGTGGCACATGTTGTCCCTCTTTTGGGTTGGCCCTTACATATGGATTTTTAATATCCCTACATGTAGTACATGTGGTCCCTCTCTTGGGTTGGCCATTGTATGTGGATTTTTAATATCGAGTAGTTTTGAACTCGGGACCTCTGCTTTGATACCATGTCAAACAACCAATTTCTACAAAAGCTTAAGAAGTCGGAGAAAGCATTATTTAATCTTTTATACTTGAACACTAAGTAATATTATTACAAGGGAAGAGTGTTTGTGTACAAACGGCTGCCTATGAAAAATGGCGAGTAGAGTCTCTCTGCCCAGCTATTAGCCTATTACGATTACGTTGTCAGGAATGTTCTACCGCAAAAGGTGATTTGCCTACCACATGTATGTTTAAGGGATTTGCTAGGGACCACCACAGAAGGCATTTTGCAGATGGGCTGTTGCATGGGAGAGCAGCCACAGAGGCTATTATTCATTTAATTCATCCTTTGTGGCTGCTCTCTCATCCAACAGCCAGTCCTCGAAATGCCTCCAGCGATAGTCCCTAGCGAATCCCTATGCTTAATGGAGGCCAACTGACCATCATTTGCCGTCTGAACTATCCTTGGCCTGAGCTTTAGCCCAAAATAAATGGTATCATTTAGGAATACCAATGGTCTTGTTCTTTTGTTACTTGTAGCGAGAAAAGGAACTTGTTTTGCTACAACTGTCTTAAATTTTTGGTATAGAATTTGGCATTGTTGTAATAAAGCCGATTAAAAAACATCTATATCTCATGGGGATTTGCTAGCATCCCTCGCAGTAGACATTTCGCTGAGTCTTTGTTGCATGAGAGCAGCCACATTGGCTCAGATTTTGTCTTATTCATTTAATTCATCTAATGTGGCTGCTCTATCTTGACATATAGATGTGTGGGCACACATGCTCATATTGGTGGTACGATGCAAGTAACACCCTTGATATTTGATCCAACAGTAGCTTCTTAAAAAACCGAGCTGTTGTTGGATCGAATATCAGGCCACAAGCGTGTCCACCTACTCACCCAGAGAGAGAGAGAGAGAGAGAGAGAGAGAGAGAGAGAGAGAGAGAGAGGTGTGTGGTCGTATCGATTATTTTTCAGAAGTATTGTACGAACCAATGGGTAAGGATTATCCCTTCTTTTAAATTAATTTTACTCCAACTCTGATCACAAGATGCTGGAAGGAGATTTGATATAGTTTAGAGAGGGAGGGGCTTGTTTCTCCTATTTGGTCGCTTCCTGATCCTGGGCGGCTCAAGCTGAATTTTGATAGGTTTAACATTGGCAATCCAGGGCTGGTCGGAGTGGGAGGTTTGCTCAGGGATGAAGGAGATGTGCCTATATGAGCTTACTCGGGCTTGACTGGGAGGATCAAGGACTCCAATGAGATCGATGTAAGAGCGGTGCTTCAGAGCATTGGTATTTCTGAAGATAGCAATTTGGACAGTCTAGTAGCTGAGGGAGACTCTTTTAATACCATCAGATGGACGGATGGGAGAAGACCACATCCGTGGCGATTCGCAGATTTCATCGATGAGGTTTGAGACCGAGTAGAAGGCCACCTTGTACGTTTTCAGCATGTCCGTCGTTCGGCAAATAGCAAGGCGAATCATTTAGCTAAGGATGGGGTGAATCGTTTAGCAAGGCTTTGTATACTTTTTTCTTTTATTTTCCCTCTTCGCTTGTACTACCGAATCGTGGTTTTTCCATCTTTCAATCTATATTTATTCGTTTAAAATTTTTTGTACGGTCTACTACATAGGATGATCCAAAATTCCAAACTAGTCATTTGTTGGGCCATGACGTGAATAGGTTGTGCCTCGAAAATCATTTCCATAGGATTATCCTGACGCTCAGATCTGAAGAGGTTTCCATACCGTGCAGTCCCACTATCGATTGGAGGGTTAGGATCATTTGAAATAATTTTGGAGGCACAACCTATTTATGTTATGGCCCAACAAATGAACGGTTTGGATCGTTCTATAAAGTGGGCCGTACCATAATTTTTGAAAAATACTGGACCATACGGCCACACCATATAAAACCTCAATTGTTTTGGTCATCATCTATTGGGCCCCATCATGGAGGGGTCGTAGGTTGAAAATCTCACCAATCGGAGTGTTAGGACCATCTCTAATTGTTGAGACATTTGGTTCATGGCTCATGCAATGTGGGCCCAATGGTCCACATTACTACTGAAGGATAGCCCCAGCTATCCTTTTCGCAACCATCACAAAAATTTTCTCTGGGAAATGTTATTCGCACGACCATGTATGTTTCTATATTTGCACAAACGCAGCTGTCTTTTCTTCTTTCATTAAAATTTGGTTCATTTCATTTTTTGTTTTTTAGGGTTTCTTGACCAGCTTCTGTTAAATGACTCAAGACGTGGAGATTAAAGAGCTTCAAGCTCCTTCGAATTCCGTTTCTTCGCAGCAAATTTAGATTTTGGGGTTTTGCATTTGGATTTAGGGTTTTGGTAATTCCTCATTTGGATTTAGGGTTTTGTTAATTCCTCATTTGGATGTAGGGTTTTGGTAATTCCTCATTTGGATTTAGGGTTTTCGTAATTCCTCATTTCTTTTTGAATGGTATTGGTAATTCCTCGTTTGGATTTAGGGTTTTGGTAATTCCTCATTTGGATTTTGGGTTTTGGTAATTCCTCATTCAAGTGAACAAGCCAGCAAAACCGATTTCTTCAAGATCTGTAACAGTTTTTCCTTTGCCCAAGATCTGAACAGATTTAGCGTTCTTCATTACAGAAACTTCAATAGGGGTTTTTCATCAGAAAGAGAAATGCTTAGTTATACCTTATTGAGAGCCACCCAAAAACAAAGCCTTCTCCCCTTAAATGTGCAGAGAGGGATGCATAGCAGAAACAAGAAAGCAACAGAATTGATTGCAAAGGGGTGGAATGCACTACAAGAGGTTGATAGAGTGGTAGACCATACAGAAATCAACGACCCTCGTCTCTTCCCTCTTCTCAGAACTGCAAAGGAGAATTTCGAATTGGCTTTGGAGACCGACAATTCAAACACACATGCTAGGTATTTTTTAAAACAATGAATTGCTCCAAAAGCTTAAGCTGTTAGAGTTGGTATTATTTAATCATTCATACTTCTAACACTCCCCCTCATCGTGGCCTTTCTCGTACACGTGAATTTTTAATATCAAGGAGTTGTTGGGTTTTGAGCTCAGGACCTGCTGGGAGGCAAGGGCTCTGATACCATGTGAAACATCCAATTATTCCATAAGGGCTATGATACCATGTGAAACAACCAGTTACTCCAAAAGCTTAAGCTGTTAGTGATTTAATCATTTATACTTCAACACTCCCCCTCACATGTGGCCCCTTTCTTTGGGTTGGATGTACACGTGGAGTTTTAATATCAAGGAGTTGTTGCGTTTTGAACCCAGGACCTGCCGTGAGGCAAGTGCTCTGATACCATGTGAAACAACCAATTACTCCAAAAGCTTATGCTATTAGATTTGGTGTTATTTAATCTTTTATACTTCAACAGGTATTGGCTGGGCAGGATGCATTTCAGATATCATTTTCCTGGTGTCTGTAAAGCCATTGGAGCTTCTTTGCTAGTGGAAGCTGCAGACATGGGTGACCCAGATGCGCAATATGAAATTGGTTGTCGTCTACGAGTTGAGAATCAAAATGTTCAAGCTTTTTATTATTTGGAGAAGGCTGTTGACCAGTTGCATCCAGGTGCTTTGTATCTTCTTGGTATTGTTTATTTGACGGGGGACTGCGTGAAGAAAGATATTCAAGTAGCGTTGTGGTGTTTCCATAGAGCATCAGAAAAGGGACATGCTGGTGCCGCGATTGCCTATGGGTCACTTCTTCTAAACGGTGCCGAAATCCCTGAAGCGGTGACTAAGTTTAATTTGAAGAGGAGGCTATCAACTAGAGGGGTGGGAAAGAGGGGGGAAAATATTGTAGAGAACTCAATAGATAAGGCAAGAGAACAATTCCAAATTGCTGCAAAGGCAGGATGTGATCTTGGTTTGCAGTGGTTGAAAAGTCTTGCAGGCGACGCGACGCTACAGATCACTGAATGAAAAACTCAAAATCAAGATATGCATATTCATATGCTCAACTTCCTACATATCACCGGACTTGTGTGTTTAACCTCCTATGCATTGCTGGAGGTATTATGCTTCAATGTGTGAGCTCAAAATAAATTTATTTTCCCTCTTTGTTCAAGAAAACTAGCATCTGGTTGCGTTTAGATATACATCCAATTTACAATTTGGGTGGTTGTTATTAAACTAGTATCTTTATTTCAATACAAACAGAACCTAGTTTAATGAGTTTTCGGTTTTTAGCATCTGAGTTCGTTTGGATGTACAACCCAATTGCAATTTGGGCCTTATCATATGCGATTTACACAGAAACTACAACCCAATGGTCAGTTTGGGTGTGCAACTCATAGTTTCAAAACTCCCTCACGTCATTGGACTCCCCCGAGTTGACTCCCTTCTGCCTTGGGCGCATTCCGCATTTTGCCTTACAAAGCCAATAAAAACTCCTTTGACTTTCCTCAGTTATGTCTGGATCAACCGAGTACTCAGCTGCGTCACTCAACCACGTTGTGCCGAGTTGCTTAGGATTTTTTTCGGCCGTGTTTGACCAGCATCTGCATTTTTGAACACCGGTGCAACTCACTTCATCGCGGGTGCATTTTGTTTATAAACTGCAATCATTCTCTTTGTGCAATAAACTAGTAAATGTGTGTGCATTTGTATTGATGGACCAATTGCAATTTGGGCCATTTAGGTTGCAATTTACACAAAGTGCAACCTATATCAGTTTACACACAAATTGCCCCTGAAATGCAAGGGAATTGCTTTTCCAAACTGACTGTAGAAAAACCCACATTGCATTTTTTGGGGGTAAACCTAAACACACTCAAATCGCAAGACACTTAATTTTTGCAATTGTTAGATCTTATTCTTTTCTTTCATTTATGGCTGAACTAGATCAGCTATTTTCGTAAGACTTCCATTTTATTCTGTAGTTTTATCAGTCATGTGGCTTGTTCTTAAAAAATTTCTTGCAGGAACTTCCGATATATTATATTGCATAGATGTAGGAAGTACACCTCATTTGTCTTCTTCCTGTGTGAATGACCACATTTGCAGTCAGTAATCTCGACAAGCACGTGTAGTTTTTCTCGCCAAATTCAAGACAAATGAGTTCATATTCATGTATTTCATCTTGTTTATCAAGAATTTTGTGGTTGGAGATCCATTTGGAACTGCTCATTTTTTTTTTGAACTTTGATGCCAGTGATACTGATAGCAACAATCTGGAAATTAAGTATACAGACATATATTTAAATTGAACAGAACCCTAATAAAAAGGTGAGGTCTTTCTTTTTTCAAGCATGCCTACTTCGTGCCAAGACATGCTCAACACACTTATTGGTGCAAGAACCAGCAAACACAAACTGAAAGTCCCGTTTCCAACTCAATCATATCATCATGTTTGGTTGAATGTAAAATATGACACTAGAAAATTAAATTTACTGCACACCACACAAGTAAACCCTGTTCTTTGTAAGAACCAGCAACACAAACAAACTGAAAGTACCCTTAACAACTCTGAATTACATCATCATGCGTAGTTGAATGTGCAATATACTCAACTCAACTCAAAGCCTTTGTCCCAAACTAGTTGGGGTCGGCTAATGAATCCTTTAGAAAATTTTCATGAATGTGCAATATGACACTTGAAAATTAAATCTACTTCACACCACACAAGTAAATCTTGTTCTTTTGCACTTTCTAGTCGAAATATCATGGTATTGTAAGAGATTTTTTTGGTATAGTGATTGAATAAATTCAAAAGGCAGAAGGATAGACCTAAAACGTAGACCAACGAGGTCTCGCACCCGCAGGGACTATAACAAACATTAAACAATAAAATTACAAGATAACCAAAACCCTAGAGCAATGGCAGGGAGTAAAAAATAATCAAAGATGAACCTTGAACTCCTTCCTTTTCTAACTTGTTCACTTTCTCATTCGTGAATCTTCTCACATGGTGGAATGAACATCTCCATCAAGGAAATGCCAAGGAACTCTACCCGGGTCCTTCAGCCATTGGATGGCATTCAAGTAGAGTCACCTTCAATGATCAAGGGACTCTAAGAGGGAGAGGAGCCCAAACTCCGACTATAAAAATTGGTCAGAATACGAGATCCCCACATGCCAAATATCAACTCACTGATCACCTTGCTTGACATGGTCCACAGACTCTGCATATGCCGCACACTTCGAGCAATGTTTGGTGATAATCATATATCGATGGATGAGGTGATCCACTCTCTGGATCTTATCTAAGCATGCAATCCAGCAGTTGGCTAACTGTTTGGGTGGGTGGTGTGGGGGTATGGGGTTTGGTGGAGGGCACCACTCACAGAGATTGGGAGATATAAGAACATCCCAAGGGAAGTCAGAGGTTTAATCCCAGCTTACCTATCTAAAAAGAACAGGAAAAAGAATGCCCCAAGGGAACACTCTTGTAAGCCAAAGAGACGCTCCACCTCCCAATCAAAGAAGTGGCAGTGAAACAGGATAGCATGGATAAATGACCCTGCCATGAATGGTTTGGATCATCGCTAATCGTGTAGGTCGTCCATTCTGTACCTTTGCCCACTATTGTATTTCCACGAGAAATGTACACTTAATATATAACAGCTTGTGTTCTCGTTGTTTTCCTTAATGCTTGCTGTTTGTACTTTGGTATAATTAACTTGTACAAAGTAGTGATCAGTACAGCAAGACCCAACTGAAACATCGTCACATGGTTGCATGCTGCTTCCAACAGATTATAATACCTCAGAATCATTTGAAATGTTGAGATCTGGATTATATCATTACATTAGGAAATAAATGACTACTTGTGGTTCAATGTTTAAAATTTTAGTGTTAGAGAATTTAACCAATGAAATAATTATCTTTTTGTTCTTTTTTAATGTTATATGTTCATCTTTCCTTTATTTTCATTTTTTTGTATGATATAAGTTTCTTTCTCTTTATTCTCTTCTTTTCATTCCTTTGTTGGAATAGAGAAAAATGTTTCTGTGATCATTGCACTCTAATATCAAGATGAGATGAGAATTCTAACATGGAATAAGAAAAAGATATGGTCAGATCTACTGTCTGGAAAGAAAACTTGCCACATGGAAAAGGAAATACATCTCGCTTGGAGATCGAATCACCTTCATCAAGGCTGCACTTGCCAATATGCCAGTTTATTTTATGTCTTTGTACAAAATTCCTACAAGTGTAGCAATGCGCATTGAAAAATTACAGCGCGATTTCTTGTGGGAAGGAGATGGAGAAGGTAAGAAGATGAAGCACTTAGTCAACTGGAAAAGGGCATCTCGAATGAAGAAGTATGGGGGTTTGGGTATTGGAAGTATAAAGATGCGAAACAAATCACTGTTGGAAAATGGTTATGGCGGTACGGTGAGGAAAAAACTGCTCTATGGCACAAAATTATAGGTGATAAATATGGTGACGAATGGGGTGGATGGAATGCAGGAAATCCAAGAAGAGGCAAGGGATCTGGGGCATGGAGATCAATCTGCAAGGTTCGTAATGATTTTGAAGCACAGGTCCGTTATAAGGTCGGAAGGGGGAACCAAGTCAGATTTTGGGTGGACACATGGCTCGGAAGAGGACCACTGAAAAACGAATTTCCCTCATTATTTCGATTGGCCAGAGATGGGGAGGCTAAAGTATCGGACTATCTGAAAAGAAATAATGATAATGGGAGGGGCTTCTGGGACATCCAATTGAGGAGAAATTTAAAGGAGGAAGAAATTCAAGCACTCATGTCAATGCTACAGAAATTGAACTCATGTTATTGCTTAATATCAAATGAGGACGACATAATATGGAAGCCGGATTCCGAAGGCGTTTTTTCTGCTAAATCCTTCTTCTCATCAATGAACAAGGGTAGTAAGAAATCGAAACAAAGAGTTGTGGTGTGGAAATCAATGGCTCCTCCTCGCATTAGGGCTTTCTCTTGGACTGTCACGTATGGGGGACCCAACACATGTGATAGGCTCAAGAGGCGGAAGGTACAGATGGCTAGTATATGTGTCTTGTGTAAACAACATGAGGAGACGATTGATCACCTGTTACTTCATTGCCCGTTCTCGAATTACCTATGTACAAAAATGTTGAAATTGTTCGATGTTGCATGGGTTTTTCAGCACAGCATCAGCAAAGTACTATTGGGATTGACTGGTCTTCCATTCGGAGAAATTGGGCAAGCTCGATGGAAACTGATACCATACGCTGTTATGTGGAACATTTGGAAGGAAAGAAATAGTCATTTTTTAGGGCAAGACGAGGAGAACAGGTTGGGTGCTACTCCAAATCAGGATAGAAATGATATCTTGGGTCGGAGCACGGTTGAATATCCAATATGGAATTGGCGAAATCCTCCTACACTGGAAAGATGTTGTATGGGAGAGGAAAATCAAGGAGAAAATCAAACCTATCTGGAGACCACCACCGGCCGGATGGTACAAACTCAATTTTGACGGGAGTGCAAGGATAATCTAGGTAAGGCCGGAATAGGGGGAGTGATTTGGGATTCCGCAGAAAGGATATGGATGTCGTATTCGGGCCCGGGGGGCATTTGTGATGCTAATGAGGCGGAAGTAATGGCTCTTCTTTTCGGGGTAAAATGGTTCTCACGGAACAATCTGGGACCTCTAATTGTCGAAGGCGATTCAACTAACGCAATTACGTGGGCTACAACCTCCTCGAAGGGGCCTTGGCAGATCCGAGACTTGATTTCGGAAATTAAAGATTTAGTGGCTCAAATCAGACCAACTGTGGAATACAGACAGAGGACTGCAAATGTGATGGCTGATCGTTTAGCTAAAGATGGGGTCAACCTACAAGGGATGTCGCTATATACGGTCCGGAATTGCGGGATCCTCAATTGTAATTTGGTCTTATTGAATGTAAGCTATCGGCTATTGTAATCTGGGGGACTTGGGGACATCTTGTTCCCTGTCCGCTTTTGCTCCTTTAATAAAAGTCAATTTTCAAAAAAGAAAAAGAAAAAAAAGATCTACTGCCATTTTACACAAGCATACACAAGAACACAGTAAAACCAAAATAATTTATCTATATGTACTGCTTTGAATAATCTTCTATCACAAATAAATGGCTGCTGGACCTTATTGTTCTGGTATGGAGAAGAATGAATTGTGGAAAATCACCACAACTCAAATAAATCCTCACAACAAATGAATTTGGACCATCGAAGTCAATCTGGATGGTCTCAATGGGTTAAATTTTTACATCACAATCTTGTACCCACAAAACCTACAGATGACCCTTCAATTGGGTTATTGTTGAGTTACTGTTACAAAGATGTCAGTAAACTCTCCGAGTCGTCGTTTCCAAGGTCCTGCAACTCCATGACATCTAATCCATTTCCCAGCTCTTCCATGGATGTGAGTCTCTTCCATGCTGAGGTTTTTTACCATCATCTCAGCATTAATTTCACATTTTGTTGCTAATCTTTTTCGAGGATTATGGGATGTCTCGGTGCATTTAAGAAGCGGGTTAGGAGATGCATCAATCTCGATAGGATACACCCTCCTTTAGAAGAATTCTAGGTGCAGTTCAAATCTCGTTCAATGAAAGTACCTTCCAAAGCCTTATCTACAATCTCCAGAGGGAAATTAAGGTGAGTCTGCGATCCTCTCATTCTTAAAGCAGCTTTGTCATAAGCTAAAGCGGCTTGTTCAGCTGTATCAAAAGTCCCAAGCCAAATTCGAACTCCTTTCCTTGCTAAGTCTCTTATCTCTGCTGCAAACTTGCCCCATGGCCGCTTCCTCACACCCCTGAATGTTGAGTTGTCACATTTTCTACTCTTACAGCTTTGGATTCTGAAATTAAACCCTCACCACCCACTGAGTTAGGATTTCTTGGAGTTTCATTGATATTTGCAGGTAATAATCCTTCAAACAGTTCCTCCCGACTTCCTACTCCCATTGATATCCATCTCCCAAAACTAGGAAGCCTCTCTAAGGGATCCAGAGGCCCTTCTCTTCCCTCAAGACTGGGCAAATCCTCACACATTTAGGGAGGATGTTGTTGTGTTGCTGATTTCTTCTTCACGAGAGCTGTTCGTTTCTGTTAATTTTCATCAAGCTATCCCATACATCCTCTAAAAGTGTGGCTGATATTGCGCAGTGACCCATACCGATGGCCATGGCTTTCTTTGGGAACCGCACCAATGCGTAATTGAAAAGGACAAATCAAAGAAGAGGGGCTTGGTTTAAAGCAGCTAGAATAAGTTGCCAGATGTTATCTCCTCATAGGAACAGCTTACTGTTATTTATCTGTGAATAGGTACCCCCAGTTAGAAACTTATGTTCCAAGCTAGTGACCACCATATTTCATGGAGCATATTAGGATTCAAACAACAAAAAAATGGTGAAGGGATTGAGCCTCTAGCTTCAATGGTCAAGGCTTTGTTCTTCAACCCGGAGGTTTGAGGTTCAATCCCAGCTTACCTACTGTTGCTGTTCGTTGTTTCTCGTATCTGACCTCGTGCTCGGATGGGTCTCTCTTGGTCTAGCTGAGGTAGAGAAATAGTCAGCTGGGTGGGTCTGCAATCAAAGAAGTCGGTTAGGAATGCCTGGAGTGGGAACTCTGGGAAACCCTCCTATGCTTTAGTCAGGTGAGGCAACAGATGAAGCTAAGCGCAAAGGAAGGGAATGCTCGGGAGTCCAAGAGTAGGGGTCGACTTGCATACCTGGGTTGAAGCATTAACTTTAGGGCATGCCTGGATCTAGGGAAAAGAAAATTACAGAAAATGTCATTTTCCTGGAAAGTTTTGTATGGGTTTTTATTTTCTTGATCCTCTTTATATGGTTTGGTTAACATCCATTAATTTTTAGTAATTTCAAATTCTATAATTTGGTTGCAGATCTAAGTTATAAATTACGTTTCATTCATGGTTTCGTTTTGCCGACCGGAACGGAATATTTCGGTGATTCATCCGTTTCGTTTGGTGTTTCATTGGAAACTTTTCATTCTACTATGACAATTGATTTTTATAATAGTTAAAAATATTTAAAAATCTAAAAAAAAAAATGAAAGTGTTAAAAAGATATAAGAACCAATTAAATGAACCAAATATGTTAAAGATCTAACATTTACTTAAAGGAAAATCAACATGAGTTGAAATGCTCGTGTTGACTAATGTCTTGGCCATGCAGTGTCTTGACCAATGCCTGCCAAGATGAAAAAATTTTAGAGACCAAATTATGAGATTTTTTACTTGACTTTTGGGATTTAATAATGTTTGGACATGATAGAATTTATGAATTTTTAAAATTAGGAAGATACCTCATCGTTTGGAAGTTATGATTTTGACCCTGTTTTTTTTTTTTTTTTCGAAATTTGTACTTAAACTGGAAAGTTTACTTTCTATCGTTTTAGATCTGGGTCTTGAAACTATTTTTAATTAATCCAAATAAATGGGGGTATTCCCTTATTTACATGTAAATTTTAAGTAAATGGATAATAAAAATCGTAATTCAAATGCCTTTACATGTAAATAGTAAGAAGGGAAAAAAAGAAGGGAACTTAGAAGAGGCAAGAGGTGGAGATGAAAAAAACAAAAAAATGGGGAATTCTAGATGAAACAAGGCATTTCACCCATTTCGTCTGAAATTCCGAATTCCGGCCAAATTTCGTCTTGAATGGACAAAACCGAACCAAATGGGTGAAATGCCCTGTTTCATCGGGAATTCCCCAAAATCTGGAACAAAACATATTTTGTACTCATTTCGTCCGGTTTTTCATCATTTTGGACGAAATGGAACGGAATTTATAACTTAGGCTGCATCCCATAAAAACCAGATCTCTTTTTTGATGTATTTATAGGAAAGTCATATTTACGCCCCTTTTGATCACCTGGGACACCCAGCGTCAATGTATCAATGACACAAGGGGGGCTAATGTGTACTTGATGTCAGAAAAATCAAGTGGGTTTGATTGCAACGTACAGTGGCACTGGGTGTCCTGGTGATAAAAAGGGGAGTAAATATCATTTCCCTATTTATAGAGAATTTATGTGGTGAAGGGACTTATAAACACTTGCTTATCACCCATCCTTGATATTTGATCTAACAACAGCTTACTTTTTGCACCGAGTTTCTTACTAGTTATATGATACGATGATGCTATGAATTCAATGTATACAGAGGTGTGGCTAATTGCTCGAGGAATTGCTATGAATTCAATGTATATGGAGGTGGAGCTGATTGCTCAAGGAACTGGAGAAAAATGCGCGCGTTTGTAACATTGATACCGAGAATGTTTTGTTGGCTTTTAATCAAGGTCTTAAGAGTTACGTCTCTTATGTTTTAGTTCAATGTGCTTTGTTGTTGGAAATTTATATAGATTATGAATCTGATCTATGGTTTATTCGAACCCAAAAAATCTGCAATTTGAAATGAACAAACTTTTTCTGTTTGGAAATCAGAAATATAATAGAACTTATCTGTTTGATTGAAAAACCCTCTGGAAATCGGATTGAAAAGAATAAGGCTGAATCGTGCCACTGGTCACTCTCCTTAAGAATCGTATCTGCCCCCTACCGGTGCAACCGGGATTTGCGAACCGACGCTCTAAGATAAAACAGCCGAAATTGGCCCCAGTCCACGTGCACTCGCTGACTGGTCCACCCAGAATCACCAATGGAACTGTGCTCAGAATTAACGGAACGAAGGAGGAAGAAGAACATAACAGAAAGTGCAAAAACGTCTGTGTAATTTTTCTGTGTTGAAAACAATCTGTCTCGTCCCCTTTTATAGACCAAAAAGTGTCTGTTGGGGAGAGCCACCATTAAAACACACCCTTAAAGGCCAGTAACGTTTTTCCAACAGTCATTTTTGTGACCGTTGAGATTTTAAACGGTTCTTTGTAAGGGTGTCAATTTTGGCTCGGGCTCGGAGGCTCGCTCGAGCTCGGCTCGAATCCTTAACGAGCCGAGCCGAGCCGGCTCGCCAGGCTCGTTAAGCTTAACGAGCCGAGCCCAATTTAGGCCAGGCTCGGCTCGGCTCGTTAAGGCTCGTTAAGAATTTAATATATTTAAATATATGGTTGTCCAGGGAGTGAAAGGGGGGGGGGCAAAATATGTCACTTCATTTTTGAAACCCCATTTGTTACTAGGACCACCCCCCATAGTGTAAAAAAAGTAGTCAAATTACACTAGTAGGACTGTCCAGGGAAGATGAGGGGTGTGAATATAATATAACCCGAGCTCGGCTCGGCTCGTTTACACCCCTAGTTCTTTGCAATAAAATAACCTTTTCATTTAAATCCAAACCTCGGACCTCGGACCTCGGGCCTCGGGCCACGGACCTCGGGCCACGGCCCGGCCCCATTTGTGTGTTTTTTACACATGGGCTTGTGCTCTTCTAAAAGTCCAAGACCCAACAAATTCTAAAGCCCCTTGAAGGCTCAAGCCTTTCTCCAACTCTCCATCTTATATGGATGAGGAAAATTCTCTCAAGCTCCTATGTGGGACTATTTGTTTTGCCTTGGTTTAGAGAGCACAATGTTCACACACACATCAAGGTCTTGGGTTCAAGTCCCCATTCATGCAATTAATTTTAGTTTTCAAAGAAAGAGGGGAGAACTTTAATTTGAATCTTCCCTCCAAATTTTAAACACAAAACAAAAGCATCATTGATTTTTCTATAAGTTATATGAAATTGTCCAACAGTTGGCTACACAAGGCAGCGATGAAAGCAGAGGATAGAGCCTTTCATTACAGGCCACGATTTAGGGGTGTTGGTTAGTATAAAAAAAATATAGGGTGTTTCTGTTCAAGTTCAACGCCACAATTCAGAAGATGATATGCCAATTAAATCTTGGCCTTACACGTGGATAAATTTGTGGAGTCCAATATGGTCTACGCTCTCTTGGATCAGCATAATCGGGTGCGACATAGGTGCCGCCCTTGATATTTGATCATACATGTGCCCAAGTCAATTTTCTATAGACTTCTTAGGAATGTTTGGCTATGCTGAAAACAAAATGTTTGGAAAATTACATGAAGTTGCAGAGGGTGCAATTAGAATTTACAAAGCAAGAGATCGGGGATGTTCTTCCTTATACAAGAAAGTTTTCATCTAGAATTTAAACGTCATTTCATTGAACGACCTTGGTTCAATGAGGGCATAAAAATTTCTTGCAAGGCTATAGAAATATCACTAAATTTCAATAATATGCTTAGCGGAACATCTCGACACTGACGGCCTTTAGAACCTCATAAGCTATAAACTTGTACATTTTCTCAGTTGGATGAACTGCATCCCAGTATACATATTTGGTGGGATCTGCACAAATGTTCAGACCCCGGCAAGACTCGCCGAATTCAGTTGTTCCAGTCCCACAACAGCCCTTTGAAGTCTCTGTAAAACCTACCAATTCAAATTTAAAAATAAAATAAAATTGATTAGTGTCCTTATCAATTTAAGTCCCTCACTAATAGAATTTGAAATGAAGTGTATGCCATCAGAAATTCTGGTTTTTGTGTTCTCACCATATTTCATGGGCTGTTTCATTGCATCCAGCAATGGACCAAAGCAATCTGCATAGCAAATTTTGACACCTAGCAGCTTTTTCAATGTAATTAACTTAGCTTTTAGCTTGGAATTGAAGGTAATTGAAACTTGATTGAGATTATCAGCGCAATCAGTCGCATCATTAAGCGTCTTAATTAGTGGGAGACACCCCATCGGCGGGACGCCCACCACCACAAATCTTCTCCCTCCTAGTCTTTGCATATCCTTAAATATGAACAAGAGAAGTTAGTAATAAACAAAAACAAAAAGAAAAAAAACTACTTAAAACTAGAAGAATCCTAAAACGAAGAAGAGGCAGAAATAAGTGGGCGTATCTACATTCTACAAACAAGGGGTACACTTATAAAACTTGGAGATTATATTCCTTTTTTTTAATAATGGCACTCCAGTCCTAGTTTTATAATTAGCTACTGATATCCGCATGACCATGTTTTGATAATGGAGCGAACTCACCTTGTTTTACACTTTTTAGTTGGCTGCAAAGCTTTTTGAGAATTGTAATAGCCTTTGACAGCTGGTTAAACAATGTAAAACAAGGTTATCTCGCCCCATAATCAAAACATGGTTGTGCCAAAATCAGTAGCGTTACAACATTCAGAAAAAAATCTAAAGGCTCTGTTTGTTTAGATGGAAAATGAGGGTAAAACAAATTTTCCGCCTCTTTATTACACTTCAAAATGGGCCAAAAATTTGTTTTACACCCATTTTACTTCCGAAAGAAACTGAGCCAAAGTAAAATAGATGAGTGTTATTATCTTTTTGTTGGGACCTACAACTTTTTTACAACTAAGAAAATAAGAAAGTAATAAGAGGGAATTAGAGATTGAAGAGCACCTCAATATCTTTAGCCAAGCAATTCATCAAGTAATCAATGTATCTTTCCACACTGAATTGCTTTGAGCGTTCGGGTTCCACAAAGTAGTTCTGGATGAAGTCGTTTGTACCAGCACTCACTATAAATATAGCATTTCTAACAATCTCTTCTCCTCTCTTCTCTCCCACCAACTCTCTTAAATGGATCTTGTAATGCCTTAGGTATTCTATTTGCCTTGAGATCCTCAACACTTTCTGCACCATAAATATTTTGTGGGGTCAAGAAAAGAACATAATGGGAGAACCCAAAAAAAAAAAAGGCTGTAAAAATATGGTACAGAAGTAGTTCATTACCATTTGGAACTAGGGAAAATAATTCATGGAAACTTTTTTCCTTAGAAAAAAGAATTCCAGAGAATCTTATTAGGTTTGCAATTTTTATGGAAAGCAGGGATTTTTGTAAGATCCACTTTCCAAGAAAAGTATTCTTCCGAACAGGGATGTAATCAAGAACACTTAGTATTGGTTGTAAGAAATACTATCAATTATTGTCCCATCTTGATCTCCCACATATGTGTCCATTGGTTTTGAATAAATGTTATCAGCGAAAATTTGGTGAAAGCAATTACACTCTGTTGTACCTAGATTCATGACCTTGAATGATTGAAGAAAAGTATTTCAAAGATGTGAGGTTATATGGTTGGATGCTCATATTTTTTCAAGGAGAAAAGTATGAGAGGGTAAAGGACAGAAGTGGACTGTTCCTGTTCTGAGATTGAAATCATTTTGTGTGGTTGCAAGGTGTTTACCTCAGAGAGTAGTGGTATAACTGAATAAGTAGTCAACACGGAGAAGACAAGCCTTGGATTTACCTGGAACTTACCTCGTAAAGTAGTGGTTGGGGTTGTCATTAACAATATAAAGGGAGAGGGAGAGGGAGAGAGAGAGAGAGCATCATTCCCAAGAATTCCAAGCAAAATTCCACCTTTTTGTGGTTTTAGGCTTGAATTTCTTTAGAAGAGACATGGGTGACACATCGGAAGACATGCAATGATTAAGCAGGAGACGACCCTGGTATCCAGGGATTTCAAGGCTATATTCCAGGGATTTCAAGGCTATATTGGCAGCCAAACAACGAGTTTTGATGATATGAAACCCAAATGCCAAGCAAAACCCCTAACCCATCCCAGCTTTTGTGTACAGCATTGCTATATATAGGCCATGGCACCATGCAGCAAAATCAGGTTTTGATCTAGGGAAATAATATTTTCAGGAAAAAAATATTTATGGTAAAAAAATCCAAGGTCTAATAGGCTGGTAGGTTTCCTTGAAAATAAGAAAAAAAAAAAAAAATTGGGAAAAAATGATTTTACCAAATGCCCGGAAAACTCATTTTCCATTGAAAAAAAATTAGGCCATGTTTGGCGGTCATAATAGTTATTTAATGGAATATTAGTTTATCAAGTGGTGGGAGACGTATGAAAAGGAGCGTGGGAGGAGAGGAAGAAAATTGAGAGGACATGAGTGATGAGTGGATGAGTGGATGAGAAGTGGCAGAAAAATAGCACCTTAATGTAATTTGATTAGAGGGGTGCAACTCACGGCGGGTTCGACCCGGTTCGACCCGAAAAAAAGTCGGGTTCAGGTTCGGGTTCGGGTTCGGGTTGAGGGCTTGGGCAACCTGGCCTGAGTGAAACCCAACATTTTAATCAATTTTGTTTATTGTAAACCTAAAAAGTTGGGTCGGGTCGGGTCGGATCTGGGTTGGAAAAAAGGATTCTTAGGGCCAGGTCCGGTTGAGCCTCGTCGGGATGGAAATCGGGCAGTGTTCAGGTTGAGTAAATGGTTCCTTGGGTCAAGCCAACCCGACCCAACTCGACCCGAGTTGCACCCCTAAATTTGAAGGCTAGCAAACATACCGTGACATCGGCAGTAAGATTGTCATAACCAGAAGCAGCCGATGCGAAACTGACACCATGCAAGAGTTGTTCCTTCTTTAGGCTCCGGTCTAAAAATGCAGGAATTATTCCTGTAACACCCAATGCGTCCCCTACAAAATTTAGCAAATTTTAGAGAGCTACTAACTAGTTCTTGTAGGAACTTTTGGAATCCCTCTTTTTTCTGGGGAAAAAAATAATGGTTAAAGAAATAGTAAAGACGAAAATACAAGCTATTACTTAATATTCTTGATACCATTTTTTGATAATGTGACTAAACCACTTTGTCTTTTATTATTTAACCAGCTCTCAAAAGCTAAACAATTCCCAAAAAACTCTCAGCAGCCAATTTAACAAGAAAAGACAAGATGAGTGTGTCTCATTATCAAAACATGGTAGGGCATATATCAGTAGCCTATGCTGTGTGCCCAGTTTTTTTATAAATATGACACAACAAAAACATGAGGATGGTTAAGTGCACAAGTTTGGAAGATTAAGATGTAAGTACAACTGTCACTACATAGTCTCTTACCGAAATTAAAATTAATATGTGAAGATTCTATGAATTATTCATAAAATGCGTGTTAAATTAAAAAACAAATCATTGGGTCTGATTAGAAAAATGCATTCAATTATTTGGAAAACTATGTAAGCATGGCATATTGTAAAGACGATCATGATAATAACAAAACTCACCGATGAAGTCAGTGGGAAGTCTGCCGTTGGTGAACCTTCCCGTAGAGTGGCCTCCGAAGAAGTCCTTCCCGTAAGGCGGAAAATTACTCTTGAAGGTTGTGGGGAGATGATTGTTGTTACCGGGATCGACCGTGGAATCCCCGAAAACCAAAACACTGGTAACATTATTTCTGGCCGCCAATTGTCTCATTTCTCTAATATCAAACGCTCGAGTATGTTGCAACACCATCACCACCACCACCACCACCACTGAAAACATCGGCCTCAGCATTGTTGAAGTTCAAAGTAGACGAGAACAGGGAGTTTGTTGTAATGAGATGAGGCGACTAAACTCTCCCTCTTTTATAGACCTTATAGTTGTTCTTGTCCTTTTTTTTTTTGAACATTTGTAACAGTATACATGCACACATAAATTACCATACATGTATTATTGCTTTCAATTCAGTTAAGGGGAGTAGGTTTTCTCACCTAAGCAAAATTTAATTTGCCCTCGTGCCATTGTTTTCGTTTGCCTACCAAAACGTATAAAAATGGGATAGTTTTAATTTTTTGATACTGAAATAGGACGGAGACAACCATTTTTCGATATTAAACTACCAATGGCCATGATACATGTTTCCGACACTGCAAGGACGAGTCTAGCCAAATGCCAGAAGCATTTTCAGGTCCTTCACCAACTTGAAAATTTTAAGGTGGCTTTTTTAGATTTCAAATTTTCAATAGAGATGCCACAGTTTGTGTGGTACACGGCACGTACCACTTAATTAGTTCGGTCTCCTAGTTAGAGGGAAATGATAAATTTTAATTTTAATTCAGCAGGGACGCCCCCTTCTAGAGTTTCATAATATGGAAAGATGTCACAGAAACATTGAAAGGTTAAAATGGGAGCTCTCGGTGGACCAGCTAATTGGAACATTAAGGCGCTGTTGGTTTTGGACTTTGAGAATGAATTTTTGAGTCCAATATCCAAGTAGTTGGAAACAATGGGACCCACCCATTTGAGAGAAAGAGAAGATAACGTTAGTGTTTAATGCAACCTAGCTACTGGCAAGAAAAAGGGAGGCACCAACCCACTGCTTTGAATGCCGATAATTTGGGACTTCTAGTTATAAATCTGTGATCTTTCTTGGAGATGACGGTGGAAAGTCACTTTTAGTGTTAGCTGTCGAAGTCAAATCTTGGGTCCTCTGAGGAGTGTATGAGTTTTACTTAGGTGAAAAAAAACCCATTATGTTAGAATACTAATTGAACTTTATACGAAAAATATGAATGCTGAAGACGCTCCCGATGAACAGGAAGAATTAGATTTAAAGTAACGTTCAGATCTATCCAAGCCTTTATGGTTAGATCAATGGAATCGTCAGCTTGTTTCTTGGTAGATCAAAGATAGAGAAAACCCAAAACCCCATTTTATCTTCATGTATGTTGCTCCCATTAAGCACCCACTTATTTAAAACCTTAGGGAATATAGTAAGCTTTTCCATTGCACTAACACTTAAGAATCTTTAGAGCATTATCCTTAATTAGCCCAAGACTTACATTCTAAAAAGGGATTGGCTAGGGACCATTCGTGGGCGTGCTGATGCATGAGAGAGCATCACATAAGCTCACTTTTCAAAAGATTTTGTCTTATTCATGAGGTGGCTTCTTTCTCATGCAACAGCCAGCCCGCGAAATGCCTTCTCCCTTCTCCTCCGATGCTCCCTAGCACATCCCTTCTATAAAAACGTATAAATCTTCTAAAATTTTCTAGGCTAAGTCACGTGGGCTACCCCTTAATTTTCTAGGCCCTTGAGTTTAGCATTCTTTATTATATTTTTACAACCCAAATATGGAAACACGGCAACACGCTGACTATAATAAAAAGTAGAGCTACAATTAGAATAGAGAACGACTAAGCAGACAGACCGACACGATCGATAATCAATTTCAGGGCCCCACATGTATCTGTAACGATGACCACAAGGCAACGGACATGAAAAGGACATCCCCATGCGTAAGACAAAGAAGGTGAAAATTTATTACACCTCTTCTTCTAATGGGGGAACACACGAATAACCCACCTTTTCTAGTTTCTACTCATTAGATTTAAGTAGATTCGACATTTATGAATGCTGGGGCTGTATCCACAATCTCAACACTAACCTTTTTTCATTTATGTTTTCTGCATTCCTATGCTTCTTCAACAACTTTAATGTTGTATGCTCTGCCATTTTCACCATTCTCTTTTTGGTATCAGCTTTCCAAAAACTTTGCCATTGGAAGTTAGGTGGAAAAGGATTCTGAAAGTTTTCTACTCCGGACACGAGAATGCATTTAGATTTTAGAAGGTTTCTACTGTAGACACATTTAGTGCGTAACTATAGGAGACGTTTGACAATCATTTTCAGGGAGCTATTGTTGAAAATAATTCAAATGTGGTTGGGTTGCTTTTGTTAAATAACTATAGTTTGCTTAGAAGTTGAGGAAGGAAATTTAGCTAGAAGATGATAGACCTCCTGGAACAATAGGGGATTCGACATTTATGAATGCCGGGACTGTATCCACAATCTTTTTTCTCAACTAATCCGCTTTATTGATTTCTTAATAAAAATAGAAGTTATTTACTCCATCTTCTTCCTTTCTTCTTGGCGTTAAAAGTCTCTCTCTCCTCTATTTTCTTTAGTTGTTGAATATTAGAGGAGAACAGGCCTAACACTGTCGGCCGTTTGTTTTGGATGTTGACAGCTGATTGTGAGTCTAAAACTGACTATTGGACTCAAAATTGATCGTATAGTTTAGTCCATCAATCAGGTTTGGACTCACAAGCAATCCTCAAAATTCAAAGCAAACATTTTTTTATTTTTATTTTTATTTTTTAATTTTTTTGGGGGATTTTGAGAACTAAATCCAAAAAACTGATTACCCAAATTTAGATTCAATTTTGAGAATTTTTATATGGTGCCCGACCGTCAAAATCTAAGGGCAAGGTGGTTTGCCACCTAGCCCGTCTGATTTTGATGGTTGGGCATCATATAAATTCTCTAATTTTGAATCCAATAATCAGTTTTGTGCTTACGATGGGTCCTCAAAATCCAAATCAAGTAAATAGGATCGTAACTTTTTAGGTCACACCTTCATATAACCTGATTTGACGTGAAAAGTTGGCAACTTTATGTCAAATCACGTTATGTGGGTTGTGCGAGTATTGGAGGGGGTGAACATACCCTCACCCTTAATTTTGGGTGGGATTATGCTTCCTTTCGGAGTGGAATATGATTAGGTGGCATACAGTTGGTGTTGAGCCTTGTTTGTCAGGTACCATTAAAGCGCCTCTATTTCTGTTTTGGATTAGGCGACTTCCGCGTTCCGTTCTCAATAATAAAGTCATACAAAATGACATTGTAATTAAACGCACAGCTACATTGTTGGCTAGGAGAGCAGTGGAAAGCGAAATATCGGTGCCAAACACAGAACGATCTTTAAATTTATGTATTTGCTAGCATCCATCGCAGCAGAAGGCATTTTGCAGATGGCAGCCACCTCATTAATGAAGACAAAATATGTTGACAAGTGACAAGTACACCCCCTCCGTCAACTGTCCGTCAGTTTAACCTGACGGAAAAACTAAAACTAAACATGGTTAATATTTTGAGGACATAAATACCCTCATTTGCAGAGGGATTAGGGTTGCGCCATTTCCCACCGCCGCCCCTTCGGCCACTGCCTTCGTCGCCGCCTTCGGCCGCCGCCATCACCTCCACCACAGACAATCAAACCCCACCCCATGGCTACACCAAACCCACATTTCAAGAAATTTTTTTTTGATAAAAACAAAAAATAAAGCCTTAAAACATTAGGATTTTTGTGCAAATCATTATAATTATGTGAATGAAGACAAATAAAACTCCTAAATGGAGGGTTTATGTTGATAAATCAACAAGGGTTTGAATCAAATCCCAATTTTTAGTTTTCAAGTATGAAAACCCTAATTTACAGTTGGGGAAGACGAGGGCATTTTGGTCTTTTCCCCACTCCGTCAGCTCCGTCCAGTTAAAAAATCCAATGAAACTACAGGGGGTCTACTTGTAACTTTTTAAACCTTATGCTCTGTCTGGTTGCTTGTGGATGGGTGGGAGATTAGGAGAAGAAGAAGTCAACGGGAGACCAAAAGAAGATCACTCAACGGAGAGATTAGGAGAGGATGTAGGGAAGGTTGTTTGGTTGCTTAAGATTTGTGGGAGATCTCCTAGACGTCTTCTCAACTCTATCTCCCCGAGGTTTTCTCCTCGAATTTCTACATTTTGGTAAAATTTGGGGAGCGAATTTAGAGGGCGCCACATCACCCGACCAGCTACCGACAACGCTGATGGTCAAAGACCCCAAAATTGCTAAAATGACGACCAAACAACCTTCGGCAAATTAGGAGAAGATCATTCCCCCATATTTTTCTCAAAAGTAACCAAACATAGTTTTAGGAGTTAAGTTGAATGTGTCAGAAACCTCAGGGGGTCTAAGTGCTAAAAAAATACAAACAGAGTCATCACATTTGAGTGAATTTTGCAAATCAGATCATTCCATCAAAAGAAAAAAAAATTTACCTTATAATAGGATAAAAATATCCACGACAGTCATGAGATGTTTTGAATCAAGGGTATGGTAAAAATCATTTCTATGTATATTACCATTCTTGGCCCATGCTATACACGTGCAAAAAAAATGGGCCCTCACCATCAAAACATGAGGTGTAAAGTGGTGGGCCTAACCCTATACATGAGCTCAGGTGGAGATCATGGGACCCACCCTGTCAAAACATGAGGAAAAATGGTGGGCCCCACTCAATGCACGGGTTTAAATTTAGTAGGTGGGACCCACGCTATCAAAACATACCACTAATCATATTGTGTATTTTGTTATTTTTAATTTGGGAATTGATATCACCACTACCGTATTTTGATGATCGCACTCCTCACATAATTGAAAGACTACAGTATGGCCCGCACCATAGGATGATCCAAACCGTCCATGGCCCACAGCCTAAATAGGTTATGCCCAAAAAAATCATTTATATAGGTTGATCCTAACCCTCCGATCTATAGAGGGTTAGGATCAACCCCCTTACTACGAGCAGTTTGGTATTTTTAGTTTTCATCTTTTCAAGTATATCCGTTTGGATGCGAGAATTATTTTGGTTCTTGGGACTTTTGTGGAACAAAAAACTTCCTGGGAGATTGGTGGGAAAAAAAACTCCCTGGAAGTATCCCGGTAAAATAAAAATCCTATGTTTGGTTGACCGGACTATGGTGGGGGGAAAAAATCCCAGTAAAATAAAAATACCATGCTTTATTTGGTTGCTTGAACTGTGAAAAAGTTCTATTGGTTATTTTGGTTCCTCGGATTTCGTGCGAGATTATTTTGGTTCCTGGGATTTTTTTTTTCCAGCTTTGGGTTTCGTGCGGGGTTATTTTGGTTTGTGGGATTCTTTTTTGCCCACTATATAACTAGCAACCAAACGTGGGTTTCCTGTGGAAATTCCACAAAAGTCCCAATAACCAAAAAAATTCTGGCGTTAGGAGTAAAAAAAACTCTACCGTGGGTATTTTGGTCAAAAATGGATGACATGACCTGGTTTCAAATTCAATGTAAAAGACTCTTTATCCAAATAAACCAAGGGGCAAGGGGAAAGGGGAATGATATTCCTCCTCTGACGGATAAAATCCCCTCCTTTAACGTTATTCGTTAAATTTCAAACGGAAAGAAAAACGTTTAAGGGGGTGAATTTATCCTCAAGAAGTGAACCATTCTCACAGAAACCGTTCCAGGGGTGAAAATATACCCCTGTTTTGCTTGTTACCGCCATGAGAGCGGCAACGAAGCTCTGCTATTCTCTCCGCCTCTCTCTCACCTCATCTTCTCCAAATCAACGCCTCTTATATTCCACAACTTCCCTCGAAGAATCCATCAAAACCGCCATCAAAACCCAAAACTTCCACCAAATACCCGATCTCCTCCTCACAGCCCCAAAACCCCACAAAAACCCTAACCCTAACCCCTTCTCTTTCCTCTCCTCTTTCTCTGAAATCCTCCAAACCCAAATCATCGACCAAATCCTCCAATCCCTAATCCCCATCAGACCTCGCTCTCGCACCCACGCCACCCATTCCTTCCTCCTCTCCCAAACCCTACAAAACCCTAACCCTAACCCTAATTCCCTCCCCCTTGCCCTTGCTGTTCTCCAACGCACGATCCGATGTGGCTGCATTCCGGTCCCACAAACCCACCTCTCCCTTTCTATCGCCTGGCTCGATCGCCGCCAATCCGCCGGAGAAATCCTTTCCGAGATGCGTCAAATCGGATACCGGCCGGACCTCAACACCTGCAATTACCTCATCTCCTCGCTCTGCTCCATTGACGAGACCTCGGAAGCTGTTAGGGTTTTGCAAGGGATGCGAATTGCCGGGTGCGACCCGGATTCGGAAAGCTATGATATGGTGATGTGAAACTATCAATGGGAAATGATATCAGCACAAGCTTGTTTTGATAATTGCACTATTTCAAACCAATTAAAATGGAAAAGAAAATGATGGGTTCAGTGCAATTATCAAAACATTGTTGTGCTGATGTCAGTGCAATTAAACTGTTAAAGAGTTAGTGTTATTCAATTACTCCAAAACCTTAAGCTGTTATGGTTGGTTTTATTCAATCATCTATACTTTGACAGGTGATCGGATCGGTTTGCGGTAGGAGATGGACCGATGATGCAGTGGAGATGGTGAGGGAGATGGTGGAGGAGTTTGGGTTGAGTCCGAAGCAAGGGACAGTGGTTCGAGCTGTGGCGGCCATGCGGGCGAACAGGGAGGTGCATCGGGCAGCGGAGATGGTTGGGTTTTTGCAAAGGAAGGGTTGTGGGGTGGGGTTTCAGAGCTACGAGATGGTTGTAGAAGGGTGTTTGGAGAGAGAGGAGTTTGTTTTGGCGGGGAAGGTGATGATGGAGATGGTGGGGAAGGGATTTATACCGTATATACGTGTTAGGCAGGAGGTGGTGGAGGGGCTTGCCAGTGTAGGGGAGGAGAAGCTTGCTTGTGCTGTGAGACAACGGCTTGCAGAGTTAGAATTTTAACTTTGCAAGTACCAAACAAGTGGGTGGCACTGCCTAGTACTCTCTACAGGATTATTCCTAAGGTCTCAAAGAATCTGTGCTACGTGATCTGAATCAGTCCAATCTTTTAGATCAGATTTTAAACTGTTGATTCTTTGCACGCTTTAGTCTTGCTGATGCAATCTCATTCATTAGCAGGTCGAATCCACTAGTTCATCCTATTATGACCCATCAGATTAATGGTCTCAATCACAAGGATGTATGCCACTTGTACATTGGTTCGTGGCCATTTTCATTAATCAAGACAATATCATCTTGCTAGTCGTTAAATACACTAGAGGAGGTGGCCCAGGGAAGATATTAGGGCAGAGATAATCACTTCCTGTTGACAAAAAAATAAAATACGCAGACAAGACACGAGATGAACACCAAGATTAACTACCCTCCTCTCAACACATGGAGACTTTATCATGAAAAAAATTCATGGTCGCCCCTTAATATCATGGAGTAGTTGTGTTCTGAACCAAGGACCTGCCTTGAGGCAATAGCTCTTATGTGAAACAATCAATTACTCCAAAAGCTTAAGCTGTTAGAGTTGGTTCGGTGGAGATGGTGAGGG
Source organism: Tasmannia lanceolata (assembly GCF_043159265.1). Lineage (NCBI taxonomy): Eukaryota > Viridiplantae > Streptophyta > Magnoliopsida > Canellales > Winteraceae > Tasmannia > Tasmannia lanceolata. Next base: position 46,397,895 of record NW_027518692.1, read on the forward strand.
AGTTTGGGTTGAGACTGTAGCCGGGGACTGTGGTTTGAGCTGTGGCGGCCATGCAGGAGACAGGGAGCTGCGTCGGGCAATGGAGATGGTTGGGTTTCTGGAAAGAGAGAGTTATGGGGTGGGGTTTCAGAGCTACGAGATGGTTGTAGTAGGGTGTTTGGAGAGAGAAGAATTCGTTTTGGCGGTGGTGATGGAGATGGTGGGCAAGGGCTTTATGGGAAGATATGAGTGTGAATGTATCACCTCCCAATTAGAATCATTCATCTACTGAAGCTCAGCTCGCCCAATAAAGATAATGCTATGACTCAGATAAGGCAAAGCTTTCTCCAGTTCATTGTGGAAGTTTCCCAATTCAGAGTCAGGAAAATTCAAGGGGAGAGACTTTTAGGGCATCCTAAAGTCTACCAACGAGGCAGATACTCTCGGACAGTTTCTAGTTTTCCTAGAAAAAATCAAGATGAAAAATGATCTGAAGCTGAAACAAGAACTGACTCAAGGTCTAACAAGTGCACCCTATTTAAACCCTAGCCAAATGATGATGCTGTAACAAGCCACTTGCTCATTTTTATTTACCCTTTCCTGAGAGTTAGAAAATACAGAGGAGGCGGTTAATTACTCGTAGTTTTTGGGCGGCAGCATTGTTCATTTGTAAAATTAGTCAATGTACGTAAGTACATACAGATGAAATGAGAAACCAACGTTAACTACTCATTGTTCATTCGCTCTATTATTACAATAACAAAAAACAATTTATATGGCTTATCAAGCAATACCAATACAAGCACTGACATTTGTAACACTCGTTGATCCTAAGATACTGTTGAAAAATCTGACACAAGTGTTAACACAACGATGCGATACAGCCCATGCAAAAGCTGCAACACAAGGTGTGGAATGTATGATCTCCAACAATTCCACCAGCAATTATGTTGGGAAGTATCCTCATCCAATTTCTCAAAAAACGATTTCACAGAAAAAACACATTCAGAATTCAGGATCCAGATCCAGGCATCCTTCACATAAGCAGACATGTAAATAGAATTCAGCGAGTTTAGAAGACTCGAGAGAGCTATCGATCTCATTCTCCTTAAGATTTCTTCTCATCCTTCAAAGAATGTCCATCTTGCCAGCTGGTGCATCTTGTGTCAAAAGAATGTGGAGACTTTGGACCGTGTGCTATTATTATGCACATTCTCGTCATCTGTGTGTATGGATATAATGAGATTCTGTGGAATGTTTTGGGCAACATTGAATAGCATGTCAGAAACTTTGAAGAGTTGGGGAGGCACATTCAAGGGATGTATAGGAGAAACGTTATGGTATTCTATACCCTACGCCGTGATTTGGTTCATCTGGTTAGAACGAAACAATAGAATCTTCAATGCTAAATCTAGGGCAGCTCCTCATATCTCCCTCACCATTAAGATTGCCATTATTCAGTGGACGAAATGCAAAGGGGTTCTCCCTTATTCGGTTGATTAGACCTTACGGAAGCCTCAAATTGTTTTCCGTGAAAGAAAAGTGTCAAAAACTATTGGCCCACGGTGGATCGCACCTCCTGACAGATTTTATAAGTTAAATTTTGATGGAAGCTTGTTGGGAAATCCAAGCCCGGGTGGAATCGGGGGCGCGCTACGTGACGCAAATGGGGTAGTCATCATGACTTACTCAAGGCCGGTTGGGTTGTGTGATGCAAATGAGGCTGAGGCAAAATCATTACTCTTCGGGCTGAGATGGTATAAGTCTCACAATATGGGTCCTCTGATGGTACAAGGGGACTCCACAAATGTTATTGCGTGTGCTGGGAGCAGATGTGATGGGCCATTGAGACTAGCTAGCACGGTGGAAGATATTAGAGACCTTGTTCGAGATATCCGCCCATCATTAACGCATAGGAGACGAACAGCAGATTCAACGGCGGACGTTTTAGCAAAGGCGGGTGCAATCCGATCAGACACGGAAATATCTTTTAACGATATCACGAGGATTACATAAGATTATAATCTTGCTTTTTTGTGTACAGTCACAGGGACAGCTTGTCCCGTGTGTCAATTTGTAAATTTTTTACAGATGAAATGAAATAGTTACCTTCTCAAAAAAAAGATACTGTTGAAAAATAACAGTATAAGATGGCGGTCCACATGGTCCAAAACTAGCCTTCGCTTGAGCCAAGAAATATCAGTGCCTTGGTTTCTCTTCTCATACTGCTTTGAATCTCCGCGACATACGCTCGTAGTATCTCCTTTGCTGATTCCCCAAAAGTAGAAAAACAACAAAGTTAGGCGCATCCTCTGGGAAGAACTACCATTCAGAAAAAAAAACGCAACTTTGCATTTGAATGCTACTTGGGAATTATCAAAACATATCCGACAGCTTAAAACATGACTAGATTCTTAAAATGATAACAACTCAACTCAACTAAGCCTTTGTCCCAAACTAGTTGGGGTCGGCTAATTCTTAAAATGATAGGTGTAAATTTGTAAAAAGATTTTTTGGATTTTTTTTTTGGTCTTGCTTTGGAAGGGTATCTACAATCAACTACCAGTTTTGATAACTGCGATGGAATGGATATGCAACTACCACTACATTCACATACCTCATCTGAGACAGAAGGTGGTATTTTTTCCAATGCCTGCTCGAAATGTGATGTCTTTATAACCAATAAATTTGTGCTTGAAATTCCCTCGCCAACAGCAATTTGCTTCTCTTCAAGGGCAGCCATAGCAGCTTCATTCATCTGAACAAAAGATGAAGAGCGATGCAAGAAAATAAGTATGGCCCTGATTCAAGAGAATGTATAGTAAATAGCTTCATGTATAATTAATACCTAACTAGGGACATCTGTTATGAATAAAAAATTGAAAACCATACCACTGCCGCGAGATCAGCCCCACTTCGATTCTCACAAGCCTTGCTCTGGGCAATGAAATCCAAATCCACATCTGCTGCAAGAGGCTTTTTTCGAGCAAGAGCCTTCAAAATTAACCCGCGTTCTTCAGGATCAGGTAGAGGGACATATAGGCGTTTCCCAAATCTGCCTGGGCGTAGGACAGCAGGATCCATCACCTCGAATCTGCAGGGGGAAACCAAGACCTGAATTAGTAAGTGAACAGATAATCCAGTAGCCACAATCGGAACAACTAATGAACGAAACTTTGACCATACCTGTTTGTGGCACCAATGACGAAAACCCCCCGTCGGTGATCAGCACCATCAAGCTCTATAAGCAGCTGCAATAATAAGCCGTGGTTCAATTTTAGATACATGGCACAAATTCCCTTGGAAGTAACAAATCCAATGTTGAAAAAATAAAAATCATATGTACTGGAAAACAGACAAGTTAGCTAATTAACCTGGTTAAGAAGCCGTTCAATGACCCAACCCCCATCTTTTCCACGCTCTGTTGTTAAAGCATCCACCTACAAAATAAAGAGGCCACAGGCACCAATTGTAATGATGATATATTTAACAAGGATCACTGCTTGGAATGCAAATAATTAAACAATCCCAAGCTTTCAACCAAACAACTCTAAAAATGATTGTAAGAAAGCAAGATTGTCCGGGCGGAGCCAAATCCTTTCAAGTTTACCTTTCAAAAAAATAACAATGTCAAAAGATCCTTTTCTGGTCCTTCAAATAACAAATGATGCCACATGTGTTACAAAAGTTCACTAAGCACAAGTAAGTCCCATTCATCCTTAGTTAATAAACACATTCATCAGTTACTTTGTAGAAATGCTGATTGTTGACTGAAGCAAAACACAGTAACTTATGGTTCCAGCAGACATGCAGGAGCAAAACACATTCCTAACCAATTTGAAATAGATAGCGAGCCTTCATGAGTTTCATATCAATGCAATATTCAAATAAAAGGAGACTCTGGAAACTCACACTCAGTTCAGACTGATGATTGTCAGTGTCCATGGTGTTGGGCTCCTTTTACTGACGAAATTAGGGAATAATGTAGAGATAATCAGATTATTTTTACTATTGCTTTTAAGCACATTCCCAGTGGTACAAATAATTTAGTAGTGGTACAAATAATTTAGTAGACAGACTAGCGAAATCCGGCGTAAATAGAAAAATCTTGTCATTGGGGAACCGTTGCCAGATGATTTTAGGTTGTGACTGTTTCAAGAGAGGTTCCAACTATTAAAATCAAGTTGAAATAGTTTATTTTTCAATGTTGCCCTCAAAAGTAATCACAGCAAAGCTCAGTATTTACTCCAATGATCTGGGGAATCATAGTTTGGATGATGTGACTGGAGAACATGGATGGGAAAGAGCCAAAGTACACATGTTTTGAAGATCCAGTACCGATTGTTCTAAATCGGGGTTAAATAAAAATCAGACAAAGTAACATTTGAAGCCAGTAACTTTGGGAACTCGCACGATAAGAATGTGGGCATGCAAACATAAATACGCACGTCAGCACGTGACACATATGTACAACCATGTGTTTGTGCACAAGCAAAAACGTGTGGGTGTGTAATTGTAAACATGTGACAAATGCTATTGGTAGCTTCTTACTTCAGTTAAGGTGATGAGAAAAGTTCATTTATCATATTAAGACCCAACAATCAAAACTTAAAGAGTATTGGTCATGTACCTCATCAAAGAAAAGTATGCATGGAGAACATGTACGGGCACGGTTGAAAATTGTTCGCACTGCCAACTCGCTTTCTCCAACATACTTGTTCAGAAGTTCGGGACCCTAACCTCACAGGACAAGCAATATATGAATTCCACAGACAAATGTAACATACATAAGGGAAACGGAAAGTGTGGACATAATCACAGCTGAGAAGCAGGAAGAAGAAAAAAGTGAAGGGCCATACCTTGATGTGTATGAAATTGGCGCCCGCCTCATTAGCTACAGCCTTGGCAATCAGTGTTTTACCACAGCCTGGAGGTCCATAAAGCAAAAAACCAGCTTCCAAGTCCACTCCAAATTCCTGAAAAGGAAAAAGAAATGAATCAAAAGAAATACAATCACAATCAAATACATTTCTCATTTTATGAATACAAGGAATAGGAGTCAGATTTTTAGAGTATGAAGCTGTTCCATTTGAAAGTGTTATTGGAGAAGACAGATGAGGAACACTAAGTGGAGGGAGACAAAAGAGTTTGTTTTATTCTGAGGCAAAGACCTAAGACTGAGATGTTATAAACTTATAACGTTTATTACACAAGGGACTAAACGTCTACAATATCTGAGATGTTTAAACCAAAATAATGGCCCTGTTATAAGTTGATGAAAACAAAAAGAGTCTTGTATTTTAGACAACAAAAGCCCCATGCGGAGTAACTCTACGCTTCTTATCATAAACATGCATTGCATCGAGTGCATGACTCTGTATCAACGAAATAAAAATAAAAGCTGAAGTTAAAAATAGGCGCAATATACTAAATCACTGTCATGGAGAAAGAGCAACCAAGTGCTACTATAGCTACATTTCTAGACAATGGAGATATCCAACATACCATCCCAACCCCTTAGAAAAGACTAACAAAATGCGGGACATGATACTAAACAAAATTTGTTGAATGCTTCCTTTAAACACCCCTAAAACCCACCACTTTTTTTAACCCAGAATAGAAACAGCCCCAGGTCAGACCTCAAGATATAATATATAAGGGAGAAATCATTCAAGGGGAGGACATGAAAACTGAGGCACAAAAAAACAGCCAAGACCTAAATATTAGATCAATGAAACCAAGGCCAAGGAAAGCCTAAGGCGTTGCACCTTGCCGCACCTCTAGGGCTCTAGGCAATTCCTCACAAGAGGAATATACATGGTTACATTTGGAGGAGACTGCCTCATTCGCTAGAGCATCACCCACAATATTCCCCTCCTTGAATTCATGCTGGCAATGAGACAAATCTTGGCAACAACTCCACAATTTTCTGCCAAAAGAGATATATAGACTACGGATGCCTCGCTTTCCCACAGATAACATCAATAAGGACTTTACTATCAGATTCAATAATCACCTCCCCAATGTTCTGGCTCACGCACATCCTTAAGCCATCACACAGGGCTCTGGTTTCTGCATCCATATTGGATCCCTTCCCATAGTAAAAGGCAAAGTCCATGATCACCTTAGCATTATCATTTATCACCCCTTAGCACTCCTCCACCCTGGGACTTGCCCAGATCGCCCTTAGAAGCCCCATCTATGTTAAGCTTTAAGCAACCATTCCTCGGCTTTCTCCACCAAGCCCACTCTGCTCTTAGGGGTTTTGGTCTTGATGATCACAATGCGAAGCTGATCTAGAGCCAACCTGTCTAGCATAGGCGCTTCCTTTGACAGCCTGAAAGTGTTCCGTTTATCCTTTATACCCTTTGTTACACGTTTAAAGATCCATCCCACGGCACTAAAACAGTTTTCCATCCTTGTACACACCGTTCCTTCCAAATTACCAAAACGCACCACTTCCCTCGTCATCTTAATGTAGTATGAGGTCTTCCAATCCACAACAGAATTTGGTTTGAGTAAAATACAGAAATTCCACCTCAACACAGATTGTGCATCTTTTCACCAAAACCTTCAAATTTGACATATATGCTAGGAGAAAAACTGTAACTCCTAGATAATAGAACCTCACTAAGTCTTAGGCTTTTAGCTATATATAATTTCTTATACTATACTTCGAAACTTATAAATGAAAAAAATAAGCAAAAACAGTTGAAAAAAATAGTAAGGGGCAGATTATTTAGAACAGAGTATTGTAATGCCTTCATGTTGCTTATATACATGAATAAAAGGTAACATGTACCTCATAAACCTCCGGATGCTTTACCCGCCTGACAATGTAACGATCGAACTCCTTCCTCAACAAATTAAGCCCTCCAACATCTTCCCATTTCACATTAGGAATTGCTGAAAATCCTTCCCTTGTAGAAGAAGGTTGAACCTTCTTGGCTGCATCCTGCAGAAGCACAAGCATGAAACCAACAGGTGTTGTCGTACTAAGTAAGCCAATTAACAAAATAAATTGTTAAGAATTTCCAATAAATTTCCCAATGGGGAAATGAATAATTATTTTATTAATACGGGATGAATGCATACATATCCCAAAGTCTGAAAGTAGAAATATATTAGCATATCAATTTAGTTTAAGGATAAAAGTTATAACAGAGTGAAGGATGAATGTACCAAATATTAACTAAATTGCAAATTATAATGAAGTTGTGAAAAAGAGGCAGCTATGAGTGAATAAATGTATCAGTAGAACACCAATCATCAATTCAAAACAACAAGTAAAATCAACACAAAGAAAGTACATGTGAAAAACCTAGGTGTTCTCAATGCTTAAACTGGAGGCCTAACATATTAAAGAAGCAAGTGCATTGCTCCTCCAAATATTACAGGGAAATGAATAGCCACATTTCAAAGGCCGTATGTGCAAAATTTTCAGCTAGATATGAATTCGCGCAGGAATTATGAGAAGTTAGTTAAGCACTTAAGCATATAAGAATTGGAGATTGGAGAAACATTACCATCAAAGAAATAAGCTAGCAAGTTTGCATGGTTAAATTGCTTCAGGTTTACCTCAAAGTCAGCCATGGTGATACTAAGCCTCTCCATTTCTTCTCGTTCCCAGGTGTGCCTCCACCATTCATCATTCAATTCTCTTGAGAGCTCAGACTTCCTACTATCTATAATTCTCTTCATTGCAAGATTACCTGCCTTATTAGCAAGAGCTGCCAAATCAGCTCCAACAAAGCCAGGCGTAGACCTGGCTATTTTCCCAAGATCAAATGTTCCCTCTAATCTAAGGTTACGTGTGAGCACAGAAAGGATCTCCACCCTTCCCTTTTCATCTGGTACACCCAATACAATCTCCCGGTCAAATCGTCCAGGCCTCCTTAGGGCGGCGTCTACAGCATCAGGTCTGTTTGTAGCACCAATTACAAGGACATAGCCAGGTTTCTTTTCAGTTGTTTCTGAATCGGAATCTACATCAATAGACCCAAGAGTTTGGTGTGATTCGTCCATACAAGTCATCAGTTGTGTCACTATCCGGCGCTCCATTTCTCTCTGTAAGTTTTCTCTCTTCGAAGCAATGGCATCTATCTCATCAATGAATATAATTGAGGGGGCAGTCCTGTACGCTTTTGAGAAAAGGACACGTATATTCTCTTCGGACGCCCCTGAAATAGGTACCATACCAAAATTCAGCTCGTCAAAAAGTTGTGCAGATGGTAGCAAAAATAGAAAAGAGGATGCAGTGTAGCAAAACATTGGTTCCAGCAGATTTTCTCAACAAAGCATTAGGTAGCAATTAAGGGCATGTTTGGCTACCATGAATTTTTTTTTCCAAGATAAACTAGTGTCTCCAAGTGGTGAGAGAGGCGTAGGGCCGGTGAAGTCGCTAAATATCAGGAAACAAAAATCAGGAAATTAGTGTCTCCAAGTGGTGAGAAGTGACTAACAATCTGGAAACAAAAAACTCACTCAAAATAGGATCGACTTTTTCCTTATTTTTAGCCACTTCTGACCCTCATCTGCTAGACATAGCGTTAAAGTAAAAGACAAGCCTGAAAGGGAAAAAACCGAAGAACCAAAGTGTTGGGTGAAGGTTTAGTTGAGAATCTTACAAGAATTACCCAATTATGAGAATTCTCTTGATGGCCCTGATCTTCAAATCGCATTCGATGAAAGTTTTTTTTTTTTCCTTTTTTGAATGGCAAATGAAAGTTTCAAAATAGATAGACCAAATTAACGATGGAAGTAACGAAATGTAAAATTTCTCACTACAGTAAAAAGAAATGCTGATTTCTTGAAATTCATTGGCGAACAAGAACACGATTCAATTACCAAATTCCGCTTTACAGTAACTCAGTGCAATAAAAATAGGGCGATGATATTGTCACCCCCGCTAAATTACGCATTCGCTCCCCTTTTGGCTTGATTTGACGTCAAAAAGCATTAATAAGGGGGGCGAATGCGTACGCAGGGGGGTGACAATATCATCGCCCTAAAAATATAATACGCAATGTGAGAAGTAAGAAACATCTGGCAAATTTGGCAATGAACGAAATGGAGGTAAAATGCAAGTAGTAATAAATAACAACATTGTTTTCCCCGTTTCCCCTAGTCTCAAAGGTTAGTTCTAAGAATTTATATCACTTGAGATCCTTTGCTCCTCCTTTCTTTTAGTTATGGTCTCTAGGGATAGGGCTGTTGCTTTGTATGTTACAACCACTTTTCCTTATTTAAATTATTTTCCTTACAAATATGTTTCTATATCGCAATAGGTTTCCTTCTTTATGTTTACTATTTTGCAGATTTCTTTTTCCTGTTTTGCTCTTCTCCATTCTATACAGTGTAGATGCCATTTGGCTATTGAAAGGAAGCAATAATAACATTTAGCGCTGTTTTCACATTGGAGGCCGAGTTTCTTCGAATTAACTCACTATTTTCCCAATTTTCTCCTACTCTATTCTTCTTCTTCTTTATTTTCTGTTTTGATAGAACTGTGTTCTATTATTGTGCTCTTGATTGTAATATCTTTTTTTTGTAGGGGTCCTTCCAAACCCCATCTTACATATAAAAAAAACAAAGAAGAATATACCTGAGACACCAGAAACCACTTCAGTTGCGGAAATCTTGTAAAATGGAACCCCAGTCTCATTAGCAATGGCGTGAGCAAGCTTCGTCTTCCCACACCCAGGAGGCCCGTGCAAGAGGATTCCAGCCATCGGTCGCACGCCCAACCACCGTGGCAAATGCGGATGGAAAAGCGGAACAATCACCTCCATCATCAATTCATCCAAAACCCCCTTCATCCCTCCAAGATCACTAAACCTAGGCCCCCCACTCATTCCCTTTCCCACACGATCCCCTCCCCCTCCTCCACCCTTCAATTTCATTCCACTCTTCAATTCCTCTACCCCATTCCCTTGCCCTAACCCTAATCCCTCAATCCTACCACCATCCACCAATTCCAGCTTCTTCCCTTTATCAAAATCCTCTATTTCCAAATTCTTCTCCACCTCCGCCCCTTTATCAACCGCCTTATCAACTGCCTTATCAGATTTAGAATTTGAAGCACTGTAATTCGATCGGATCATGGATTTCATCAGATCGAACTTCGGATCTTCAGAAGTCGAAACCGCACCGTCTTCTTCATCCTGTTCCGACGAAGAATCCGATGATGATGATGATTCGGATGGACGTTGTTTTTTGTGATTCCGGCGGGGGTGGAATGAATCGGACTTTCTGATCTTTTTACGGGAGGAATTGGTGTTTTCTTCTTCGTCGTGGTTAGGGTTTGGGGACGGAGAGATGTTTTTGTTGTGGAGGTAATCTAGGGTTTGGAGAACGCGTTTGGTGAAAGGTTGTTCTTTGAAACGGCGGTAGTCGGGGAAGTTGGAGCGTAGGTATTCGACGACCTCATCGACGGTCAACTTTTCGAGTTTTCTGCAGGATTCGATCCGACGGATGAGAACGAACCGGTCTCCGGCTGAGGAAGGGCGGCCTCCTCTCATACGTTTCCCCATCTCTTCTTCACTCTAGTCTGGAATGAGACAGGGTTCAAACGGAGCTGGGTTTATGCAGGGTTTTCTGTGGAAATTATTAGAAAGAGTCACTTTTACGCTCCTTTGTAAAAGATACTTGTTGTGGGCCCACTTCTGCTTTGTTTAACTCATCAGAACCGTTGATTCGAATGGTCGGTGGTGAGAACAACTTGATCTGTACTAGACCCTAAAATTGTTATTTTATAAAGTTAATTTTGGGGATGCTCTGGTGACTATTCCTTAAACAAGGGATTTGCTAGGGACCATCCTATAATGCCATTTCTGCGTCTTAACATCCCTTTAAACAATATATGCTATTATTAGTGACTAATTGGACGTTATTTTACTAAATTGGGACCTCAAGGAAGGTGTTTGGAACCATAAATTTTATAGGAAGCTCAGATCTGCATCCCCTTTCTTTTGATGTTAGGACCCCTACACTTCTTTTCTGTATTGTGTGAAGTGGCTAAAAATAAGTTAAGAAAAAATAGGAAGTGGATGAAAATAAGGAAACAAACTTTTTCTTGATTTTTAGCCACTTCTTAACCTCATCGCAATTGGCCATCTGAAATCTCTCTCCTTCTCCCACCCACCCTCTTTCACCTCTCGGAGGCACTAATTTATAATGAAAAATAAATAAATCCTAGCTGCTAGACATGGCCTTAAAGTCATCTAACTGGTAAAATAGCCCTGGAGCTATAGTGAGTGGGTCCAAGTCTCAAACTGAAGGTAGAGATCCCATTTTCAAGATTGAGGTTAGCCTGAGTGTAGATCCCATTTGCAAGATTGAGGTTTGCTTAGGCATCTTAAAGGGTATCTTTTTAATCACCATTTACAACTAAAGGTAGAGATCCCATTTGCAGACTTTGAAGTTAGCTTAGGCATTTTAAAGGGTTTCATTAATCACCCTTTTTCAAAGGCCTAGAAGAATCATATGTTGATGGGGAACCCCAAGGAACTTGTGATGGCCAACAAAGATTTTTATAGACCCTACCTACCACTACATTTGGCCATAGTTGTAACTTCAAAAATGATTTATATACAAAGATAACAGTCTCATATATGTGACAGTACATAAAAAAGAAGAACACCAAAAAGTTTTTATACTACAATTTGGCAGCGGCCGCGCGAACGCGTACCCCCTCTATCACAAATTATGACGTCCACTCTCCCACTTGGGGAGATGGTAGGACAGCTCTCCTCCAAAGTGCAATGGAAGCAGCTGTCCTAGGCAATCGGCCATCTTGATCACCGGTAGACCCCGTCCAGGTAAGTATGCTTTAATGCATTTGTTTCCTCTGTTTTATAGATGGGCGTGTCTCTCACCTTCCTCTCCTTATCCGATGTGGGACTATGTTCCCACCCTAATAACGTCCCCCCTAGCTAATGAGAACCACGAGATATAACTTGACAACGTTGCGTGAGATAACTGCCCCCATGGGCGGGACACTTGTTCGAGATCAGTTGTGGACACCATATGAGTAGGCCCCATCACATGTTCCGAACCACTCATCTGGTAGGCCCCACAACAGCCACCCACCAATAGATGGGGCCAACTTGGCACATTTTGGATTTAGTAACACTTGCCAATAGATGGAGCCTGAGCTTGTTTCATTTTATTCAATCGATCTGCTACCGTTTGCCTTGTTAGTGAGTTATTTGGAGAATCGAAGAATCTATGATGAGGTCTATGTATTGATGTGGATCCCTCTAACCCAAAATGTGTGACATGTCTATATGTGGGACTTAGGATGGGATGGGCACTTGAAACTAGCATTCTTCAGATGAAAAATGGCACTTAATTGAATTTTTTACCATGATATATTTGTAGGTGTTGAAGACTTCTGGTTGACATCAAAGCAAATATCATTGTATAATTTGGTGGTTACCCCACAAGAATGTTGGTTAAGATTAGACCCGGCAAAAAGTGACCCGGACCCACAGGTCCACCCGGCCTGCCTGTAAATTACGGATCCGGGTCACCAATCATTGACCCGTTTGAAATTGACCCGCAGGTGCCCGTAGAGAAGTGCAAAAGGTTTTATTTTTGCACCTTTTGACATTTTTCCGTAATTGTCATAATTTTTGCTTTATCTTTGTAGTTTTTTCAGTAATTTTGGTTTTTTTTTCTTAATTTTTCTACTTTGCTACTATTTTTCCGTAATTTCTGATTTAAAACTTAGTACCCATGATTATTATTTATTGCTAGCCAACTTTTCACAAATCGTACTTCTGCCAATCTTTGCAGTTTGCACCACGTCGACAATAAGACAAATCTCTGAAACAGTGTACATAAATAGTCGGCGGAGGTGGTTAGCAAATCCATGTACAAACAAAAAAAATCTTAAAAAATGTCAAAAATGCGGGTGACCCGCGGGTTGACCCGGCCCGTACGGGCCGGGTGTGGGTCCAAGGTTAGTGACTCGTAAAATTTTCCGGGTCATTTTGACCCGGCCCGCCCGTTTGCCAGGTCTAGCTACTATCATCACAAGTCCTTGAAAAATTGGATCCATATCAATCTCCTAAACAAAGTTCAAAAACGTATATGAGCTTAAACAAGATGTTAGACTTTAAACTGTTGGATGGATTTGGATAGATTTTACAAAATCATTAGCATTTTGCTTTCTTAAATTCGTATGCATTGCTTATACTACAGTTACGTCCTATAATCAATTTCTCTTTCCTGTGTGGGGATTATTGTTGAGTATATAGTATAACCCTAAAATCATTAGCAATCCTTAATCGACCTAACAATTATATTATGAAAAACACATGACAAGCTTCAATTGGGCCCCTGCATCATGTTATGTTGGCATAATCTTAATACTTTACAAGGGACCCGACTTGTAGATGACATAAAGTAAAAATCACTCTGCTCAAACATTTTGGTTGTAAACCTTGAATGTAGGTTAATGCTCACTAAGATCGTGTCTTGACAATAAACAATTTTGGACTCAAAATCCAAAACGAACAGGTCCTTTGATTGCCCAAAACACTGCTAAAGGGCCCTTAAACCTCTAGAAATCATCAAAATTGTGATATATGCCCGAGTTTTGATCAAGAGATGCCTTGATCTCTCCAGCTATATTGAAAGTACATTCAATCAGAGTCATAGGTTTTATCCATCATAAAATCTTGCATAGATACTTGGTCTATTGACCACCGCAATTTAAACAATTTATTCCTCTCATTACCATAAAGAAGAGATTCTACCAAGACCCATGGATGCATTTCGGGTATCATAGGATCCGAAATTATTACTGATTGGATCCAGACAACTAACAAAAGCCCATTGGACAGTGCTAAGTTTTATTATACTATGTTACAAAAATACCCTTTAATTTTTTTTTATCTATAAGTATTATTTTAGGGGTATTTTAGTAAAAAAAGCCACAGAAATTTTTAATGATTTCTATTTTTAGGATTTTTTTCATTCATCTCTCTAGTCTCGAGCCACCCTCCTCTTCCTTATCTAACCACCGACTCTAAGTCCTTACCCCATTGCGTTACCTTGCGGCTTGCTCCTGCAGCTACCGGTCACGAGTGCGCTTGGACGGTCCGATTTGAAATGGATCGCGACTGAGACACAAGAAGTAATATCCGAAGAATACTTCGAATCCGATCTGACCGATAAGAGATTTGAATGGATTGTGACTAAGACTTAATGGATCCCTTTACACCCCTAAATCTTAGTTACCATACAATTAGCTCTAACGAGTATTTATACAGAACACTCAAAAGCGATAAAAAGTGATTAACATAACCATAGATAGTGATAAGGACGGAAATCCTAACTACTAAATCTAGCTTAGTTGCCTAATCTATCCAAACTATCTAATCTACCACTGAAAATTCAATAGATCTGACATATTCTAACAAAGTGATCCTGCAAGCTCCCATGTGCGAACAAATTGGGCCCATCTCTGTTCAATGGGCCACATGAAACATGGTAAGGCCCATCTCTGACATATTCTAACGAAGTGGTCCTGCAAGCTCCCATGTGCGAACAAATTGGGCCCATCTCTGTTCAATGGGCAACATGAAACACAGTAAGGCCCATCATTTCATTAGTGGGCCTCTTTGGATATCTAATTGCATATAATCACGCATTAATATAGTTTTGAAAGTTTAATATGAGTTATAGAAGTGGTATGCTTAGGAATTTTTCCTAGAGCATCAACACATTGTAATACAATGTGGCATGCCCACTTGGGCAAAGTGGGTTCCATCCTTAATATTGATCAGAGTCGCACAATTTATAGGCCTTGCCTTTCATCTGGGCCTAAAAATCATGCCAATCATCCATCTACAAGACTACAACATCTAACAACGGGTGTTTTTTTTTGTGTCCGACATTGGACGGCACCCACTATGCCGTAACAGGGACACTAGATTGTGTAACAAAGAGGTCACACCCTACTGAAGCATTTCTTATTCCATATGATATACTTATCGCTGGGTTTCAATCGGGCCGGGCCGGGCCGGTCAGGTTTTCCAGAACACTAAAGGCCCTGTTTGTTTGAGATTATGACCACCGATTGTGACCCCAACTGATTATTGGAGTCAAAATTACAACAATTGTAGAGTCCAATAATCGGCTGGGGGGCTTACAATCGGTTGTCACAATCTCAAACTAATAGGGTCCAAACTATTCAAGAAATCTCAGGTCGGTTCAGTTTTTAAATGTTTAGGCCTTTAGCTTAGGACAGTGACTAATTTCAAAGATTGTCGAAAACAACAAATTTTTTACACAAAAAATTTCAAAATTTAAGTAATCAAGTGCATTTTGGTGGGGTCTTTTCAAATTGAAAACCGACCTGATATTGGGTTTTTTCTTTGTAACTAAACTAGAACCGACCAGATATTGGATGGGGTTTTCAAATTGAAAATCACCCCAACCCAAGACCCATGATTTCTAAACCCGACCCAAGGTATTTTTTTGGTCGGGTT
Source organism: Tasmannia lanceolata (assembly GCF_043159265.1). Taxonomy (NCBI): domain Eukaryota; kingdom Viridiplantae; phylum Streptophyta; class Magnoliopsida; order Canellales; family Winteraceae; genus Tasmannia; species Tasmannia lanceolata. The sequence goes on from NW_027518692.1 coordinate 46,413,374, forward strand.
TTACCCGACCCAAGATGCTCTCATTTACAAATAAGATTGTCTCAAATTAATGACATTTGCAAATAAGAGCTGATTAGGGTGGTATCAAAAGAGGGCCTTATATATACTTTTGCCCAAAGGATTACACTAATTGCAGTCACTACACATTTTCATTATCCCATTGCAATAAGAAAATCGGGTATGCAAATAGGATTAAGGATGAAAATTTTCAGGTTTTTATGTTCATTAGGGAGAATTTTAACCCATAATTCAGTCGGGTTCAAGTGAAAATCCAAATCATTTTTACCAAAAGCTCAAGGCCACATTACCCCAACTTTCACTGCTTAAATAGGGCCCTATTGAAATGATAAGCAACACAACAGTAAAACCAAAATGTGCACTGAAGTGGGCCACATTAATAATTACCCTCTAAATTTCAAGACACATTTTCCCTACTTTTTTGTTCCAAACTTACAATTCATATTACTTTTTACAAAACTTTTATATTGTTTTCTCAAAGAATTTTTTTTTTGGAAAACATAACTAGTAAATAATTACGTTAATTAACACTCAGGCTCCATTTCTTTCTATGTAAAATGGACGTAAAACAAATTTTATGCTCATTTTTCAGTGCAAAAAAGGGTGTAAAATTTGTTTTTACGCCATTTTTCGTCCAAAGAAACAGAGCCTCATTGTAAAAATGACAAGAAAGTAAAACTAATGAACTTGAAAAGTAGAACTTATTAACTTGAGGTTCTTTCCTCTTCTTTTTGTTTTTCTCTTTTCAAAAAGAAAAAAATACAAAGCAGGCATTATAGCACCCAAGATAAAACATAAGAAGGGTACAACAGTGAGACATCAAACACCCCTGACAACCCCTTTTCTTATTTATCCCCACACCCCACCACCATTTTTTGTCCCAAAAACAAAAAGTAAATAGTAAAAAAAAGAAGAAGAAAAGAATTGGATAAAATACATAAAAGAATAGAACAGCACCACCACCCACTGCCACCACAGAATCTTATATGGAAAGCTCTCACCTCCTCCTCTACTCGCTAACCCAAAATCCAAAGCAATAAAATAAAAAAAAGCCTTGACCCCCAAGTGGTGGGTCCCATCCGTAAGGAGAGTATTCACGTGAGGCCTCAGCTCAGTGGGAACAAAGAGTTCCTTCCCTTCATCTCCCTTTAGTTGAGCAGCTCTTGGTCTGTATACACCTGATGATCTGAGAGAGTGGTGTTCCCCATTTTCTTAATGTTGTATTGGTGATACACTTGCCTTAGTCTCTCTATTTCTTTCTTCAGTGCTTCTTGGTGCGCTGTATTTTATCATAAAAATCAATCAATACCCATTAAACAGAGAGGAAGAGAGCTTTATTACAACTTGTGTTAAAGTAAAAATCATTAAATAACACTAACTATAATAGCTTAAGCTTTCAGAGTAACTGTTGTTTCACATAATATAGAGAGTTATTGCCTGAGGCAGGTCTAGGGTTCAAAACCCAACAACTCATTGATATTAAAAAAAATTCCGCTTGTACAGCCAACCCAAAAGAGGGGTCACATGCGTCACGTGTAAGTGTATGGCTAACCCAAAAAAAGAGGGGGCACACCTAAGAGGGAGTGTTGAAGTATATATGATTAAGTAACACCAACTCTAACAGCTTAAGCTTTTGGAGTAAATGGTTGTTTCAGCTTAAAGCATCTTTTGGAAGTTTATCTTATTTGGAATTTTATCTACATAAAGAAGGGGTAGGGGAAAAAAAACCAGAGTTGTGTACGAGTGCTTAGCCCTGTTTGGATTGCAAGAATTGTAAGGAAAAGTTTGGAAAGGAAAAATATTTTTAAATTTTCGAAAAAGATTATTGTATCCAACCCTATAACAATTTTTATTTAGAGGGACCTTCAATTTATGATGATATCCCTCTAAATTAACCATAACCATGTCATTTTCCTCTAAATCGTTGAAAGAAAAAGAAAATCCGAAGAAAGTTTTTTTCCTAGGAAATGTTTTTCTTGCAATCCAGGTAGGGCCTAATTAGACCTTTCACTAAGATATAGTTGCAAAGGACCAAGATAATTTAGACCTTTCAGAAAACATTAATTTACCCGATAAAACAGAAGATCAAAGAAAAGGGTGGCGAGTTAGTGTCTTTTTAAGCAGTATATGTAAGTACGGATGAATTAATGAAGCTTATTTAATCCTATTAAGTTGTAAATACTTACCATCCTTGAAAATTTTGTCTTGAGCCAGAGCTGCAATCCTTTGCTTAAGTGCACTGTTATCAACGCTAAGAACTAAGCGCTGATGATCGAGAAATGCCACACGAGGAGACAATGCCGACACTTCGGCCTAAAATTTCCGTAAAAATTAAACATAATTAGAGCCAAATTATAGGGAATTAGGTAGTAATAATAATAAGAAGTATGATGCAATCTCCACATTTAACTAGGTTTGTGGGTGTTTAATTTCATATAATTTACAAGCTTGATTTAAATCACACATACCTGTAATGATGTGACGCTACGTTCAAGCTCGGAGATGTATTGGAGCTTCCTCACTCGTGATCTCTGGGCCGATTGCCTGTTTGCTAAGATCCTAAAATACCCAAATGCGATTATTAGATAATTAAGAAAAATTGAATTTCAATTTCCTTGTGGATTATTAGATAATTACCTCTTGACCCTCTTGGGATCAATTGGATCTGCCCCTGTGGTTAAAAGGGCAACAACATGTGGCTCTAACTTGCAAGAACTCTGGACCTCCGGCTCGTTTCGAAGCTGTTGATCCAACGGTGTAGATCTCTCTTCGCTGATGCTGTTGTGATCCGACGGTGTGGAGGGGTTCGATGTAGAGATTGTTGAGGGAAGGGTCCCCGAAATGTCATCAGAGAACATGGACATGAGCTGATCATCATCCAAACGGTCAAATTCATTGCTACCATTCATCAAGGCAGTCGAAGAGCTCCGGCATTCGTTGATTAGGGGGGCTTCTAGGAATGCAATTGAGTCGCTAGATGATCTCCGGTGAGAGCCGCTATTTGCCGATGAGAAATCGAGGAATTCATCAACCCATGAAGGCTGGGTGTTGTCGGGTAATAAATTTCCAACAGAGGGGGCTCTTTGGTGAGGGGAATTGGCCCAATTGGGTGCCATGTTTGGGATTTTGGGAGGCAATTGTGCCATTTTGTAGAGCAAATATTTAAAGAAAACACACGCAACTAACCAACAAATGCAGCAATGCTAGAAGAGAAAACTACAAATCATCAATCATCTAATGAATGAAACCCAAAACAACTTGAAATCTTTGAGAAATGCAGATGGGCAGTAGTCTTTCTGTACAAACCATCAATCATCTAATGAATGAAACCCAAGACAGCATCCAATCTTTGAGAAATGCAAATGGGTAGTAGTCTTTCTATAAAAATCATCAATCCTCTAATGAAATGAAAGGAACACAAAACAATATCAAATCTTTGACAAATGAAAATGGGTAGTAGTCTCTTTATCTCTACAAATCATAAATCATCAATGAATAATACCCAAAACAAAATCAAAAGCTTTGACAAATGCAAATGGGTATCAGTCTCTTTATCTCTACAAATCATAAATCATCAAATGAATGATACCCAAAACAACATCAAAAGCTTTGAGAAATGCAAATGGGCATTATCCTCCCTACAGATTCTCCAACTCTCTCTCTCTCTCTCTCTCTCTCTCTCTCTCTCTACTTTGTATTCTATGTTGGGTGTGTTTTTTCTTGTTTCTACTTTTCTTTCTCTTTTTTGAACCCCATGGATTTTGGAGGGGATGGTCACATGGGAGGAAGATTGGGAAGAAAGAGAGACACAGCTAGCTACAGCTGGGAAGGGGTAACGGTTTTACAGGAAACTCGGTAGACACTAGTTTTTTAATAACTGGCAGAATCAGCCACCACGTGCCGATGTGACCGTAGCTTTGGCCGGAGTAAGAGGTAGTGCCAATATCAGCATCAAAGATAAATAAGGAAATTCAACTTTGGGAAAATTAAAATAGTGTTGTGCCTGTTGCCAGATCACGTGCATGTGTGGGTCCTATGTATGTGAGGGCATGTGCGTATGATGGGTGCAGCTGTCTCCTGTGTATGCGAGGGTATTTATACGGAATGTTGCCGACATGGCACAGCAAGAATATCCCCACACCTTGATTTTTAAGATAGGGGATGATATTCACACCCCCTTCTTTTGATGTCTATACGTTTGTAAAAAGTGGATGTTTCACTTATCTCAAGCTGATTACAACTAAAGGGGATTAAGAAGGAAAGAGATAAAGATAAGATTAGTAAGAGATAATCCTATTCTAATCAAGTTACTTAGTCCAACAATCAATATCTGTGTGTTTTAACAATGTTAAAGAACTGAAATGCAAAGATAAAAGGGTTTTAGGCTCCTTCCTAAAAGACACTTTTTGAGCCCCACTTTTACCTTGTGCATGTGATCAGATCGGGCGAAAATAAGTAAAAAAAAATGGTAAAAAGAAATGCAGTGTTCATAAAAATGAAAAAGGCACACCCAACTTGCACCATCGTCTGCCTTTTTGCTAGTTAACGAGAAGCTAAGCTTTGTGATGCCTTATATCTATAAGAGGAAAGGTTTCATTATTTACCCATACATAGTGTGACACCATAAGCGAAAGCTGGTCCCATACATGTGCATGAGCATGATTGAATCAAACAAAGTAATATGAATTTCGGAGGGCATGATTGAATCAAACAAAGTAATATGAGTTTTACTCCAAATGAAAGCTTGAAAGTTTTTTCTTTTCTTTTTTATCATCTGATAGATATTTTTAAGTTGCCAAGTAAATGCTTCCTATTTTTTTCTTCAGAATGAAAGTAGAATGTGATGGAAGAACACCTAAAATAGCCCTTTTACCTATAGGTGCAGTTTTTTCCTTTTTCTTCTTTTCTTGATAGGTTAGATAGGTGCATTCTATGGTATCATTAAGTTGTCACATAAAGTTTATAGCTTAGGAATAAGCAAGGTTTTAAATTTCGGTTTCGATACCGGTTTCGGACCCCACTAAAATCAAAGTTTCGGTCAAAATTTCAAAATTTTGCTCGAAATCAACGAGTAATAAAAAAGAACCTTTTAATGGTTATCCCTGAAATTTCAGTCGAAATCCCTGAAATTTCGGTCGAAATCCCTGAAATTTTGGGATTATTATAAAATAAATCAAAAATAAAAAAAATTGGTCAAAATCCCTAAAATTTCGACGTAAATAATAACATGTTTTGGGTATGTGCCAATTCCGTTTCGGTCTTCACCGAAACACGAAATTTCGGATTTCGGTTGAAATTTAAAACCATGGGATTAAGTAAGTTTCCTTAGCCTCCATTCCTCATATTAGATGGTAGCGTCAATATTTTTTTAACCATGAATTTATCTCGGAACCTTGGTTGGTACTTTAAAAATTTATTAATAATAAAGAATTGTTAAGAGAGGAGGACATAAGTCTACCTCTAACCCAACAAGACACAAGAAAGAGGAAAAATAAAAAAAAACAAAGAAACAAACGACATTTATTTAGTGCGAATATAAGGAATACATAAGAGGTCACATCTAACATCTCCTCTAGAGTTCTTGGGGAGTAGCCCATGCCCAAAAAAATTGTATTAGTGTTGGGGTCACAAGGATGATTGGTCAAGCTATCCTCAATAGGTTTTCTTCCCTGAAAATGTGAGTAATAAAAAAATCAATAGCAGATAATATATTTATTATCTCTTTTAGAATATAGTGAATGTGCCACGGAATCTATCTTTACCTTTGTCCTATGCTTGACATTTTCTTGTATTATTAGAGACAAATCAAATATTCCTAAAACTTTTTTATTTTGGATAGGTAAGCTGGGGTTTAGTGGGGACCCCTACCAGTTATTAAAATGTGAAAAGTTTTACAATCGGCGAACAAAACATTAACCCTATCACATGAATAGGGATACAAACCAAGAGAGCAAAGACAAGAACTATCCTTACAAGCAATATCTAAGGAAAAGTGAAAACACAAAATATCTCAAGAAACACTTCAATATTCGTAAAACTTCGATACTTGATAATAACTTTATTTCACAGTGTTTTGGAATATTTTAAAAATGTATTAAGATCAAGCAAAATATGAGTAGTTGCTGAAATCTAAGATGTGATGAGTTGAGAGATGTAGACCAGGTTTGCAACCGTGAATTTTTTTTCATGATAAATTAGTTTCTCAAGTGCTAGGAAAATGGGGTAGGGCCGGTAAGAGAGACTTGAGAGAGCACGGCTTGAGTAGAGGGTGAAAGGTGGATAAAAAACAAGGAAAAAATCAATCATATATTGGGTGGAGTTTTTTGTTTCTTTATTTATTAGACTCTTCTTACCCTCTCCTTACTCAGTCCCTCTCATGTCTGCCCCTCTCCCACCCTCCCTCACCACTAGGAAAACAAATGTTGTGTAGAATGCAAATGTTGTTGGATTGCTTTGTTAGTAACCGCTTGGGTTCACATATTTCTTACTCTTCTATATATATCGGGAATATTTTCAAATATTCCCAATAAATTGGCCTATATAGGCAATATCGGAGGGGTTCCGACATGGTCCATGTATGGAGACCTTTAAACCTCCCAATACACTTGCCAATGTATCAAGGGAGTTGCTAGGCAATTTCGTGGAAAACCGTTTTGTGGCTGACTCTTGCATGAGAGAACAGCCACGTGGGCTCACTTTTCAGCAGATTTTGTTTTATTCATTTAATTCATCCAAGATGGCTGTTCCCTCTTGCAAAAGTCAGCCGCGATATGGCTTTCCACAGAATTGCCTAGCAAATCCCATGTAGCAAACATATCTTCTTTGTATACTTATTATAAATACAACCCCAATCACTTCACATGGCAATCAAGTGAGAGATTTTCTCCTTCTCAAACAGGTCTGTTTGCATGGTCCATATGCGCGGCGTAGATGGAACCCCAACACGAACTCATAGAAAGTCACTCGACCTAACCACAGATATGTGAAACAACCAATTACTCCAAATGCTTAAGTTATCCGGGTTGGTTTTATTTAATCTTTTATGCTTCAACACTTCCCCTTTGTCCATACACATGGCACATGTGGTCCCTCGCAGTAAACTTGGATTTAGTCCCTCATGGAGAAGATCAGGTCTCAAGAGGGTGTTGAAATAAAAATGATACTACTCATTTTAAAGGTTAGATTTTCTATCAAATGCCATCACCACTAGTCATTACTCATTACCAGCAGATGGATGAAAAAAAAAAACGACTGAGGTCTCTCCGCCTGGACAACATGCATTAGATTTTTCCAGCAGATGGTCCGAGCAAAGAGACCCTGGCCTGGCCAGTGTTTGTTACATCGGTTTGTCAGAAAAAAGAAGAAGAAGGAGAAGTTGTTATTACTTTGAAAATTAAACCGTAGTCTAGGGGTATTTTCGTCATTTTAGGAGAACTATGATTTGACCCCGATGAACGAGGTGCAGATATCTCATGCTACTCTGAGCCCATTTTTTGTTTTAAGAAAACAGGTTCCAGTTTTTCTAGCACCTCGCCCAAGCTTGAAAATATAAGGTATTTGTAGCTATAAGAAAATTACATTTATATGATATGTAACAGTCAAAGAAAACTTTCCATTTATAAGGTTTTCAATAGCCAAGTTTTCTTATTACATATATTAAAAATTACATTGTTGAGGTATTTAATATAGTTGAGGAATGATAGAATGAAGGGGCCCTTGCAAAAATCAGCTGCAAGGATGCCCCTATTGATGGATTTCTGCAAAGTGAAGCCCCGAAAAAAGTGGACTGGGCCTAAAAAAAGTGGAAAACATGTTGAAAATCCACCAATAGGGGCGCCCCTGGAGCTGATTTTTGCAAGGGCGCCCGTCGTTAAGGAACGACCCAAATTTTCCCATTATACAGTGTAGATAAGGTATATAAAATTAAAAGAAACTTTATATTGATAAGGTTTTAAATAATGTTGGGGAATTTTTAATTGTACATAGTGTTTAATATTTATGATTTATGGAGGAATCTACATTTATAGGATATTAAATAACATCTTTTTATATCATCTACTAATATTCATAGAGAGATGGTTTATAATTATAAGGTTTTAAATAACCTAAGAGCTGCGCGCATGGAAAACCATGTTTTCATGTTTATTTGATTTCATTGGAATGTGGTATTATTAGGGATTTGCTAGGGAATTTTGCCGAAATCCATTTTGAGACTCACATATGCAGGAGAGAACAGCTACATGCAAGCTCACTTTTTGGAAGATTTTGTCTTATTTATTTAATTTTTCTGAGTTGGCTGTTCTATAATGCAAACGTGAAACGCCATATGGCTTTCCGGTAGCAAAAGAGAGACTGTGTTGACTTAAAAAATACAGCAATTAATAGAAGAAGATTTTTTCCCTAGTAAAAAGTCCAAATTTGATATAGTGGGAGAGATTTTTGCTGCAAAAGAGAGAATCAACCAATCCCTATCCCAACTATCATGCATGTGACCTAATCTCCCCCACTAAGGACTGTTGGGCAAGTTGCCATTCAAAAAAAAAAAAGTACTGGCAAAGGTTTTGACTCTTCCTCTTTTTGAGGGGACAAAATGGCCAAAAATGGGGGAATGAGCATCGTCCGAATCAACTCTGGTTCACTTCAAACATAAAATCAGAAATGGGCATCACAAGTTAGGCTGTGTTTGGCAACCATACCTAAAAAGGCTTCCTCAAATTTGGAGTCCAATAATTCGTTTTGGACTCACAATCGGTTGGCATAATCTTAAAAAGAACAGGGCCTTGGGAAGATTTTGATTATTTCACATGTATGTTTGCCAGTTTCTACGAGTTGATGGTCGTTTGCAAGCCATGATCAGATGGCTAAGATGGTTTGTTTGACATGCAACTATTAGGTACGTAACCAATACACCAAAAGCTTTAGAGCTGATGGAACACTTTAGGTTAGGCTCTTTAAACCTGTCCCATAACCTAGGCAGGCCCCCACTCAGAACCGTACTACCGTACTATCCTATCCACATGTCAAATGCATAGTGGTGTCTTGTTTCGCACTCCACACGGGTTTCTTCATACATGTGAGACTCTCCTTTGAAGTCTCTTAACATGATCAGCTAGGGAAGTTTTTAAAAGGGGAAAACCGATGGCCAAGAGGGGAGTGATGAGTACTTAATAAATTCAACTCACTCATATTCGACTAATTTTATTAACAAATGGGTAGAAATCTTTCTCTTCTCTGCGGATCATTATTTAAAAGAGAGGCGTGAGAAAAGAGGAAGAGAGGATTTCTTTGGGAAAAGAAAATTATGGAAAGTAAAACTTTTCTTTTCTAGGTTTTCTTTTAGTACGGTTTGGTTCACATTCAGTAGTTTTCTGGATTTTTAAATTCTAGAGTTTGGTTCACCCTTTTAAACAACATAATGCTTCTTTGAAAGTGTTTCATCTTGGTGCCGAGTCAACTTGACTCAGTCAACTTCAACCTAGAGATAGTCTGGCAAACACGGTATGAACCAGAGGTTTCATCTGCGAGTAGCTAGGGTTTTGCTTAGGAGTGAGAAAGGAGTAGAAAAGGAAAGGTTATTTAGGGGGTGTTTGTTATAGACCAATAAACCAGAATTGTTTTTTTCTTTTTCTTTTTTTTTTCTTTCTTTTGGTGACGTAGGGTGTCCCCATCCCCTTTGGAAGTAGGACTATTCCCTACGGATGCGCACACTAGCCCGTAAACCACGCGCATCGGGTAAGCCCGGAATTTTGTAGAGAGTTTATTCTAGATTTTTAAAATCCACAATAAATTAGTTAACTAAACTAGAGATTTTGTATTCTTTTTATGGATTGTTTTTTCTAAGAAAAAAGAATCCCTAGATCCAAACATGCCCTTAGTTTCTTATGAGATGATAAACTAGGTTTTTTGTTTTGCTCCTCTTGGTATTGTAGGATCTTCATCGAGAGAGAATGTGGTTAATCGTTGTAAGTTGTAACCCTTGGATTTTATTGCTTTTACATAGTGTAAGATCATTATTTCAACCAATAGATGTAGGCAATTTGGTCCAACCACAAAATCTCCGTGTGTGCGCATCTTGTGGTCTGTCTCTTTCTATTTGTGCGCGACCGGTTCATTTTTTACTTGTCGATTTTTTTAGCCAGTGGTATCAATGCCACAGTTATTATGTTTGGATCACGGTTAGAGTGAGTGTTAGTGTAGAATATTGGAAGTAAAAAGATTGTTTGAGAGATTCTTTGGTCTTGTTGTTCGAGTCTTGATGACCAAATGACTCAATTGTGTGTAGCTAGTGCTTAAAAGGCAAATAATAGTTTACGTGACAACAAACGGATGACGACATCAATGAATAATCTTCAGGTAGCTGGAAAATAAGGTAAGATGGAGATTGTTGGGATCAATGTCTTGTTTCCCACTCCACATGAGTCCGCACATGAGACTCCTCCTTTGAAGTCTCCTATAACTCCATAAAGGGAGAGGAGATTAGAGTAGGTCTCCTAAAAACTAAATCAAGGTTTAGGACTAGAGAAGGGAAAACCAATGGTCAAGAGGAGAGTGGTGAGAGGTGTGCAATCAGATCGTTTTTTGTCCGCTTGATTTCTCAAACACTTTGATTATATTGATTATCCACTTGATAGACCTTGCTTTGGATCTCTTATAGATACAGATTCACCCAAGCATATAATTCTAACATCCAACAATGTGTCTGTTGGATAGAATCGCATGATTGGCGCGTTTTTGGGCCCATAAGTATAAAAGATTAAATAACGCCATCTCCAACAGCTTTTGCTTTTGGAGTAACAAGTTGTTTCACATGGTATCTAGCCAAAGGTCCCGAGTTCAAACCTCCTTGATAACTAAAATCCACATGCAATGGCCAAACCCAAAAGAAGAGCCTCATGTGCCACCTGTAGGCCAACCTGGCCACACGTGAGGGGGAGTGTTAAAATTATAAAAGATTGAATAGCACCATCTCCATCAGCTTAAGTTTTTGGAGTAACTGAGATCCAAAGAAAGGCCTATATGATGAATGATTCGGACCTAATAAGCTGTAGTGGGACAATTTATGTGTGTAGCTGAAGCATTCAATTTATATACACCATGCATTAGAGTTTAGAAAGTAGAAACCAAGTCTCTATTTCTCCACCAAATCTGTAGATGGTATTCACCACAGCAGAGAAGGGCCAACACATGGAGCCCACGAAAAGCAAGTGAAGACAAGCACAGTAATCTTTCCATACCTGGCTTGTTTCCAAATTTCAACCTAACGAGTCCCTCATCGTTCAACAAGACTACAACAAAAACACAAAACAGTTTTTTTCTAAAACAAAACAAGAAACCATACGATCTCTTGTTTCTATCTCTACTCGCATGGGCCAATTCAGATGTCTGAGCTCACTGTATCCAGCAAATCCGCCTCACAAATCTGTCCCTTTGAGACCTGAATCAGCAAAGGATCTTCCTTTCATTGAGAATATACAAGAGGATCCTCACAGCTTAAGATTCAGATCAATATTATCAGTTTCTTCGGCTCTCGGGTCACTCGAGTTCACACTGAGGCAGCTTGGCTCCATCGGCAAGAAAACGTAAAAAGGTTGTTGCTTTGATCCTAATCCATTGGTTCTAAGAAATGGGTCGTCCAAGCTTCCCTAGAAAATATAAATATAACATAGAAAAAAAGAGTCATTACACTAACAATGCAGGATAGTGAGCTAGTATTGTTTTGATCTTACATGAAACTGCAGCAAGCCTGATTTGAGATTTCCTTTAGTAGTAGGAGAAGCCAAGGTGAGAAAATCACTATCCATACATCTGTTTTCCTTGATGGGATTAATCTCGGCCTTTGAATTGGAATGAATTGTAATTGAACTAGAACGACCCTCTCTGTCACAAGCAAAATTAGCAAACACAATCGAAAATGGAAACAAAAAAAATTATCACAAAATTAAGGTAATTGAACTAGAATGACCCCCTATGTTAGAAGCAAAATTAAGAAACAAAATGGAAAATGAAAACAAAAAAAATTCACAAAATTAAGGCCAGGCTACCTGAGGAAGGAGGGATTTTCCGGCGAATTATCGAGAGAGAATGGCCACCGGCGCTTCACGCCAATCTACACATTCTTAGCTTTTAATCTATAAACTCAATTAAATTTCATATCCTATGTAAAGAAATTTATACATACCCTCTGTTCCTCAGGCCATGGTGTCGAATTGCTATTTTGGTTTGAAGGGGGCTCCATCTGGAAATTAACTCCAGATGATACAGATGACGATGAGACGTTCGCCTATAAAAAAACAAAAAATCCACCAATGTGCTCTCTCATTTGATTGATTTTTCTCAGGATATATTAAATTTTTTTATTTTTTCGGAATTTTATCGGGAAAAATGAAATAAATTAAGAAAAAAATAAAATATCACAAAAATATAATAATATTATCATGGTAAATGAAAATATCGCTATATTTTTTAAAATTCTCAGGATTATTTCAGAATTTTGACATTTATAAAATTTCGCAAAAATATAGCAATAGTATCATGGTAAATGAAAATATCGCTATATTTTTTAAATTCTCTGGATTATTTCAGAATTTTGTCATTTATCAAAATGTCTTGATAAAATCCCTATATTTTGAGAATGTAGGAGATATTTGTGACATAGTAAAAAACAAATAAAATAAGGCTACTGATATTAGCACTGGCATGTATTGATAATTGCACTAACACATCTTGTATTTTATTATTTAAACAGCCCTACTGATATTAGCACTAGCATGTATTGATAATTGCACTAACACATCTTGTATTTTATTATTTAAACAGCTGTCAAAGGTCATTACAGTTCACAAAAAAACTCTGAAAAGCTAATTAAAAAGGAAAGACAAGCTGAGCTTGTGCAATTATTAAAAATGGGTAGTAGTGGCAATATCAGTAGCCTAAAATAAAATAAACAATAAATCAATTTACCTGTTCTATTTTCCTCTGTACAAAAACAGGGGCATGGCAAACTGAATTTAAGAAGGACGAGGAATCAGTGTGCAGAGAAGGGAGAGAAAGATCCAAATCCAAATTCTGCCCTTTCAAATCATGATTGAAATCCATGGCATTCCTGGGCATGAAATCCAGTGGGGGAGGAGGTGGGCTCAAAAGATGATGGACGGTCGAGATTGAAATTGAGGGCTTGGAAGAATTCAAATCGCTTCGAGATTGAAAGGGGATTGAATACTCGAATTGGGGATTAGGAAGAAGAAAGCAAAAGGTTTTTTGTTGTTCTAACAATCGAATTTTCTCAAGCTGAGCTACGCCTAGACCACGTTGAGGGATCTTATTCTCCTTAGGCTTTTTGCAAGATCTCATTCTTGTGATGAATAAACACTTCCATCTACCTAAAAAGACCCAAAAGAACAAAGGGAAGAATCAAAATGAAAAACCCAGAAAGAAAATTTTGGTTTAATGGAGAAATAACAACCCAAACCTAAAAAAAGAACCCCCATATGTGGAATATAAAAACCCTAGATCTCCCTGGTTTTGTGGGTTATTTATAGAAAATCCAAAACCCCCAAATATTTAGCAGGATCTCTCTCCCCATTTGATTGTCTGTGAGAAAAAATCAGACCCTCTAAAGCCTTTTCAAACCACGTAAATCCAAACGCTTATCGAATCTTTTCTCACCCTTTTTTCTCGCCCAAATCCTCTTTCTCTCGAGACCGACTCTATAGATATTTTTCCTACTTTGGCTCCATAAATCCAGCAACGATATAATCTAACAGTTAGAAAATTAAAAGATAAAAAGCTAAGAACCCACGAACCAAATCGAATAAATCCGAATCAAATCAAACCAAATAAATGATGATAGATGGATTACAATGTGCTCTCTCTCTCTCATGCTATTTTTCTTCTCCTCCAGTCTCTTGTACAGTTGTACTGATTCTGATACAAATGCAAATTTTTCCATATCTGCACATCGTGAATAGGAACAAAACCCTAATTTCTAAGAAGACACGACTCGCAGCTTTAGTACCCGAGTGTAGGCGCTCACACCCACGCGCCTTACAAATTCATGAGTTTCATTCGACTTTGTATATACACCGTGACAAAGTATATACGTTTACGTGAAATACGGAAGAAATCCCCTCTAAAGTTTGCAACGGAAGAAATCATAGTTGCCATGGCAAACGGGTCCGGCACGGCCCGACCAAATGAGGCCTGGATAGGCCCCGCGGGCCGGGCACGGCACGGAAGGGTTCATGGGCCGGGCCGTGCTGTGCCCGGCCGAAATCCTCGAGGCTAGGCTAGGCACGGCGGTCGGGGCCAGCTATGCTGGCCCATGTTTTTTTTTTTTGAAAATATATGTTTTGGACAAAAATACCCCCAAACTAGCTGAAACAACTTTTGGGGGTATTTTCTGATTTTTCAAAAAAAAAAATACATTTTATAAAGGGGGAACCGGGCTCACAGGCCGTGCCGGGCCGCCCAACCAAGCCCAGCACGGCCCGCGGCTTCGTGCCGTGCCGGCACGGCACGCATCACTGTAGCTATCTGTGACGTGCCGTGCCGTGCCGTGCCGTGCCTTTCCGGGACACGGGCCGTTGCCACCTTGACTTAGAGGAAATGATTTATATTTAAAAGGTAGAGAGAGAGAGAAGTTAATCAGTTCTTTTGAAATTAATATGGCAAACTAGTACACTTATTTCTCACATGAGACATGATTGTTCACAGATATGGACATTCTATTATTCTATAATAGATACTAAGCATGTTTCTTTCCATTGTCATTTGCTTTTTTCCAAGAAATTTTTTTTGAAAAACCTTTTCTTTATACTTTCAACTCTGTGAGGATGAACAAAAACCTTTTTCTCTAGTTGCATTTTTTTATACTTTGAATAAAGCTGTAACATAGTCTTTCAATGTTATCAGTCAAATGAAACTGAGGGTAGTTAGCCGACTCTTTTTTTTTCTTAATAAATCTGATGCCCTATTAGAATCATTGTGTTGAATATAGTCATGCCAGATGGAGTATGTTAGGCCCAAAATCGGTTAACAGATATGGCAGTGACGTAAGAGCCGAGCTGGAGGGATGTAGAGTCCAGATGAGCTGTGTGCTGCACAGAAGCAAACGAGGTCAGAATGACCGACCCGGAGTGTACTCCGGACAGGCCCTTCGACACTCAAGTCAGTATGAGCCGGAGTGAAGAGGGTGTTTTTAAGAGTGGTGGGTGAGATTTTCAATACCCTGATTTATGAGCTTTGAAGGCCCTTTTATAGGGAGAAATTGGGGGTAGTTGGGGAGTTAATGCTCCCAGACAGGTGTCGACCAGCTATAGGCTCAAGCTCGCCTACTCTGTGTAATTACCAAACTACCCCCGCTGGTGAGGGTCCTGCGGTGGGCCCTCCTCTAGCCACGTGTTGGAAGCTAACAGGCTGCTGCGCTGTCGCACCCCATCAGTTGCCCCCCAGTTCTCCAAGTTATTATGGTGACTTGGGGAAATATGGTGGGGTACGCTTCCGATCGAGAGTGGTCGAGGCTTGTCCTGAATCTGGAGGCAGTCCGGAAATTGGGGCAGTCCGGAAATCGGAGGCAGTCCGGAATCTGGAGGCAGTCCGGAAAATGGAGCAGTCCGGAAATCGGAGGCAGTCCGGATTTTAGAGGCAGTCCGGAATTTGGAGGCAGTCCGGAATCTGAAGCAGTCCGGAATTTGGAGGCAGTCCGGAATCTGAAGCAGTCCGGAAAATGGGGCAATCCGGGAATTGGAGGCAGTCCGGAAAATGGAGCAGTCCGGAAATCGGAGGCAGTCCGGATTTTAGAGGCAGTCCGGATTTTAGAGGCAGTCCGGAATCTGAAGCAGTACGGTAAATGGGGCAGTCCGGAAATCGGAGGCAGTCCGGAAATCGGAGGCAGTCCGGATTTTAGAGGCAGTCCGGAATCTAAAGCAGTCCGGTAAATGGGGCAGTCCGGAAATCGGAGGCAGTCCGGAATCTGGAGGCAGTCCGGAAAATGGAGCAGTCCGGAAATCGGAGGCAGTCCGGATTTTAGAGGCAGTCCGGAATTTGGAGGCAGTCCGGAATCTGAAGCAGTCCGGAAAATGGAGCAGTCCGGATTTTGTGGCAGTCCGGAAATCGAAGGCAGTCCGGGCTAATCTTTGTCGTTTAGCGACCCAGTCCGGCTTAGGCCGGACTGATTTTTGTCGTTTTGCGAAACGCGTCATATCCAGTCCGGCTTGGGCCGGACTGCCTTTTGTCGTTTAGCGACCCAGTCCGGCTTGGGCCGGACTAATTTTTGTCGTTTTGTGAAACGCGTCATATCCAGTCCGGCTTGGGCCGGGCTGCCTTTTGTCGTTTAGCGACCCAGTCCGGCTTGGGCCGGACTGATTTTTGTCGTTTTGTGAAACGCGTCATATCCAGTCCGGCTTGGGCCGGGCTGCCTTTTGTCGTTTAGCGAAACGCGTCATATTCAGTCCGGCTTGGGCCGGACTAATTTTTGTCGTTTTGTGAAACGCGTCATATCCAGTCCGGCTTGGTCCGGGCTGCCTTTTGTCGTTTAGCGACCCAGTCCGGCTTGGGCCGGACTGATTTTTGTCGTTTTGTGAAACGCGTCATATCCAGTCCGGCTTGGGCCGGGCTGCCTTTTGTCGTTTAGCGAAACGCGTCATATCCAGTCCGGCTTGGGCCGGGCTGCTTTTGTCGTTTAGCGACCCAGTCCGGCTTGGGCCGGACTGATTTTTGTCGTTTTGTGAAACGCGTCATATCCAGTCCGGCTTGGGCCGGGCTGCCTTTTGTCGTTTAGCGAAACGCGTCATATCCAGTCCGGCTTGGGCCGGGCTGCTTTTGTCGTTTAGCGAAACGCGTCATATCCAGTCCGGCTTGGGCCGGGCTGCTTTTGTCGTTTAGCGAAACGCGTCATATCCAGTCCGGCTTGGGCCGGGCTGCTTTTGTCGTTTTGCGAAACGCCTTATATCCAGTCCGGCTTGGGCCGGGCTGCTTGGAACTTATCTCGAAAGTTGTGCCCGCCGTTAATACGAGACACGTGGCACCCCTCGGGCGTCCTCGAGACGTGCGCCCTTCATTTAATGCACACCGCCTCAGAGAAATCTATATAAGAGTGGGTTTTCCCTTCTCACTTTCACTTTTTACTTTTCCTCCTTCTCCCTTCTTTTTCCTCTGTCGGTTCGGCGAAGTCCAGTTCGGCGAAGGTCAGTTCGGGCCGTGTAGTTTTTGTGAACGGCGGTGGATTCGGGAGCATTCAGTGTGATCCGGTAATTTTTCTTGAGCGCGTCTCATTCATTTCTTTTCCTGCTTTCATGTCTAGTAGCTCTAGTTCTGAGTCCGGTTCGGGGGAATCGTCTTCTAGTAGTTCAGGGTCTAGATCGTTGATTAGGATCGAGGATAGGCCTACTTGGTCACCGGCCCCGAAAATGGCGAGTGTGACTGTTATAGGTAGTGATGAGGAGGGGGAGGACGAGGCGATATTAGACCTGAACACCGCTCCGCTTCTAACGGATAGTTACGTTCCACAAGGGGGGAGTGTTGGTAGTGACGCCGGCGAGGCGTCCACAACGTTTCAACCAGGCCGGGCCGTTGAGGTCGTAGCACGGGCCCGTATGGATGCCAACCCTACCTACAACATACAGGCTCTCAATGAGGAGAACTACCTGGATGAGTCCGCCATGGCAGTGATTAGGGATAAGTACTGCATCCCATCCAGGTTTGGACTGAGGGAGGCGATGGAGGGAGATAGAGCCTGTAACGAGAGCTCCGACATTTGTATATATGACGAGTCACTGAGGGCCGGACTCCGATTTCCTCTACACCCCTTCTTCGCTTTGGTGCTTCAGCATTACGGGCTAGCTCCGGCCCAAGTGGCGCCGAACTCGTGGAGGCTGCTTACGGGGTTTGTATACCTCATTCGGGGCCGGCTTCGGAGGGACTTGTCAGTACCGTTGTTCCGCGCGTGTGCGCAATTGAAGAAGCACAAGGGTGGGGGTTGGATTTACATTAGCCAGCGTCCGGAGATAAAAATGATCACTGGCATTCCCACCTCCATACACCTGTGGAGGAACAGGTTCTTTTATGTTGAGGACACGGAGTCCAGCGAGCCTTGGCCGGTCCCTTTGAAATGGGGAACCCCGGATACAGTCGCGATGAGTCGCAAACCGTTTCTCGAGGGTGAAGATGCGAGAACCCTCGCTCTACTTCGGGATGTGCTGGACCATGAGGGGCCTGTTGATTGTTCAGACTTCCAAGGGGAAGAGGTTTTGGTTGGGTTGGGCCTTAGTACTGCGACCCGGGCACGTACGTAGATAGCCTCCTTTAAAATTCGTCTCTCCGCCCCTTTGTTTTTTTTTTGTTTTTGTCCCTGACTGGTTTCGTTTTTGGCTATCTTTCAGAGATGCAGCAGCAGTCGCTAGTGGATAAGATGAGGAAGGGGGCCTTCGGGACTGTCCGTCAGGGCCAGAAAAGGAAGGCTCCAGAGACGGCGAGTCCGGCTCCGACCCAGGACGCACCGCCCCAGCCCAAGCCCAAGAGTTCGGTGAAACTGGTGAGTTCATCCGGCCGGGGCGCAGGATCCTCGAAGACCGTGGCGACGTCTGCTGGCACCCTTCCGCCCCCGTCGAGGCACGGTGATAACGTTTTTCGGCCGAACTGGGCCGTCCAAAAGACTGATTCCGGCCTTGGAGAGAGCCGGGTGGCTGTAGAGATTCAGACTAAATGCATCCTTGACAAAGACAAGCAGCAGGTTCTCCACGAGCCGCCGGCTACGGCCGAAGAGGCCGTATTCTCTTCTCTTTATCAGGTAAGATGGCTGACGAGTACGCTTACTCTTTGCTTCCCTTCTGCTTTGTTTGCTTGTGTTAACACTTGCTCCTCTGCATTTTTACAGATCGGAGTGTACTTCAATGATCTGCGGGGGAAGAGTAAGAAATTCTCCGATGCTATAACTAAGTCTGAGGAGGAGAATGGGAAGTTGAAGAAGGAGGCGAAGGAGCTGAAGAGGTCCGTGGAAAAATCTGCCGAAGAGATCAAGCGGCTGGGAGAAGAATTTGCCGCTCAGCTGGCCGCGCAGAAGGAGGAGGCGACGGAAGCCCTCAACGATCAGAGGGAGAGAGCCCTGTCGAGGCAGGCGACTGCCGTTCAGGAGAAGGAGGACGAACTGCTTCTTCTATCCAGTGAGGCCTACAAGATAGGGTTCTTTGACTGCCTTGGGCAGGTCAAGGATTCCAATCCGGGCGTTGACCTGTCGAGGATGGTTATACCTGATCCACCGACGCTCACTGGCGAGGAGCCGGCCGCAGCTGACGCACTCTTGCCCCCGGGGGCAGATCCAGCGCGGGATGGGGGCGATGAGGCGCCCTGAGTTCTTCTCCTCCTTTTTTTTTTTTTTGGCGATTGCGTGATTCCTTTTTGTAATGGCCCCTTGGAGGCCCAACTCCCTTTTGTAATGGTCCTCTGAGGCCCCAACATATGAATGGAAAGAGTTTTTGTTTGTTTAACTCTTCAATGCTTGTCCGTCTCTAGTTTATACTGTTTTCTTTTTGTATGATGCGTAACTATCACTCCAGGTAGGAGTCATGGACTTAGGAGTGGACTCCTAATTCTTTGCCGAGACGAACCATGGCGAAACCAACGTCGAGTACCCTAGTTTTCGTGAACTGGGTTTCGAAGGAGCTTTGTTTTTTGCATCCGGGCTGGTTCCGGACCAGGAGTGGGCTCCCGGTCTTTGCGGAGACGAGCCGTGGCGAACCAAACGTTGAGTACCCTAGTTTTAGTGAACTGGGTTTCGAAGGAGCTTTGGTTTTTGCATCCGGGCTGGTTCCGGACCAGGAGTGGGCTCCCGGTCTTTGCGGAGACGAGCCGTGGCGAACCAAACGTTGAGTACCCTAGTTTTAGTGAACTGGGTTTCGAAGGAGCTTTGGTTTTTGCATCCGGGCTGGTTCCGGACCAGGAGTGGGCTCCCGGTCTTTGCGGAGACGAGCCGTGGCGAACCAAACGTTGAGTACCCTAGCTTTAGTGAACTGGGTTTAGAAATCTGACAGACACGAAGGCATTTGCAAAAAGAGAAGGTTCTTTCATTCACATTCAGGAGATATTTACAAAGTTTTTTTTTTGTGTGTCGGCTACTTTGCTACTGATGATATTTGCGAAGGTTCTTCGAGTTCCAGGAATGTGGTAACAGTTGTTCCTCGAGTGTTTCCAGTCTATAACTGCCCGGGCGAATCACCTCTTTTACTCGGTAAGGCCCTTCCCAGGTTGGGGAAAGCTTTCCAGCCTTCTTGGGTTGGGAGATAGCAGCTTTCCTTAAGACAAGATCTCTAACTCGAAACTCTCTAGGACGTATCTTCGAGTCATGGTAGCGAGATACTTTCTGCTTGTAGGCGGCGACTCTTATTCGGGATTCTTCTCTGGCCTCCTCTAATAAGTCAAGATTCGCGCGGAGCCCGTCACCGTTGAGCTGTTCGTTGAAGTTGGAAATTCTAGCGGACGGGGTGCCTACATCGACAGGTATTACCGCCTCTGTTCCGAAGGACAGGTTGAATGGGGACTCGCCCGTTGGTGTGCGCGGGGTGGTGCGATAGGCCCATAGGACGTGATACAGCTCATCTGCCCATCGACCAACTTTCTTGTCTAGTCTTTTCTTGATCCCTTGTAGCAGGATTCGGTTTGTGACTTCTGTCTGCCCGTTGGTCTGTGGGTGTGCTACAGAGGTGAACCGCTGCTCAATTTTCAGGTCGGAGCAAAACTTCCGAAAGTTTCGGCAGTCGAACTGTTTGCCGTTGTCTGTTATCAGGACGCGAGGAATCCCGAATCTACAGACTACTGATTTCCAGAAGAAGTTCTGCACATTCTGTTCGGTGATCTGGGCTAGAGGTTCAGCCTCCACCCATTTGGTAAAGTAATCAATCGCCACCACTACGAAGGTGCGCCTTCCGGAGGCCGGTGGGAAGGGGCCCAAGATATCCATTCCCCAAATAGCGAAGGGTAGCGGGCTGACAATTGGGGCCATAGACACGGCGGGCTGATGAATGGTGGGGGAGAACTTTTGGCATTTCTCGCATCTCTTTACCAGGGTCAGCGCGTCTTGTCTCAACGTTGGCCAGTACAGACCTCTAAGGAGGACTTTGATTGCCAGGGCTTTGCCCCCCAAGTGCTCCCCGCAAATACCTTCGTGTGTCTCCTGCAGGGCATACGTGGCGTCGCTGGGCCGGAGACACTTTAAGTATGGGAGAGTATAGGATCTTTTGAACAAGTTCTCGCCATCAAGTGAAAAACGGGCTGCTCTTTGGATCACCTTGCGCGCTTCTCTTTTGGCCTCAGGCAGTTTCCCACTACGCAGGTAGTCGACGATCTCATCCATCCAGCAGGGCTCGTGTTCCACCTGCATTATCTCAGCAGCCTTTCTTTCGATACTGGAGGCCTGTAGGAACTCCATGCATATATTCCCGAGAGTCGTGTATCCGGATGCGGCCAGCTTGGACAGTACATCGGCCTTTGTGTTGTCCGTTCTGGGGATTCTGACAACCTCGAAACTTCTGAACTTGGAGGATAATTGCCGGACCTGGGAGAGGTATTTAATCATTCGCTCATCGCGGGCTTCGTATATACCTTGGATTTGGTTGGCGACCAACTGGGAGTCACAATAAGCTTTCAATCTCTGGGCTCCGGTCTGGACTGCAAGATTCATTCCAGCGAGGAGTGCTTCATACTCAGCCTCATTGTTGGAAGCGCGAAAGCCGAACCTCAAGGCGTAGTCTAGTGTGAAACCGTCGGGCCCGGTTAAAACCAGACCGGCTCCGCAACCAGCCTTGTTTGAAGATCCGTCCACGTGCACTTCCCACAGTGCTTCGGCGATTGAAAAATCATGCTCAACTGGCAGCATGGGGATGGTTCCTGCTCTGGCTTCATCTTCTGCCGGTTCTCCGGCTGTGGTAGTACCTTTCGCTGTTGGGGCCTAGGCGATTTCAGGTTCGGCGATCTGCTGGGGGATGGAGCACTCAGCTACGAAATCTGCCAATACTTGAGCCTTGATCGCGGGCCTGGGCATGTACCGGATGTCAAATTCACTCAATTCCACGGCCCATTTAACCAATCGTCCCGAAGTATCTGGCTTGTGGAGGACTTGTCTAAGCGGCTGGTCAGTTAGGACCTTTATCGTGTGAGCTTGGAAATACGGTCTCAACTTCCTGGCTGCCATTACCAGCGCGTAAGCCAATTTCTCGACCCGCTGGTACCTTATTTCGGCGTCGTGCAAGGCTTTGCTAACGTAGTAGACCGGTTTCTGTTGGCTGCGCTCTTCACGAACTAGGACCGCAGCCAGAGCCAGGGTACTTATAGATAGATACAAGATTAGCTCCTCACCGGGCTCCGGCTTTGTCAACAGCGGTGGAGAGGACAAATACTGCTTCAGCTCCTCGAAGGAGGTTTGGCATTCCTCTGTCCAGGGCGAGGTTTTGAGGCCTTTGACTGCGTTGAAAAAAGGGAGACACCTCTCTGCAGATTTTGAGACGAAGCGCCCCAGCGCGGCTATCATCCCTGTCAGTCGTTGCACTTCTCGGATGGTTTTCGGGGGAGCGAGCTCCACCACGGCCTTGATTTTTTCCGGATTGGCCTCTATCCCTCTCTGGCTGACCATAAACCCCAGAAACTTCCCCGAGCTGACCCCAAAAGTGCACTTGGTGGGATTGAGTTTCATCTTATTGTCTCTCAGGACTTGAAACGTTTCTTCTAGATCGGCGACATGGTCTTGCGAGCTTAGGCTCTTCACCAGCATGTCGTCGACGTACACTTCCATGTTGCGGCCAATCTGATTCCAGAAGAGTTTGTTTACAAGCCTCTGATACGTGGCCCCAGCATTCTTCAGGCCAAAGGGCATGACACGGTAGCAGTAAGTCCCCTGATCCGTTACGAAGGAGGTCTTCGGGATATCTGACTCATACATTCTGATCTGGTTATATCCGGAGAAAGCGTCCATGAAACTGAGCACTTCGTGACCCGCTGTGGCATCGATGAGCTGATCGATTTTTGGGAGCGGGTAGCTGTCCTTTGGACAGGCTTTATTCAAATCCGTGAAGTCGACGCAGGTCCTCCATTTCCCATTGGCCTTTTTCACCAGGACTACGTTTGCCAGCCAGTCCGGGTACTGGATTTCTCGGATGAAGTCAGCTCTTAGGAGTCTCTCCACCTCTTCTCTGATCGCCATCTGCCTTTCGAGGGCGAAGTGTCTCTTCTTCTGCTTCACCGGCCTGCAGGTCGGGTCGACACCTAGTCTGTGCGAACTGACCTCCGGGTTGATGCCGGGCATGTCCGTGGGGGCCCATGCGAAGACATCCGCATTGTCCTGGAGGAACTGGGTGAGGTTGTGCCGGACGTCGTCGTCAAGAGAGGAGCCGATCTGGACTACCTTTTCGTCATCTTTCTCGCACAGGGGAACGGGGACAAGGTCTTCGGCGGGCTGAGTTCCCTGAGCTTCGTCCCTCAAGTCCAGTAGTTCGATTGGCAACGACTCCGTCGCATTTCTGCCTTTAAGCGCCATTGCATAACATTCCCGAGATTGCGGCTGGTCTCCTTGAACTTCTCCCACGCCACTGGGCGTTATGAACTTCATCTTCTGGTGATAGGCGGACGCGACGGCGCGGATCAGGTTCTGGCCAGGCCGTCCTAAAATAGCGTTATAGACCGAGGTGGCCCTCACTACTAGGAAGTTGACCATGGCGAAGGCCTGGCAGGGCGGTTCTCCGACGAGGACAGGGAGCTCGATTTGTCCCTCAACCTTGACCACTTCTCCTGAAAAGCCGAAAAGATCTGAGTTTGCAGGCTTTAAGCGGTCGTCACCTATCATCATTCTTTCGAAGGCGTGATAGTACAGAATGTCGGCTGAGCTCCCGTTGTCTACCAGGATTTTCCTCAGCTCCCAGTTCGCGACGAGCATAGTCAGGACTAGGGCGTCGTCATGTGGTAATATCAGGCCGTCCAGGTCCGCGTCCGAGAAGGAGATCTCATTCTCCGTCTTCGCTTTCTTGCTGCATGTATGCACGGCGTTGACCCGGCGCGCATATGCTTTCCGAGCAGCAGAGGAGGTGCCTCCAGCCGCCGGGCCTCCCATGATTGTGCCAATGACTCCTCTTGGTTGGGAGCCGTGTGCTTCTGGTGGTGGACTGGGCGGCGATGGAGACTGTCTTCGGACTGGGGGCGGTTGAGACCGCCGAGGGCTTCGGCCCTGGGGACCCTTCTCCTTGGGGTCACTCCCGCGGGTGTCACTCCGGACATATTTTTTCAAGTAGCCTCTGCTGATTAGCTGCTCGATCTCCTCCTTCAGCTGTCGGCAATCGTCTGTATCGTGTCCGTGGTCCCTGTGGAACCGGCAGTACTTCGATTTGTCTCTCCTGTTTCCCTTGGAGATCATTGGAGTTGGCCATTTTATGAACTCTTCTCCGCTGATGGCCGCCAGTATATGCCTCCGGGAGGTGTTGAGAGGGGTGAAGTTTTCTTCCCTCCTGTGAGGGGATTTGTCCCTTCTGACGACCTTGTCGTCCCTGCGCTGCTTAGCATGGGGCTTGTCTTGGTTCCTGTCGTCAGAGGTTCTCCTCCGACTCGAGTCCAGAGCTGCCAGTGTCTCTTCTACTGATATGTACTCCTCTGCCCCGGACATTAGGTCTGCCAGGGAATGAGGATTCCGGCGGGCCACTGCTCGGCGGAAATCATTCGATTTAGCGCCCGTGAGAAGCGCGTTCGTAGCGGCCGAGGGGTCCAAATCTGGCACTTGGAGCGCCTCCCTGTTGAAGCGGCTGACGAAGGCTTTGAGAGGTTCATTATCCTCCTGCCGCAAGGTCATCAGGGATGCTGCTGTTTTCCTTGGCCTGCGGCTGCTCATGAAGTGACGAACTAGGTCTTCTCCGAAGTCCTCAAAGTTATTGATGGAGTTCGGTCGGATCCTTGAGTACCAATCCCTAGCTGCACCTTTGAGGGTTGTCGGGAATGCTCTACAGAGGAAACCGTCTGACGCACCGTGGAGGAGCATCAACGTCCGGAACGTCTCCAAATGGTCGACGGGGTCAGTGGTCCCATCATACTGCGGGATAGCTGGCATTTTAAACCCCATTGGTGCTGGGGCACTCATCACATCGTCGGTGAACGGCGTTCTGCTCGAGAACGCCCTGGACACAGGCCGGCCTTGATCCTTAGCCAGCTCTTCGATTCTGTGACCCATCTCTTCTATCCTTCGCATCACCGGGTCGTCTTTATGTTCTGGCGACCTGTTTCTCCCCACGGATTGGCCTGCGGCAGAGCCGGAGTGGCTCTCCGGGCTCCGACGACGGGACCCTGATTTCGCCCGTGGCGCGCGCTCCTCATGAGCTCGGCGCCTTTGCGCAGAGCGAGACCTAGACCTCCTACGGCGGTGCGGCTCTGTATGAGCATGCCTGGCTATGGGGTGACGGACTTGTCCGGGGGAATGGCGAGTCCGGTCTTCACTACGACGCGACGACCCTCCCTTGTGAATTTCTGACCTTTCGAGGACAGGTTGTGGAGCTTCCGGAGGAGGTTGGGGAGGTGCCTGGAGCAGCTGCTGATACTGGCCAACGAGAGCGGTCATCTGGTGGAAGAGAGCTTGGACTTGCTCTGGAGTCGGCATGGAGTTAAGATTTACGGAGCGAGGCTGGTTTTGTTCAGCCGTGGCGGAGGCTACCACTACCAGCGAGGCGAGTCGCTCACTCCGAGTCCTGCCGGGTAGCACGGCTCGGGTGGTACGTGCGGTTGGCACCCGCGCACTCTTGCGTCCTGCCATTTTTGTGAAGTGGTTGGAACAGCCTTTAGTTCTGGGGTCCCACGGATGGCGCCAATCTGTTAGGCCCAAAATCGGTTAACAGATATGGCAGTGACGTAAGAGCCGAGCTGGAGGGATGTAGAGTCCAGATGAGCTGTGTGCTGCACAGAAGCAAACGAGGTCAGAATGACCGACCCGGAGTGTACTCCGGACAGGCCCTTCGACACTCAAGTCAGTATGAGCCGGAGTGAAGAGGGTGTTTTTAAGAGTGGTGGGTGAGATTTTCAATACCCTGATTTATGAGCTTTGAAGGCCCTTTTATAGGGAGAAATTGGGGTAGTTGGGGAGTTAATGCTCCCAGACAGGTGTCGACCAGCTATAGGCTCAAGCTCGCCTACTCTGTGTAATTACCAAACTACCCCCGCTGGTGAGGGTCCTGCGGTGGGCCCTCCTCTAGCCACGTGTTGGAAGCTAACAGGCTGCTGCGCTGTCGCACCCCATCAGAGTACATCCTATACTGTTCTAGGTCAAAGTTCTCTATTTTTCGGATTTTAAGGATAGTTCTCATAAATATAAGGATGCTTTAGAGATAGATAGATAGATACCCCTCTAAACATCCTCAGTGGGTAATCTATAGTAAAATTGGACGAAATTCTAGAAAATGACCTTTACTTTCACCCATTTTCATGGTTGGTGTGTAGGCAAATGGGTTGTCAAGCTGTTGGGCGTGGTCTCACCTTCTACATCAATCATGACAGTGCATTAACATGGTTGGTGCATTGGGATAGTGTCTATCTGAAAGTAATATGGCCTCTCTTCCTTTATATATATTGGTTTAATCCTAAACATGCTGCTGTCTCCAATAATCTTTTACCTAACAAAAATAAAATTGCATTAGAAAAATACAAGTTCTACCTAACATGCACAGCCAATAGATGCTACCCTGATTTGGTTTGTAAAGTAGGGTGTGAACGAATTTCTCTTAATAAATTTTAATTAAATATTTATTATAATAGAAATATTAAAAAAATAAAATTAATAGAAAAATCAACGTAGAAAGGAAAAAGGAAAAAAATGTCTTCAAACTAAGTTGGTTGACATGAAAATCGCCTGAGTCGACTCAATTGACTCAGGCCTTGTTCGTTTTTGGATTTTGAGGGGTACAACTGACAATTCGACTCAAAATCAAATGCAAAATTGAGTCCAGTGATTACTTAATTTTGGAATCAGAATCCAAAACGAACAGGGCTTAGCAAAATCCCATAAGGTGAGACTCAGTTTATATCTGTTAAAGTATAAAAGATTAAATAATGCTGTCTCCATCAGCTTAAGCTTGAAGTAATTGGCTGTTTCACATGGTATTAAAGCCAAAGGTCCTGAGTTCAAACCTCCCGGATAGCATAAATCTACATGCAGTGGAAAAACCCAAAAGATGAGCCACATATGCCACGTGTAGGCCAGTCCTAGAAAGAGAGGCCACACATGAGGGGGAGTGTTAAAGTATAAAAGATTAATTAACGCCATCTCCATCAGCTTAAGGTTTTGGAGTAACTGGTATTTTCACCGATCCATCACCCAATAAATGATCAATTGAGTCAACTCAGTCGATTCTCTAGTCAGCCTGCCAGCTTTTCCAACTATGGTTATCTGATTATGTCCCTGCTCCTTCACCTTATATTTTATGCACATTGTACACTGATTTTAATAGAAAAATAAGGCTTTAATGGCACAACATTTTATCGGAACCCCACCTTTAACACCTTGTGGCTTTAATAATAGTAGGTTAAGACGTTTTTACATGGTGCACTCACATAGTTGCAAGTATTTTAAAAAAAATATAGTGGGGCTCATATGACTTGATGATCTAAGCAATTTATTTGTGGGTCCCAGACTTAGTTAGGCTGTGTACTGAGATCATCTCCATAAGATGATCCTAGCCCTCTGATCTATAGAGTGCGACACAAGAAATCCTTACAGATCATAGGATTAGGGCCATCTTGCACCATCTGGCTATATAAGCAGGGCGTGCAGGCATAGGTCGTCCTAGCCCAAATTCCCTCCAATGCTTTGGTAATGTTTTTAACAGTTTAGTGTAGTATTGAAGGATTTTTAGAGATATTTTCCATAAACTTAAATTTCTTGGACAATTGTAAAAATGTAATGTGGGAATAAAAATGTAACGTCTAGTTGTTGAATTTTTTTAGAGGTGACACATATATTGTTGCGGCTCTAATAATTAATATTGCCCCACCTTTAATCATGTGGTACTTTCGTTGTCAACTCTTTATA
The DNA here is from genome assembly GCF_043159265.1 of Tasmannia lanceolata. Lineage (NCBI taxonomy): Eukaryota > Viridiplantae > Streptophyta > Magnoliopsida > Canellales > Winteraceae > Tasmannia > Tasmannia lanceolata. The sequence goes on from NW_027518692.1 coordinate 46,441,428, forward strand.
TTAGCCCTACTCACATTTATGGTGCACTAAGTTTTTACAAATATGTCTGTCTGGAAAGGAAAGAAATCTTTCTCTTATTGTCATTCCCAAGCGGAAGTCGAATGATACCACTACAACTACAAATATCATTGGCCTTGATGCCACTGCCATGCCATAGTCCATAGCTGTTTTGACCACCACAACGGGCATGGCCGTTTTGACCACCGCAACGGTTTCCACTGAAAATACTAAAGAACATTTCTTACGCACCAAGATGCAATATGTACTTACATACAATATGTACTTTGAACCATGGTTTTAAATTTCGACCAAAATCCAAAATTTCGGATTTCGGTGGAGACTGAAATCAAAATTTGGGGAAATTTCAAATTTCGACTGAAATTTCGGAATTTTGGTAATTTCGGTCCGAAATTTCAATTTAATGTGATTTTAAAAATATAAAAAAACCTACTACCAAAATTTCGAAATTTCGTTTATTACCCGAAATTTGGAAAATTCAGGGTACCGAAACCGGTACTGAAGCCGAAATTTTAAACCATGCTTTGAACAACATTTCTTAAGATGATACCAGTATAACTACATACATCATTGGCTCTGATGCCACAACCATGCCATAGTACGTCCATGGCTGTTGTGACCACCACAACGGTTTCTAATGATAATACTAAAGAACATTTCTTATGTACCAAGATGTAATATGACTTACATACAATATGTCCTTTTGAACAACATTTCTGAAGATGATACTCTCTTATTTTTGTATTGTATATTATAAATAAGAGACTAAAAATTATCAGCATTTGAGTAGTGCTACTTCTGGTCTGAGCAATAAGATATAAGAGATTATAAATGGAAAAATTGTTAAAAAAAAATGCAAACATTTGGTGAAATTGTCAATCAAGGGTGGATTTTGAAATATTGTAAAAGAGGGATTGTCATGTACTTTTAGAGAGCTCTTAAGACAAGAATACCCTCATTCCTTTTCCCTCCATCTTTTAGCTCTACTCCACATGCATTTTTCACCTACCCTTTTCACATTTTCCCTCAACCTTTTTCCTTTTTCTTCCCCAAGCCATCCCTCAACCCTTTTCACATTTTCACATTTTTCACCTTTTGCTTTGGGTGCTCCGGTAGGTCTATTCTCCTCCACTTGCTTAGGTTTTACATGTTCTTTTCATGTTTTTATGTTTTTCGTTATTTGGTTTATTTTCATCCTATTTACAGTGGTGTCTTTGTTTGGTTTCATGTATGGTTTGACCTCTCTCTCTCTCTCAATGGTTCAATGGTTGTAAACATTATCAAAGATAGAATACTCTATTTAGACACTTAGAACATCCCATTTATACAGTTGGAATCATTATGTAGACCTCGAAACCACAATTTAGTGGTTTCAATTGATTAAATAATGGTTCCAAGAGTATAAATAGGGGTTCATACATTGTAAAAGTGATCATGAGTGTATTAATAGTGGTTTAGGTACTCATAATCACTATGTACACAATCGAAACCATTATGTAGACCTCGGAACCACAATTTAGTGGTTTCGAATATTGCAAAAGTAATCATGAGTGTATTAGTAGTGGCTTAGGTACTCATAATCAGTATGTATACAATCGGAACCATTATGTAGACCTCGGAACCACAATTTAGTGGTTTCGATTGATTAAATAGTGGTTCCAAGAGTGTAAATAGGAGTTCGAGGTTCCTACATTGTAATAGTATCTCTTTGGTTCCAAAAGTGATCATGAGTGTACTAATAGTGGTTCTTATCCAAAGAGGATTTGCGAAAATGGTGGAAAGAATGGCTTCTTTTTTCTTACATGTTAATGGGTATTTGAAGGATGAAGTATCATTCACATTAAAAAGGGTTGAAAGTCTTGCCAAACACCTTTAGAGGCGAGCGATTTATACTAAAGGGGGTGCGAATTTATCATCGCCCAACTATAAGTAATATTTCACTTTCCTATGGGAGGTGCGGATTTATCATCGCCCAACTACAAGTAATATTTCATTTTCACATATTGATGAGTACTCTCCTCTTACTCTACAAGTTTCTACCCTCTCCTAACCATAAACTCCATGTAGGACTGGGACTCACGGATGGACAGTCCAATTTAAAATGGATCATGATCTAGACTCAAACGGTATGATACAAAAAGCAATCTGAAATGGATCGGATCGTGACCATGTACAGGCGGATCCCATCCGAAGTACAACCACTGCTATCCTTAGATGAATCTTCATCAAGTTCAAACCTATAGATGAAATGGTGGACCCCACTTTCACCCAAATGGGTTCATCCATCTATCTATGCATGCCAAATGAGAAAAATGTCTCTTTTGTGATTTTAATCAGTGCTTGTTTTATATGGACAGGTGTCAGCAAAACGGATGAGCCACGTGATGTACCCTCAGCATCAATCTCAGTACTTGCAACGAAGTAAAATGCGACTTAAAATGTGCATTATTATTTGGTGCAGGCACAATTATCGATGCCAAGTGTATTCCGTCCACCACAGAGTGTGACTGTACCCACCTATGCTGACGTGGCATCATATGTCCACATCAGCAGCTTCACTTGTATTTCGTGTGCCAACTCTTATGTTTGGAGTGGATTTTATCATTAAAAAAAATGCCAAAGTGGCACCAATTTATTATTGATAAAACGAGTAGTCAAAAGAGATGAAGGGTATTTTAGTCCTCTTTCATGATCTGACATAACTGACAACCTCTCTTTTATAATTTCAGACTCTACCCTTGATTCACAATTTCAACAGATGTTTGCATTTTTTTAACAATTTTCCCAATATAAATTTATTGAGCATTAAATATTAGAGGTACCTGCCAATATCTCTATATTTTATGAGAATTTATATGATGCCCGACCGTCAAAATCTAAGGGCAGGTGGTTTGCCATCTAGCCCTTGAGATTCTGACGGCCGGGCACCATATAAAAACTCATATTTTATAATGCAACAAAGTACATTAATTAAATAGACAATTACGGCAGATGAGCAACGAGATCCAACTTTACCACCTGGGCATAAAGGCCACGAACAATTACATATTGTCACCTCATTTGTCACGGAGTGTTTCAGAATGCAATGGTATTGGATTTTATTCCCTTGATTAAAGGGAAAATTTAGGTGGCCCACACCATTCACTCTGAAAATGTGGGATGGCTTAATCTCCAACGTACATGTGGACAAAGTACAATTATCAATAGAATATGCTTGGTGGGCCTCTCATCGTGGATGGACGGACCACTGTGCAAAAACATCGCAATTTGAGACAATCCCAGCCGTTGGATCATTGTGAATTATGTGTTTCAAACATATATTGATAAGCTACAAAGATTTATTGGCCATATATTGTTCTATGTCTTCTTGTAATCTAAAAGCAAGCTCTTAATTCAATCAATTGATATCATTTGAATAATTAAAGTACATGAGACTTTTAAATCAAACGGTTAAGATCAAGAGGAATGCTAGACTCACAGGCGCCCTTTCAAAAGAAAGGGATAAAGGGCGGCCCAATTTTTTTTGCAAGGGTCAAGGGTGCCTGTCAGTCTAGCATTCCTGTAAGATCATATGAACAGAGTAATCAAACGATTAATATGATATGAAAGGTGGCGCCCACCAAGTGAATGTTTAGAATGATCTAAGGTGGGGCCCTAGTTTTGGCAGCACAAAATATTTTAAGCCTAGTAATATAATCTTAGTCTAGGATGCGCCAAAAATTCACGGGACCACACAATTCGGACCCTTCAATTGGTTTGTCCCGTTGTGGGGGATGGAGAGCATTAAGGCTCAGTTCACTTGTTTTCCCGGGAAAGGAAAAGAAAAGGTTTCCCGGGATTCTGACGTGGCATTAGGAAAAGAAATCCAGGGAAACTGTGTAGGAAAAGATTTTCCGCGCCTGTTCACGTGCGCAGGATCTATGCAGGAAAATGTTTTCCGAGAAACTGCTTGCCCACCTTTTATCACTAGTTTTCCCGGGAAAGCAAATCCGACCAAAATAATGGGATTTGCTTTCCCACACTAGTGAGAAAAGAGACATTTCCACGTCATTTTTGGCAATTCCATGTCATTATTTGACATATTCCACCCAAGCTTGTTATTTTCTCAGGAAAGCAAGTGAACACCAGAATTATGTCTTGTAAAAAAAAAAGGAGTCTGTTTCCAGAGATTTGCTTTCTCGGGAACGCAAGTGAACAGAGCCTAAAGGAATGAGTATCAAACAATCCTAACCATACGATCAGGAAATTTAAATGTGTATTTTTATTTAATATTTTCATTTCATTGATTGTATGGTTAGGATTATTTGTTGACGGTGACTTTTAGGTGTTATCTCGTTGTGGGTTATTTAACAGCTTAAATCAAAGTAATCTATATTAATATAAGTTCATTTTAAAACCCAAAAAAAAGGTCCCGTAGCTCAGTTGGCTAGAGCGTTGGTCTTATGAGCCGAAGGTCGCGGGTTCGAGCCCCGCCGGGACCATATGTGTTATTTTTTTAATTTATCAAAAACCTGTCATATTTGATATTTGCACTCCCATCTCTTTATATCCACACATAATATTTTGATACCGGCACTCATCACATCTGATCTTCTTATATATTTTCCATAACCTTGATTAGCGGTATAGTTTGTTTTTTTTTTTTTCAGTCTTAGACAGAGAAAGACAGATCCTCTTTTTTTCCCAACTTTTGTGATTCGATATGAAATAAACAAAGGAACCCCATCATTTTCAACGGTCCCGTTTGTTTCCTGGTCGCTGTAGCTCTTGTTGGGACTGGAATTCTTCAACCCTCTCTGCAAATGGTTTAGAGAGAGAGAGAGAGAGAGAGAGAGAGAGAGAGAGAGAGGTTTTCTCAACTACATTTGAGAAACAATGCTGTTGGGCCATGGCAATCTACCACCTTTTTCTATCTTTATCTCTTCCATATCTTACCTTTTACTACCCTTCTCCCAAACATACACCACCCACCTTCTCAACACCTCGTCTGTCTTAGGTATCTCATTCTTTCAATTACATCCCCCTTTTGTTTCATTCAATTTTCAATCTTCATTTTCATCTTTTGTTTGTTGCATTTTGTTTCTCTGTCATAGAATGCACCCATGTTCTTGTTTTTCTGTTTCTAGTTTTTTTTTCTTCTTCATGGTATTGGCTTATTAAAAGAGGGAGATTCATGGCACCCACAAAAAAGGAACAATAGGATCGGATGTAGAAAATTGGTTAGGACATAGGCTAGGTAAATTGTATTGTAAAGGACTTTTACTTATTATTATATGTTTAATTCCATTTTAGGTAATTTTTTCTTATTATTATTTCAGATATTTCCATTTCAAGGGTTTGTTCTAAGGTAGGAGATGGTGATCTTGTCCCTCCATTTTTACAACTTCATTCCCTCATCAAAATCATGGGCTTTTTTTTCTTTTTATTTTTTGTGCATTGGAATGCTAGTAGAGATCGATATGTGAGTTTGGTACGGATATGCACATTTTCTATTGGAAATCGGTGTAGTAATCATTGATGTTATCTTACTGCAATATATTGACATGGCTCTTGTTTGTTTGTGTTCTAATGGCGTAATTTTGGTGGGAATGGATAGATTGTACTGGATTTTCTAGCTGCCCAATGCGAAAAGTTTTAATTTTAATTGATGCTCTGATGCCTGGAAATTACTGATAACATAGTTGAATCGAATTGTGGCATCAGCGGGGTTGAAAATGTGGCAAGCTTCTTAGGTTATGTCTAAGCATGATGATTTCTCATATGAATAACGGATTTGGATTTGATATTGTCATGTTATCACTTGAAAAATGATAGATAATATAATTATTGTTCTTGAAGTTTATCATCAATTTCCAACACTAATCATGAAATTATGGACACCAGAGTTCTTCGAGTGTGTTGTTCTCTCAAGTACTAGAATATCCTAAAGCCCAAGAGCACACTATAAGCTGAAAATTTTGTTTTGTTTTTTTTGCAACCCTGAAGTTTTCCTAGACTATCTTGAGGACATTAATCTACAAATTGCTAATAACATGCGTATTGGTACAAGTGCAATCGACTACATTTCTGTACAATAAAAGGGAACGGCAGGCTAGTAACCAAGTCTACAGAACCATTTAAGCACGCGAGAAGCCTTGGCTGTGACAAAGTTCTCCTCTATCAATTAATGTTCCCCATGTGCACTACATGTTGGTACTGGCACCATGTATGTTGGTGTGGATAAGTGGAGATGAGAAGGTCTTCTACACATATGCATTTAGTTCTTCAAAGACCTAGTAGGATTCAATGTCAACCCTTTGCAATTGTTAATTTATTTGTTTTATTCTTCTTTTTCACAGGCTTTTAGATACATAACTTGTTCTAACCACGTGATTTGCTTTTAAAAGTCTGAACTGGATTAGGTACAAAAATGAAAACAGGCGAGAAATTATGTCTATGCGATTGTTTGTACTGGCCGCTAAAGCTCAAGCCAATTTACTAGTATAGTTTGTGCCAAGTGTTATATTATGTACAGGTTTCATATCATGCATTTATACGAGTCATGGGGTCAATTTCTCCACAAACTATGCCTGATGTTCTAAATGTCACTTCTTACCTACATGAATGGTGTATCCCCAAAATGGGGGGCAGCTTCTTTGTCTGCTCTTAATGAAGCGTTCTAGGCGTTCTTCTCCAGCAACCATGTTATCCAATTGAGTACTTACCTACATTTGATGTGTCTGGGTATGATAATGTTCTATTTGTCCTGTAATGTTAATCTACTAGGAAGCCTCATGTTAGAAATCTGCCTTTTCTTGCTTAATGGTTAGCCGAATTTTCATCATTTGCACTCTCTGTATGATGCCATCTGCTCATAAATATCATTACCTAGGGACCATCCACTCTCTGTATGATGGCATCTGCTCATAAATAATCATTACCTAGGGACCATCCACTTTCACTTCCTCCATTGGAAATTTTACTTGACATGATATGATAACTCGTTGCTAGTGCATGTAGATAAGTTTTCTGCATGATATATTCTTATTGCTTAAATAAGTTAATCATCACGGTGGTAATTTCTGCCAGGTTTCAGTTAAATGGTATACAATTAACCGACATCCAAATCAAAGAGAATGGGTTCTGGAGACTGTTTTAAGACAACAATTATCTAGTGCATGTAGATAAGTTTTCTGCATGATATATTCTTATTTCTTAAATAAGTTAATCATCATGGTGGTAATTTCTGTGCTAGATTTCAGTTAAATGGTATACTGTTAACCCACATCCAAATCAAAGAGAATGGGTTCTGGAGACTGGTTTAAGACAATAATTAGCCTAAAGAAAGCAAAGGAAGACAGATCAAAACAATCTAAGGTAAGCACTCCTCATAACTCTTTTCATTTGCACTGTAATGTTCTTTTTTCCAGCCAACCTCATTGAGGGGCCATGCATTTCGTGATAAGGAAGGCATCTGACAACTTTTCTGCTTTAATTTACCCTTAGAATAATTAGCTATTTCTCCATTTAATCAAATGGATGAAATAAATATGGTTATTGAAAGGGTGTGGAACATTTTTAATGGATAGCTATATATTCAAGTGTAAAGTGACCTTCCAAACATACCGTCCACGTGATTCCCTTTAGGGCACTTGTGTCTCCTTCTCATAACTTATACTATTATGTAAATTGAAATATCAGAAGAGTTATGTGCCGTCGTCGGGCGTCTATGTCGGGAGGTGTGTGCTCTGTTTATCTTATGTTTCTTATGTTTGTGTGTTGGTGTGTTATACTTCCATATGACTAATTGCAATATTACCTTAACACTTAACAGTCAATTGATCTGAATTTATTACCCCCATAACCCCATTAGAATTTTCAAGATCCATCATATTTTATTACTCCCATAATCCCATTAGAATTTTCAAGATCCATCAATAGAGGAAAGTAACTAACAACCATGCGGAATTAGGGACTTGAAATGAGGGAACATTTTTCCTTAATTGTTTTTATACCCTTGCTTTATCATGTTTGAAGAAATTTCTTAGGGAGTAGGAACCACGATGCGGATTGGCATAAATGTCCTTATACAATATTGAAATCCATAAACTGATACAATATTCTAGACCAATGCATTTTACCTTACTACTAAGTTTCTTGCCTTCTCCACTGGCTCAAATAACTCGTCAACATCCACTGGTCGCTTTTTATATTTTGTAGGGCATCTAGCAAGATCTGTCAGAATATCCGTACTTGAAAAATCTATATTAGGTGGTTAACAGTGAAACCATTTGATATAGTTCAGGGATTGGTGTGATGGATAGTGAATGATGATGTAAGAGAAAGATTGGAGACTTCTTGGCCTTGATTATATTTATGTCAATAAAAATCCAGTTCATTAGTGTTTATCCACTGTAATTGACCAAAAGATTCATCCATTAGAGAAAATCCATGAGCATGCAATTCATAGGAAGTTTTTTTTTTTTTTTTTTTGAAAGATAATTCATAGGAGTTGGAAACTGCCTCAATGTATCGTAGAGAGTTCATCATGAGTCAATCTTCATTCACATTATCATGGAGTGGTATAATCACCATAAGCATGAGTAAATTCTGTCGGTTTTTTACTGCAAAATGAGCACATGGTGCTGATTGTGAGTGGGCGGTAGGCCTTTTACGTGGTCCAGTAACTAGAAAAATCTGGGAGGTACTGATTAGGGGTGTTTGCTAATATTGAGTGACTGAGACTCCCAATTGTTGGATGTAAAGCAAAGAACCCTTCATTGACCATTATCCAATCATGTCCTTGTGTTGCTTGAGTGGGTGGGGGTGGTTAGAGGCCTGCTCCTCTAGTAAAAGCATAATAGTAGTGGGGCAGAGATAAGGAGATCGTGAGTGGAATCCCTCACTAAGGCTTTAGAATGCAAAATAGACATGACTATCTTATTTGGGTTTGTCATTGGGCCTTGAGGTTCCATCCCAAATCTTTCTGAAACTTTGCGCAAAAAATGGATGATACAAAATTGACAACGTGGAAAAGGAAGTTACTTGTCTTTTGTAGGTTGGATCTCTTATCTAGTTGACCCTCTCAAAACTTTCCACATATTACATGTCCCACTTCAGAACACCTAATATGTGCAGCGGAAAGATTGGAGAAAGTGAAAATGAATTGTTTATAAGAGGAAGCACGTGGAATGTAAGTACCACTTGATCGATAATTTTGAGAACTTAAAGTCATGGGGAAATGGTGGCTTGAGGATAGAGAACCTAAAAAGGATATGGCTTACAGGTAAAAAGTTATGGAGGTCTGGAGGACTGAATGAAGTTCTTAGAAGAAAATCATTGCGGAGAAGTATAGGGTTTGGGTTCCATAGCCCAAAAAAATATGGGGTTTATGGGATAGGCTGGGATTGGTAGTAAGTAGTTAGATGTGTTGCTTTGGGTGTAAAAATGCCAGTTACTATAAAATATATTGTAGATAAGTTTAAGGAACGTAGTAAGTGTAAGATGAGGGTTGGGTGTGGCCTTTTGGGTATAGTTCTAGGAGGATAATTTGTTGAGATTGAATGTCTTAAGAACTGTGGAGAGCTTGATCATGTGATTTGTAGATCAGAACACTCCAAGAATCTTGATCACGATTTCAATTTTAATGGAAAACCAAACTATAGAAAAACCAGACTAGTAACCTTTAATGGCATGAGCTTGTCTTCTTCTTTTGATTTTCCTTTTTTTACTCTTCTCAATTTTTTGGGGATTTTGTCCCACCTTGGAATGCTTGCAATTTCTCTGAGGGAGAAGCTTTCACTCCCACTCCTCCTTGACTTTGAATTTTGCTTGGAGAAGGGGTCAAGGCATGGAATTCTTATGAGAGGATGAGTAGCCTTAGTAACTACCAGCTTTGGTTGGGAAGCCTGAAGTTTCTCACCTCCTATTCCCTTCTCTTAGCGTTTCTCCACCTCTTGTTGCTAGGTATGGGTTATGAGAGCTATAGGTCCTCTCTCCTCTATTTATACTGGAGCTTGAGAGATAAATGCTTGGAGGTAGGGTCTACTTGGATTTAGCAACTCATGAGATATTTTCCAAAATTCTTAGAGTGTGGCCCTAGGTGTATGGTACTGACCTATAACACACTATCCATCCTAAGAGTCTTTTCACATCAAGGATTATCATATGTTTAGACTAATTAATCAAAGATAGCTAATATCAAAATATCTTTCCTTAATTTCATTCTACGTGCCTGCAATTCACTATCGGACCCACAAAGGGAAAAAAATATATGCTCCAAGCATGTTAATATGATTTGGTGATTGTAAACTTTGGTATTTTTTCCAATATAAGTAGATAAATAAATAATATTTTTGGGAAAGGTTTATCTTTGGAAAAAAATTCAGTGTGCCCACCTCTTTGTGATCTATGTCACAAATATCTCTGATATTTTCAAAATATAGCGTTTTTATCTCTACATTTTGATAAAACGATAAAATCCCGAACTAATCCCGAGATTTTAAAAAAAAATAGCAATATTTCATTTTTATCATAAAATATCGCGATAATATCCCGATATTTTTATATATTTTCTAAATAATTTATTTTTACCTTTTTTCCCGATATAAACCCGAAAAAAAATAAAAAAAGTAATATATCCCGAGATTTCCCCTTGCCGAGAAATTCCCGAGAACGACATTTGTGACATAGTTTGTGATCAAAGCATTATAATAATCGTAACCCATCTCCATGGAAATAAGTATATTAAGTAGAAGATTTTATATTAAAAATTTACGCACTAAAGTAGAACCTATATATGTACCCAAAACACTATGGTATTTCCTTTCTTAGAGATCACAATTAAGTGAATCAAAGTACATATAAGCATTATTTAGAGAGAGCCATAAACTTCTCAAGTCAGGTGACCAATATAATCTCTGAAAATAATATCATACACTAAGTCAACAGTAGTGCAATCAAGGTTTCCTTTCATTGACCATGCCAATGTGTGCACGTACCCGCACTCGTATGTGGATTGGGAGAACTGCTTTGTGATCGAGAATCATCACCATTATGCCACGTATGGCATCCAAAAAAGTTATTTGTCTCCACTCACCCGTAGTTGTGAGCCTATGACACTTTATTAGTCCACTAATTTAGAGAATCTACTCTCAAAATACTATCTATAGCATCCGATTATCTGCCATGCTCACAACGGATATAGTTTCTATCCAAGGAGGAGATCACGTGTGACCTTCTATTCTAGCGGGAGAGAGAAAATATTCTCATAATCCATCAGCAGAGGTCAAGTACTCCCAGTCCAACAAGGGAGAGACCCATCAGCCATATCATCTCAATCCCATAAGGAGAATATATAAACAATATGAATTTCTATAGAATGACAAACAATAATGAAATGAATTAATCATATGAATCAATGTATAGATGAGAAAGTGAAACTATTTTCTTTCCAATGGCACAATCACTAATAGGATGCATTTCATGATGTCCACTTGAGCTATATAGTTTAGTTAGGAATATGACGGCGGTGATTGGGGATTGTTTTGATAGAATAGGAGGATGGTATTTTGGTCTTTAATCTTTATAGGGAATGTTGATGACAATATATTGAGATTCAAGAGTTATTTCATTGTTAAAAGGAGTTCTATATTCCCTTTTTTTTTAATGGTTGCAATTTCATTCATAGAAAAGAAGTTCTATATTCCCTACGCAAGAATTTGAAAGGAGAGTCCCGATCTAGTATCATCACATAGAGTTTGTTAAGTTTACTTTTGTGGGGGCCACCCTTCTCTTTTGTTTATCTCGTGCCACCTATGGTAGTTCTTATTGGACAATGACAATTGATAAAGTTTTGGTACACGATCATCTTCTTGATAAAATCCGGATTTTGCAACCATGTGCATCATATGTAGAAAAGAGAAGGTGAACAACCATCCTATTCATTCATTGTGCAATGGCTCAATGGTTGTGGCATTCTTTTTCATCTTTCTGATGAATGCTAGTTGTTCTATCAATGGGTTGGTGATTTGTTTGAAGCATTACAGAGCAGCACCATCTGATTCAGAAGGTGTATTTGTGGAGAATTCTTCTGTTCTTGATGATGGAAGTAACACAACATTTTGAGATAGTGAGACAAAAGCAAGGAGACTAGTGAGCAAGAGAAAAAAAAAAACATGGTAATTCTGTGGTCGTCAGCGCGAAAGTAGCTTTTGGGTGTTAGATGTCTAGAACTTCATCACAATTGAGGGTATGCTCCCCATTGACGCGAGTTCAAATCCTCCCGCGCTTACCCGATGCTCGTGGTTTACGGGTGATTGCGCGCATCCGTAGGGAATAGTCCCGCCCTAAAAATTGGGGTCGGGATACCCTATGTCATAAAAAAATTGAGGGTAAATGGAAGACCAAGAAAGGAAACTAGAGCCGCCAGATGGAAGGATCCCCCAAGGGGCTTTATCAACTTCACTTTTTATCTGAGTTTGATTGGTGGTCAAAGTTCAATTCATTAAGTTTAGAGCTCTTAATTCCTTGAGGGTTGCTCTTCACCTTTGTTTATCCCGTGCCGCCTGTGGCAGTCTCATTGGATGATGACAATTGAAAAAAATTTGGTACCTGGTCATCTTCATGATAAAATTCAGATATTGCAAACACATGCATCTTATGTAGAAACTAGAAAGTCAACAGCCATCACTTTTTCATTCATGGTGCGATGGTACAATGGTCGTGGCAATTCTCTCGAATCTTTTTGGTGAATGTTAGTTGTCAGACCGAAAGGTTGGTGATTTGTCTGAAGTATGACAGAGCAGTACCTTTTGTATTAGGTGTATTTTTTGGAGAATTCTTCTGTCCATGATGATGGAAGAAAGAAACAGTGTTTTGATGTAGTGAGATGCGGGTGGGAGCCTAGTGAGGAAGATTAAAAAACATGTTAATTCCCAGGGCATTCGCAAGTAAGTATTGTTTAGGCGTTAGGCATCTATTCCTTCCTCACAATTGTGGGGAAGTTTTAGACAAAAAACCAGAGCCCCCAGACAGAAGGAAACACCAAGTGGCTCTATCAACTTCACTTTTTATGGGAGTTTGATTGGTGGTCTGGGTTTGTAGGATTTGCGGTTGTGACTTGGAAGTGGAACAATTCAGGAGAGGTTGTGCTTGTTTATTTGGGCCCTTAGGTTCTGAGGATTCAAATAAAGTTGAGGCTTGAGGACTTGGGAATCTTTCTATAGAAAGGGCACTGTTCTAATGCTCTTAGTTGGGCATCATTAAAAGGTTTCAGCCTGTGGAGGCTATCATATATCATGGACGAGATTAAGATTTTAGTGAGCAATGTTGATGTATCCTTTCATACACCCATTTAACGTGAAGCCATTAGTTGGTCGACTCTTACTAAGAATTAACAGTTAGGTACTTGCCAATCTCTGACCCTTTTGTATTTTAAATCTTTTCCTTTTCAAATTTCAATGGGATTATTTATAAAAGAAAAGGGTAAAAGGACCCTTTAGGGTTAGAGAAAATGATAAAGTACATCTAACAGACAAATATAGAAAAAAAACTCTATTTTTCAACCTATGAATTACTGATGATTATAAAAAATTTGCAATATTTTTCTGTCTTTGTTGCTCATATTTGGCTGGACACTATGAATGTTCTTTCTCTGTTATAGTATTTTCTATTTATATATCTTTTTCCTGCTGCTTCTAGATACTTCTCGGTTTGTTTTTAACTTGCCTGCCTTTCTTGCAAAAGTCTCCACATGTTGGCATCCTTCATGGTATTTTTATCTAACACTTAGTGAAGTAAGTGATTTATAACTAAGTGCTACAATGGAGCTCCTTACTTTGTTTCAAAGTATATAATAAGAAATGCTATTTTTCAATCTTTGTTTTCAATATATACACCTACATTCAATGGAACAGGAACCTTCAACTACTGGAAGATCAAATGGGTTCAAGTGGAGGTATCGTTCTCATAAGGGGTCCAATAAATTTCGCAATGGTGCTTCCAGTCAAAATCATAGGGTTCTTGGTATGCCAATCGAGGACATAGCAGCTACTCAGATTCAAACTGCATTTCGAGGCTTTCTGGTATATAATGGCAATCTACTCAGATTCAAACTGCATTTCGAGGCTTTATGGTATATGATGACAATTTGATAAGCATTATCTGCACAGATACTCTGTTCAAACGTTGACTTAACTCTCATCCTTGAATAATATCGCCATTCTTATGCGTATTATTAAAATTTTATTTTATAAAACGATTTTACTTTGCTTGTGGCCAGTAGGAGAAAATGGCTTTTCATATGTGAATGGTTTTCTCCCCTTTGGCTCGTATTTTTCTAGCTCTTTATTTTGTTAGAGGTGCTACATCCCTACTACAATAATCGATCTTGGGTTTCATTGGTGGCTTTGTAATGTGAGAACTTCCAAAAGGGCTTTGCAGGGAGAGGCTGAAGTCTATGGCTTCTCACTTTCTTTGCCACCATATGGGGCCTTTGGCCTGAAAGAAGAACATACTTCACTAGCAGGTGCATTTGCAATGTTTTTCAATTATTTTGGATTTGAGGAAGCCTTTTCCTAGCTTGAGGAGTGTATCGTCTTTTACCATATGAACGGACTTTTTTGGAACTTGTAACTTTTAATTACCATGGAGGGGTTAGTTTTAGTCATCTCCTCATCCCGTAAAATATTTATATCTAGCTGGATTTTTATTATAACAGTCGGGAAATCCAGGGCCTGCAGGATTTTGTGGCGTCTTTTATTGTTATTTTGTGGCGTCTTTTATTATGTTATGGCTGAAGGTGTTTTTTCTCTTCCTAGGTTCTTTACATGAAATATATTTAACAAATGCAAAAACTGAGTCATTTGCAAAGGGCCTTTGATCTCACCAATTTGTGCTGACTGTCAGTTTATTATTAAGAGCAGTAATTAACAACGCGGGACCAGACATTCACTTTCCTAGTGGGCTGGGTATATCATCTCAGTCAAGTCAAAAGATTTTTCTGTTGACCATATTCCGTAACTCCTCGGCAGTTTTGAGATTTTATTGACTTGCAAAACTGGCTCAGCTTTTCTGAATCAATGATTTACTGACAAGTTTAAATTTGAGTCAATCGGTTTAGCATTCACAATCGGTTGTCATAATCTTAAACGAACAGCGCCTAAACAATTACTTCTTCAATGTCGTCCGGTGGGCCAATCTGCATCCTGGTTTCTGTTGAGGCCATGGTTTTAAATTTAGGCTGAAATTTCGGTATTTCAGTTGGGACCGAAACCGAAATCGCCCAAACCTGAAATTTTGGCCTGAGTACCAAATTTTGTTCGAAATTTAGGAAAAATGTGATTTTTTAAGTCTGTTTACAAAATTTCGGTTTTGGTTATGTCCGAAACCGAAACTGAAATTTAAATCCACGGTTGAGGCTTGATGGGAGTTCTCGTGAAGGCTTCGATATTCTTAATAAAACTGCTGATGTTTTATTTGTGCATATGTAGGGAAGTGTACTACTTGGTTGTTTAGTGGCTAATTGTGGTATTTAGCTTCCAGAGTTTTGTATTGGAGTTAATCCTCATTATTATGTATCTTTTGTTTGCTATTGAATCATGGTATTCATCATCTTTTGAATTGATGCAACATATATGAATCCTTTCTTATAGTTGATCATGAGAGTTGACCTTTGTGAAATTACTTACTTGAACATTTCACATTCTTCTTGTAATCTTACTTGCGATATTTAAACAACTGTATGCATAAGTTCTAAATGGAAATGATTTCACCAATGACAGGCAAGAAAAGCTCTACGTCGTTTGAAAGGGGCAGTAAGATTGCAGGTCCTTACCCAAAGACATTCTGTTAACAAGCAAGCATCGACCACTTTGACCTATCTCAAATCATGGAACAAAATACAGGCCCAAGTCAGAGCTCGTCGACTTTGTATGGTAACAGAAGGCCACATTAGGCAAAAGAAACACGACAACCAATTAAAACTTGAGGCTAAGCTACATGACCTTGAGGTAAGAACATCTATTCTTTTGGTACCTAATTTAGCAATAATAATGTCGGAAGCTCTCTTCCTTAACTGGTGGAAGGGGAAGATTTAAAATCGTCTTGCTTTTAATATTGTTGTATTTTTAAATAACTAAGACTGTAGTTCACCTTTTATTGTATTATGCATTTGCTTCAGTATTATTAATTAAATGATCATTCATTTTCTATAGAAAATATTGATATGCCATGGTTGATGTTGATGTTTTTCTGAGTGTTGTATCTATCTTCTGCAGTCGCCAACTCTCTTTTTTGGAAATCCCAGTGGGTATTGTCACTTGCTTTTCACGAGCTTGGGAGCAGGCACCCTTGTGGTATTTGTGTGTCACATATCCACTATCTGGCAGTGGGATTTCCTTTTGAACAGAAAACATAGACTAATCCCCTACCTATGCAAATTTTAACACCTTGATCAGTAAACTAATTAGATTTGAACTTTATGTGGGGTATTTCTTTCCTGGACATTTATCAACAATTTGTACCACATAAATAATTCCCTATGCTCAATCCTTTTGCACCCATTTACTCTTTCATATTCATAGGCCACTTCATGCGGTTTCTTCAATTCTTCATGCCCCACTCACTTTTTGTGGGAAATTTTAGTATTCAATTGTTCTCGGTCACTAACAGTTAGTAGAGATTTCCATAGTTTTAAAACTCCCCTCGTCATCGTGGACTCCCCCGAGTCGTCTCCCTTCTCCCTTGGCCGCGTTCCGCGATTTGCCCTATAGAGTCAATAAAAACTCCCTTGACTCTCCCGAGTTATGACCACGTCAACTAAGTACTCAGCCGCATCAACTGCATTCTAGGCCGTATCTGCGCCGAGTCGGCAAGGATTTTTCTTCGGCCGCGCTCCGCGCTGCATCTGTGTTTTTAAACACTGGAAATATCTATTGAACACCTCTAAAGTAACATCTTTCAATTTATATCCTTCTTTCCGTCCCAGCACATGCATTGGGCACTAGAATCAAATTGTTACCATAATCCCAATGGTGCAAGCTGTTTCCTAAGTGCCAGGGCCTTGTGATTCTTGTTAGAGGATAAAAAGATTATTGGTTTGTATCCATAGGACTATTCCATTTCTTTAAGAATTGTATCTTGATTGCGCATTGAATTCCTTTCATTTGAGTTGAGCAAATCTCTTATGATGTGGCTGATCGGTGCAATGTAGCCCATCCTTTCATCCTCTCTTATAGTCATGCCTGCTGCCAAAGACAATGTCAGATCCATGGTTTTAAATTTCGACCGAAATCCGAAATTTCGGATTTCGGTGGAGACCGACACCGAAACCACCCAAAACCGAAATGGTCATTTATTTCGGGCTGAAATTTCGGTTTTTCCGAAATTTGACCCAAAAAATCTGTTTTTTTTTTTAAATTAATTTAATATTTCACCGAAATTTCGACTGAAATTACCAAAATTTCGGAAATTTTGGTAATTTCGAATTTTGGTAATTTCGGCCGAAATTTAATATTGAATAAAATATTAATTTCAATTTTTGTACCAGATTTCGACCGAAATTTCAAAATTTTGAGGTCCGAAACCACTACGGAAACCGAAATTTTAAACCTTGGTCAGATCACATGCATTCCTTGTAGCCACCAAGATGATTCAACCTGAGCAATAATTAAAGAACTTGAAAGAGGGCAATAAGATTCTGGAGAGCTGCAACAAATCAACGTGAGAGGATTGGAGCTATTAAAGACCTGCTTAAGATTGCACATTTGGGCATGCTAGGACCTTTTTCCTGAGCACCAAGAAACGCAAGGCTTATTTCAACTTCTTGCTGGAATTTGAGTTTCTAAAGTTCTAGACTTTTAGTAATGACAAAGTCTAGGTGCTGTGTCATGTACGGCATCATACGTTGGGCTACACAAATGTCCGGATATGATAGCTCTGTGGAAGTCCTTAAACACATTTTTTTCTTTAACTGCATATTCTAATAGGAGCACTGCTAGTCCCACTAGCATGAGTGGAACACATACAATACTAGAACTTATATTCACTGGCAAGATGTGACCAAGGTTTGAAGTATCAACTGTTGTGATACATATCGGCCGATTCCTATCAAATTTTGGGGGTTTGAATTGTATCGCCTTCCTTTACCATATTTGCAAAACATCGCGGGTGTATTGTGTATCAGCCGCCATGGAATTGATATTCATCCATCGGCATCAAGAGCATGTGGTTTCCACATTGAGTAAAAATGCAACTAGAATCCTTTTTCTTCACTTTTTTTTGGCATTTTTATTATTTATCACCATTTTTGTGAAGGACTACTCGTGAACCATAAAAAACATTCTTAATTCATGGCATAGGCATGTTTTTTGTGAGATTTGGTGTTCATTTATGCTTATTTTCTCATCTTTTATTTTTTGTATTTATCATCTTTTATTGTAGTATGTTTTTTGTTTCATGTTTGATGCTTCTACTGTTTTGAAGGTAGTTCCATCAACTTACACATCAGCTTGGTTTTTTTACTTCTACTTTACTTTTTTTTAAGTGATTACACTCCTGATTAATTTGCGTGCTCATTTAAGACAGGTCGATTCTTAACTCCCTGTGAGTTGGATTCACGTATCGATGGGCCTCATTACCCATTTTCGGTTACATCTGTTTTGTGCTTTTTCTTTAGGGGCGCAACTCGGGTTGATTTTTGGGAATTTTGGTTAAGCTTTTACCTTAATATCGTGTTGGGTTTGGGTTGATTCCAATTCATTTTTAGCAAAAGCTCAAACCTACCCAGCCGAAATTGCAACCTTATTTTTCCTTTTTGTATTTTTTTCATTTTTTTCATGCCTATTTTTCTTTTGTATATGAAATATGTATCATTAAAATACTTCTTTGCAAATGTGCCACTGGTGTTATTGTATTACTTATAGTCTTGTACCATTTATTCCTTCAATTGTTCACTTATTTGTAGATTTCTGGTTTTTGGTGTTGATTAAAAAAATTTACAGATGATCTAACAGGATGAGCCTGGTAAGTTTGCCTAAAAATAAAAGAAAATAGGAAGTTGTTGTGGAAACCATTTGTCTTTGCATTTTGCGACCATGAGACCCAAAAAAAAAAAAAGGTGTCTGATCCGCCCGATACAATATCGTTTTGGACATTGACTGGTATGCCAACCAATGTGGTATCTTCAATCTTGGACAAGTAGCCCTTTATCACAGTAGGAAATTGAGATCATCCCAATTTCAGAAAGTTAAGTCTTCTGCTTTCTAATTTATTTTGTCTTCTATGTAAGCCTCCTCTTTTTTTCCCCTTCTCTCATTGTCCATTTTTTTCTTGTGTGTGAGGGAGACCCATGTTTATCTGAGGAAGCTTTTTCACATATTGGTTCCTTTCCATTTCCAGCTCATCATTGGCTGCCATTTCATTTATCTTCATGATGTGTTCCCTTACACTGGCAGTAACAATATGACCATCCACAGGTGGAATGGTCTGGAGGCCCTGACACAATGGAGGAAATTCTCGCTCGGATACAACAGAGAGAAGTAGCAGCAGTTAAGCGTGAACGTGCCATGGCATACGCCTTTTCTCATCAGGTACGATCCACACTCCATCGCTTAAATGGAAAGGTGAAGAGGAACAACATTACCATGCGAATACCATTCAAAAATAATAATTAAAAAAAAACTAAAATAAAAATAATCATTACCATGTGAATCCTTTGGTTTGCAGTGGAGGGCAAACCCTTGGCAAAATCAGGGGCAAATTGCTTATGACTTTGGCAAAGGTGATTGGGGTTGGAGTTGGATGGAACGTTGGATTGCTGCACGCCCGTGGGAGAGTAGGATTCCTTCTCAGCCCATCGTCCCTAAGAAAGTTCAAAGTCGACAAACAAGCAATGCTGGTAAAGATACAAACCCATCTGCAACGAAAATCTCCATTTCAATTAAACCTTCTTCTAATGGGAAAGGGCCTACACGCCTAAGTGAGCTTGAAAAGGTCAAAAGATTATCTACTGAAAAACCAGTGACCCAAGAAGCGAAGAATAAGTCAGCGAGTGAATCTCCTCCCAAAGCCGTGGAAGCAAATATCACACGGGAACAGTCGGTTTAGTTATGAAGAATTGAAAAGATTTTGGTTTCTGCAAAACTATACAAGGCTGGACTCGCGACAATACAGTTTGCTGTTATGTGCTGTTTGTTTCATGTTAAGATAACACAAATCATCTCAGCAGAAGGGTGTTTTGAAGTTGATTTGATTGCAGAAGTTGTTGTAAGCTTTGTTTACTTCTTTTCTTATTGAAATGGTGTGAATGTATATGGTTTTCTGAACTGGTTGCCATTTAAGGTGCAGAATAAAACAAGCTCATTGTGTAATTAGCCTGGTCAGGCATATCTCTATTTATTATGTGAAGTGTAGTAAATGCATTAAATATGTTGAGAAAACGGTTCCTACAAATATGTGTAGATAAGTTCTCTACACACTAGCTTAAAATACAGTGGGGGCCACATTATTTGGTGATCCAAACCATTCATTTTTAAGGCCCTCAGATAGATAGGGTGTCCACAAAAAATCAGATCCATAGGATCATCCCAACCCTACGATTTGTGGAGGTAAAATGGATGTCTTTAAACCTTCACAAATTAGTCCATTTTTTGCCTCCACAGTTCGAATGGTTAGGATGATCCTATGGATCTGATTTTTTGTGGACACCCTATCTATCTGAGGGCCTTAAAAATGAATGGTTTGGATCACCAAATAATGTGGCCCCCACTGTATTTTAAGCTAGTGTGTAGAGAACTTATCTACACATATGTGTAGGAACCGTTTTCTCTAAATATGTTTTCATTGAAGGACGTTCTAAAAATTAAATATAGGGGATTGATATCTGCACTCCCACTTTTTTTATAATGGCACTCTTCTCCTGAACGCTTTTTTGCTGATAGCTTGTGGAATTGTAACAGCCTTTAATAGCTAATTAGAAACGTGAAAATGAAAATTAGTGCCATTACTCAAACAATGGAATGCACATATCATCTCCCAAACTATAAGTAGCTAGGATTTTTTTAGGAAATGATATATCCGCCCCTTTTGATCACCAGGAACACCCCCATTCAGTGTATCAATGACTAAAGAGGGGTTGTTGTACTCATATCAGAAGAATTCAATGCCCCCCTGATTGCCACAAACACTGACAGGGGGTGTTCCTGGTGATATAAAGGGGCGGATACATCACTTCCCTTTTTTTATATTAGTATTGCGAGTATAGTGCGAGCGCCAACTGGTCGGCGAATTGGGTTTGATTGAATTATCTTACTGAAGGTCACTGAACTTTCTACTCTTAGATCAGCTGAACAGAGACATCTTTGGTTTGCAACCACAACAATGATGTATTTTGCCTTGAAATGATAGATAATTATGAGCAGTTTGAGAGAGTATTTGCAAAAACTGAACCCATCTATATTAATGTGGGAAATCATATTTTCACCCTCCTCCCCAGCATTTCCAACCCCCATGCTTCTCTATTTCTCCGAAAATTACTCCATTTTCAGGTAAAAGACAACAAAAGAGGTGAACTGTATCCATTGCTAAGAAAATACAAACAAAAGGGCGTGGAAATATCATTCCCCTATATCGGCAACCACCAGCGACAGCTCTTCATTATTTACTACTACATAAAGGCCGATACTCCCAATGGCCGACATTTGTACTGGTGTAGTGGTGTTTTGAGAACTATAGGGAAATGGTACCCTACTTCCAGTCCAAAGTATTTAATAATAAAGAGTGCCATTATCAAAGCATGGGTATATTGCCATTTATTTTTCCCTTTGGATAACCGAGTAGGGTGGGTGGCCATATTTATTGATAGTTAATCAGGAACCTCCACGCATAACACTGTTCAAAACTGAGAGGTCTCTTAAATTTGAGAATTTATATGATGGGTGGCCGTGAAAACTCGTGAAGTCTAAAAAAAGTAGGTACGGCCCACTTTTTTCGATGATCCTAGCCCTCCGATCGGTAGAAGATTCCACAAATGATTTTTGGAAATCTCCATATTCAGATCAGTTTAGATCGGAGGGTTAGGATCATCCTATGGAACTGATTTTCGGGAACCTATTTAAGTTGTGCCCAAACGGATGAACGGTTTGGATCATCGAAAAAAGTGGGCCATACCTACTTTTTTTAGACTTCACGTGTTTTCACGATCACCCATCATATAAATTCTCCTTAAATTTAAGCTCTTTTTACCCATTAACATTTCCCACTTTCAGTATCCTCTCTTTCACCTCCCATCCTTGTTGCTTTTGCCATGATATTTTACTCTCTGTCCTGTGATTAATATTGGGTAAGGAACTTGGGATCATGTGATGTACAAGTGCCAACTGTCTGACTACTTTGCACGAATAGATTAGCTTGAGAGGTGGTGAGCCATCACATCATCGTGTAAGATCTCAAAATCAACAGCCTGTTTACCAAGGAATCTCCACCACATCCTTCTCTCCGCTAATCATGCAGAAATTTAGTTCATATTTGTTGGGGGGTTCCACGGGAATGCAGAGATCACACATTGGAAAAGTGAATCATGTGGATATGGGCTTACAAGGACTAGGGAATCAACAGCCTGTTTAAGGGCTAGCTTTAAGGGTGAGTTCTACTAGGGTCCCCAACTAGTGGTATTAGAGCCACGGAATGAATGCATTATAACTCTTGTGTGCCCTCGAGGATGCAAAAATGTACCCTCAAGGATGGAGAAAAACTCCCTCATGGTTCCCACATTGCCCCTGCGTGGAGGGACGAGATTGTCCGCGTTGCTTTCATACGAAAGCCAAGATCCCACATCAGAAAAGTAAATGGATGGGCTTATAAGGACTTTCGCACCCTCCCCTTAACCGCTAGCTTTCAAGGGTGACTTCTACCCAACAAAAGATGTTGAATGACCCAACTCCAAAATATATGAAACTAGTAACGGAAAGGATATACATCATCCACTGTTTCTGCGGATCAACGAGTGACATCAAAAGGAAAACCAGGAATTGCACATTTTCCTTTTTCTGTCCGGTTGTGAAGAGGGCTTTCAAAATTGAACTGGATCAGCTGCACAGCTAATCTAAACGAGAGTATCAGATGACCCAAAATGAGTTTGGATTGGATCCGGGGTTTTTTGCTAGATTCTGGGTCAACCCAAATCACTTGGGTCCTTCTAGATCAATCGGAAAGAATACATATGATTTCCATCAACTGTGGGAAAATGGTAGAAATCAAATGAACAAATCAAAAATCTGTTACAGAATGCAAAATGTTGAGAGAGAGAGAGAGAGAGAGAGCTTGGTTTCAAATTTCCCAGTTCCAGTAGAGACAGGCCGACGTTTGTTATGTAACGATGAATTTTGTTTTGATTTATAAATAATTAAATAACACCAACTCTAACAGCTTGAGCTTTTGGAGTAATTTGGTTGTTTTACAAGGTCTCAGAGCTAAGGTCCTGGTCCAAAACTAAACAACTCCTTGATATCAGAGCAATGCTTTTGGAGTAACTGGTTGTTTCACATAGTATCAGATCCATTGCCTCACCACAAGCTTCACGGCAAGTCTTGGGTTCAAAACCAAACAACTCGTTGATATTAAAAATCCATGTGTACGACCAACCCAAATGAGAGAAAGATGGCCCACACTTGAGGATGGTG
This sequence comes from Tasmannia lanceolata, assembly GCF_043159265.1. Lineage (NCBI taxonomy): Eukaryota > Viridiplantae > Streptophyta > Magnoliopsida > Canellales > Winteraceae > Tasmannia > Tasmannia lanceolata. Next base: position 46,465,103 of record NW_027518692.1, read on the forward strand.
GTGTTATGTGTACGGCCAACTCAAAAAGAGAAAGAGAGGCCCACACTTGAGAAGAGTGTCGAAGTATAAATAATTAGATAACACCAACTCTAACAGGTTTGGCCCTGTTCGTTTAAGATTATGACAACCAATTGTGAGTGCCAAACCGAATATTGGACTCAAAATTATGTTTAAAATTGAGTCCATTAATTAGTTCAGCACTCCCAATCAGTTGTCATAATCTTAAATGAACAGGACCTTAAGCTTTTGGAGTAATTGATAGTTTCACAGTAAGGCTCAACCAAACAAGGAATACCAACAGCTAGTTTCAAAATATTAACAGACAAGAGGCCATCTAGCAATTTTGATAACTCAAGCAATTGCTAAAGAAAAAGAAAATGCTACTAAAGCTCCGGACTAATCTAATTCCTGTCCTTGATTACATTCTCTACCATATGAAAAGCAAATATAATTGAAATAAACTACTAATAAACATGCTTCTACTTCTGCTATTTGGAGACAGTGACTTCATCTTGCCCCCTTAGAGAATGAATTTTTAAATATGATAGAGATTTAAATATCAAATCTCACTATCGTTTGAAGGAAGTGAATGGAGGCACAAAAAGTCCCATGGCAACTAATCCCATGACATAACCAATAAGCCCACTTCTCTTGGAAAAAGACCATTCCTTTCCATTAAAAGACCTCTCCTTTCTCTTGTCTTGGACATGAAAACAACAGAAAGCTACAGAATTCCAAACACAAACTAGTAATTCAATTTTCTTTGTTCTGTTTCAGTTACTGTTGCTAAATTTTTTGATAAACAAGTATACCCAGTTGGGCAAATTGTAAGCTTTTGTGGAACAGAAGACAATGAAATTTCTCCCTTTTAACAGTAGCCAAAATGGAATGTCACAACATCAACAGTAGAAACAAAATCCAAAAAGATAAACAAGAGCTCGGAGAACCGTCCAAAACATAATTGGAAAGAAAAAAAGAGCCATGGAAAGAAAAACCTGGTGTCACAGATTTTTTTTTTCTTCCTATGGCAAAATACCATTGGAGTCAGTAACCGAAATCAATCACTTCTTCATTCCAATCTGTCTGCAAATGCTCCTTCTCCACAAAGAAAGAGAATTCTGATAAATCAACAGAGAGATATCAGAAGGATTGAATTCAAGACAGACTAATAGTATAATTTGGAAATGGGTGTTAGTGAATACTGATCATAAGGATTGAATTCAAGCAAGAGTAATATTAGAATTTGAAAATGGGTGTCACTGATCATACCTGGTAGAGTGAAGATTTGGGTTTTTTTTACTTCAACGGCGAGGATCAGAGGACGAGGCCGACGATTTATGGCCGGCGACGTCGTGCTCTTCTTCACCTTGAATTCGTGCGGGGATTTGGAAGCCGGAGAAACTCCCGGCGGAGGCATATCCGAAGCCAGATAAGGACGCAGGCGTCTGGTGATCGGAAATCTCCGCCGGCGGGTCCGGCCAAGCACGAAAGGAAGGTGTGTTACTGGACTGAAGGGGTCCCCTCTGTGAAAATAACTGGTTCTGCGCCGGAGGAGAATTGAAGGTGAATCCTCCAGCGGAATCCGAAGCATTCCAAGCAACCATTCTCTGAAACTGACCAATATCTGACTGTTGTTGATAATGCTGATGATCAGCGTAGAATGTGGGGCCGGAGAAAAGGGTTTGGTCGTGGGAAGGTGGGTGGTGAGGGAGGAAGATTGGGTCTTGGAATGAGTGAAGAGAGAGACGAAGATCTTGGGTTCTAGATGGAGGAGTCTTGGAAGAAGGAATAGGACTAAATTTTCTCTTAGAATCATAAGCCAACGTGTTCTCAAAACTGTCCTGTAGACCATAGGGTGCAAGAACCGTATCAATAGAAGCAGAGGATGCTAAAGGGAGTAATAAGGTTGTAGGATTGTTCTGAAAACCGAAGGCGAAAGCCCCCGGTTCGGTCTGGACCGGATTCTTGCTCGAAACGGGGGCGATTTCAGAATGTGCATCTTTTATAGGGTTAGAAGAAGTAGGTTCCCAAGCGGGGAGCTCGGCCAGTTCATCAATGGCGGATTTGGCCTTCTTGATGAGCCAATCAACGGCTTTGCTCGGCCGATCGTATCCGAGCCGGTCCTGAACATCGTAGAATTGGATAGCGGTATGGGCCGAGAGTCGGACCCTCCGGTCTCTCGGACCCTTGGCTGTACAGACCTTACTGTGACGGTCTTTTCGGCCCATGGATCTGACAATGTGGCCTCCTTCCACTTGTACTATCTCCCCTCGCCCTATTGTTGTTTTCTTCACACCCATGTTTTGATTCTCCCCCATCCTTTTAAATCGCGCATATTGAAACCCTAGTTCTTCTTCTTCTTCTTCTTTGCTTCTTTCTTGGCTTACTTTTAGAATCGGATTCGGATCCGGACGCTTGTTCCTCTTTTCCTCTTCCAGCTTTCGATTTCTTATACTTTCTCTTACTCTGTTTCCTCTTTCCACACCTCTGATACCCTAAAGGCCTTGCCATCAACCACCTCAATTTCCATTACCAAAATATTAAACAGATAAATTACCCTTTTCCCTATCCCATCTAATATAGGGATAACATGTTCTCTCTCTTTCTCTCTCTCTGCAAATCTGTAATACGGTAAAACCCAGTTCTTTTACAAGCAAAGCAGAGAGCTACCTAAATTCTTCAAATTTGAAAAGGGGCTTTTACTGAAAACTCTGAATCCGACCCTCTTCCGCTTCACATTTTAGAAACATGAAGAAAGCGAGAGAAGGATAAAATCCAAACAAAAAAACCAAGAGGAGAATAGCAGAGATAGCATCAAATAAAGAAGACAAAAGAAGAATAACAAAGTAAAAGAAAGAGAAGAGTCCCAAGGAGGTAGTCCCAAGGAGTTCCGTCTCGGCCTATCAGAGCCGTTGATTCCTCTGCACGGTGTGGCAGAATCGGGCCACAACTCAGAACCACTCTCCCTCCGAAAACCCCATATTCTCTCTCTCTCTCTCTCTCTCTCTCTCTCTCTCTATATATATATATATATATATATATATATATATATATATATATATATATATATGAGAAAACGGTTCCTACACATATGTGTAGAGAGTTTTCTACACACTAGCTTAAAATACAGTGGGGGCCCACAATGTTTGGGTGATCCAAGCCATCCATTTTAAAGGCCCTCACATAGATAGGGTGTCTACAAAAAATCAGATGCATAGGATCATCCCAACCCTACGATTTGTGGAGGTAAAATGGATGTCTTTAAACCTTCACAAATTAGTCCATTTTTTGCCTCCACAATTCGAATGGTTAGGATGATCCTATGGATCTGATTTTTTATGGACACCCTATCTATGTGAGGGCCTTAAAAATGAATGGTTTGGATCACCCAAATAATGTGGCCCCCACTGTATTTTAAGCTAGTGTGTAGAGAACTCTCTACACATATGTGTAGGAACCGTTTTCTCATATATATATATATATATATATATATATGAGAAAACGGTTCCTACACATATGTGTAGAGAGTTCTCTACACACTAGCTAAAAATACAGTGGAGGCGCACATTCTTTGGGTGATCCAAGCCATCCATTTTAAAGGCCCTCACATAGATAGGGTGTCTACAAAAAATCAGATCCATAGGATCATCCCAACCCTACGATTTGTTGAGGTAAAATGGATGTCTTTAAACCTTCACAAATTAGTCCATTTTTTGCCTCAACAGTTCGAATGGTTAGGATGATCCTATGGATCTGATTTTTTGTGGACACCCTATCTATGTGAGGGCCTTAAAAATTAATGGTTTGGATCACCCAAATAATGTGGCCCCCACTGTATTTTAAGCTAGTGTGTAGATAACTTATCTACACATATGTGTAGGAACCGTTTTCTCTATATATATATATATATATATATATATATATATATGTTCGAGACGAGCTTATTTTTTCTTCTTAAGATCCTAACACGAACGCATAAAAACAGAGGCTCGTTTCTACGCCACTGTAACGACTCTCTCTCTCTCTCTCTCCCTCGTTAGATCCCTAGCCCGTAGATAGCGACTCCTTTACAGCTTTTGGTTTTTTCTCTGCTTCTTGTATTGCTTTTTGAAAAGAAACGACATCAGCTCTTTCCTTGTTGCCAAATTAACCCTATCTATCTCTCTCTGTCTCTCTCTCTGCAAAAAACCAACCGACCTTTTTGCATGCTGTTTTTTTCTTTTTAATTAAACACTAGCTCCTTGACTCTTATTACATTACTAATATATCACCCAGTTATTTTAATTTTAACCACCCATCTCTTTTAAATTAGGCACACTCATGATTTTAGCACGATCCTGATCGTTCATTAACAGCTATTAACTTATGATAAATTAGTTTATTCTCACACTTCCAGCCAGTCCTCGTTTAACTTGAATTTAGATCCATTTTTGGTATGGGTGCCTATAGATCCACTTTGGATTGGGTCCACTTATGTCTTGTTCACAATCTATTCAAATTTGTTATCGGTCGGATTGGATTGAGAGTGTTCTAAGTCACAATCCATTTCAAATTGGACAGTCCATGGAAATCTCATTATAGGTCCTACTTGCATCATACATAGTTAAAAATTTTAGAAGAAAATGAGGTGAAATTCCCTCGGCAAAGATCCCGTAACTTGCATGCTGCTCCCGTGTGGATGGGCGAAATTGTCCACGTTGCTTCTGCGTGGAGGGGAGATTTTTTGGGGTTCCACCCAAAAGCAAAGATCCCATATGGGAAGAGTGAAGAGGTTTGGATAGGCTTATAAGGGCCTCGGCACCCCTCCTTTCAATGGCTAGCTTTTAAGGGTAAGTTCTACCCCGGTCGTAACAACACCTCTAATCATTTGTCATGAGCTACCCTATATAAAAACTTATCATAATATCATGTGCCTTCCTTTATACTTTTCTTTAGTTCTTCTTTCTTTGGTTTTCGTAGTTTCTGGGTTGGTAACTTGGTATAACTTACAATAATGATTTGTACAAATAAATAAATTTTATAAGGGAAGTGATATATTCGCCCTGTTTTCTACTTGGGACAGACCCTTTAGTGTAAAAGAGTAGTCATAGATAGACTTGAGCGGGCTGTCCCAAGTTTAAAAAAAAAGGGCTGAATATATAATTTCCCAATTTATCAATAAACAAAGGACAATGATATCTGCACTTCCTAATTTTTATAGTACCATACTAAACTTTATATACTTTACAGAACACCTTTTCAATTGTCTGCTGATAGTGTAAGAAATTATTGAATCCTTTGCTGATAAGAAAAGGGAAATGATTATGATAGTGGCACACTGGCACTGGTTTTTTTTTTTTTTTTTTCTTTTATACTTTTTTGATTAATTGTTAAAGGTCATTCAAAAGGCTATGAAAAGCCTATTAGAAAAAACACTTAAAAAAATGAGGGGTGCCATTATCCAATCAGGGAAGTACGGATAAAAATACTTTAACAAAATGAGGGACGTCATTGTCAAAACAAAGGAAATACGAATATTATTTCCCTAAAAAATGTTTAAAATGTGTTGAAGTAATTGGAGTAATTGGTTGTTTCACATGGCAAGAGTCATTGCCTTAGGATAGGTCCTCGGTTCCTCAGTTCGAAACCCAGCAACTCCTTAATATTAAAAATCCACGAGTATGAACTCAAAAGAGGGGTCACACGTGCCACGTGTACGGCCAACCCGAAAAACATTGGGGCCACATGTGAGGGGGAGTGTTGAAAGATAAATGATTAAAAAACATCAACTCTTAAGTCTTTTTTTTTTTTTTTTGCTCGGTAATTTGGGGTTAGGCAGACCCCCACCAGCTATATTAATTAAAACAAAATTACAATCTTTGATAAGCCATGCCGGAGAAATCTTCCGATACAATGTTTAAAAGCTCATCAGGAGCTAAACAAAGAGGGATTGGGTCCCCTTTACAAATACAGTTTGGTTTAGATAGGAAGTCAGCAGCTCTGTTGCCCTCTCTCCAAATGTGAGTTAGAGTCCAGCGGTCAAGAGAATTGAGGATGGTTCTGAGTTTTTCAAGGGAAGGGATTTTCCTCCAAGGACAAGGCCACAGGCGATGAATAACCATGACTGCAAGGAGAGAGTCAGATTCAATCCAAAGATTCTTAACAGGAAGTTGGCAGGCAAGGATGACTCCATGAAGAATAGCTTCAAATTCTAATTCCTGAATTGGGAGAGGCTCACAGTTTACAGAGAAGAAAGATAGAATGGTCCCCAAGTGGTCCCGGAGAAGGCCACCAACCGAGGCAGAGCCACAAACAAGGGAGGCATCAGAATTCAACTTAACTTCAGATTCAGAGGGGGGCACCCAGTGACAGAACTTAGCTTCTGGGGTTTTGCTGACCAGAGGGAGATTGAAAATTTTCGCAATTTTGCAATTTTCTTCAGAGGTTTCGTCTTTCAGATTTAGAGAGAGAATACGAGACCTCGAAGTGCTGATAATTCTGCTAAGAAGGATCCTTTTGTGAGTTTTTTTGTTTTCAAAGAGTCTCGCATTTCTTTCTAGCCAGATTAGGTAGATAGAAGCCGTGAGAAGAATTCGGGTTAGAGAATATGTCTGCCCCTTCTTCTTGAATTTATTCCTGATCCAGCTTTCCTCATCAGAGAGCGATTTCTTTTGCTTCTTCCTAACAGAGATGCAGCGAAGAATCCAACGCCAAATCCAGGCCGAATAAGAACAGTTGAAGAAAAGGTGGTTGGTACTTTCCGGAGCAGAATAGCAGAGGAGGCATGAATGGTCTTGGTTGGGACCGAGGAAATGGAGTTTATCTCTTGTGCAAAGTTTATCTTGCATTGCTTGCCAAGAGGTGATGCTGAATTTCGGGGTGTGCCCTGCAAACCAAATGGTCGAAGTCCAAGGGGGTTTAGGATTAATAGTCCTGATGGAATTCCAGGCACTCTCAAGCCTGAAATGACCATCAGATTCTGGCTTCCATATCGGATAGGTCAAGACAGATTCAGAGAAGAGACCAGAATCAATGACTTTCTTAAGATCAAGGAGATGCGGATGCACATGAATCATGTCCCACCACCCTTGAGATTTAGCGTTGTCAATGGTAGCCTTCAGAGGGATGAAATTAATGATAGAGCCAAATGAAGACTGGGAGACGAGGGGTCCCTTCGGATGCCATGGATCCGTCCAAAATTTGAGAGGAGCCCGGGATCCAACAATGTAGCATACGTGCTTGGAAGCAAAGTCTCGAGCATTCAAGATACTCCTAGCTGCCCAAGAAGGAGAAGCAGGCATAGGGAGGCTCCAGAAACTTCGACCTCTTATGTATTTCCGATCAAACCATTTAACCCAGGGAGAATCTTTCAAGGATAAGATGCGCCACAGTTGCTTAATCTGGGAAGCTAAGTTCAAATCAGCCAATTTTCTAATCTCTAATCCACCTTCAGATTTGGGGCTGCAAATTGTGTTCCAAGACACTGGATGGTAAGTTTTCTCAAGCTTGGAACCAGACCAGATAAAGTCCCTGAGGATTTTCTCTATTTTGTTGAGAGTTTCTTTGGGGATATGAAAGGCGGCAGACCAGTAGACTTGATAAGTGGAGAGGACAGACTTGACCAACTCAACTCTTCCAGCTCTAGAAAGAAGACGAGTGGACCAAGAGGAGATCCTTTGCCTTATTTTGTCAATGATGGGCTGACAATCCCGAGAGGAGAGCCTGGAAGTAATTAGAGGTAAGCCCAGGTATTTGATGGGAAACTTCCCTTCTTCAATCTTGAGGGTGTTGCAAAGAACTCTCTTGGTACTGTTTTGGATACCTGCAAAAAAAACTTCACTTTTGTTGGGGTTAAATTCTAAGCCAGAGCATAATTTGAATGAAGCGAGGCAATTAATGATCCCAGCAGCAGAAGTTGAGTTTGGGTTTGCATAGATCATAACATCGTCAGCAAAAAGAGTATGGCTGATAGTGAGGTCTCCTTTGGAGAAGGGGGAAGAAATAAGGCCCTGGGCATGGAAGGAGGAAAGGAGACAGGAGAACATCTCCATAACAAAACTAAAGAGCAAGGGGGAAAGAGGATCTCCTTGCCTAAGACCATTGGAAGATCTGAAGAAGCCCCGAGGGGAGCCGTTTACAAGGACCGAAAAGGAGGGAGAAGAAATACATTCATGAACCCATTTGCACCAGATCTCAGGGAAGCCTATTTTGCTCATGAAAGTGAGCAAGGAAGAACGATTAACACTATCGAAGGCTTTTTTGAGATCCATTTTAATGCACATGGCTTTTTCCTATGAAAATTATGGCAAAGATCATGGGCAATGAGAATATTGTCTTGAATGCTCCTTCCTTTGATAAATGCAGATTGAAAGGGACTAATGAGCTTATGCAAGATGGGTTTGAGTCTATTTGCCATCAGCTTGGTAATGACTTTATACAGGAAATTGCAGAGGGATATTGGCCGATATTTCTCAGGAGAGCTAGCATCAGGAGATTTGGGTAGCAGAGAAATAAAAGTTGCATTAAGCTGGGGGAGAATCTTGCCTTTATGGAAGAAGAATTGGATAGCCTTAACAACATCCGGGCCGATCAAGTACCAGAAAGCTTGAAAGAAGCGGCCATTGAAACCATCAGGACCCGGGGACTTATTTCCATCAGAGTTTTTAATGACATTCCAAATGTCTGCAGCAGAAAAAATTTTTGTTAGCTGCAAGGAGTCTTCTTCAGAGAGGAATCTGGAAGGAGTAGGAATGGTGCTGGGATGAGATGGAAGGTCAGAATCTGCCTTGTTGAGGAGGGATTTGAAGTAGGCAACCATCGTATCAGCAATCTCATCAGGGTTGGTAGAGATGGATCCATCGGCAGTGACAGTTCCTTGGATGGAATTCTGATTTTTTCTGGCTTTCATAGCAGTATGGAAGAATGCAGTGTTGGAATCACCCAGATTCAACCACTGAATTCTAGATTTCTGTCTGAAGAAGGCCTCTTCCTGATTAGCAGACTTGACATATGAATCCTTAATGCGATGTTCTTCTTCTCTTAAAGCTTGGTCGAGAGGGGATATAGCAATCTGAGCTTGAATAGCCTCAAGTTGATGCCTTTTCCGAGGGGCTTCAATGTCAATTCTGCCAAACACATCACGGTTCCAAATTTTAAGACAATCTTTCACTTCTTTGAGCTTTTGGATAACAACGAAAAGAGGGGAGCCTTTAATCTTCTTACTCCAGGCTCTTTCCACTACTTCGAAAACTGAGAGATCATCGAGCCACATAGAAAAAAACTTGAACGGGATTTTGGGAATGTGGGATGATTGGGTAAACTGAATTATGATTGGGGTGTGGTCTGACAGCCCAGGTAAGAGATAAGAAGCAAAAGAAGAGGGATATTGGAAGAGCCATTCTTCATTTACAAGGGCTCTATCAAGCCTTCTGCATTTCCAGTTATCGTCATTCGACCGGTTGTTCCAAGATAGTGTTTGGCCAAAAGATCTAAGATCTGCGACAGAATTGCAATCGATCCAGGAGTTGAAGTCTTCCAAATCACGAGCAGAAGGGCCAGTACCCCCAAGAAATTCATGGGCGTACCTGATGATGTTAAAATCTCCTAAAACAATCCAGGGAAGAGCAGAGTGAGAGGCAATAAGGGAAAGTTGGCTCCATAGAGTTCTCCTTCCAATACCTCTGTTAAGGGCATAGACAGAGGTCACAAGAAGGGAGGTATTGGTTTGAAGGAAACGAACCTCACAATGCATTAGCTGCTCAGCTTCTTGGATGATTCTGACATGAACCAAATTGGGGTTCCAAATGATCCATATCCTACCTTGATCAGAATAATTATAATTGGCTCGGTGGTTCCAACCGTTGCAAATCTCTGCCATATATTTAGAGACTTTTTCTTAGTATCAGAGGGATTTGGAATATCAGAGGGCTGGGAACCAAAAACAAGAGAAAAGAAATAAGTGTCCTCATCCGAAAAGAAAGCCTCCCATTTCTTAGTATCCTTGAAACTCATGCCCCCATTCAACTCTTAAGTCTTAACAGCTTAAGATTGATTAACCTTTTAGAGTAATGGTTTTGTTTCACGAGATGAAGAGAGAAGTGTCGTTATTAAAACAAGAGAGTGCGGGTATCACTTCCATGTGTTTTCGTAAAGGGTGGCATGGTAATTTTCTCTAGACAATGAGCCCATTTTTGTGAAGCTACCCTCGGCGTGCAATGGTGTGGTGCCCCATGAGTCGGTCAGTTAATGTTACGGAAAACGACGTGACGCGCTTTGAGATCATGCGGAATGACGATAATGCCCCTTCTACGGTTCTACCTCCTACGTTCTTCGTTTGTACAGGCTGGAATGACTGCCAGCTCCAAAATGCTTAAAACTCACATGATTGACAATTGATTGGAAGAAAATTTGATTGATTTATTTTTTCACGTGAATATGGGAAAAAAATGATCCTTCAGAGTTATGAGGGAAGGCTACTATCAAATCTCTAATAAGAAGCTTTAGCTCTGCCCCGCACACTATTTTTAACTTAGCAGTAGATGACATATTAGAATAGATCAGATCTTGACCCTTGATTGTAAGGGAATCTTATCCCTTGATTGTAAGGTTGGTAAGATTAGGTAGTTAATTTTAAGGTTACATATGATGATAGTATTGAAAGGGAATCTTATCCATTATGTTGATATAATTGTTTTCTAGTTCATCATGTTTGTGAATTGAAAATATAGTTTCCTCCTTAAATTTATACAAATGGTGACATAAATTTAGAGATTATTGGTGTGAATATTTGTTTTATTTTGTACAATCTTTAAAATTAGTCACTATCCTACGCTAAAAAATAAAAACCTGACCCGACTCAGTCCAACCCGAGAAACCATATTGGGTAGGGTCGGGTTTACGATTCTCGAGTTTACTATAAAAAATTAGGCCCGACCTGAGATAATTTCGCAGGTAGGGTAAGGTTTTGGAAAACCGACCCGAGTTGCAACCCTAGTTATTTTAGATTAAGAAACTTGGATTACGATGATCTTCCCAAATCTTATCATTATCTCTCACTATATTTATCTCTGTATTGCTTTATATAAGCATTGGATATTGTTAATAAAAATCAACGAAGTTTAACAAATCTCTTACTTTACATAGTATTATAGTAGTCAATTCCGAACCAAGCTACTGTGCTCTTTGGCGGACGGCGAGATTGGCCAGCTGCCGGGCCATGATAAGCCTGAGTTTCTTTTAATCTCGCATTGACTTAGTAACATTGAAGCTCTTATGCTTTAGATGAAAGGCACTTTTCTCGCCCTTCTTCTTCTTCTTCTCACCTTGGGGAGCCCTACCACCGCTCTTTAGATTGTCAATCCCCACTTCGGGCATCATTAATTAACGTCTTGACATCTCATTAATGCTATCACCATTGCCAGCCCCTTGTTGGAACCGGTCCGTCAACCCTAACCTTCTAATGTTCTTTCTAGAATAACTAATTCATAGCCAGTGACCTTGCATCGTACATGTCCAACCTCAGATGAGGTGCGTGCTAGAAAGGTTGCTCTATTAAGTTGAGGTGTCTCAATTCCTTGAGATGCGTACCGGAGAGTAGTCTAGATTTCATGACAATCGGTACCCAAAACTGACTATGATGACTTGCCCATCAAGGCTCATCTTTTTTCCATTGAGGCCCTGGTCAATAGCAACCCATTTCTTTGAAGATTAGTACCTAAAACTGACCAATAATGACTTGACAATCGAGGCTTGGTTCCCTTCTAACCCATTGAGGTAATGATTTGTTATGATCTATTGGTTTATATGAGCCCTCTTCGCATCTCATCAAGAGAGGGATACATTCTTCGACAACCGAAATCAATCATCACAATCAGCAAACATTTGACAACATTCCTTGGTCACCATCATCAACTGATAGTTAGCACCAGGCATATGTTACCATCATCAGAGGAGATTAATCATCAGCTTAGACAATGCGCACCGCATTGATGAATTTTTATTAATTTTTTAGGAATATTTTATCATAATCAAATGCATGTATATTTTCAAATCACAGATTCACGTTTGAGGGAGCATGTTAGAATAGATCAGATCTTGACCCTTAGGTTAGATTAGGCAACTTGGATTAGGATAATCTTCACACATCTTATTAATATTTCTTACTGTATTTACCTCGAGTGCTTTATATGAGCACCCATTATTGTTAATGAAAATCAACCGAGTTTAACAAATCTCTTATCTTATGACATAACATGAGAGTCCTGCTTATATATTTAGGCCATCTTGTTTTAGGGGTGAAACCTAGCCGGGTTGGGTCGGGTTGCAGCCAACCCTAGTCCAACCCGAGATAGCATTCCTTCAACCCTAACCCGACCCAACTTGAGCCTTGAGTCAAAGATTGTCAACCTTAACCCAATGTGCATCAAAATCTCTTAACCCTAACACGACTTGTCTAACATGGTTTTTCTAAATCACATTGGGTTGAGTTAGATAAGGTTCCATTAGTCATGAGTATAACAGAAAAAATAAAAAAAAATAAAAATAAAAAAAATAATAATAATAAACATAATCCTAAGATGGGATTTGTTAGGGTCCATTGCAAAAGGCATTTCGCGGCTGGTTTGTCGTGTGTCAAAGCAGCCACCACGTGAATGAAGACAAAAGTTGTGGTCCCTATTCACGAGGTGGCTGGTCTGACATGGGACAAACCAGCCGCGAAATGCTTTCACAATTCCCTCCTAAGATTTTTAAAGTCAAGATAAACCTAGAGGATGGAGGTTGTGCTCGAATTGGGTTTCCAAAGGCCTCAACCCTAATCCACCCCCAAATTAAATCAAATCCACTCTCCTCTCCCTAACACAACCCAACCAAACGAAATGCCAACCCAACCCAAGCCGAAATCTGGTTAAACCCGATTCAAGTTGCACCCCCTGTCGTTTCGGATTTTGAGAGCAAAACTGATTATTAAACTCAAAATCGATAATCACCTTTGTAGTAAAGATCGATTATGAAGTCCAAAACGAACGTACCTTTAACTTCTCGTTGTATCAATACGTCCTTCTTCTACATTACTAGTTTTTGGTTGTGGCCTTGTGGGTGTGGAGGCTTTCTGAAGAGAGTAGGGCCTATAGACTATAGTTCTGGGAAAAACAGAAGGTGAAGAGTTTTGTGTGCATAGGGGGTCGCTTTCCATAATTCACCGCCCCCATTCATCTATCCCTTCATTCATCCAAACACTGCACAATCTTACACCTCTCTCTCTCTCTCTCTCTCTCTCTCTCTCTCTCTCTCTCTCTCTAAAGCCCAACAACAGCTGCTCCTGCCTGCTGGATCTCCATTATTTGGGTACTGTGTCGCTCTCTTGTCTCTCCTGCTTTTTATAGTTGGTCTCCTTCTATTACGCCCTTTCATTGATTCCAACAACTCTCTCTCTCTCTCTCTCTCTCTCTCTCTCACACACACACACACTCACTCACACAGCTTTTTGCTCTTCCAATCCGCATTACAGCAAAGTACTTAATGCAAAAGATGCCATAGCCAACGTGTTGATGCTCGCCATTTGGTTAAGCTGACACGTGGAGACCATCAAACGCACGTGCGTGGATACAAAAAACTACCTAGATCACTGTGGAGATCGCCCATGTGCGAGAAGGTGACTCGCGCGTGATGTACCACGATGAGGGTTCTACCTCCTCAGTAGGTGTGCAATTTGGGTTGGACTCAACCTGAACTTGATTGGTTCAACCCGATTTTGGCTCGGGTTGGGTTGGGTTGGGTTAGGGTTTGGGAAAAGCCAGCCCGATTTATTAATTTCGGGTTGGGTTAGGGTTGAGGCCTTGGCAACCCGAAACCAACTTCTATCATCTAATTTCATCTTGATTTTCTTTGGGTTAGTGTATCGTATGTTTGGCCTTAAGTGAACCTGAACCTACCTGACTCAACCTGACCCAATTTTAGGTTAGTTGGGTTGGGTTGGGTTGGGTTAGAGTTGAGAGATTGAGAGGCGGGTTGGGTTAGGGTTGACCACCCTCAACCTGAGGCTCGGGTTAGGTTGGGTTAGGGTTGAGGGAATGCTATCTCAGGTTGGGTTAGGGTTGCCTCAACCCGATCCAACCCGCTCCTAGTTGCAGTCCTACTCCCCAGCCTTGCTTTGGCCTTACAAATAGGATAATTCTAACCTTAGTCGCCAAGTTAGGGGCACAAAACACACCATCTAATTGAAGGCTGATGTTGACCGTGTGCTATTTGGTTGCTAATCTCACTCATTTCCAAGTAAGTGAATGTCTAATTTAGTGCAAATGAGCAGCCATTAGCTTGAGGGTAAATTAAAGATCGAAAGAGAGCTCTACTAGGAAGACGCGCCCGCGTTCGGGAGCTTTCTAACAGATCTCACTAATAAGCCACGCACCAGACAATACAGTAATGACTTTTTATTTTAATAAAATTATATCCAGATTTCTTGTATAAAATGGCAAACATAACCCAAGTTTAGTAGATATGTAAATAATTGAAGAATCGTGTGGGACAGCACTGACACAAGTGTGTAGCCTCCTCTGCATTAACTGGGATTGAATACTATGGTGCACCATGTTACCTATGGGACCACCACCGCCTTTTGGATGATTCGAACCATTCCTCATTTTGGCTCTATGATCAGGGTCACGCCCAAAAGTTGTCTCCCTTTGGATGATCCAAACCTCTTAATTGATTGTTTGCAATCGAACAATTACAACATAAAATAAAATCTGACAATTCAAATTCAGCAAAATAAACTCAGATAATTTGATGAAGGAGAGAAACTTTAGTCATAACTCTTTCATTTCATGATCGAGCTTAACAAATGAATGGTTTGCATCATAAATTAATTCCTCCGAGGCATTGAAATTGGCGTCACACTTGACATGGAGCCCAGTCACACTTGAGATGGAGCCCACTCCTAGGATGCTACAGTTAAAGAATAATGAGCCACTTGACCCGTTCGTTTTGGATGCTGGGAACTGATTTTTAAGTGTATAACCGATTATTGGATTCAAAATTGCTACACAAAGTAGGGCCCTCAATAAACAATTTGGGACATAACATCTCACCTCCTACACATACGGGTGCAACTTGGGTTGGGCTCAACACGAACCCAATGGGTTCAACCGAATTTTAGCTGGGGTTGAGTTGGCATTTCCTCGGGTTGGGTCAGGTTATGGTTGGGAAACGCAACCCGATTAAATGGGTTAGGGTTGAGGCCTAGGGTAGCCTGACCCAATTCGAACCTGGCCCCTTCTCCCTAATTATATCATAATTTAATTCGAATTTCAAAACCTTAGGGTCGTGGGCTTTTCACATATCTTTTCTTTTTGTCCCGGACCAACCCAAATCCACCCAATTTTAAAAAATTGGTTAGACATATTAGATTAGGGTTGAGAGAATTAGAGGCGGGTCAGGTAAGGGTTGACCCTCTTCAAGCCGAGGCTCGGGTTGGTTGGTTTAGGGTTGAGGTAATGCTGCCTTGGGTTGGACTAGGGTTGGACTCAACCCGACCCAACCCCCGCCCAAGTTCTACCCCTGCCTAAACCCTTCAGCATGGTATCTACTAAGTTATTATTGAAGAAATTGTAGTTAGGTGTAGTAGCAAGAACCATCACAATGCTTTGTTTTAACCCTCGGTGCATGATCAAACAAACACAAAAGGTCCAAAAGAATCTCCAAAAAAGAATGTATCATGGGCGGATGAAAGAAATTAAGTCCACCTGATTCTAGTCGAGCATGAAGGTACTGGTGAGGAAGAGACTCCAGAAGTTGAGGAATCAAAGAAATCATGGCAGGAAGTTCACAAGAAAATTTGGCCAAAACGCTCACAAAGAGACCAACATATCCCTTCCAAATTAGCTAATTATGTAATTCACAAGTATTGAGCATTTTGAGCTCTTATGTTTAGTGTTTGTCGCTCATATGTGTCGAGCCTTAGTTTTCCCTCTCTCGCATGTTCCGAGTTAGGATTGGTTTTGTGCTTTTATTGTATCATCTTTCTCTTAATTTATCTAATAAATCAGTAGGGTCCCCGATAAACCACAGCTTACCCATTAAAAAAAAAAGTGTAGTAGCGAGGAAGGTCACATTTGTTACCACAACTTATAAAAATTATAATGCCTAAGTACACCGTGTCCTTCAATTCATGCTTGTGGCTGTTAGAGGACCTAACTTCTGGCCGTAACAGCTGGTGAGGCACTAAGACATGTACAGCTGGTGTCGCACTAAGACAGGTACAAGTGGTGGGAATGGGAGGGGGAAGTGATTAGTTGGCCCCACTTATTTGATTTTTAACATCCCCTTCTAGAGGTGGGATTTCCCAAGTGAAAAAAAAAAAAGGACCAATATATCACATCCCAATTGTGACGGAACAACTATGTTTTTTTTATTTGCACTAATTTTCAAGGAATTTTATGCTCTGTTTGGATTGCAGGAATTTTCTGGAGAAGTTTAGAAAGGAAAAATATTTATAGATTTTCCAATGAAAAAATTTTCTGTCGAAAATGTTTATAGAATTTCCCATTTAAAATGGCACAGGAAAATATAAAATCAAAAGAATAATATATGCACTTTGATCTGGTTTTTGCCAAAGGTTTGAAATTTCGGTGAAGGCGTCTTATAATTTCTGCCGAAATTTTTAAATTTTGGTTTTGGTGTTAAATTTTGGCCGAAAGTTAATACCATGGTTTTTGAAAGGATGCCCTTCAGTTTAGCATTCCTTCAAGAATAATCATTTGTTCATTTTTTTTATTATCCATAATTCCTAGTTGAACTGGTTTAGCCCTTCAGTTTGGCATTCCTCCAGGTTAGTAATGGCACACTTTTTCCGTTAAATAAATGGGCTCCTCTGGCATTACTACTCTTTAATAAGCCTTTATATTAAATGGCACACGGCATGTTTCCACCATTCCAATGAATCACCTTTTAGTGAGTGCACCAAAGATAGCCGTACTTATATTGAATTTCATCACCATCATCTTTTGTCTAGCCGAGGCAGTAGGGATAAGCTCTATAAATTTCATGTGCATAGAGGGGTTTCGTTAAACATCCATGCAAGTTTCATTAAGAAAGCCAACCAAGTTTCATTAAGAAAGCCAACTAGGAGAGTCTTCGTGTCAGAGCTACAAAGGAGAATGGCGTACAGAGTTTGCTAACGTAGGCAAAGATGCGTATCCACTGCTCTACTTAGAAAATGACTAAGTAGAGCAGTGGTGGGTTTTTCTTTGACAGAAGATAGACGTGACAAGACATTTCTAAAAACACATAAAACAATCTCTATCTGCACATGATCCAAGACGATTAATACCCACTGAAGCCTAGAAGAGGCCAGGAAGAAAGTGCGAAAAATACATTTTAAAGGGTAGATAGATACTTGTAGGAGATGAGTGATGACATTCACCTTTTTTTTTTAATAATGGCACTTGATATTATTAAATAAATTTTCATTGGCACAAACTATTCTCCCTTTTTTCTATAATGGCACGGTTGTGCCACGGTCGTCCCAAACAACTCTCCAAATAATGCAACGTGTAGTTATCGAAGTCATAGGATTATTTGTGTCACAAAAAATGATTAAAGAAGTGATATATCGGCCCCTTTTTTTTAACTTAGGACAGCCACCTCTGGTGTATCTATGAATGCAGAGGGGCTGATTTACTTCACCTGGTAAGGATTCAGAGGGCCTAATTCACTAATTGCGAGGGATACTGGATTTGGTTGTCCCGTGTAAAGAAAATTAAGTGGCGAATTTATCAGTTCCCAAATGATTATTAATGTATTGTTGAATAAGTGGCACAACTGCACGGGTGTGTCTTCGTGAACGAAAAACATGCATCCACCCGTGATCAATTGTTTGGAGGGTTGTGTGCCCGTATTAAACACCCGTGATTGTAGGGACCAAAGCACAATCAACGGCTACGGGGGACCAAAGCACGACATACCCCATGTGAGCTTGATCAATTTAAAGGTAGAATGTTGTGGGCCCATATTAAACACCCATGATTGTAGGGGTGCAACTCGGGTCGGGTTGAGTCCAACCCTAGCCCAACCCCAGATAGCACTCCCTCAATTCCTATCCTGACCCAACCCAAGCATCGACTTGCGGATGTGAAACCTAGCCCAACATGCATCTAAATCTCTCAACCCTAACCTGACTCATGTAACCCGTTTTTTTTTTTTTTTTTTTTTCAAATCTGATCGAGTTGAGTCAGTTTGGGTTCGGCTTAGCATAGGGCAAAAACAAACCAAAAAAACCCCACACACAACTCTATGATTTTGAAAAGGGAAATGATATCAGCATTTCAACGTTTTGATATTTCAGCGGAAGCTTCTGGTCTTTTAGTATTAAAAGGGCTGTCAAAAGTTATTATCAGTTCCCAAAAAACTCTCACAAGCCCTTTGAATACTAAAAGACAAGAAGCTTCTGCGGAAATATCAAAACCATTGCAGTGATTATGTCATTTGCCTTTTAAAAATCACAATAAAATTAGAGGATGGATGTCGGGGGTTTAGGTCGGGTTGGATTGCCCAAGACCTTAACCCCTAACCCAATCCAAAAGTAAATCCCATTGGCTTTCCCCAACCTTAACCTAACCCGACCCAAGCCAAAATCAAGTTGAACACGTTGGTTCAGGTTGAGCCCGACCCGAGTTGCACCCTAGACGCGTAATTGGGTGAGCTAGTTAAGCACAACATCATTTCCAACACATACATAAAAGGTGAGGAAAAAATTTGAAGTGGAGCATATATACATAGAGCATTCAAGATAGCAACAGGCGTGTTCGGCAACCAAACCAAAATTTTACGTTCTCTCACGGCTAAAAACTCGGATTCTTCAAAGTGACTAGTAGTCGCTTCTAAAGATTCTCATCAATCCGTTTTTACCCGATTTTTAAGGAAAGAATGGGAAGCCTTGCCGAACACGCCCAATTTTAGAGCTATGTCTTCTTCCAATTTGCATGACATAGACTGAGATGGATATGGGTGGTGTACCTTCTTTTTTTCCAAAATGGCAGCCTCACCTTTCCTTGAGGTGCTCAATCAAAACATGGTCGCTTTCATTTTTCACTAGGCGGTGACTCCACCATCCCACAAGATAAGTTCGGCCCAAAGCCATAAACCTGCAGGCTGCAGCTTTGCTTCTAAAGGAAGAACAAATCCTCTAAAACCCACCTGTCAATAAGGGTAGAAATTCACAAATTTGAAAGAGACTTGCAACAAATAGACATGAAACGTGCCTCAGATTAATACATGAGTCTTTTTTAGGGGTGAAGGAGATACAAGAGAGCGACAGTAGATTAATATGGAGTTAAGTAGAGGAGAATGGAGACCAAGTTGATGTAATGAAAATTCCAACTCATCTCTAAATGTTATTATTATATCAAACTCTACTACCAGCTTTAGCAGCGTTTTGAAGCGGAATTTCTAGTTGATTCCCTTCTGACTGATGACTATCCCTCTATCTAGTTAAGAAGTCGTCTTTGCTCTGTTACCTTTTCTTCGATCCTGTTATTGGGTTTGTAGATAGGATCAAGCCCGTGATGTTAACGTTCCATAACCATTACTCCAAGAAGCACAGGGAAAAAAACCTGACAAGACTAACATGGGTTTTGAGTATATCAGCCCTTTACTTACAAATTTGATTTCTTTTGCTTCTTTTCTCCTTTAGCTTTGGGAAGTGAATTTGAAGCCTGAAAAGCTATGGTGCAGTCTAGCTAGAGTCATTTTCTGTGTGCGTACCTGCTTTTACTGTTCCTTTCCACCCAAACGTTATGTCTCTCTCACAAGGGAAAGTTTTTAATTACGAGAGCAGTTAGGAAAAAATGGGTTGCGTTCTCTATAATAACCCCATTAATGGATAAATTTTAAAGACGAAATGGTTTGTGTGCAACCCCATTAATGGATAAATTTTAAAGACGAAATGGTTTGTGTGCAGCTGCACAGAGAAGCTATGTGTTGATGGCTGCACAAACCATGGTGGGGGCCACATTTTTTGGGGGATCCAAAGCATTCATTTGGAAGGCCCTTTCAGTATCATCCTAACCCTGTCATTTGTGGAGGGAATAAATGGGCAGAAACAGTGTCTGTCCATTTTCCCCTCCAACTTTGATTGGGTTAGGATGATCCTATATGGCTGATTTTTGGCACACACCCTATCCATCGAAGGGCCTTCCAAATGAATGCTTTGGATCCCCCAAAAAATGTGGCTCCCACTATGGTTTGTGCAGTCATACACAGATATCTTATTTGTGCAGCTGCACACAAACCATTTCCTCATTTTTAAAAGCATTGTTAGTTTGTTACTTTGTTAGGGATCTCCTAGTCCTCTGTTGAAAGATATAATAAGAAAATTTAGGTGGCCCCAGCTGTTGTTTAAAATCTTACCAATGTAAAGTTTCCATCTTAAGTATTAAATATCTTATGCATGTATCTTGTACATGTAAATTTCTTTAGATGGTAGATGTAGATTTCTTAAGAGCTCTTAAATACATCATATATGTAAATTTCTTATAGCTATTATACTTTACCCTGTAGAAAATTAGTTAAAAAAAGCACTTTTTTTTGGCATGCTTAATGTTGGCACTTAACACTGCTCTTTATACTTGTTTGAAAATAATTATATTTTTGTAATTTTCTTATCTGTTTTCATTATCGGTGGCTTGGCATTGATCAGGGGTGAATGATATTTTTTTTCTCTTCTCACACCAGGATAGACATCAAGAAAGTGAAATGAAGATGTCCTAGTCACTTTGAAGAGATTTTGATTCACTCTGCATTCGTGGCATGCTCGTAAAAGAAAATCTCAGGATAATTTTTTTTATATATATATTTTTGGGGTTTATATATGAAAAAAGGGATTTGCTAGCATCCATCGCAAAAGGCATTTCGCAGATGTTCTGTTGCATGAGAGAGCAGCCACCTCTTGAATGAAGACAAAATCTCCAGAAAAGTGAGCCTCTGTGGCTGCTGTCATATGAAACAGATTATCCGTGAAATGCCTTTCGCGACGGACGCTAGAAAATCCAATGAAGAAATGTTAAAAATAAAATTATTTTAAAATATAAAAATATATAATTTAAGAAAAATATATAAATAAAAAGTATCATTGTGTTATTTTTCACAGTAAATGATTAAAATGAAAATATCATTATAATTTTTAAAAGGGCGATGATATTTTCACTAGGGCTGCAACTCGAGCCGGGTTTTACCCGACCCGACCCGAAAATAGCCTGGGTTGGGTTCAGGTTTCATGGGTTTCGGGTCTAGCCGGGTTGAGCATTCAAAAGCCCGCATGAATCTCGGGTTGAGCCGGGTTTGAAGGGGCCCGACCCGACCCAACCCGAGTAACATAAGTTACAGTATGTACATTTTTTTTCTATTGTTAGTTAAAAGTTAAAAGTGAAAACCCACGCGCCCACTGTTATTGCGTGTGAGTGTAATTTCTGCTTCTATGAGTTGAGCTGATTCAAGTGTTTGATTCAAGTGTAATGTGAGTGTAATTACATCATTGTTTGATTCAAGTGTAATGTGCGTGTAATTTCTGCCTCTATGAGTTGAGTTGCCTTGCCAAACAAGAATTTTCCTTAAAAAATTGCGTCAACGTGAAAAAACCCGAACCGACCCGAGATTTATCATGGGTAGGGCCGGGTTTGGGAATCGTGGGTTTTCCGAAAAAAAACCCGACCCGACTCGACCTGAGATATTTCTCAGGTAGGGTTGGGTTCTCCAAAACCCGACCCACCCGACCCGAGTTGCAGCCCTAATTTTCACCCCCCCTGCATATTATGTATGCACCCCACTTATGACGTGATTTGACGTCAAAAAGCGTTAAAGCTGCCCACTTTTCACATCAAATCATGTTATAAGGGGAGCGCATGCGTAATGCAGGGGAAGTGAAAACATATCATCTCCCTTTTTAAAAATCCAGGGATTATTTTAAAATTTTGTCGTTTTATCAAAATGTCACCATAAAATTGCGATATTTTGAAAATGCTGGAGATATTTCTGACATAGCTCATGGCTACCGTCCTTCGAAGGGAAGACTTATTTCAAGATTCATGACCCCGTCAACGAGTGGGACGTTGGGGTTCCACGCAAAAGCAAATATCCCACATTAGAAAAGTTGAAGGATATGGATGGGCTTATAAGGATTTGGGCACCCCTCCCCTTAACAGCTAGCTTTTAAGGGAGAGTTCTCCCGCAGTCATGACAGGTGCCCATGAGCCAAGATTCATATTGTCAATTGTTAGGAAAAAAAATGTTTCATGAAAAAGCTTAAATTTTTCGTGGAAGATCATGTCATCCGTGTGAAATTTATTTTCGATCCTGTAAAATATGTGCCAAACCATGATCAAAACTTTGAAATCATACAGAATGAGAACAAATGTGTGCACTTTCCCATGAACGAAAATTCCAAATCATATTAATCAAGAGAGTAAAGGGATCAATGTTTCTCAATTTTGCTATAGCTTGTAGAGATTGATGTCCTCAATCGATTTTGTTCAATAACTGTTTTTCAGCATTTCTAACGAACAGAAAGATCATTAGTGAAACAGTTCCTGGAAATGAATAGAAAGATCATTGGCCCGAAGCAACAAGTCTATAACTTCGGTTCTGGTTTCCAGTTGGCCGTAATTTTGGGGTAATAAACTGAACAAAACCGGTTCGTTTATGCAATCTGACTTTTTTTCTAGCAAAAAAGGACTTTTTGTTCTTGCTGTTAGAAACCTAGCTGGATTTGTTTTCAAAGTGTGATCAATTGATAGGAATGGAAATCATAGTCCTTAAGAACATAGAGTAGTAGTTTAGTCCTTAGATGTGGGAGTTTTCTTGTGCAAAACTGCCTACATATCGAGGCTGTTTGCTGTGAGAATAGCAAGCCCGGGTGTATTTGAATAGAGTTGCTCAAGGTTTTAAATTTTGGTTTCGGTTTCAGTCATCAGCGAAAACGGTACAAAATTTCGGCCCAAATCTTGTAAGATTAAGAAAACATTTTGGTACGAAGTCATGGCCAAAATCCAAGTATGATTTTTCACCATTAGTTTTTCTTTTCATTTTTTGTAATTTTTTTTAGAAATATCTTAAAAGGAATAGCGTTGTTCTTCTCTTTTCTGCTAATGTAGTTGATTTTGTCATGGTTTCTACCAAAATATCGACATTTCAACCAAAACTTAGCTTTTTTTATATAAAAAGTTGCATATTTCGACCAAAACATTAATGAAATCTTGAAATTTCAATTGAAATCTTGTATTTTTCTGAATCCAAATGAACTTCGTTTCGGAGCCGTCGAAATTGAAATATTTTGGCTGAAATTTAAAAATTATGCTATCCTCGGTTAATGTCAACCTTTTTTCTTTCTTTTTTTTGATAAAATATTACCCGAGAATAAAAGGGAAATGATAAATACGCCCCTTTTCATTACTTGGGACACCCAGGTGCACTTTATCAAGAGGCAGCTGTACATAACATGGGAAGGATTGAAGGGGCCTGATTTCAATCGTACACTGGGTGCCCCAAGCAATGAAAAGGGGCGCATTTATCATTTCCCGAATAAAATTAGCAAACAGTACCCTATATAATTTCAAGACAAACTTGTCAAGTAGCATATTCAATCCCAAGAACAGCTTGTGCAAGGATTTCTAACACCATGGTGAAGAGCCCCAATAAGATCAAAAAAATTCAGGAACAAGTACCTATTCCATAACAAGTTGTGCCTAATAAGATTGGAGCCATCTATTAAGATTGAAGCCATTGGTCTGCTAATTCACCATGAATCCATACAGTGGGTGCTGATCCCATGCCAAAAGGAAATCCTACCCACCAGAAATATAAACTTGCAGAAATGAATCTATGGATTTTTTAAGGTAAAATCAACTATCAACTACCCTCTTTAATCACAAGCATACGTTGGGCACGTAGAATGGGGTTTGGCTAAAACCACTGATTGTTTCAGAGCAAAGAAGGAGTTGCTCCTCATGATTTCTGTTCTGCCTGTTTTGCCCTCTTCGATAAATGGAGAATGAGAAGTTCTGAAGAATGCAGCCCATCACTTATTTCATTACATGTTTTTCAATTTCTAATGTAATTTCACTAACTCGTATATTTCTAGATCCTTCCAACATTTTTTTTTTTAAAACTTGCCCTGGTTAGACCAGTCCTGCTTTTAGTATTCACTACAGAGATTGGCCTGAAAAAAGAAAAATGAAGCATAGCCCTACCATTACTGTAGATATATCCTTTGCTCCAAAAAAATATATCTGGTATGTATACACAGTTATCAGTGTGTATTTGTGTCAAGTTATATGTTGGTGGGGTTTATTACAAGTGATTTCACCTAAAAAAGGACACTGTAACATGTAATTTCATGCCAGCTACCTCATCATTCAAGTTAAACTTTATTTAATATATTAATTACTCACATAGGCTAGTTGTTATCGTTGAAATATCCCTACTTCTAAAATAAACGTGATCATCACTTCCTCCATACACTTGTCAATGAATCCAGCACCTATTGGAGAAAGTGATCCCGCAGATCTACTTTGATATAAGCCTTTCCAAGAGATTGACAAATTTCATTCTATATCAGTCAGGTACTCTGTGCCAAGCAACAAGAACCTATATGTGAATGCAACTCATAAAAGTTAATAGAGTAATTTCAGTGCACTATCCAATTGTCAAGAACAACTGAAATATGTGTTTGTATATGGTAACCACTAGGTCATAGTTAAGATGACGTGTTCGAGATCAAGTTCTACATATAAGTAGTATACAAGCATAATCTAACTTGTCCGTTGATGAAACAAATTGAATTTCAGTTTCTATAAACCTAATTTTCTCCTCGAGCACAGCAACGTGCTTAAGCAAAATCAAAGAAAATTTTAAAATTTCTCGACATTATACAGATTTGCAATGCAATACACCAAGTAAAATGCTGTACAGCTAGGTCTAAATCTTCAGTTGAATTCCAACCTTTGAAAGGTATTTTCTGGTTTAAAATCTTCTGAAGGCACAGAGGTCATTGAGTTCAGAGATATGCAAGTGATACAAGAAAAATGAAAATTTCTTACATAAGATTACCATAATTTCAGGGCAATTAGATGAGATCAGGCCAGAAGCTACAGACCCATGACTACAGTAAAAGAATGTCAAATTTGTAGACAGTTCTATATTTCCGCAGAAAATAAATTAGTTTCAGTGAGAATTTTGTACATACTTTGAGTGATCCAGATAAGGAGGCATAAATTGCTATCAATTCAAATAATACTCGAGAGGAACTGTTTCATGTTCTTCTGGCTTCTGAAGGTCACTTTGAAAGCTATCCGTGAAAGAAAAAAAATAAACAGCGTCTTATATGGAACAAAAAAAAAGAAAGTTTCTGGCTAATAATTTTAACTATGTTTTCTTGAAGCATAATATCTACAAACTTCAGATCAATTTTACTCAAGACTGTTAGAAATAACACGTCAGGATGGTGTGTCAAATTAATAATGACAGTGGTGAAATATCCTCTAATAGATCCTTTCAAGTTCTCAAATTGAGTACGGCACATTCTCATGATAACTCCATTTATTCCGAGCAACTTCACGGTTTTGGCATCTTGATGCAGGTTCACACCTAAATCTTTTTAGCAAATTCGTCCAGCACTCTGTCCAGAGCTCTGAACTTAGGTTATATGAAGGATTAAAAAAAAATGCGCTTCTGCTGTCGGTTTTCAACAAGGATTTTCACATATGTTGAGAGGACTTTCTGGAAATAATTGGTGTAAATAAATGCCTCATTATGCGTCAACTCTCAAGAGGAAAACATGAACTTAGGTCTGAATTTTTAGATCTTCAGGCTTCCTTACAGACAAAAGTAATTCTGAGCAAAATTCAATAGATGGAAGGAATTATCAAGCTATGATTAAGTTCTATTTGGTTTTGTCAATGTCGTCTAAGATCTCCATTCATCTTTCTCTAAATTTGGAATTGTAAAGATAGAGAGCAAGTTTACTTACCGATTTGAATTCTTGGAGGAGAATTTAAACAATTCGAACAGACTTGCCATTCGATCCTCTTCCTTTAGTGATCTTTAAAGTTGTGACTGAGGAGGGGATGCCCTAGCATCCTTTGGATCTGAAATTCCTTGAAAATCAAGGAAGGAGATGGAGAAAATGAAATGAAGCTTGATCAATGAGCTAAAAAAACTCCTCTTTATCGGACGAAATTGGCAATGCTATTACCATCTTTGACGGGACGACTCTGTTCATGCCACTGCGCATCTGCTGCACAACTTTGATAAGATAGGGGAGAGTCCATTTTGCTAAGCTGCTCTTCTACTAGCCCTTACTGATTTGTGCATCTTTGATCCTGATCGGCCTTTCCGATCCTGAAACAAACATAGTTCGGCTCTCTTTTTTCGGTCACTATCATCAATATCGATATCATCAATAAGATAACCTTTAGGCTTGTCATCCAGGAACTTGTTCGAAAATACCGTATTGCCAAGAGAGCGAGGGCGCCCTTCTGGGGTGGGGGCGTTTCCTTTCAAATGACAACCGCCTCTTCCCCAGCCTTACTATGAGGGGGGAGGAGGGGAATTTTCTCCAATGGAGAATTCCCTCCAAAACTTAAAGAACCAGATTTGTTTTGTAATTCATTTACAACTCAAAAACTGAAAAATGAAAATGAGAGAGATTTGACTTTTATAGCCAATTACAATGGACACAATTCCTAAACTGCCCCTAAACTTTTGGCAAAGGCTTAATGTACTCAGAGTTGTGAAAAATGACTAAAAAAAAATGGAAACAAACAAATTACCCTAACTCATGATTTACTACTAATGACAAAAGGTAATCCTACTCCCAAGAGCTCCTAAGGCCGATGTAGTCTTTCCCAGGGGATGCTCCTGCATCAGGCAGTATTGTAATTATGTAACTTAGGTGTTTATATATGTAAAAAAACTCCCAATAAGACACTTTGTCACAGTTTTCAAGTTGGGAAGCATCATGATTTTCCTTTTCAATACCTTTTCTTTTGAGTTGATTCATTCAAATGTGTATAGACCTGCTCTTGTTGCTTCTCTCTGGATCTTGTTTTCATATTATCTTCATAGATGATTTTACATTTCACACATGGGTTTTATTTCTCAAACATAAGTTAGATGTCTTTTACATAGTTACTCAATTTCATACGTTTATCATTTTTTTATCGGTATTGATTTCATACCCTTACATTGCACATAATACCACTCACATAAAAACTCTAAGAAGCTATGGGAGCGGAGAATACACCATGAGATTTCACAAGTACTATCATTCCCACGGAATTAACAGTTCTCTTATCCTCACACCCCATCAAAAATGGAGTTGCAAAGCAGCAGTATCGGCACATTACAAAGACCCTCACTATTGTTTCACTCTAGTTCACCTAAGCATCTTTGGATGCAAGCCTTTCAGACTACTACACATACTAATAACATGCTTCCCTCACCTGTGCTACAACAGGTGTTCCCAATTCAGAATTTGACAGGAAAAAATCCAAACTATTACTTCCTTTGATCATAGGAATGTTTATGTCAGAGTTACCGGATATGCCCCTAAAATGTGGGAAGCGCGCTTTCGGAGAATCATGTTTTTTAAGTAAAAAATACATTGCTTCCCAAAAATCGGGGAAGCATGATTCGAAATGTGGGAAACGCATATCCCAATGTTGGGAAGAGTGTTTTTGAATTGCCTGTACCAATCCTCGAAACCTCAACCTATAAGGTTTAAGAAACGTTCCAAGCCATCACCACAAAGGAGAGAATTGGTAATGTTGCGAAGAGTGTATCCCAGTTTTTGGGAGTCATTTTCTGGTTTTGGGGAATGTTTCCTAGAATTTAAGAATCATGCTTTGTGTAATTTGGATTCACAGATTTTGAATAAAGGAAACGTGTTTCCTGACTTTAAAGTTACAAATCCCATTTAATTTATATATTTAATCATAAAATCAATTATGTTATTCACAAAAATAACATTTGTTGTATTTGAAATCATTTTTATATTAGGGTATTTAAGTAATTTGAGAAAAAACATAAAACACGATGTTCATAAGATAAAAAAAAACTTCCCTTTCTCTATTATATCTATATTTCATTCCCTGTCTACACTCTCCCCTTCTCTCTTTCCCTCTCCGTGCATGCGAACACCTCCCTTTCTCCTTGCGTGAAGCCAAGGCCGAAGAAGAAGAAGAAAGAAGACCAACGATCAGAAGAAGAAAGGCACAAATGAAGAAAGAAGAAGAAAATGGTTAGTTTTCTTCCTCTCTCTCTCTCTCTGTTAGAAATTTTAGAGTCAAAGTTAAAGATTCAAAATTCAAATCTCCCTTTGTTTTTCAAAAGCTCGTCTTTTGTAGTGATGTGAGACTTGAACTTAAGACCTAGGGGTGTGTGGAGAGGGTTTCAACTCCAATGCAAGAATGTTTAGTCCCAGATTGGAACTTTCAAGAAAGCTTCATCTCCTTACAAGAAGTGGAGGAAAGGCTTGGGCCTTTCAGGAGGCATTGGAATTTGTTGGTTGACCCGGTTTTACATGAACCCAAGTTCATACAAACACACAACGCGTGCGTGCCGGGCCGGGCCATGGTCTGTGATCCGAGGTCTGGGTCCGGGTTTGGGTTTGGGTAAATAAAAAATATCTTTTTGGAAAAATACAGATTTGATTTTTTTCCATTAATTCCTAAACGTTTTTATTTCCTAAACGGTTTTATAGTTATACCCATTAAGATTTTTACCGTTTGTGAACCGTTTTATCTTGCCGACCCCAACTAGTTTGGGACAAAGGCTTAGTTGAGTTGAGTTGTGAACCGTTTTATCTTCTCCAACAATCACAAAACTGGTGGGAGAGAAACATTTCTCTCTTCAATAGGGGTTTATTCCTCCAACAGTCATATTTTCTCTCTATAAAAGAGAGAGAAGGTACCACTGATCCATACATGAAATTTATAGATTTGCTGAGAAAATAAGCATACTGCTTTGCTACAGAAGTGTACTTTTTACACAGAAAAAATACAGATTTCTCTCCTTCCTTATTCCTCCATTCCGTGTTCAAAGTGGACCAGTCAGCAAGTGCACGTGGACTGGAGCCTATTTGGCTGTTTTATCTTGGAGCGTCAATTCGCAGATCCCAGTTGCACCGTAGGGGGCTGATACGATTCTTAAGGAGAGTGACCATGTGGCACGAGTCGTCCTTCCTACATCAACAATAATCTGATTTTCGCAAAGGGTTTTCATAAAAAACAATAAGGGCCTGTTTGGATACCTCCCATTTTGTATTTGGATTTGGAATTGAGTTTTGAATACAAAATGAATAGATCCGGAAGCTCATGTAGAGGGAGATAGAGAGGGAAGGGGGTACTTCCTAGTGGAGGGGAGAGGTTGAGGCAGAAAGAGGGTGAAGGAAACTGCCAGATCTGTGGATTTCCAATTTCTTATTTCCACGGCAAATTTAGAAATCTGATTTTTTTCACTGTCGGCTGCTGAATTAGAAATCCAAGAATTTGATCCGATCCAAATTACAATGCAAAAAGGGCTGCAAATGTGAGAAATACAAATCAAAATCTTCTCGGCATCCAAACGGGCCCTAAGTGCAATCTGTTTTGACAACTTTCATTTCAATTCTGAAATTTCTAATAGTACATAATGTTGGGTTCAAGTTGCACCAATTTGGGGTCGTCTAACCAATTTGGGTTCAAGTAACCAGTTTTGGGTTCGGGTAACGAATTTGAGTTCAACTTACTTCATTTTGGGTTTGAGTAAGCCATAGATCAGTCCCTATTTAATCTATATTATTTTCCAACAATCTTAAGAATCGTAGTATTTTGTTTATTCTGATTTACTCTCTCTCTCTCTCTCTCTCTCTCTCTCCTATTTTAGACAAGCATGTGCATTAGCAATCATTAAGAAAGTTACAAGGGTCCCATCACGAAAAAAAAAAGAACATGAGAAATCCCACCCAAGTAATCAATGTTTTCTCATATATAACACACATTTGTTATATATCAGATGGTGGGATTCGAGCCCCCGCGCAATAATCACTCAGTTTCTCCAAATATCAGCCAGTATCAATTATGATTTGTTTTTTTGAATGGTACTAGTATCAATTATGATAAGTGAATAATAAGTAATAAGAGATCAAACCATGTATTGAACGGGATTATTTTAGTGAAGCTTTGTCAGTTCAGTGAGCTTTCTCCAAACACAAGAGTTGATGCAAGCGTGATGTAAGAACCGGTAAAATATATATATATATAAATATAAAAATGGCCTCATAGGTGGGTAATCATCGGCCATTACTCATTTTCCCCAAGTTAATCGGGCATGAGGACATCTGGCATAATGGGGCGTACACGATTCGAACCCAAGTCTAAGCTAAGATTGAACGGCTTCCTACCACTAAGCCACCGCCCCAGATGTCAACAAAAACGGAATAGATATATATATATGTTAAAAATTTCCAATAGTCACTATTCACAATAGTCACTATGCGAGATTACTATGCAGAAATACTATGCAAGTTCACTATTGAGATACACTATTTAAAAGTATTATTCACAGTAGGACCCACCGAGTACTATTTACAAACGAGTCCCACCATCAGTAGGTCCCACATCAGCGGGCCCCACACCCGCAGGTCCCACATCAGCGGGCCCCACGACCAGCGGGTCCTACCACCAGCGGGACCCATCCCTAGTGGAAACGAAAATATCATCGCACCGACGAAAATAATAATAAAAAAATGCAAAAATACTATTGACCGACAAAATTAATAATAAAAAAATATTATTAACTATGCAAAATACTGTTAACCGACGAAAATAATAATTTAAAATAGTAAATAGTTTTTACTATGCAAAAGTACTATGCAAAAATACTATTGACCGACAGAAATAATAATTTAAAATAGTAAATAGTCTTTACTATGCAAAAAGTACTATGCAAAAAAATGTCTATAAATAGAGGAGGAGGAGGAGAAGAAAAGGAGAAGAGAAGAGAAGAGAAGAGAAGAGAGAGAGAGAGAGAGAGAGAGGAAGAGAAGAGAAGAAAGAGAAAGAGGAAGAGAGAGAGAAGAAGGAAAAAGAAAATCCACTACCAAGTAAGTCTTTTATAATAGTCTCTCTTTCATGGTTGGTTCTACCACCTAAAATTATTTGAAAGCAATGATCTCTTTCAATGGTTGGTTCTACCACCTAAATTATTTAATGATCTCTTTCATGGTTGGTTCTACCACCTACCTATATTTTATTTGAAGTAATGGTTGGTTTTACCACCTATATGGATAAAGTAATGGTTGGTTCTACCACCTATATACTTAACGGTGAAATACTAGCATAGTAACCGTAAAGTAAACTTTATCAACTTATGGTGAAATGAATAGTGACATGATGGGGCCCACATGAATAGTAACATGCGAGGCCCACATGAATAGTAACATGCGGGGCCCACATGAATAGTAACATGCGAGGCCCACATGAATGAGTAACATGCGGGGCCCACATGAATAGTAACATGCGGGGCCCACATGAATAGTAGCATGTGGGGTCCACATGAATGGTAACCTATGGGGTCCACATGCATAGTAACATGTGGGGTCCATATGAATAGTGTAGCATGTGGGGTCCATATGAATAGTGTTTGCTAGGCCCCATGATCTTGAAATATGAATTTGATAACAAATAATATGGGGTCCACATGGAACATTATTTTGGACATAGATGGACATTACCTGGATAGAAAGGACACTACCTTAAAATATGAATTTGATGATAACTGTTAATTTTTGGGCCCACTTGGTAGGGAGGCATACACGTGCAAGGTGGAACCACCCTCAAATTGGGGTATATATATCTTTGGTGGAAGTTTGATATAAAAAAATGAGACAGCAGTATAGCGCCTCAAAATGAGTGTCTATGCCAAAACAGAACGTGAATATGATTTTATCTTCAGGATGATGCCCCTCACACCCTCACTTAGAGGCCGTCCCAATATATATACATCCGAAGTCTTTACAAGGCAGGTGATACCTAACTTTGCTCGTACGACTTTCAATGTATCCAACAAGAATGGTGAAGTATTTGATTTACATTGTTTCTAAGTTATTCTATATTATATGTTGAAATGGATTCAGTTTAAATTGTATTTATTTGAAATGATTCTGAAAATCTCGAGGAAAGGTAGGAAAGGTTGCTGGGCTGTATATGGAAAATTTCTCCTCACTATGTAGACGTGTTTTAAAACTGGGGAGGGCGTGGACCCAAAAGGGCAGTGACCCAAAAGGGCATGACCCAGAACCGGATAATAGCAGACAATATCTACATGGGTAGGATCGGGATTTCACATCATGGTATCAGGGCTGGACCTTCTATCATATTGGAAAAGTATTTGTTCAGTTTATTTGAATTGAATTCTGGTTTAGAAAATCTCTATAATTGGAAAAGTATTTGTTTAGTTTATTTGAATTGAATTCTGGTTTAGAAAATCTCTATGAATTATTATGTTGGAAAAGTATTTGAATGTTATTTGAATAAATATGGATCTTGATCTGCTGTTTAGATTGAACTATCATACCTGCTAGGTTACTATCACTCTGCTTGACGTTGATTCCTCCACCACAGGGGTTGAGGCATTAGATGGCGGAGCATTTGCAAATGAAGGAACCATGGGATAAGGGACTGTGTGATCAGAGAGTTTGTTTCTGGAGTCCTTGCATTTTGACGCCTTGCGTCATTTACCATGTCTATCAATACTTTGTTATGATAAGACATCTTTCAGTTGTAATAAGATTCTATCGTGGTTGATGCTTGTAAAAATAAAAAAATAAAAAAATAGTTACATGATTTTTGCTTTCTTTTGCTCGTAGCGACTCGTCGGAAATCGGGTCGTTACACGTGAGCTTTGGATAAAAGATGGGTCCCATCACTAAAAGCTTTGTTTCAACTCACAAAAAGCTAGATAAAATCCATTTTCGGTGGTTTCAGTCAGTTACACCAATCTCTCACAAGTCTAGAAAAAATCAATTTACTTAAGTGCCAAGAGACTCAGCAGTACAGAATGTTCAGACGGGTATCAGCAACAAAGTCAGCTAGATAACACATGGACAGCTAGGTGGCACATGAAGATAAGAGATGGCATAATGTTCTTTACATAAAATTTTACATTGATGATAGGCAATGCAACTTAATACCAAGAGCAAGAATGAACTCAATATATTGTTTGAAATTCATAAATGAAGCATCCGATAGCAAAGAAATGTACCGGATGCAAAGATATCTGAATACATTACAAGAACTCATCAGGTGGGAACCATCAACTACTCGGCCATTACAGTATTTTCAATACAAAATGATCCTTCAGAGAATCTCAATACATGTGGAGGTTAGAGTCATCCTGAAATCATGAAATTTCAAATAAACACTCAAGGTTTCTAAAGCACCTTCATATGGTAAACCAAATGCCTAGCTTAAGCCCCATATTAATGCTGATGTGAACTTTATATTTATCCTTACTAGCATATCACGAGCAAAGAAAGCAAAAAGCTACCAGAAAGAATACAAAAGAAAGCAACAATCCCACAAAATTTGAAGGATCATGTCATTACCTTACTCAGCTAAACACCTCAGAGAATTTTTCTATGACAAGTAAACCATAGTCGATCGACTCCAATGGATCCTTCCAAAGACGGTGTCTTAAGCAGTTCGGAATGACAGCTGCTATATCTTTAGCACTTACTTTGTCTCTTCCCTTCAGAGCAGCCAAAGCTTTCGCAGCCCTGTTTGTCACAATGTTGCCTCTCAACCCATCAACATTCAGTTCAGGACACACCTTAGAAATCTTCACGCGGTGATCATGATCGATCTGTACAGAAGAAAGGGAGCGTCTAGCCGAGGAAATTTGCTCTTGCAACTTCTCTTGCTCAGCCTTGTAGGAATCCCGAAACTCCTTAGGATTGCGATCAAACAGCGCTCGCTCATCAACAATTTTCACTCTAAGCTCAGCATCCCTCACAGCTCCACTTGTGCATGCATTCCAAACCTATCAAGGAGTTGCGGCCTCAGCTCACCTTCCTCAGGGTTTCCTGGCCCAATGAGGATAAAACGAGCTGGATGTGAAATTGAGATCCCCTCTCGCTCGACCGTGTTCCACCCAGAAGCAGCAGAATCTAGAAGAACATCCACCAAGTGATCATCCAAAAGATTAACTTCATCAGCATAGAGAATCCCTCTATTAGCTTTTGCGAGCAGACCAGGCTCGAACGCCTTGACACCTTCTGTGAGTGCCTTCTCAATATCAATGGTCCCACACACTCTACCCTCAGTGGCACCAAGAGGTAAATCAACCATGGTGATTTTGGTTTTCATAATGGAGAGATTCTCCCCTCTTAAGACACTTTCTCTAACTTCTACCACCATTGATTCGGGATCTTTTGGATCAGAGTTAAAAGGGTCACCGGCAACGACCGTAATTTCGGGGAGTAAATCCACTAAAGACCTAAATGTGGCGGATTTCCCTGTTCCACGGTCGCCCATGATCATGACACCGCCAATCTTTGGATCAATTACATTTAATAAGAGGCAGAGTTTCATACTACTTTCATCTCATCTTGTCCTACTATCGCGGGGAAAGGATACAGGCCGCTGGCTTTCCTTGGAAGCAAGCTTCTGGGCCTAAAAAGATTACACATCATAGCAAATTACACTAATTGTTCAAACCAATTCTTCAAAATTGAGCTCTAACTGAAGACCATCCATGTCTTTTAACCTTGAACTTCAGAATATACAAAAACTGTAAAATTCGGTAGTTTCGGGTAAAATTCGAGTAGCCAGTTTAGCAATAATCAACTACTTTTGAAAGGAGTGGACTACTCTCCCCAAGAACTCAAGAGGAGCTATTAAATGCGACCAATTATGTATTCCTTATATTCGCACTCGATAAATGTACCTTGTTTTTTGTTAAAGAGGTATAAGGATTTTCTTTTTCCTTTTTTCTTGTATATTGGTGGGCTAGAGGCAAGTTGCTATGCCCTCCTCTTATAACTATTTTTCTTTTAAAAGGAATTATATAATTAAACAGAAAATCAATGAAGAAAGAGAAAAATGTGAGCTAAATTTAGTAAAAGTTCTACAAGAAACATACTTGCTCGGTAGCCGCGATTTCGGTACCGACATTGGTGATATGGAAACTTGGTCTGGCATTCCTAACCCCAATTCCAAACCCTCCATTAAAACTCCACCCAAAAATCTGGCCTGTAGAAAATCAACCACAATAACATTTAGAAGGACTAGTAGATTTGGAACCCTTTTTGGGTGCTTAAAAGATTACTCTTTTATATGAATCACATTCAAATTCAGGAAAACGGTTACAGATAACAAAGTAAGACATTGTGAATAAAAAAACTACTCTTTTACATGAAATGTTTGGTTTCTTGGTTTGGGTTTTTTTTGTTACCTGGAATTGTAGGCAGAGAAGGGTTTGAGGGTTGTTTGGAGGATGCAGAACAAGGGAGATTTGAAAACAAGATGGATGCAGTAGAGGCTCCGAGTAGTCCAGCCATGAGCTCAGCCCCTTTGAAAATTTTCTTTTGTGATTCTAACGTTCACATGGTTTTGTTTTTGGATGAGGATAAGATGATAGAAGGGTCGATCTGAGTCTTGGGCTTGCTTCACGACTAAAAGAGGACTACTTTGCTAGGTGTGGCCTGGGTACCAAATGAGGTAGGCCCATGTCAATTTTATACTAGGACACAGTCCAAAGGGAACTTAGTTTAAATTTTCAATAGGCTCACTTCCTCTCCAAAGGTAAGAGAGTTTTGGTATTTTTGGTAGTTTTTTTCCCTACGTTTTTTCTACACTTTTTAGGGTGTTCACCTTCTTCAAATAACTAAACCATTCATCGCCCAGAAGAGATAAGAGACTTGGTTATGACAGTAAGTATGAGTGGGGCATACCTTGTTCAAATATCTAAACAATTTGATTGTTGGGCCCAGAAGGGTTCATGTTGAGAGAGATATAGAGTAATGATTGTACCGGTGTTTGGTTGTCAGAGGGTTTGGATCATCCTATGGAGATGATTTTATGTGCAAGGACCCTTTATGTTGGGCCCAATGAATGGTTTGGATTTTCAAACTCGGTAGGCCTGGATATTTTTTTTTTTAAATTACTTTTTATGGGGTCTACCTTTGTCAATGATCTAAACCATTCATTGTTGAGTCCCTGATTTAAAATTTCGGTTTCGGACCCCTGAAATTTCGGCCGAAATCCGGTGAAACAAAGAAAAGAATATTTTATTCAATATTAAATTTTGGCCGAAATTTATTAAATTAATTAAAAAAAAGGTTTTTTGGGTGAAATTTCGGAAAAATCAATTAAGAAATTTCGGCCGAAATAAAATACCGTTTTGGGTTTTGGTGATTTCGGTGTCGATCTCCACCGAATTTCGGTCGAAATTTAAAACCATGGTTGAGCCCACCAAGTGTTTGTGCTCATAGAGAGACGAGAGAACAGAGTAGTGGTTGTGATACGGGTAGGGCTAGTCTCACCAAAAGTTCATGGAGAGAGAGAGAGAGAGAGAGAGTTCACAGTTTTTTTTTTTTTTTTTTTTTTTTGTGTGTGTGTGTTTTTTTTTTTTTGACTAATAGGATTT
Source organism: Tasmannia lanceolata (assembly GCF_043159265.1). Classification (NCBI taxonomy): domain Eukaryota; kingdom Viridiplantae; phylum Streptophyta; class Magnoliopsida; order Canellales; family Winteraceae; genus Tasmannia; species Tasmannia lanceolata. Next base: position 46,501,754 of record NW_027518692.1, read on the forward strand.
TGAAGATCAGATAGAATGAAATCAAACAAAAGAAAAGCAAACTGTTCTTAGTTGAAAAAACATAAATCAGACATTTTTGAAAAGAAGGCTTCCATAGTTTTTTCTAGGATTTTAGTTAAGAATTAAGATGACATTTGTTTTAAATTTCTTAATGCTTTTATAATTCATTGCCCTTCATGTAGGCCAATCCTTGATCTTGAACAACAAGCAGAAAGTGATCAACTGTTCCTGATTTTAGCCACTTCTCACCCTCTACTCATTTGCGCCCTCTCTCAAGTCTCTGCTTCTCCCACCCGCACTACCCCACTCTCACCACTTGCCAGGCATAGCCTTAATGCTTCATTGCTTATCTGAATATGTGTTTTGAGGTGATTCCATGTGGGATTTTCGACAAGCAGCCTTTCCAAATCATCAATTTTGTCCGGACCTTGACTTTTTTCAAATCCTTCTTTGCGGCAAAACGGCAATGAATTAAATAATTTTATCCCTCCTGTCATCATATAGCTTCCTCGGATAGAGCTTTAGTCATTTGTCTAACCCAAAATTTGCCATTGATTCTTGTCTATATACCGATAATCAACAGTAATCAACAAATGTGAAGACCTCATCCGAATCTAGAACTTTAAGATCCTCCTAATCTACTTCTCCATTTCCAAATCAAAACTTTATTTATTGTTAATCTTAGTCAGCAGTATCACAATCTTATCTAGGAGCATTAAACCTAAAGCAATAAACTAATAAAGTAAACTTCACAAATCTACCTCGGATTTTATTAATGATTTGATGGATGACTTGTTTCTTTCATATTATCCCTTGGCATAGCAATAGAATCTGCAATGGGTTGTTGGTTTTCTTAACCAATAGTCCTGCTTTTTTGCCTAAACACTGTCTATTAAAACAATCACTTGCTCTCAGTTAGTGAATCTGGGGTTATTTTTGCTTTTCATAGCCCTCAATCTAGGGGTGCAACTTGGGTGGGGCTCAACCAGAACCATGGGTTTAAACCCATTTCAGCTCGGCTTGGGTTGGCATTTCCGCGGGTTGGGTTGGCCAGTTGGGTTAGTGTCGGAGAAAGCCAACCCTATTTAATTTCTGGTTGGGTAGGGTTGAGGGATTGGCCGGGTAACCAGAACCCGACCCATCCCCTCATTTTATTACTATTTTTAAAAATCTTCATTATTTTGATTTTTTTTATTTTTTTGGCCCCAAGCCCAACGTAACTCAACCCAACTCGACCTGACCCGTTTGGGAAAACCGAGTTAGGCGAGTTGGGTCGGGTTAGGGTTGATTGAATGATATCTCAGGTTGCGCTAGAGTGGGCCTCAACCCAACCCCAGTTGGCTAGTTGCATCCCTACCCCAATATAGATGAAAAGAAAAGATTACCAACTTGATAACAAGCGTTTCCAGAAGACATGATCTTCACCTTTTTATGTGATGCCAAGTGAGATGACGCTTACATAAGACATTATCTTTATTTTTTTACGTGATGCCAAGTGAGATGATGCCTACATACAAGGCTGTGATTTGGATAGGATTGATGTTGCTGAGGAGCCTCGTGGACAATGAGGTGTAGAAGAGGAAAGCAATGGCGAATAGGGATGAAAGGATGAGCAAGAGGCCACAAGGGTGGCTTTGCGTGAAAGAGTAATGCAATGCTAGGCAGCCTAAGCCAGTCCCATCTCACACCTTTCCAGCATCACATGATAAATATGGACAAACATCTATGCCTATCTGACTAAGCACCCTCGATCAAAGTTCTAATCTATAACGGGGAGGGGTGGCTGAGGTATCTTTTTGATGCCCCACTAAGATTAAATTAAGAATAGGAGTGTTAATTTAAATGGAACTTTGATGCTTCAATACCTCTACTCTCTAGCAAGTTCAAGGTCTAGCTGAAAGAGAATGGGGAGTTTGAAGACTATGTTGTGTATGATATTAGTCTTGTTTTTTGTCATGAAATCAGAGTCTCGATTTCTAATGGGAAGGGAGTTGATGAAATTCCAAGGAGTGGTAGTCGAGGATGCCAACGCAGTGCTCAAGCCAGTATCGAGCATAGAGAGGACCCCTGGAAGCGAATACGAGTCCAAGAGATTGAGCCCTGGAGGACCGGACCCAATACATCACGATCATCCTCCGTAAAGCATTACGCATAGCCTTTGTATCTTAGACACTAGAGAAGAAGTTTTGTGGGAGCTCCTCCAGACTTCATATCTAGTAAGATGAAGCTCTGTAATCCATTAGCTAGGATGAAGGTCAGAGAGAATAATAAGATTTGTAAATTTCAAATCATCTTAAAGTGATATTTCCACCCCTTTTTTGGTCTTTCGATCCCTTTTGTTCCGTGTGCGTCCCTAAGTAATTTTTCTAAGGGTCCGTTTTGATGAGGGTAGATGCCAGAGGGTAGACTATTTCTACTTTCCCTCCATCGGTTTACTCTTGAACTAATTTTTGTTGTTCCAGTGTGCAGGAAAGTCCTGAATCATGCAGCGTGGCCCACTTATTTCAATGATCTAAACCATTGATTTAATGATCATGTCCGTCGTGGCCCAAAAATCACTCTAGAAAATAATCCTAGCCCTCTCATCTTCTAGCTGTAAAATGGATGGCTATGATTATTTTCTTGAGACAATTTTTGGGCCACGATGGACACCATTAAATGAATGGTTTAGACCATTGAAATAAGTGGGCCATGCTGCATGATCTATTCCTAAGCACAAGAGTAACCAGATGGGGATAAATAGAGGGAGGACAAGGAGAGAGAGAGAGAAAATATATGAATCACCTCAGATTCACATTATGCGAGTTACCTTATTTTAGGGTAAGTCACATATCTCTGCAAGAAGGGTAAGTCGTATAACTTATGACCACTAAAACAACCACCACCTTCTTCGTAGGGGGTAAATGAATGTTTTGTTAACTTACCAACTTCTCCAAAGATAAATAACGCCTTTCTTCAGTAGCTTAAGCTTTTGGAGAAGTTGGTAAGTTAACATGTTTTACTCCTTATTTGCCCCTGGAACAGATCCACAAAGTCATTTTTGGCCTTTCCGTCTCCTTTGTTTTGATAGCCTGATGTTCACTTCATTATACTCTCTGGGAATTTAATAGCATGTACCATCTAATTGTAAAATCCCCTCCACTCTGTCGTTCAAGCAGAGGAAGGGAACAGTATTTTGGTCATTTCACCAAAAAGACGACAAGGAACGCACAAGAAAAAATAGGTTGGAGGTGAAAAAAAGGGCTAAATGCAAGAGCAGCTTTTGTACTCTAAGGTTCTGTTTCTTTCAATGTAAAATTGGACGTAAAATTGTTTTATGTTCACTTTTGCAACATAAAACAAAATTTGCTTCCAATTTTACGTCGAAAGGAATGGAGCCTAACCGATAAAAAATTAAAGAAGAGATTCATAGGCCTGTTCATTTTAGACTTTGAGAATCAGTTTTGAATCCAAACTAATTATTAGACTCAAAATTGCATTTAATTTTAAGTCCAATTATCAGTTTTGGACTCGGAACCAATTCTTAAAAGGATGGCGATAAATTCACTCACCTTTACCAGCTGTGACAAGTGCTAGTTGCACCCCCCAACCCCCCGCGCGCGTCTCTCTCTCTCTCTTAGCCCTGAACACATGGTGCGGCAAAACAATTGAATTGCTTATATCTTCGAATAAGGTAGGCCCCATCTCTCTTTGAGCAGGAATCTTTAGTGGGCCCCAACTATGAATGATTTAGACTTTTGAAGGTAGACACCATAAAAAATCTTGAACGCACTTTGTTCGACGATCCAAACCATTCATTTGTTGGGACCCAATGCATGGGCCTTGCTCCAAAAATCATCCTCCTAAGATGATCTAACTCTTCGAAGCATGGTCGTCATATTAGAATGGAGGGTTAGGATCATCCAATGGAGATGATTTTTGGGGCATGGTTTATTTACACTGAGGCTCGACAAGTGAAAGGTTTTGATCTTCCAACAAAGTGGCCCCAGTGAATTCGTAAGTGATCCTATATTTTGGAAAATACAATGAAACCCACCTTGTTTGAATATCAAAATCAAACCAGTTGTTGGGCCCTGATGTTTTAATACTTTATCCCAAAAATAATCTCCATGGGACGATTCTAACCCTCTAATCTGTAGATAAATTATACCACAGAGAAATTCTACTTATCAGAGTGTTAGGGTCATGGTTGGGACGCAACAAATGAACCTTTAGATTTTCAAACAAAGTGAGCTCAATTAATATTTTTAATAAAAATACACTTTTTAGGGTGTTCACCTTCTTGAAAGATCTAAACCAATCATTGTTGGGCCCTAATAAGGATTCTCAAGAGAGAAGAGAGCAATAGTTCTGAGACTAAAGATCTAAATAATTTTATTGTTGTGCCCCACCAGAGGTTCATAGGGAGAGAGATCAGTACAACTAAGGCCATGTTTGTTTTGGATTTTGATAACCGATTGAGAGTCCAAAACAGGTTAATTTTTAAGCCCAATAACCAGTTTTGGACCCACAATCGGTTCACAAAATCCAAAACATAGGGCCTGCGTGTATTGTACGGGTTCTACCGGTAGCGGCTTAGCAACCGGTAAAGGAACACTAACTTTCAAAATGTTTAATAACATTTGACCGCTATAAGCGTGTCACGTGTACGGTGATGAATGGATATTGATGGAAAAGGGAATTTTAGCCATAAACCAGTAAAGTTGTTATTTTGAGCACCACAATTGAACGGTTAAGATCATCCATCGACGTAACATTGTCAACGGTTACAAAAAGTCTAATGTGGGCCCTACTATTTAGTGGCCTATTATTTAACGCGACACATCCCCCTCCCATTTGGCATTTTGGCACCCTCCTCCTCAAATTCGACTCCACCGCCTCATCTAAATCCCCAAAACATACCTAATCTCTCTTCTCCTATGAAGCCGGAATTTATAAGGTAACAAAAAAACCCTAGTTTTTTCATTTTCCCATAAACCCTAGGGTTCTTTTTCCGATTCTTGGGTTTTATCTCCTAAACCCTAGCAGTTCCTAAATTCATCTTTCTCACCCCTGCCCCGTTGATTCTAGGTTTCTTTTACTGATTCTTTAGGTTTCACTCCTAAACCCTAGCAGTTCCTAAATTAGGGTTTCGTTTATCTTGCAAACGAATTAGGGTTAGGGATTTATCTTCTTTACATGTATGACGATAGGGCCTCACTTCCCAAATTAGGGTTTCGTTTATCTTGCAACACAACGGATTAGGGTTAGGGATTCATCTTCTTTACATGTATGATGACGGGGCCTCCGTTACCAAATTAGGGTTTCGTTTATCTTGCAACACAACGGATTAGGGTTAGGGATTCATCTTTCTTTTCATGTATGGCGACGGGGCCTTTGGTTGGGAGCGGTGGCGATGGTTCTCGCGAGAAGCACAGATGGACGACGGAGAACAAAGTCTACACCAGAAAATCATTCAACAAGCGCTCAAACCCTAATTTTAAGCCGCTTCAAAACCCGCTCTCTCAAACCCTAGCCACCACCCCCACCATTGATGGCAATTCGTCTCAGCCCCAGCCGCTCCACCGCTCCGGCGCCACTTCCGGCGACTCCTCCAGTCTCAACCGACCGGTTTCCGGCAACACCCATGAGGAGCCGCCGCCGCCACCTTTTGGCAATGGCTCCGTCCGGCCTCCTGCCTTTACGCAGGTAGAGAACCGTGTCACCATTAGTCTCTCTTCTAGGTCTAAACAGGAGATTCGTGAGATTCGGCAAAAGCTTACGAATGAGCTCAATCAGGTACGAAATCTGCTCAAAAAGGTCGAATCCATGGAGACGCAGATCACTGGATGCTCCGGTGGTGGTTATGGCGGTTACAGCCAATCTCAACTGTCAGCAAATGACGGGATGGATAATGGTAACGGTAATGGCGTGAGAGTGAATTTGGAGAGAGTGAATTTGGAGGTCGCTTCGAAGGGCCCGCGACCACGACCGCCCCATCAGCTTAATGTCTCTGTAGTCGAGAACAGCCATGGTGGGGCCAGTGATATCTTGGAGAAGGAGAAGAGGACGCCCAAGGTGAACCAGTACTATCGAAATTCGGACTTTGTTCTTGGTACGGAGAAGTTCCCACCTCAAGAAAACAACAAGAAGTTGAAATCTAATGGAGGGGAAAGGGATTATGGTGTGGTTTTGGACAAGCGTACCAGTCAGTTTTTCAAGAATTGCGACACTTTGCTATCGAAATTGATGAAGCACAAACATGGGTGGGTGTTTAATTCCCCTGTTGATGTCGATGGGCTTGGATTGGTTGACTATTACAGCATTATAAAGCACCCAATGGACCTTGGGACTGTGAAGTCGAGGCTGAGTAAGAACTGGTACAAGTCTCCTTGGGAATTTGCAGAGGATGTTAGACTGACATTTCGGAATGCGATGACGTATAACCCGAAAGGGCAGGACGTGCATATCATGGCGGATCAGCTGTCAAATATATTCGAAGAACGATGGGCCGTTATTCTAGCTGAATATAATCACAATCCGAGGTTTGTAGACCACATAGCTGCCCTCCCCACTCCAACCCATATGACCAAACAGGCTCCTCCTCCTGAATTTAGAAGAACTTTGGATAGATCAGAATCAACATCACTCCCTCTTGATTTCAAAAGGAATCCCTCAAATTATACTCCAACTGGTCGGGTTGCTGCTCCAAAGAAGCCTAAAGCCAAGGATCCCCACAAACGGGAAATGACGTTTGATGAGAGACGGAAACTGAGCACGAACCTTATGAATTTGCCTTCGGATAAGCTTGACAACATTGTCCAGATAATCAATAGGAGGAATTCAGCCGTTAGCCAGCACGGTGATGAGATTGAAGTGGACATTGATAGCGTTGATACGGAGACTCTCTGGGAACTCGATAGGTTTGTGACCAATTACAAGAAAAGTTTGAGCAAGTACAAGAGGAAAGCAGAACTTGCTATTCAAGCTAGAGGTGAAGCCAAGCAGAATGTACAGGAAATGGTTAGCCTCAGAATCACACACACACACCCTCTCTCTCTCTCTCCCTCCGCCCCCCCCCCCCCCCCCCCCCCCCCCCCCCTCCCCTTTAATTGATGGGCTGGTGCCTAACACACATGATTGTTTTGAACTTTACAGGACCAAGTTACAGTCGCTGTGGAGGCACCCAAGGAAAATAAAACAGGTATACCTTTTGGAAACATGAGGAATATGTGCATACTCGTTAAATTCTGTGCTACTCATGAATTACAATATGTGCCTTTCTTATGATATGATTTTTTTGATATACATGGTGTACCGCAGATGAAAAAAAATTATCTTCCTCATTGCCCGTGCAAGGAGAAAGGCATGGGGATAATGCAAGTAGATCAAGTAGTTCAAGTACCTCTAGCAGTGACTCCGGATCCTCTTCAAGTGGTACTTTTTTAATCTGTATTTAACGGCAATAAAATTTATTATGGTTGCATGCTTGGGGCATCTGTCAAAACTGTGATGTCATTTAAAGTGTGGTCTTGTTGAAAGTTGGATTGATTTTTGGTTTATTTCATTGTGTTATACAGATTCTGACAGCGAAAGTTCGTCTGCGGGATCAGATGCAGCACATTCACCCAAGGGTTGAATGGGTTTAGTTTAGGTAGGAATAGATCATGTGGGAGTAAGCTCCTTTTGATTCTTGTTTTTGCATGACTATCATATATCATGTTCTCAAATCTCAAAACCTAGAATTTTATAATTGGCACCATGTACATCCATTGTCTGATTAATTCCTTACTTTTTTGGTCTGGCAATTAAAGTAAAGCATGGTTTTCAATTTCATGCTTATCGCAATTTATGATGTGCTTTTGCGATGATGATGTGAGTTTCCAATGTTTTACTATTTTTGGATCATGATTCTATTTAAGTTCCACAAATATCTTGTTTAATTTTTTATATTAAAAAAAACAAATAAATAAATAAACCTTGGAAAGGCCCTGTCACAAAATAAAAAAACCTTTGGAAGTAACTTTTGGGCCCAAATATGAGTGATTGTATTTCTCTTGATTGTATGAGTATGAAATTCATGTATTATGTAGAAAATATGGTTGAAGAGGTTTGTTTCTTGATGTGGACCATCCTAAGGGCCATATTCTAATTCTTTAAAGGCCCGTTTGGATGCCCGAGAAGATTTTTATTTGGATTTCTCACATTTGCAGCCCTCTTTGTGTTATGATTTGGATCCGGATCAAATCCTTTGATTTCTAAATCAGCATCTGACAGTGGAAAAAATAAGATTTCCAAATATGCTGTGGAAATAAGTAATTGGAAATCCACATATCTAGCAGATTCCTTAACCCTCTTTGCTCCTCAACCTCTCCACTCTAGTAGGAAGTACCCCCTTCCCTCTCTGTCTCCCTCAACATGAGCTGGCGGATATATTCATTTTGTATTCAAAACTGAATTCCAAATCCAAATGCAAAATATGAGGTATCCAAACGGGCCCTAAGTGTCAATTAGGTATCTTTTAAGATATTAGAAGGGTATCACAGTCTTTTCCCGTCAATCTCACTTAGTTTCTTCAAGTTCTAGGTGTTTACAATGTGGTCTCATGTAGTTAATCACTTTAGTTGTTAAGTGGCCACAAGGGCTCTACATTGCAACCTAAGAGAGTCGTTGTATTTGTTGGACTTGAAGTAGGTTAGTTTCCATGATGAGTTGGGACTTAGGAGTCCTAGTATGCAAGGTATTAAATTTCGGTTTTGGTCGTCATGGAAACGGTAACATTTTGGTTTCGGTGGAAATCTTGTAAAATCACATAAACGTATGGATACATCTGCAAATGATGAAAGTTTTTGATCTTCTAAAAAACATGTGCAAATGATGAAATTTTAAGATGAAACTTTGGGAAATGCTTGAATAAGCATGAATACATACTTAGAAACAATCACATCAACAACAAAACCATATACAATGGCTTAATCACATTGAACACCAAGTGACGTGCATTGTCGTGCATGTTTGAAGTCAACAAAGAAGTGTAAGAAAGTACAATGACCAATCTCCCCTCTGAGTACCTCAACTCTATGTTAATAATACCGCATGGAGTTGCGAGGTATTATTGGTCCCATGCCGATCTGACATCCCATGCATAAGATACGATTAGTTTGCTATGCAATTCAATGATGTTGCCTACCAAATTCATTCTCTGCATTAATGAAATGAAATGAAATGCAAATAATATCTTTCCATTTTTTTTGTCGTTTCGACTATTTCGGTCAAATTTCGGGAATTTCAGGAATTTCGGTCAAATATTAGGAATTTCGATCGAATTTCTGGAATTTTGGTTAAAATTTTGAAGAAATAATGGCATAAATGGAAATCATGTAAATTTTGTTTTGGTGGGGATGGAAATGGAAACATTTCAGTCACTTCAGGGAAATTTAAAACCATGCGAGTATGTTTGAAGAGTTCTAGTTTACTTCTAGTAGGGATGGTCAATAGTTTTATTTCAATGGGGAGTTAGTAGTTTAAGTATAATAGGAGTCCTACTTAGACTAGGAGTTATTTTGCAACAAGGATTAGGAGGTTTTTTTTTTCATTTTTTGTATGACTTGTACAGGCCTATTGGTCCTGAAAATAGCTGGATTTGAATAAAATTTGATGCTTTCTTATGTTATGCCTTTTTTGAAGTACAATGCTTAATATCATGTCCATATCTATCCTTAAACAATTATCCTTTTTTTTTTGAATGATGTATCCTTTTTTCTCATCTCTCTTCTCTCCCTCATCCATCAGTTGGGATTGTAAGCTACCCCATCTCCCCATCTTTATCCTATCTTATATCCTTTCTCCCACAGTTCCAATCTCCTCTTTCCTTAGATTCTCATTTCTCTTTTTCCCTCAATATCTCTCTTTCATTCTTTACTCTTCTAGGTTGGGTTTATAAACTGCCACTCTTTTCTACCCGTATCTTTCCTCTTTCTTGATTTTGATCTCTTTTCTTTTCTGGATATAGACCTCTTTTCTTGGCTTTGATTTCTTTCTTGATCTGGATTTCTGTATTGATCTTGATTCCTTTTTTTTGGAATGATGATTTTATTAATGAACTGCTGGATGACTGAGGTGATCAACATGCGAAATATAAACCAATTGAAGAGAATAAAAAACAATACTACGATAGGCATCTCAAACTCTCCCCAAAACACTCCCCATGAAGGCCCTTCTTCTCAACTCAACTCAGCAAAGCCTTTTGTCCCAAACTAGTTGGGGTCGGCTAGAAAAAATTCATGAAGGTAAAAGGAATCTACCCGGCACTTCTTGATGGAAGAAAATCGAATATTTGGACTCTCTCTCTGCTGACCCCTCCCTATTCTGGTGAATCCACCTCCAAGTTTGCTGTGCGCTAGACATGTCTAATTTCCGCATTCGTACCTTCCAACTTATCGCTAATCTCCTCATGGCATATGCAAATTGCCAAGGATATGGGCCCCCCTCCCTTATCCTTCTAACCACATTGAGGGAGCCTCCCTCTTGATTCCTTTTTTTATCTTGATTTTTTTCTTGATCTTGATTTCTTTCTCGTTCCCCTTCTTTCAATCCACTCTCTTTCTCTTTCTTCTAGGAAAAGTAATATGCGAACTCTAGAATAAGAAAGCACTACCAATAAACTCTTCGCAAATAGAGAACAATAGGGTTAGTTGGAGGGTTCATTTTCACAGAAATTTCTTTAATCGAGAGCATGACAGTGTGGCGGTTTGGCTTTATTTTCATCTAGCAGACATGGAGGCGATAGAAGAGTTTGGATTTGAGACACTAATGGTTTTTTTTTTTTTTTTCTTCTGATCATTCTTTCTACCAGTGCCTTCAGCCAGCTAATGTCTTCTGCAATCAGGGCATGGAGAGCACTTGCACCTCCTAGAGTTTGCGCCTTTTCATGGTTTCACGGACAACCTGCCTCAAAAAATCCTTACGGTGGGTCACTTGTGAAGTCATAGGATGACTATTATCAATCATTGTGCTTTATGCGTCAAGGCAGTCGAATCCGTTGAAGATCTCTCTATTCATTGTAGGCTGACAGAGCTATTTAGTCCTTAGTGTTCTTGCTTTTTTATTTGGTTTGGGTCCTCGTTGGTCACTTTGAGTTCATGTTTGAAGAGTGGTCTTATGCTCCATGGCCTAGAAAGGGTCCACACTTTATGGATCATAGCTTTGTTGGCATATATCTGGGTAATTTGTAAGGAAAGAAACAATCAAGTCTCGAAAGGGGTAGTTAAGAGCTACCATAGCATGCAACAACAAATTCTTTCCCTAATAGTGCAATGGCCCAATGTACTTCTAGATTTTAGTGGTATTGCTCTAAATACCTTAACATCTTGGGCTGAAGTGCGTCTGAACAAGATGGTTCCAAAGTGGACGCCCCCTAGCCCTGTACACCACGCCTCCTTCTCATGCTCCTGTCCGGGTTTTGTTAAGCTTAATTTTGATGGGTCCAGTTTGAGGAACCCTGGGTCGTCTGGTGTTGGGGGCCTTCTTTGCAAGGCAGGCATTTGGATGCCACCAATGTAGAAGTGCGGGCACTTTTGGCTGTTGTTCGATTGGTCGAGGTTACTGAGTTAGACCGTCTTATTATCGAAGGAGACTCTTTAAGCATGATCAGTTGGATGAACAACTGAGTGACATACCCTTAGAGATATGCTGTCGTGATTGAAGAGGTTCTTGACCAGGTTGCGGGGCTCTTGGTTAGCTTTCAACATAGTTGGAGGTCTGCGAATAATGAGGCTGATCGTTTAGCTTGAGCTAACATCAACATATGTTAGCTTTCAGTTATCTTCCTATCCTTTTTGTATCAAGCTATTGTCAACAGCTCTGTTATGGAGTTTTTTTCAATTATATTCCTATCCATTTTGATTTTTTTTTAGCTTGTATATTCATCTCGGTCCTTGGCGTTTGTCCGGTTATTTTAATAAATCTTTTTTTTGAATGGTTCTTTTAATAAATCTTTCCAATGCCACAAAAAAAATAAAATAAAATTATGCATTGGCTTGCCTATTTTTGTTTTCTTTTTGTTGATTGGTTTTATTGAACACATATTTTTTAACCGTTATCGTGCTAGGTCTACATGCCCTTTTTTGTTTCTTTAATTTTTATACAGTTTAATGGTTCTGACTTTTTAAATTTTTATGTTTGATTATACTGTTTAACTTCGATTTTTGTCCCGACTTTTATTTTTCTAACGACTTCATGCCCCTGTGCCAATTTTAGTTCTGTCCGGGTAAAAACTCAACCCGAACCTTGCTTTTGACATTTTATGGTTATTTTCTCTATGATTAAGAGTTATTTGATCAAATCCCATCCAAATATACTAGTCATGTATCAAAAACTTGTTGTGAAGGGCAATTCGATGGGTTGATGCTGGATTCACGAAAATTGGATTGTGTTTCATTCAAGCTATGGTACCTTTTTGCCCATTTTTTGTTATAGATGCAAATCATTTGGTCATCGCCTAGATTATGTTGTCATAAACACGTCTACAATGCTTCTACCCAATCAAAGCGTTCTCGTTCATTAACTCCAGAAAATCCTGTTATGTTTCTGATTCCCATAGCATATTGATTACGATTCATGGGTTGAGATTTTCCTTTCATATTCCTGTTATCCCAAGTAACCATACGAACCTAGGCTTTGATACTAAATTGATGTGAGTCTAGGCTCTGAAACCAAACTGATGTAAATTCAGCTATGATACCAAATTGATGCGAACCTAGGCTCTGGTACTAAACTGATGTACGAGAAGAAGGAAATGGGGAAAAGAAGGGAAGAAAGAATGATAACAGTTTGGAGATAGAAAATGACCATATATGAAGCTCACACTTCATAAAGGGCATCACATTCGTAAAAGAGAGAAAAAACTTCAATTTTTTTTTCATTCCATCATTGCATATCATCAAAGAAAAGTGCTTCGAGGCACATATGTACGAGAAAAAGAGAACTAGAAAATTCTAAAACCCTAAAGAAAATCCAAACAATTTTAGGCTAAAATGTCCTCTAATGACTTACTCCTTCCCTACTTAATAATTTCGTAATGCATGTGTGGGGCCTATTTAAACAATCATAACTCAAAGAACTTAATTAATTTTGTTGGAGAAAGATGCTACTACCGCCTCCTCCCATGACTTAAAATGACCTAAAAAACACTTAAAAAATTAGAATATGGGCCATAGGATGCTCCCCATCACTAATCGTGCCATCTGTACTCCGAAGAGGTCCCCCAACATCCGTAGGTCCCTGATTTTCCAAACTCGTACCATCAACGTTCAACAGGGGAGCCTTCTGAGAGCAGGATGATCCTCCTTAATCTTGCTCATTCTTTCTCCCAAGAGTAAAAGACGGTGCACTTATAAACTCCTATGAATGTCGGATTGACCATCGCCCATCACACCATTACCGAAATGTCTGCAGTTGGATAACGCAAACCCTTCTGGACATCCCTTTGAAAAATCTTTTGTTTTTTCCCATACAGACAAGCCATAGGGAAACATAGAGAAACACACTCCAAATAGTTGTACCCCTAGCAGGCCAAGGCATGAATATCCACGAATCAAATAGCTCAATAATATGACTAGGAAGAACCCGATTCACTTCCAATAAAGAAAAGACAAATTCCTGATCTCTTGGATGAATCTGCAATGAAGGAACAAATGATCCACCATTCCCCCTATGTCAAACAAAACACAAAGCGCAATGATTGATGATAATTCTATCACGTCTATCAATCGTAAGAAATTTATTAAGGAATGCAGTCCAACCAAGATCAATAATTCTTTGAGGGGCAGACACCTTCCAAACCCTTTAGGCCGAGAAAGGTTGAAGTGCGGGGAATTCTGATTGTAGAACGAGTTCTTTGTGAACCTGCCCTGTGACTAGTTAAAACTTCAAACCGATCTATCCTGACATCTATCCTGACCCTGTGATGAAGGTAGAGTTTAAAGTTGGACATGTAAGAAGCCACCAAATCAATTTTCCAAAAAAATATAAAAAATGTTTGATGAAGTTGTTCCTTCCAAACAATTCTCCCATTCTTTGGAGTCGTTATTGCTAATGAATTTATTGATTTCCGACTACATGTTGGTAAATCAGGAATTTTGTGTGGTTGACATAGAGAAGAATATGATCTTTTAGATCTGGAATTGTTGTGTGTGCTGGTGAGGATGGGTTTTGGGGAGAAATGGAGGTAATGGATCTAGCGTTTCCTTGTGGATTCATGCTATACTCCTGCCAATGGCAATCTGATTGGTTTTTCATCTTTTTTCTTGCATTGTTATGTGGATTAGACTAGGTGGTTGTTTATTCACATTCCCCTTTACTTTGGTTGATGAGGTGCAAAGCCTTGTGTTGTTAATTTTGAGGCGCAAATGGTCATTGGAGAATTTAGAGTTGTTAATTCCATTGCTTCCATCATCCTATGTGAATCTATGATAGCCAAGGGAAATAAGAACATGAAGGGAGTGAAAGAGACAAACAAGTAGAGATATGAAATAGGAAAGGGGAGAGAGATGGAGGATGTGAGAAGAGAAAGCTGGATTAAAGAGAGAGAAAATAGGAGAAAAGAGAGATAGAGGAGAAAAAATAGTAATTTCTATCTATCTTCATATAAATTTTCATCTCATGTCTGAGGTTGGAAGCATCGCTGGAGCATTAATGTAATATTTTCATCCTATGTCTTTCAATTTCAAAATTCAAGTACATAAAAAATAGTAATTTCTATCTATCTTCATATAAATTTTTCAAAATTTAAGTACATCAAAAAGTAGTAATTTCTAACCGTCTTCATTTTCATGCCCTCTTTTCTTCATGCCTTATGAAGATATGCCTTATGAAGATTTGACTCCGTGCTTGCTCCAATGAGGTATAGGTACTTTGAGCAATTGGAGGGGTTTGATGTAAGTAAATTGGTGATGGGGGTACTAATGGAGTAATAGGAGCAGGTTGGGAGCTCCATGAGCGGTTTCCATCTCTGCTGGACCGCTCTCCCTGGAAGCTCCTTCCTAAGGAGCGCCGAATCACGGTTCTGAGTAGTGAGTGGGGAGCGGCGCCCTGAGGGAAGATTCCTGCTTCTAAGCTTTTGTCCGCTCATATGCTTTGGTGTGCTGTCAAATTGAAATATAACCCATATTTTGCTCCATAAAATTCTCTATTAATGGGACACATCGGAGAACCTATCTATACTAATCAACATGAAATGAGATATATCGGAGAGCCTTTCAACGGTAACAAAAATGGTCTCAAATATCCTAGCTGTTCTAACTATAGGGAATACGTGACAATGTTGGGGGTTTCTCTTAATGGATTGACTTATCTCGTATTGGGTAATACAGGTTTAATGCAGTTTGGATTGGACAGGAAAGGAGATTCAATGCAGTGGTAAGAGGAAATGCCCTAATTGGCCATTAAAGAGTATCAAATTGGACAGCTTGACAATGAATAACCATTCTTGTCTTACCCGTCACACAAACTTGCATCAAATGATCCCCATCAACTATTGCTCATTCGTCTCCTCATTTGGATCACCTTCTATGGGGTTTTGCTAAATTGGTCTGAGGATTGAATACCCTAGTGGAGTTTGATTATTATGCTTTGTTTAACATGTTGTGGGAATGTATGTTTTTTTAATGAGTTGTGGGAATTTATGTTGATGTTGTTATTGATCTATACCCCATTTTATGCTCTTAAATTTTTGGAAGTCAACTTGTGAACCCTAGGATTGCGCCAATTTGGTATCAGAGCTAAGGCTCATATGACTGATCTTTGATTTACCATGAAGTGCTTTTAGGTAGTGTTGCTTCTTTTGAGGTAGTGTTGTTGTTTAAGATTAACAATGCGAAAATTCGTTAATTGGGATATTCTTGGAGCAGAACAAAGTGGAGCTAGCAGGGAAGATCATGGGGTGTTGAACGGATTGCATTCCTTCATTATATGTTGTCTTTGATTGATATCGTAGTGTCACCGCTAGCTCCACTAATTGACATGAATGAGATACATCAGAGATGAATGAGATACATCGGAGAACCTATCAATGGTAACAACGAAGGTCCCAAATATTCTAGCTATCCCGACTATAGGGGAATATGGGACAATGTTGGGAGTTTGACTGTTAATGGTTTGACTTACCTCGCAATGGGTCACACATATTTAATGCAGTTTGTATTTGACAGGAAAGGAGATCCAATGCAGTCCGGAAAGAGGGAATGCTTGAACTGGCGAGTAAAGAAGAATATTATTGAACGGTTGAACAATGGACAACCATTCTTCTCTTAGCTTGGGTCACACAAATTGTCCTCAATTGATCCCCCTCAAGTACAGTTTCATCGTGCCCAACCCGACGGGATTGCTCATTTGTCCTCTCATGTGCAATACCTTTATCATGGGGATCATTTCTATCCTCATCGCCTATGGGTTTTGCTAAATTGGTCTGAGGATTGAATACCCTAGCCGAGTTAGATTATTATGCTTTGTTTAACCTGTCTTGGGAATGTGTGTTGCTGTTGTTATTGATCTGTTGTACCCCATTTTATGCTTCCTAAATTCTCTAGAGTCAACGTGCGAACCCTAAGATTGCACCAATTTGGTACCCGAGCACCAATTTGGTACCTGAGCTAGGTTCACACAAATTGGTATCAGAGTGTGGGTTTACATCAAATTGGTATCATTGCTAGCGTTGCATCATTTTTTTATTTTGAGAAGGCCGGTCAAGCAAACCATAAGAAAAAATATCCAAAAATAGCAAATAACAAAATCTCAGGGCAGAAGAAAATCAAATAACTCAAGCTTCTGTTTCCCTACACCCTCCTTGGCGAGCCTATATGCGTCCGAATTAGCAGATCTTTTAACATGCTGAAAGACTACCTCCTGCCCTCCAATGAGATCCCTAATCTCATCCATCCAGCACGCGAATCTCCATGGGTGAGACTCACTACCTCTCAGCCAACCTGTAATGAATCGCCCTCTACTATGACTTTAGCCAAATCACGAGGTTCCGCTAACCTGATGCCTTGCAAAGCTGCCCTGATTTCTGCTTCATTAGAATCTGCAACACTAATGGGCTGTAGAAAGCCCAAATTGTAGATCCCTCCTCGTCTCTAGGGAGATCTCCATCACTGGCTCATGTGTTTTGGCAAGTTTGAAATGTGGCTCATATGATTAATCTTCGATTTACCATGAAGTGGTTTTAGGTAGTGTTGCTGCTTTTGAGGTAGTGTGGTTGCTTAAGATTAACCATGCGAAAAGTTGTTGATTGGGATAATCTTGGAGAAGCACAAAATGGAGTTACCGGGGATAATGATTGGGGTGTTGAATGTAATGCATTGGGGTGTTGAATGTAATGCATTCATTATATGGTTTGTACTTCATTCCCAACTAGTGTCAGGATTAGACTTAGTCAATTTGAGTTGGGCAGATCCTTTCACCTTCTTTATGAAAATTTATTTAAGGATTCATTAGCCGACCCCAACTAGTTTGGGACAAAGGCTTAGTTGAGTTGAGTTCATCCGAAATGGGCGAAAATTTTCTTTCCGGACTGAAATTCGGAACGAAATGACAGTACATTCCAGTTCATTATGGATTTCATCAGAAATCCGAAATTTTAGACGAAATGGGCGAAATTCCCCATTTCCTCCGAAATTTGTTAATGTAGCTGTTTTTCTTCTATTCTGCTTGTCTCTTCGTGATTCTCTTCTCTTCTTCTTTCTTCTTCTTAGTATTTGCATGTAAAATCATTTTAGTAAATGTCGTCTTTACTATTTTTTTATGTCCATTTAATTCAGATTTACGTGTAAATAAGGGAATACCCCCATTCGGATTCATTAAAAATAGTTTCAAGACTCAATTCTACAAGGATAAAAAGTCAACTTTTCAGTTCTAGTACAAAATTCGAAAAAATTGGGCTGGGTCAAAATCTTAACTTCCAAACGATGGGGTATTTTTCCAATTTTAAAAATCCCAAAAGCCCGGTAAAAAAATATGATAATTTGGTCTCTAAAATTTTTTGATGTCAACACACATGTCAACACAGGCATTTCGGCTGATAGTGATTTTCCGTTAAGTAAATGTTGGATGTTTGACATATTTGGTTCATTTAATTATTTCTTATATTTTCTAACAATTTCTATTTTTTGGGTTTTTTTTTAAAATTTTTACCTATTAAAAAAATTTCCCTCGTCGGAGCGGAACGAAAAGTTTCAAACAAAATCCGACCGAAATGACCGAAACATTCTGTTCCGGCCGCCAAAATGAAACGGTTCCGCTGCGACGAGGGAAATTAGGTTGGAACTATAAGATCCCTGTATGGAGGTAGAGGCTTGGGTGCATGCTAGCCCATTTTTTAGTATAGTATCAAGTCGTGGGGATTAGATTTTGGAAGTACATTTGGTTTTGTTCCACCATCCCGTGCTTACCCATGGTAAGTTACCTTACTGCACAGGGATTAGAGTTTAAGATTGGTATAGTGGAAGGGGTGGGGTGGTAAGTGCTGTTGTAGTGGATCTTTTGAAGGAATTTATAGAGGCATGAGTATGAGTATCTTATAGGGGTGTTAGATATGGTTTATGTATCTTGTTTTGTGTTGGATAGAAGGATTTGTGTTGAAGATAATCGATGGTTCTCTTCTACTCAAATCTTTCTTCTCCTCTCTTGTGGCTCCCATGGTTTGAGTCCAAGTGTGGAGTTCTCCAATTTCCTATGAAGTTCTTTTTTCCCCTCTAAAGTTCTTACCTCTTATTTGTTGGTTTTAACTCGTAAAATAGTTTTCCCTGAATGATAGAAAATTTCAGCAACAAGAAAGAGAGAAAGCAAAGGATACACCAAATAGCCCTCAAGGTGGAAGAAAATCAAAGAGCTCAAGACTCTTCCCGTCGACGCCCGCGCTTGCTAACACTGCCCTTTCCAAGCATTCAACTTGATATGTTAAGGTGATTTTGTCGATGTGTAGTGAAGGGGAGGAGTTGATGAATTGGAGTAGGAATAGTTTTGGTGTGTGTGGGTGTGGGTGGGGGCACGCTAATTACGGGCTTGAGGAGATTTTGGCCACGGTTGCTGGTTGTGAGACCTCTTTCCAGCACGTTTATTGATCGGCCAGCAGTGAGGACTGTACTGCAATTGGCTTGGGAGAGGCGAGTTTGTGATCTTTAACCACCTTCCTCCTTGAGGTCCTGTGTATTTTTCTTCCCTTTGATGGTGTTTTTGACCATCCCAGCTTTTCAAAGGTTACTTTTGAGCCCATTGCTGGTTTAAGGTGGATTCATCTGGTGTTACATCGTCTTTCAGAAAAGAAAAAATGAGCGCTGTTGCATCAAGCCTGAACCTGTAGAGGTTAGTTAACAGTTAACACCATTGCAGAGATTGGTGATGTCTGTATATCTGTTCACCCCCAAGCTTTAGACACACCTTCTAGTGCAGACGTGATGGCAGTTTGTTTTTGTTTTGTACTTCATTTTGTTTAAGGTCATCTCGAACCTCTTCTGTTCTTGTGTGCCTCAATTAATCAAGTTTTTGTGCTCAAGCATTTGTTTTTCAGCTGATTACTTGTTACATTTGTGTGCATATTAACTTTGGGGACTGATAAATGCGCCCCTTTTCATTACTTGGGGCGCCCAGGTGCAGTGTACGGTAAGGAAGGGGTCCAACTGGAGTCGTCGTCTATCTTCGCACCAGACATTGTGGGGAATTAATATATTTTTCAATGTATTAGTTGTATTTCAGGGTTTGTAAATGTCGCAAGTGGGGACATCTTGTCCCTTGGTGCTTATTCTCGGTAATAAAAGTCATCTTTCAAAAAAAAGAAGGTGCAGTGTACGGTGGCAGCTGCCTCTTTGCAGTCATAGATAAAGTGCACCTGGATGTCCCAAGTAATGAAAAGGGTCGCATTTATCATTTCCCTTAACTTTCTGATTATGGTGATTTCCACCGAAAATAACCTAAAGAAATGAAATAATCAAACTTTCATGACCTGTTTTGCCGGATCTCATGATCATAACAAATTTTCATTTCTTTGATGGCAGATATCTGAAGCATCATGAGAGACCTGCAGTTGGAACACCGAATTTGATTGTTTAGAAATGCGTGGGGTGGTGGTGTAGCAATCTTTGTCAACTCTGAAGGCCGCATCTTTGTCTACGGGGAAGGATTATTGCCCTGCCATTCAAATTTGATCTCGGAGAAGGCTAGCATTGCATGAAGAACAAAGATGCACCAGGGGCGGTTCCTTTTTCGGTCTTATGGTCTTATTTTTGGAACGCTTCACACGTAGAATTTGTATGTAATCGTAGGCTTTGTGACCCAAATCATGGTTTTGTTTCACTGCTGTTTCAAAGTAACCAATGTACATCACCAACTGCTGCTATTCATCTTAGTTTCAGCTAATTTGTATCTAGGGTCACAAGTCCATTCAGTTGGGGTTGATTTAGCAATTGATGATGGTCTTTCAAGAGTCCTAAGCCGTGGAGAATTAAGAAACTTAGTTTAAATACTTGAAGGAGAATGGCCAATAATCAGTTTTGGACTCACAATTGATTCTCAAAATCCAAAACTAACAGTTTTGAACTCAAAATTGCGTCCAATAATCAATTTTGGACTCGAAATCCAAGTTGAACAGGGTTTAAATGTATATTTTATAACTTCATCCATGGTTGTTAATAGACTAGTTAAAGTAGTTTAATGTGGAGTCGAAGCGTCCGTTCAACTACTTGATTTTTTGAAATTTTCTTCCAGTCTTTGTAACCCAAGGCAACGGTTGTCCTTGACTAGTCATTAATCTATTAGATTGAACTTTTCTGTCTTTGTGCTTAGTATGGAATTGACTTCTTTAATTTGTTTACAATATATTAATTCGTAACTTATTCATTTTGTTTATGTTAGAATTAGTCTAACATCTTCATGGCTGTCCATCAAATGCCAAGAACCCTCATCTTCTTCCACCATTTCCTTATTCTTCTCAGCCCACCACGAGTCACGAACACAGTGATCATCCTTCAAAGCATCCATGAACTTATTCAAAAGGGCTATTTCGCGCTTGACTTCTAGCTTAAATCCTCCTTTACTCTCTTGGGTTCCTGCAACTCCTTGCAAATAAGCCTCCAAGGTATGCCAACTTGAAACATTTCCAGGGATCTTCAAGTACTCTGATTCGTGACTATCAATCGCTAGTTCTACACCGATATCTTCATAACCCAGCAGTGGATACTTGGGAACTACGTGCTTGGCATTTCGGACGCGTAACAATCTTAGGGTTTACATTATGGAGAAAACCTGCTTGAAGTTGGAGTCTCCTACGCGAGGGCTAGCGAAGACAATAGCGGTGACAGGGCAAGGTTTGTTGGGGCGATCTTTGGGCTTGTTTAATCCATTTGAGACGATGTCGAGTGCATTCAAAGTGGCGAGGGCGGCTCCCAAGCTGTGGCCAGTCACGGTTATGCTAATCTCCTCGTCCTTGAATGCGTCCACTAGTCTTGTTACCTCGCTTAGAACCTGCAAATTCTCACATCTTTTACTCTCTCTCTCTCTCTCTCTCTCTCACACACACACACACACACACGCACGCACCATATTTCTATTCAAAGTTTAAAAAGACGAAAATTGAGTGAAAACTTGCCCTACTCACTCAAAACTCCATAAAGGGTTGAGGGGGAGGGTGCATCTTGGGCCAGGCTCTGCCCAATTTCTGCTGGGGTTGGGTCAGCCTTTCAGAATCTCAAGTTGGCCATGTTTGGAAACCTTGAATATTTTATTTTCACGGAATGTTAGATTACCGAGTGGTGAGAGGGGTGGGGAGAGAATTGGGAGGGCCTGAGTGACTGAGTGACTGAGTGAGGAGATGATACGAAGTTGCTGGAAAGAAGGAAAGAGGAAAAAAACACTATTTTGAGTATAGTTTTTCTTTCCCTTATTTTTAAGCCACTCCTCACCCTCTTTTCAATCATGCCTCAATATTCTCTCCCCCTCCCACCCTTTTTACCCCTCTCCCACAACCTGATAGACTTATAAACCATGGAAAAGAATTTCATGGCAGCCAAACATGGCTTAAAATTTGAAAAGATAATCAGAATTCACCTGGTCTCTTGCACTAGTCGTATTGAACGGGGACCGTGGATCGTTCGAAGTATATATAGAGAGCCAAACCTGATGCACCTTTGGATTATTTCCAGAATCAGAAGAATCTGAAACCAATATTTGAGAAGCTGGAACCAATACAACCCATTCCAATGCTTGCTGGGTCCCCCTCCATGCAATAACAATATCTCTCCTCCTTAAAGCCTTCATCCCTTCATCTGTAGCCACAGCTACATATCCAATCCAGTTGGCTTCCTTACTCCAAGCTTCCCTGGACAAGGACTTTAGAATGAAGCAATCAGGGACTTGAATCCCAGATGTTGCATACAAGAACTTAGTCACTTTGTATTTGAATGGATTTCCATTCACAAGTCCCAGCTTTTTGAAGAAATCACTCCTTGCGTAACGGCTACTGCCGGCAAACTCCGATGCCCTCTCAGTGTTGAAGGCATCATAAGCAGCCCGAGCCATGTCACCATACTGAAGGATGTTCTGCCGTCGAGTGGGTCAATTAGGTCTTCCCAGTTATCCTTGCCATTCATCTCCCTCCATCTATTTGCGATGTTTCTTGACATTCCTTCTGGCCAAGCCAAGAAATGTTTAATTTTTCCTTGGGTACTTGTTGTTCCCATATCTAATTGTCCACCTATTTATACTTGGCCAAGCAATTAAAATAACCCTTTTAGTTGAAAACCAATAAAATCGCTAGTACTTTTGAAAATGATGTGCTTCCAAATGAGGATTAACGTACGTTTTCAATTTTCAACAAGCATTACCACTTCTGCTATTTTTTTTACTTTTAAATTTTTTCTAAGAAAGTATATATATATATATATATATATATATATATATATATATATATATATGAGGAAACTGTTGGTGAGCTTAAGCTCACCAAACTTATGGTGAGCTAGCTTGCCCAATCACATGGATCCCACATTTTGGGGAGTGATCCAAACCATTCATTTGCAAGGCCTTATCATAGATAAGGGGTGTACCAAAAATCAGCTCCATAGGATCATCCTAACCCCTCCATTTGTGGAGGACAAAAATGGGGCAGATTTGTGTCTGTCCATTTTTGTCCTCCACAAATGGAGGGGTTAGGATGAACCTATGGAGCTGATTTTTGGTACACCCCCCATCTATGTAAGGGACTTTCAAATGAATGGTTTG